>NW_020664462.1:20944099-20984160 GCF_002925995.2 Terrapene triunguis | reverse complement strand
TGGAACCAGAGTCCAAGTCCAGTGTCTTATCAACTAAAGCATATTTCTGCTATTTACTTTGTGAGTAGTCCAATTGAAATTAAGAGGTCTACTTGTGGAATAAGGTACCTTCAATATGAGAAATGGCATTAAAATCTGTCCCCAAAAGAACAAAGTGGACCAAATTAATCCTGGTATAACTCAGTAGAGTTGATTTTGGTGCAGTATTGTTAAAATGAGTGAGCGTCCCTCTTTACAATAGCAATCAATGGGGGGCACAGTCCAAAACTCTAAGGGAAAGGTTAAGTGACTTTTCTAAGGATTTCAACATAAATACAAAATACATCAGTCTTCTAAAGTAGTACAGGGCAACTTCCTAATGCTGGGGCTGATCAGCTACACTTCAGACAGATAGCAGGCAACCAGTCTTCAATGTCATGGCAACCAAACAACCAGTTCCCAGTAGGCAGGGTTTCGCAGGGACACACTCAAAGCAATCCATGTAAATATTGTACCTGTAAGCAATGTACAACAATAACAATGCTAGGAAATTAGGTGCTTCTTTTCTATTCTGTGTTATGCCTCTTTTACCCTCAAGTGATGCATTAACAAGTCTCTTCAAATGTTTTCTTTTCTTATCTCATTCATAATTGTCACTTTGCTTCAAAAATCCCTCTGGCAATTGATGGCTGCACACAATTTTGAGGTTAAGAAGTCCATAGCTTTACTGAAAAACATAGAAAAATTCCCTAGGTAAACAGGGATCAATATTATGGTGATATGCAGCATGTCAAATCTATTAAACATTTCTTAGCTATTTGCTTCCATGACCATACAATCTGTAAATATATACCCCCTCTCTAGGACAAATACTGAACCTCATGGTATAAGGAAAAATTCTACAGAGGTCAGCTCAAATCCTAACTCCTATTATATAATTCTTTCCCCATTAAGTCGTTGCCTATTGTAGTTGCTGTTGTAATGCCCAACAAGGCCAGCTTTGAAACTTTCAATATCTCCCTCTCCCCCTCATGGAAGTGCAATGCCAATATGCAGCAGCTGCTACATGAGTAGGTGAAAAAGTGTTGACCGTAGGAGCTGTGCTGAGTTCTGTGCTCACTGTGTATTCATTCTAACAGGCATAATGTATTCATCCTAATAAACTGTTTGCTGATTATCTCTCTAAATACAATTTTAGACATAGGTAAGCAGGCAAGCCTCTATGACAGAAGTACTGAAGAGGTCCTGAAGAGGTGACAATAGAGGTTACTGGACTACTGAAATATGAATATATAATGTAAAGTGTCCTGGAAAAGAAAACATTAAAGGCAAAGGGACTTCATAGTTTCTAACATCAGCTGGCTGATGTTGAAGAGCCAACCTGATCATCTGAATACTCTTGGTTGGATGGAGAATCCCAGACTGGCCAACTCTAACAGATCTGGTTGGATCTGGTTGAGGAGTTTCTTTGTGTTGTGCAGCAACTGGATAAATGAGTGCCCAGGTCCACCTGGACTAAAGAATGCTCAGGATGAAGAACCAAAGAGTTCATATAATGCGAAAGGTGAGACTTTGTGGTTTCCAGAGCAGAGTTCCAAACCAGGGGGAGTGAAACCTGTCTACATGGTGAATAAGTCCACACAGAGGGGTGTGAATTTTAGCGTGCACTAGTGTGTTACGCACTAACTAGGCCATGTGGTCCCTGCTTGCATGCACTAAAAGTTCCTTAGTGTGCCATTAATGTAGTCCCATTTCAAACAATACTAATAAACACCAGCAGGATCCACATGGCCTAGTGGATTTAATCCACACCAGAGCATCCAGTGTAGATCTGCCCCTCAAGTAACAGGGCAATAGCAGCCTCATTTCAAACCATATTTACTAGTGATGTAGAAGTTAGCGTTCAATTATAATAGGAAAAGGAAGGACTGCTATTCATTTTTAATATTTACCAGACCTGGATTAAGGTTTAGGTGCTAGAGACACATGGCCCTAGCTTCCATGAACATAATGATATTCCGTATTTTTCGTCAAGTCCTAGCTCCCAAAGACATAATTTTGAGAGAATCTCATCTTTCATTTAAAACACCCTAAGGCCTGGTCTATACTACATGGTTAGGTTGATGTAAGCTGCCTTCTGTTGACCTACCTGTGGAAGTGTCTTCACTTAAATTTAGCTCCCGCTGACATAAGTGCTTCTCTGCACCGATTTAGTAACACTATCTCCCTGACTGGCGTAGAGTCATGGTCGATATAATCAGGTCAATACAGTGTCACTGTAGACACTGCATTGCTTATGTTGACTGGTACTGGCCTCCAGGACGCATCCCACAATGCCCCACACTGACAGTACAATCGATAGAGGCATTCCTGGTGAGGACTCACACCACCAACACAAGAAGCCAAGTGTGTACACACACCAGCTATATAATAATTGAGGTGCGATATAAGTTAGGTCAACATAATTTTATAAAAAGAACAGGAGTACTTGTGGCACCTTAGAGACTAACAAATTTATTTGAGCATAAGCTTTCGTGGGCTACAGCCCACTTCTTCAGATGCATAGAATGGAACATATAGTAAGGAGATATATATACATACAGAACATGAAAAGATTTAATGGAATTAATATGCAAACTAGATACCATTCATTTAGGCTTGAATAGAGACTGGGAATGGCTGAGTCATTACACAGATTGAATCTATTTCCCCATGTTAAGTATCCTCACACCTCTTGTCAACTGTCTGAAATGGGCCATTCTTGAGTATCACTACAAAAGTTTTTTTTCTCCTGCTGATAATAGCTCATCTTAATTAATTAGCATCTTAGAGTTGGTATGGCTACTTCCACCTTTTCATGTTCTGTATGTATATATATATATATATATCCTTACTATATGTTCCATTCTATGCATCTGAAGAAGTGGGCCGTAGCCCACCAAAGCTTATGCTCAAATAAATTTGTTAGTCTCTAAGGTGCCACAAGTACTCCTGTTCTTTTTGTGGATACAGACTAACACGGCTGCTACTCTGAAACCTGTCATAATTTTATAGTGTCAACATGGCCTCAGTTTCTAGCCCTTATGGTAGCAAAGAAAAGCTTGAAAACATGGAGTGGGTGTAATCAACTAAGAGATATCTGACTAAGTTTGCAAATGGCCTGAAAAAATAGCTCTGAGAGGTATAGACTGCCCCATGCATCTCAATAGGGTGTAAACGCCAAAACCCACATCTCTTAGGGTGTCAACACAGCACAGAAAACCTGTGGCTGTCCGGTACCAGCTGACTCAGGCTTGTGGGACTTGGCCTGTGGAGATGTTTCATTGCTGTGTAGACTTGCGGGCTCAGGCTGGAGCCTGAGGTATGGGACCCTCCCACCTCGCAGGGTCTTAGAGCCTGGGCTCTAGCCCGAGCTCAAAAGTCTACACAGCAATGAAACAGCCCTGCCGCAGCCCAAGGCCAGGTCGACTAGCACAGGTCAGCCACGGATTTTTCCATTGACCTAATTGGCTTTTGAATCAGGCCTTTAATATTGGGAATGTAAACTCTCATGATTTTACCACAAGTTTCATAATATTTGCTGTTTTTCTTAAAGCCGTAGCTTCTGGAGGTATGAGATTACATGGGAATCTCAATTTTCATTCAAAAAAAAAAACACTAAATCTCTAGCCCTTGTATGATACACTATATTTTAAAACATGCAGCAGTGAGTTTCAGAGGCTGGATATACAGACTCGGGCCCGTGGGTCCCCCGCTACAGCACTGAAAATAGCTGTGAAGACATTCAGGCTTAGGCTGGAGCTCAGGCTCTAAAGTCCAGGAATGGGGGAGGGGGGGGGGTTTCAAATGCAAGTGACAACATCTACATAGCTGTTTTTAGCATCATAGTGCAAGCCCCAGAAGCCCAAGTCTATGGACCCATGCTCTGTGACTTGCTGCCGCAGATTTTAAAATGCAGTGCAGATGTATGCATGGTTGCAGAGAAAAGTTCAAAAAGGTGACGTGAGGGCAGCTTGAGGCCAAAACCCAGAAGCAAATGATAAAGATTCTCAAAATTATGAGTTTTATGAAAATCTCATGATTTTTTTCTTGAGGAGGGCACTGGCTTGTAAGTTTTCAACATTTGTGGTTGGCAATAAAGGAAAGGAGGGAACTTTCTGGTAGCTTAACTTATTTCAGACTACAGACATCACAAAAATATGTAGCAAGGTCCTATCATTTTAAAAAAATGGAAAGAAACTAAACTCTCCTTAGTGTTCCATGCTCTAGCTCACTTCTATCATCTTAGGCCTCATTCAAAGGAACCTAGCTGTAAAATGGAAAACACTACAAAGTGGTAGGCAATTGCTTTTAATGCAAAAACGGTAATGTCATGCTTTTCTTACATTGTAAAAGTAAGAAAAGGCAAGCTTCTTAGAATCAGTGTCTTCTTCAGGCCATAGGAAGGCAGAACAAGGCACAGAAGCAGGGTGTTGAAATCGGCTCACAGAACAAAGTGAAAAGATGTAAGAAGTCGGGTTCAGGGGTGGATTATTAATTTGAAACTCAGGCCAAGTTCAGTGTCAGATTTTACAAGTTAATGACCCCTTCAAGCAAACCCGGCTTTCCAGTGACCTCGGATTGATTTACAGTCTTGCACTGACACCTTTAATTAGCTGTTTGGATTGGATATGATGTGAAATCAAGTAAAGTGTCTTGATTCCTGATGAGATTTGCTTTCAGAGCTTGAGTTTGCTGACCCCCAAAACTGAAACTCACTAAGGATCAGGGATAAGTTGTGAACACATGAAGATCAAAACTGAAGAAATATATTCACACAAACCCCGTGAAGCAGAATTACTGAGTTTCTCCAATCTGCAATGAATACTTCAAAATAGTCTCCCAAAGTAGGGGATTATCTGTTAGGGGTAGCCTCTAGTGCAGATTTAACCTTAAGATTAGGCTATAGACATTGTTACATCTACACCATTACCTGTGAAATATACTAATTAATCCCAAACATCACTTAAATAATAAATTGATAGCTGTCATGCTGTCTGGAATAGCTCACGAGTGAGAATACCAAGCTCAGGACAGACTGTTAAGAAGCAGGGCACAAGCCCCATATCAGTTGTGAGTTCTATAATTAGATTTCACCTAACACCTGTAAACTCCTCAGGCACTACACACCCTTAACATGAAGTCACAGACAGTCCCCTTGGACATTCTGATCTAACTTGGCACCCAGGCAAGCTTGACTCCGTGATAGATATATGCAGTGTTGTTGTTGTCATGTCAGTCCCAGGATATCAGAGAGCTAAGGTAGGTGAGGTGATATCTTTTATTGGACCAACTTGGTCCAGTAAAAGCTATTGCCTCACCTGCCTTGTCTCTCTGTGATAGATGGTCACTTTACACTAAAAATCACAAAATATTAGGTTACTCCTAGTCCCAAAGGATCAGTCATTTATCCCAGGTCAATTTGCACTTTAGATCTCACATCAAAGACATTTGTAGCCAATCCTATAGTAAACTAACTAAGGATTTATTAACAGAGTTATTTACAAGGTTAAAACAATTAAACATACATACACACAAGTTTCAGTCTTAGATTTCAGATGGTGATAGAGCTGCTGAAATAAGCCAGCTCTATGAACCCTTTAGGGCTAACCCAGGTTAATCCTGGGGATCTTTTGCTGATGTTTAAGAATCTTTGCCTTTTAGTCTTTGTCTACACTACACAGCTTTTAGCGACATGGCTGTGTCGCCACAGCTCTGGTGCTAAAAGTCGTGTAGTGTAGCCGCTGTTTGTCAGCTCTCCTGCCAACAAAAAACTTCCACCCCCAATGAGCAGCGTTTGCGTTGTCTGCAGGACAGCACTCCTGCCAACAACGTGCTGTTACATTGGCACTTGTCACGGCAAAACTTATGTCTTTCGGGGGGAGGAGAGGAGCTAACACCTTTGAAAGACAAAAGTTTTGTCATTCAATTGCCAGTGTAGACAAAGCCTTAGGTTCTCCTGCTGATAACGCAAATGCCACTCGTTGGGGGTGGAAGTTTTCTGTCGGCAGGAGAGCCGACAAAGAGTTGCTACACTGCACAACTTTTAGCGGCAGGGCAGTAGTCACCCCAGTTTTGCATATAAGGAAGAAAATTTCACCTGAAGGCTAACTCCTACATGAGGATCTAAGGGATACTATTTGGCCAAGGGTACCTAAAAACCAAATGATCACGGATGAGGAGCAAAGTGGTGGCACTTGCCAACATTGAATGTTCTTTGTGAAATAAATCTTTTATAGAATTCATGCCGTGAGAACATAGCAAATGTCCCATGAAATTTCATATACATTTTGTTCTGTACAATTTAATAGCCCATGTATTGCTCTCATCATGAATTGTGTGTGTGTGTGAAATGATAGGGTTTAGCCATAAATCAAGTACAGTTTTGAGAATTTGCATCACTCATTGCAAACACTGATCTATATCAGAGCAGCATGTTACGTTCCAAACTTCAGCATTTCAAAAATTGTGAAGGTAAACATACTGGAAAATAAGAACTGCCATACTAGATCAGTCTACTCATCATCAGTTTATTATTTGAATTGTGTCTTCTAGATCTTTTCCCTGACTGGTTACAGTTAATTTAGAAATCATCAATGCGTGTGTGAGAAGTCCAAATAGTTCTTTCCTTTTACTTGTCTACATCAAACTACTGTGTTGCTCAATTTCCTAACCTTACTTGTTTCTTCTGAAGTTTCTACAGTTCTCTCTTTAGATGACAGGTTTCAGAGTAGCAGCCGTGTTAGTCTGTATCCGCAAAAAGAACAGGAGTACTTGTGGCACCTTAGAGACTAACAAATTTATTTGAGCATAAGCTTTCGTGGGCTACAGCATCCAAAGAAGTGGGCTGTAGCCCACGAAAGCTTATGCTTAAATAAAATTGTTAGTCTCTAAGGTGCCACAAGTACTCCTGTTCTCTTTAGATGGTGTCCTATGAACATTTTCATCACCTCATCCAAATCATTGATAATTACATTAAATAACACCACTCCTACTATGTATACTAGGAGCAACCAGCTATTAACCCCCTTTAATGTTGAAAATTGAACATCTATTACTTACTATTTGTTTTCTACCTTTTGATCAGTTTCTAACAGTGACAGACCTCTACCTCTCCAGAAAAACCTCTTGTTAGGGATTTTATCAACTATTTTTGAAAGTCTAAGTTATATCTACCATCATATGCTGGGGGTCTTTGTCATATGAGAGGAGCCACACACTTTTTAGGTTGTCTGGGTGTGTGTCAAGAAACACACAGTGCAGTAACTCTGATGATACTATGACTTATGTGTCCTGTAAAAATTAACCAAGACATCTTGAATGTTTAACAGAGAATGCGCTCCAGCTATTCGTGAATGATTTCCAGACCAAGATTTAGCTGCAGATATAATAGAGGAAATAATTTTGAATAATAAATAAACAGGGCTGGCCTTACCATGAGGTGAACTGAGGCAGCTGCCTCAGGTGCCAGACTGTGGAAGGGCGCCACTAGGACCCAGAGTGTAGAAAATTGTGTCTGCTGCTGGTGCATATGTATTCTCTCTGCTCTAGATGCACAGAGATGGTGGAGTGCTGTGCTGGAGGAAGGAGGGCACAAGAGACATAACGGGCAGGCAGGAGAAAAAGTGAGAGGGAATAACAGAAAGCAGCAGGAGCTGCAGGGAGAGAGAGGAGGAGGAGCCTCTTATGTACCTCTCTAGCACCCACAGGAGCCTGGACTGATTAACACCAGCTTCCCAGGGAGCTTTCTGTTTTCTGCTGCTTCCCTGAACCCACTTGAGGAGAACAAGCAGTTAACTGAAGTAGTAAGAGCCAGTTAGGCCCTTAAGACGCTGATATCTTCTCTCACTCAGGCCCTGCTACCAGCCTGCTTATTTGTCCCCTTCAATTGAGTATTGAGAGCCACTATAGCTGGCACAGAACAGCAGTCATGAGTGAAAGAAGAAAACGCCCCTCTGGGGCCGCATTCAGAAAAAGAAATAAAGCAAAGGAAGCTTTTCTATCTAAGCAGGAAGAAGCTCTCCTAAGATACATAGACACAAATGTTCACAGTGAGCCTTCCAGCCCCAGTGAGGATGTGAGTGGTGAGGAGATGCCTGATCTTCCAGTTAGTCAGAGTGCAGCATCCATATCTCTATCTCAAATGGATGTAACCATGCACATTCCTGAAGAAAAGTGTAGATCAGAGACGAGTGTGGTGGAGGCACAAGAAACAGCTGCTGCTGAGTTTAGTTCCTTAAGTCTAGATGATCCAGGACTGTGGACCCACTTGAGCAGTAGCCTGAGGGACTTCCTTGTACTGCATGGGCCACAGCAAGTGAAAACTTCATGTTCCCCCAAGACAATGAAAATAGAAGTTTCCATCCAACACATTACTGGCGTGAAATCCCCAGTGGTGACAAAGTAGAGAGGCCATGGCTTATGTACATAAAAACCCAGAATGCTGCATACTGTTTTTGTTGCAAACTCTTCCAGTCTAATGTTCCAGCCGCATTGGGTTCTACAGGAACAAAGGACTGGAAAAATCTGGCTAGAAATCTGGCATGCCAAAGCACCAGAGAGCATTCCATTGATGGAAAGAGCTTGAGATGAGACTAAGGTTAAAGGCCACCATAGATGATCAGCATCAAGAGAAGATTGCATCAGAGTCTCTTTACTGGCAAAATGTTCTGAAAAGGCTCATTGCCATTGTGAGAATGCTTGCTACCCAAAACCTAGCACTGCATGGCACTTCAGATCAGCTGTATGTGCCAAACAATGGAAACTTCCTTAAAATTGTGGAGCTGATAGCTGAGTGGGAAAGTCGAGTGGAGGCGATAAAGCCTATCAAACACCAAATTGGGAAGATACATGATGCATAGTTGCCATTATGGAGGATAATGCTATGACAGGAACTGTTCATGGGAGAACAATGGCAGAGGGAAATGGAATCACCAGAAACATACATAACTTCAAATTTCTGTGTGGCTTAATATTGTGGCATGACATACTGTTTGAAATAAATGTTGTAAGCAAGAGACTCCAAGGTGTTGACCTTGATATATCTGGAGCAATGGAACAACTGGACAAAGCAAAGTCATACCTACAGTCTTACCGGTCAGATGAGGGATTTCAAAACGTTCTGAAGAGTGCACAGAAGTTGGCAGAGGAACTTCACACTGAAGCTATTTTCCCACCCATTCAAGAATACAAGAGTCACTGAAGAAGAAGACATTTTGATTAGGAGGCACAGGATAATCCTATAAGAGACCCAAAACAATAATTCAAAGTTGAATTCTTTAACCAGGTGCTAGATTGTGCAATACAGTCAGTTGAAGAACATTTCATGCAGCTCAAGGAACACAGCAGTATATTTAGGATGTTGTATGATATTCCAAAACTCCTCACTATACCTGAAGAAGACCTACACCAGCAATGCAGGGCACTAGAGACAGGGTTGACACATGATGACATGCGTGATATTGATGCGAGTGATTTAGGTGATGAACTGAAAGCCCTTTCAAGATACATTTCAGCAGGATCAACTCCATAGGCTGTTCTGGAATATATATGCACAAATAAGATGATCACCCTCTTTCCAAATGCTTTTGTTGCTTTGCGCATACTTCTAACAATTCCTGTAACAGTTGCCAGTGGAGAACACAGCTTCTCCAAGCTGAAGTTAATAAAAACACATCTATGCTCCACAATGACACAGGAGAGGCTGGTTGGCCTTGCAACCATCTCAATAGAGCATAAGCTGGCCCAGACTGTGGACCTTCAGAAAGCAGTTCAGATCTTTGCAACCAAGAACGCATGGAAAGTACCACTTTGATTATTCAAACAGATAAAAATGCCAGTGTTTACTATGCAGACAAGAAAAGTTACATTTGCTGTTCAGGCATTTGAAAGTTAAGTGTTACTTAAAATTTTTGAACAAGGCATATTAAGTTGTTAGTTCTCCTTTATTGGGGTAGGTAGCAGAGCAGTACCATGAGAGGAGTAGAACAGGAAGAAGGCAGAATTGAGACCTTTCAAAGTTTTGGCCCAAGCAAGGGAGTATGGGGGCCTCATTTGAGCTCCCCGCCTCAGGTGCCAAAATGTTGTGGGCCGGCCCTGCAAATAAATGAACACAAAATCTTAAACTGTTTACAGGCAATTTGTAAAAAGACAGAAAGACAAAATTCATTACTCACCAGCTCTGGTAGATTAGATCCACGTTAAGCCTTTCATTATGACAGGAATTACCAAGACACTTAAAAACCAAAAGGTCCAATTATGCTTCTGTGATTTGCATATGTAGGGAACTCTCAATTCAAGGACTGCAGTCATATTTCTCCTGTGTGGCAAGTGGGACCAGTCATGTCCATGGTAGTGAACCCCCTTCCCCCAGACTACGTGGAGGGTGTTCCATGAGACTGGCGATCTGTGAATGGGGCAAGTTGGAGAGTGGGTAGTCTGGGGCAGAAATGAGAAGGCTCGGGTTGCTCCAGTGGAGATTCTTGCTTTAAAGGGAGGTCCCCACAGCTATCACTGCCTAGAAAAGCCTAGATAGCTGGGGATGGGGCTGCTGGGAACATTGATCTGGCTCAGCGGCACAAGGGTTCCTTATGGACGCCTTCTGCTGATCCCCCAAGATTCACCCAGTTTGGAGGCTGGCCCTGCAGATTATTCCCCAGCAGGACAAACCACGAAACCTCAACAGGATGATTCAGCAGAAAGTGGCACAAAGAAAACCACATGGAAATTTTCTGTCCCTTAGCCCAATCCAGCAGAGGCAATTGGGTTCTTGGAAAACATGACTTTTCCAACAGATAAAATGTTCTCTATTAATTGCAACAGGAGACAAAAATCATAATTATATTGGTGTTTACTGTCATGGAAGGTGAATGTTCCTGTATGCAGGGGAAGGTGGTAAGGTTGGGTATACATTGAGCTTTTAAAAGGTGCATGAAATAACTGCAGCTAAGGGATTGTTAAAATGTATTTAATGCTATATGCTGGAATGAAGTAACACAATAAAACCTAACTAAATAAAGCAGGTCTATAAATGGCATTTGGCTCTGTTATAGTGATGGTGAGTTTTTTCAAGAAACACTATTATGCCTCAGCTAAACTGATTCATATTGGGGGGGGGAGGGGCAAAGTAATGATGAACTGACTTCCACTCTTTTAAAATAGTTTATGGACTGACCTGATGGTGCCAGATGCCGCTCATTGCTCTCTACGGTGATTTATGCAGAAATGGAGATACTACCTTGTTCACACGTTATTTCCCCTCATTAACTGGAGGGACATCAGCAGCAACCTCCCCAACATGCCTGATTCATCTGGTAAAACTGTACTTTGCTTCCAGTTCCTTTTCCTGTGCAAATGAAAAGACCAAGCACATTCTCCACATTAACTCATTTGACCTATCAGACAAACTTTTCAAACAAGTTTTCCCATAGATTAGTGTTTCTTCTTTCACTACCATGCACAGAAATACTATTTTATAAAAAATGATTATATTAATCAAAGGAATTTGTTTCCACTTTTTTTTTTTTACAGTCAGAAAACAAATAATAAATGAAAAGATGATTTTGATGTTATAGGGCAGGGGTGGCCAACCTGTGGCTCGTGAGCTGCATGCAGCTCTTTTACAGTTAAAGTGTGACACGCAGAGCCCCGCCCCCCATTCTCCACCTACCAGATTGTTTGGGGGAGCTCTGGGCTTCTGCCCTGAGGTGTGGTGGTGGGACTAGAGGCTTCTGCCCAACAGGGAGGAGTGTCTCAGGGCTTTAGCCCCATGGGAGGTGCCTGTCGAGGTTTGGGGCTTCAGCCCTGCTCCCACTGGAGCGTATGCCAGGTATGCACCAGCTCTCAAACTTCTGAAGATTGTCATATGTGACTCGGAGGTTCACTAAGCTTGGCCATCCCTGTTATAGGGAGAGATTCTCAGTTGATATAAACTGATTAACACCAAATGGATTAACACCAGCTGAAGCTCTCTGTCCCTTATTTATTATTGGCGTGTTCTTGTAAATGAAATTTACTCATTTCTAGTTAAAATGGGCCAGTTCTTGAGAAAACACAGACCTGTATTAGAATACAAACAGGCCTATTTTTTAAGCAAAAATTGCTTTCATATCAAAAAAATGAACAGTCACATTTTCCTATATTTTCTATGTGAAAATAGCTATTAAATCAAAACTAATATATCAGGATTTGAGGTAGGGCAGAAGGGTGCTTGAAAAGGCAAAAATTTTGGTACCAAATACCATGAATTAAAAATTGTGAATTGTTAAGCCTTACATGCAAACTCCCTGTACTGTTTCTTGGACAAACACAAATAAAACACTGCTTTTACGGCTACCTTTCTCTTCTCAAATCATTTGCAATGGCCTTGCAAACAGGGAATGACAATGATATGTATTACAAACAGGTATTGCTTTTGTTTCTTTATAAAACAGACATCCATCCTCAAGTTGAAATAAATGGGATTCTTGCCAGCGTAACTTTGGAAACAGTTACACTACTTGAACTATCTGCACTCTGCAGAATATTGTGTGGTGCAGAGAAACATACCTAGTGGACCAAATTCTGCTTTGCTATTTGCCGCAAGTCAAGAAGGGGCTGGAGTAGCCTCTGAGGCCCCAGCATCTCAACTCAATGGAACTGGTTCAAAATCAGATTGTCCTTGGTCTAGTCTAGTGCCTTTTCTCTACAGGATCAGCACAGGAAAAGATCTTCTCTCCTACACTGGATACATATACTCTCTGCTCGCTGTGTGCTACCCAGGGGATTCCTGTATGCTGGAGGAATTATAAAATGGAGTGGTTTGCTGCCACATTTGGGGGGGGGGAGGAGAATGTATCAGGGGTCAGGATCTGGCCCTGTGCTTTTATGGCCCACTTTTAGTTTTATAGTGACAAATTCCATACATGGATGCAACAAACACTGTATTATCCTCCTGCTACAACTCCTTTGTAAGTAGCTAAATCACATGCTGCAAAGGACCAGATTGTTAAAGGATAACATCCTGTTTTGCTGGCTCAGTTTACAGCTGCCAAAATCATGCATGCCTAATTTTGCAGCCACAATTAGATGTGGGCACAAATCTGATTACAGAAATGGCTAAGGACGCGACTGTGTGCACAAATCAGGTATTTCAGGAGCTCTACCAGCCGTAAACTGCAGGGACAAAAAACGTGGTTGCATTTTAAAGGATGAAAATTACCTTTGCTTGCAAAAAAGTCTGGGTAAAGGTCCTTTTAAGAAACTGGCCCAACAGGTTTTTCTAACCTCACATTCCAAGTAGCATGCTGTAAAGCAATATGGGCCTGATCCAAAGCACATTGAAGTCACTGACTTCAAAAGACTTTGGCTCAGGCACTGTAAGAGCAGAAAGGGAGAGCTGAACAGAAGCAGTATTAATATTAGTTCTTTTTGTAAAAAATTAAATATACTAAATTAAAATTTCCATTTTTGTAAATACTACAGACACCAATGCCACACACAGCATAATGTACAAGAGAAAAGTTGGCTGCATCAAGTTGTACCTCTTGCACACACATACACCCCTCAATAGGGTGGGCATTAATCTCATTTTCTAAGGGAGCTTGTCCTCTGACTCGGATTACGGAGACGTATTGGTCCACTTATTTTAGCAGTCACCAAAAATGATAACATCTGTCAGTCCTCATGAAAATCTCTATGTTTTGGAACCCACTAACAGTAAACAATTTTCTGAGATATGTCACTGCGGGATTCACAGCAGGGTTTGAAAGCCACTTGTCTTTCAAGAGATTGCGCACTATTGAAGTTAACTGTGTCAATGCCTACAGAATACAAACATCCATTTCCCTTTCAATGGGTCTCAAGCCGTAACAGCAAATGTAATTGTGTAATGGGAAGAGCCTGTTCACTGAAACTATTGGGTTTATTTATAAGAATAAGAGTACTGTAAAATAGTACTTTGGAGCTATTGATTTCTATAGTGAGGAAACACCCAATGCTTTTCAAATGCCAATTTTGTTTCAAATTAGGAGATATATAAGGGGAGGGGCAAATCCCATACTCATTTTGTACCAGTTTAATCTTCAAACTATTGTTAAGTGTAAACTACAGTGATGTTAGGTTCTCAGTGTTAAAATTCTAACAAGCCTGTGAGCCATAGTAATGACATGGTACAGTGTATTTATCATTAATTATTATTAGTTATTATTATTTTATTGTATTTTATTACAGATGAGCCTGAACCAAAACCCTGGATCAAAATACTCTTACATTTTATAAGTGTTCAAAATGTAAATGAGGTCTTTGAATTTCCCACCGGCTAGGGTAATACATAGATGTATAGATTTCAAGGCCCAGAGATCAGGCAGAGAACTTCCCAGGAAACAGCAGGAAAGTTTAGGGGCGCAGTATGGAAAAGCACTGGAGTACAACTGGAATGGATCGGGGTACACACAGGGAGGACACAGGACAGTGAGGGAGTCTCATCCCAACAATTGCCAGACCAGCTGAAATGTCCAAACACAGACACGTCCAGCTTAACAAGAGGTTACTTCAGTTATGTTTAAAAACTATATGCATAACTGGAGATTTACTACAAAAACACAGTTTGAGCACCATTTAATTCACGAAGGAAAATGAAAGAATGTCCTTCTATAGGATTTCTTCTGTAATTCAGCATTAAATATTTAGATTGTCCCCTTCCGTCCAAATGAACTGTCACACTGGCAAAACATGAGGTGAGGGCCTGTTGGATCTGATCCAGTTATTCCAAAGGGGAACATTCATTTTATTTGAAACACTCATTACTATGTTTGACTTAAAAGATTTCTCTCTAGTCTATATTTTGAACTAAGCCGCTTTGCAATATCCCGTCAATTCAAACCACATCTTTTGAGAGAACCCACTGAATTAGAGGATATACTTTTTAGAATAAGGGAAATAAAAGGGCTGGCAGAGAGTCAGTGCTTTAGAGTGATTAGAAGGAGAACTTAAATTCAAATACGTGGGGGAAATGGTCCCATGACCTTTAGATTAATCTTGAGGAAAAAGACTAGCTTCACATTTTGTGGAATGCAGTCCAATTGCATTCAGAGATCACTGAAAATCTGTATAAAATATTATTTAGGATAACACCCAGATATACTTTGCCATATAGATTAAAAATGGACATTTTATTGTTCATACTTCCAAAACCAATCACTTGCCCTGGATCATAATTGGTGGTCATGTCCATGTACTGAACATTTCTGGAACTGGATCTAAGATCCGGCTCCAAAATTATGACATGCAGTTATAATAGATAATTATTTCATCACCTCTAGGCTTCCTACTTAGTAAGAGAAGATACTACAGGGACAAAAGAAACAATATTAGATCCTCATTCACTTGCTGTGATATCCTTTGTGTTCTGTTCAGGGGAATATCATACCAGTCCCTCTCCTTCCATAAACAGTGCAAGCAAGTCTGGCAAATATTAGAAATGGACAAAGTAACTTATTGAAGAACAGACAACAACATTTTTAATGTCTGTAAAAGACAAATGTGCAGATGGGCCAATTCAAAGCAATAATTTATTGAGACAGTTATTATTAATTATTGTATAATTAGTGTCACAATAACTCCTAGAGACCATAAAAGAGCAGCTTTGTCTACTTCCCTGTCATGCTAGGCACTATACTTAGACACAGTAAGAGACAGTCCCTGCCTCAATGACCTTACAATCTATATATACAAGACAGGCAAAGTATAGGAGGAAAGAAGTTTCACAGGTGGGGAAACAATTTTAAAGATGCGCCATCCTGGCTGAACGTTGCCCACGCCCACCTCCCCTCCACAGCAAAGGACACATTACACGACCCTATGCATCACTTCAGCTCCATTTTAGACTTCAATGTAAGGCTTTAATGGGACTTACTAAGGTCCTGCTCTAACACAGTCAATGGAAAGACTCCATTGATATGTATGAGCATTGGATCCAGCCTTTAGATTGTAAGTTCTTTGGGACAGGGACTGTCCTTTTCTTATGCATCAAGCAGAATGGTGCCCCTATCTCTGACTGGGGCCCCAGGCACTACTGGATAAAAATAATAGTAAGAAAAGTTATGATGATGACGACAATTATAATCATTTAAATGGTACATCAGCTACTGGAATGAGTTTTAATATGATCCATTTTGTTCTTATTTGGGAATTCCTTTGCTTATTGTTTGTGTTGAATGTACTGGCCCCTTTTATGACCTGGGTGGAGCAATGTTTCCCTTCTAACTCACTTATACATTTTTCACAGGAGAAGCAGCTGTCTCATTCTGAGATACAAGAACCAGAAGGTGGCAGTAAAGACAAGGAGTCAATTCTCAAATGGTGTAAATATGACGTACCTACACTGAAGAGACAAGCTGGGTGAGGTAATAACTTTTATTGGACCAAGTTCTGTTGGTGAAAGAGAGAAGCTTTTGAGCTTTCACAGAGTTCTTCTTCAGGTCTGGGAAACTAACTCAGTGTCACTATCATTTTCCCAGACCTGGAGGAGAGCTCTGTGTAACCTCGAAAGCTTGTCTCTCTCACCAACAGAACTTGGTCCAATAAAAGATATTACCTCACTATTACAGTCTGTACCCTTATGTTCACCTAAGACTATGATACATTTTATACAAAGTATGTCTTGTGAGGTATCATTTTAAAACTCAGAATTTACTGATCATTATTGTCCTCATAAAATATGTGTGGTGACATTGTACGTAAAGTTATAAGATTCTACTGTATAACATCACAGAGACATGTTCCAAGTTTAGAAAAGCAGGCACAAACCAGTTCCTCAAAGACAAAAGGCAAACTGATGCCTCAGCCAGGGGTCAACAAAATCAAATGGACTATCACCTAGTTAAGTGGCCGTTCTTCAGAAGAAAAAAAGGGTGTGAGCAAGAAATCTACATTTTGGCATATAAATAGCTGGAGGTTCCCATCCCCCCAGACCTTCTGTATCCTGAACCTCAGCTGGAGGTGATTTTAAAAGAAAAAGAAAACTAAAGAATTGGGAACTGACACCTCAAATCATGTGTCCATTCATTTCTACTTATGACACTTGAGGGACAAAGGAAGCAGCATTGAACTGGGGAGAGATCCTGACTGAAAGATTCAGCCAGTGAGACTGATAAAACATGTGGTGAGAGAATTCAATTTTGCTTTGAATTCACTCTAACTTGTTAAGTTACGTATTAGTTGCTTTTTACCGCTTATTTACTGGCAAGCAATTCTGACTTTTATGCCTCAATGCTTGTAACCACTTCAAATCTATCTTTTTGTAATTAATAAACTTGTTTTATTGTGTTATCTAAATCAGTGTGTGTCGTGATTGTAGTGTTTGGGAAACGACATTTGAGATAACAGGATTCGTGCATATCATTTTCTATTAATAAAATGACGGACTTTAAATGAAATTGTATTGTCCAGGAGAGGGCTGGGCAGTACAAGATGCACATTTCTGGTGGAATGTCTGGAGCTGGGAGTTTACTGGTGTTGCTCTGAAGTGTAATTCAAGGGTGGCTGACAGTAGCGCTCATGTACCATAGCTGGGAGTAATTTACATGCTGGGCCTCTGTGTGGGTAGACCAGGAGTGGTTGCTTTCACCAGGGCCGGCCCAAGGCACCAGCCCAGCAAGCAGGTTCCTGGGGCGGCACGTCCGGCTCTTCGGCGGCAATTCGGCGGCGGGTCCCTCACTCCCCCTCGGAGCGAAGCACCAGCCACCAAATTGCCGCCATAGACTGAAGCGGCGGCGGTAGAGCTGATCGTGATCGCGGCTTTTTTTTTTTTTTTTCCGGCTTGGGGCGGCAAAAACCCTGGAGCTGGTCCTGGCTCTCACAGTGAAGCAGTGTAAAAGGCACCCCAGTCGGAGAACTGAAGGGACGCAGCTGTTCAACAGTTCAGATTGTACCCTGGATAATGTCACACATACCCTTAATCATTTTTGTTGCCGTTCTATGTACTTTTTCCAGCTGTAGTAATAATAAATTTCATTTATACAAAACTTTCCAGCCCAAACTAACTTCCATTCGTTATAGATAAGGCTAGGATTTTGTCACGGATATTTTCAGTAAAAGTCATGGACAGGTAATGGGCAATAAAGAAAAATTCACGGAAGCCCGTGACCTGTCCTTGAGTTTTACTAAAAATATACATGACAAAATGGGGAGCCACTGGGCAGCTGCAGGGCTTTAGCTGGAAGCTCCAATGGCCCCCACCACCCAGGGGGGCTCAGGGCTCCAGGGTCCCCTGCCACCCACAGCTCGCAGGTACCCCACCACCCACGGCGGCTGGGAGCTGGGGGCTACCCTTGCTGCATCCAGCGGCCAGGAGCTGCAGGGTATTCCCTCCACCAATGGTGGCTCAGAGCTCGAGGGGCCCAGCTGCCGCAGGTGGAGGTGGGAGCCGGCAGTTCCCAGCCATCATGGCCTGAAGTCACGGGGGTCTCTGGAAGTCAAAGATTCTGTGATTTGTGCGACCTGTGTGACAAAATCATAGCCTTAGTTATAAACGCATCCTAACATTGCACTGTACAGATAGAAAAACTCAAGCACAGGGAGTTTTAGTGACTTGTATAAGAACATTCCATGAGTCCGTGGCAGAGTAGAAAATAAAAGTCCAGGGCTGCTTTCTTCTAGGTCTCTAAGTATTCCATTACATTTTAAGTGTGGAATGAGTTAGTGAGACACAGATTGGTGAGATGTAGAATGCAAGCAATCTTCTGCGGAACATCAGGGGCTAAGATGTAGACAAGCCAAGGAATGGAATTCTGTCTTCAGTCTTGAAATTGTCATCTGCAGAATCTCCTGAGAAAAAACAGACTACAGTGTATAATGCATTCTTGATAAAATATATGTTCTCAACAGGGAAAATATAGAAGCCCCAGAAATTTCCTGTGGAAAATGTCATATCCATTGTATTTCTGAAAGCTTGACTTTACAATACTGGCACGGATCTGGATGTTGAGCTCTACCACCCTTCTGTAGATGGGGTCAGGAGACATGATAGGTGTTAACAGCTGCTAACAAAAAGCCATTTGCCATGCAGAACAACTTTATTGAACCCTCAGGTTAATGAACAATATATGGCACTCTTCAAATACTCTATCTATCTATCTATCTATCTATCTATAATTTGGGATGTTGGTTTAATTATATAGACTTCTCATAGCAACAGAAGCAGGGAAATTATCCTTTCATTCTGACTCTTGCCTTTGCTGGCTAAATGAAAACATTTTGAATTGAGCAACAAAGTTCCAATGCCTTTACATAATCTATCTATCCATCTATCATAGAATAGCATGTTCCCACAGTCTGTAGCTTTTCCATTTCATTTAACTCAAAGAATAAAAACATATTTGTGCATTGTTGTTTATAATTATTTTATTATAACTGGATTGTCTTCCAGCTGTGTAACATTTATTTAAGTTTACTAAGTTAAAGCAATGAGCATAGGTCTGAACATCAGATAATGCAAATTGATTTTTGTTTATCTGCAAAAATGACACATAAAACTGGTTGCAACACATAACATAGGTAGACTTGATATTTCAAACTTCAGAAGACTGCATCATTTGAGTCAGCAGCAAGATAAATTCTGTCTATTTTACATTAATTAGAATTTCCATTTGTGAGGAAGAAGAAAATCAGAATTGGCTACGATAAAAAAAAAGAAAGAAAAAGAGGGAGGCATAATCGGTTCCAAAAAGATCTAAAGCAAAACTATGCATGATGATAATGTAGTCTAGCTACATTCATACTATTTTGAATTATATGTGCATGAAAGGGTAAAATTCACCTTATGTGGAAAGACCAGAACAAAACTGGGCTCATACAGGACTTACATGGTTTAGGCCTCATGTTGGCCTCATTGCACAGGGATGAATTTTATCAGAACTCAAGTGAGAGTTACTCATGAAATCTCCATCCTTTCCCTTTACTAACTGAGATCGTCTGTCATTCTGTCTCACTTCCTCTTGAGTCAAAATGTTCATCAGGCTAAACTGAGATCACTTCAGACTATTGACTGTATACAACAAACTTTAGAAGTCTGATCCAAAGTGCCACCCCATTACAGCAGAGTTAAGTTGCACGCCCACTCCAGAAAAGAACTATGCATGATGTGAGTACAACAAACAGGGGCCACACACTTGCACTTCTTGTAATAAAATGTTACTAGGCCTGCTCCTGCTAAAGCGAATGGGAGTTTTGCCATTGACTTACATGGGAGCAGGAACGGGCTCAGATGCTGCCTCGCCCTTGCATGGGAGAGAACAAAGAGCTTTCTCTGCCTTGCAAAGCCTTTGCAAGGGCTATGTAGAATTGCAATGTTTGAGCTCAGGGAAGGGCAGGGACACTCCATAGGCAAGGGGTAGGAAGGAGGCAGGCTCACATCCCCCTTACCCTTTTCACCAAACTGTGAAGCAGGAGAGAGGTACAGATATAAAAGGCTAGAGTAGAGGATAGCTCTGTTCTCAGTGCCTTCTGGGTGTGTATAGGGGGAGCTTAGACTCTGCACTGCTCCTTACTCTGGGCTGTAAGTACAGACATGGTCTAGCCCTGCGTTTATCAACCTTTTTAATACCAGAGACTGACTTGCTGCCTTCCTAAACTGTGTCAGGGAGCTTTCAGGGACTGGTGACAGTCCATGGACCGGTCATTAAGAAATACTGGACTAGCCCTTTGTGATTATCCAGATCTTTATGCTAGAGCAGTGGTTCTCAACCAGGGATATGTACCCCTGAGGGTATGCAGATGTTTTCCAGGGGGTACAACAACTCATCTAGATATTTGCCTAGTTTTACAACAGGCTACATAAAAAGCACTAGTACAAACTAAAATGTCATACAGACAATGACTTGTCTATACTGCTCTATATACTATACACTAAAATGTAAGTACAATATTTATACTCCAATTTACTTATTTTATAATGATATGGTAAACATGAGAAAGGAAGCAATTTTTCAGTAATAGTGTGCACTTTTGTATTTTTATGTTTGATTTTGTAAGCAAGTAGTTTTTAAGTGAGGTGAAACTTGGGGCTACGCAAGACAAATCAGACTCCTGAAAGGGGTACTGTAGTCTGGAAAGGTTGAGAGCCACTATGCTAGAGAATACACATATATTAGCTCTCCCACTGTTGAGGATGATATGTTAATTTGATGTTTGAGTTTCACCCTAATCCTTACCATCTCAGACTGGAGAAAGACTGTGTGAATTTCACACGAAGATGTGTCACAGGTGACTTGAAAGCTCTCCAGGGATTACACATCACACTCATCCCACAGCTCAAGTGGGAACATGCCTCCTTTTTATTAATTACCTTGTTTGTTGGGTGAGAAGGAAGATATTCCCAAACAAACTGTGTTCTCATTCAGGGTGGGGAGCCTAATGGGTTAAAATGACCTCTGGTTTATAAGGGCACAGTAACCAATCCTTTTAAAAGGAGAAGAGAGAACCATTGTCCCCCTTCTTGTGATACACAAATCTGTTTCATTTTAATCTAATCCACTGAGGCTGAGATTAAAATCAACGTGAGCCAAAATGCTTGGTGCAATTTATTTTCAGAATATGAGGCCAGATCCTGCTAGCAGGGAGAAAATGCCAGATGATCTCAGGGAGAAAAGCCACAATGTCTCCATTAGACAGGCACAAGGTGGAGAGCTAGTAGACAGTGTAGTTCTAGCCATGTCGGTCCCACAATATGAGAGAGATAAGGTGGCTGAGGTAATATCTCTTATGGGACCAGCTTTTGTTGGTGAAAGAGACAAGCTTTCGAACTCCACAGAGCTCTTCTTCAAGTCAGGCTTGGCTGTCATTCTGAGGAAAGAGGACACACTTTCTAAGGAAAGAGAAGTCAAGAAGAACACTTGAACAGCGACACTCACAACTAAGTTTTCTCATACATGATTTGGGGAAAGGATCAGGACTGGGGAATATTGAATGACTTTTTAATTTATTTTCTCACAAGAGTATAATTCTTAGAGATATATTTTTGCTCCTGTGTACAGTAGTTCTTCAGATTTTTTCTGGGGACCAAAGTAAAAACCAATACACCCAAAAGTGCTCACCCCTCCCTTTCCTGCTCTCATAAAACAGTTTCACAGCTTTTGCAGCTTTGCATGTATTTCTAAGTAGATACTGTATTTTTGATTGAGTTAGGTGACACTTATTCAATCCAGGTGAATGCTAAAAATTCCAGGTTGTTAAAAACCACTGCATACATTTTGATAGTGTTTAGTAAGAATCAATGTAAGGCATATTCTGACGTGGGAGTGACCAGCCTCAGCCTCTCTGACCTGTCACAAGCACACACACATTTCCACTGTAGTGTTGCCATACGCAGAGATAAGTAGTAATTGTTTTGGGGCACTGGGAGTTGTCAGTATGGCTATGATTGGTTTATGCCTTTGTATTTTTGTATCTACCAACAAGCACCTGGAAGTGAGACAATGAAAAGCAAACCTACTACAGAGGTGACATCCCCCTCCATGTGTTTGTTTGTTTCCTTTTTTTTTTCTTTTCTGTGAAGTGTAGTATCCTGAGTCCAACCAAAGAAGGGGGTGACCTGGCGAATCCATCCCAGACATTACACACAATGTAGTATATGTTCAGGCCATCCTTAGGGAGTTTATTGTTTGTGCTATGTGGATAGATATGCAAGGAAGACATAATTAACAAAGCTCATAGTTATGTGATTCATCTACGGAATATCGTGTTTTAATTTAAGGTGACCCCCAACGACCTGGGCATGACATGACACAATGCACACCAATGTCCTGTCATGGCCAATGCAGGAAAAAGGTTGGTGATGAAGTCCTTAAGGCCTCATCTTCATTAGGAAAAACAGGTTTGTTCTTAATTACTATAGTCAGTTAATACAAGGTGAAATCCTAATAGAGACAAGGCAATTTGTAGTTTTCACATGAGGTACAAGGCTGAGTTAAAAACTGTGGGGGAGTTGTGTCTTCATTAGGATTGTATCTTGAGTTAGTTAACTTGAGTTAAGAACAGGCCTTTTCCCTAGTGCAGACAAGCCTAAGAGAATGGTGCCATTCTCCAAGCTACAGTTATAGAGAGCTTTCCCGTTCTCTTTCCATCATAGGTGCCGACTCCATGGGTGCTCCAGGGCTGGAGCACCCATGGAAAAAAATTGGTGGGTGCTCAGCACCCACCGGTAGCTCCCCGTGGCCCTGCCCCCCGCTTCAGCTCACCTCCACCTCTGCTCCGCCTCTGCCTCCTCCTGCTTCTCCCGCTTCCCTCCCAGCACTTGTGCCGCGAAACAGCTGATTCGCGGGGCAGGGAGGAAGGGGGGAGGAGGGGGAACGCTGGGAGAAGAGGTGGGGATGGGGCGGGGACTTGGGGAAGGGATCCAATAGGGGCAAGGTGGAGGCGGAGTTAGGGCAGGGATTTGGGGATGGGGTTGGAATGGGGCCGGGGCCAGGGGCGGGGATGGGGTGGAGTTGGGGCGGGGCCAGGGGTGGGGAAAGGGGCGCGGGGCGCAGGCACCCACCAGCACCGAGAAAGTTGGTGCCTATGCTTTCCATAGGGACTACTAGCAACAAACAAGCTCTCTTCCACTCCCTCACCCTTGTAAAGGTATTTTCTAGCTAATGGGAACCAAGGTGGCCCATAGTTTAGCCCATACCTATAATGTTCAGAACTCATTAAGGTTGTAGTTTGTGTTTTATGCTGTACAAACACAGGGTGTGTCAAATAGGTAGGCTTTTTGAGATCTGCTCACCAGCATGCACAATCACTGCTATTCACAATGTTTTTCCTAATGCCTCAAGCCGTATAATTGTGTAATAAATCCTGAGATGCAGAATATTTACTCTTATTTTTCATGGTTTGTTATCTTGGCCATTTCAAAGTGCGTCTTTTAACCTTTGGTAAGTATTGGAGGACGGAAGAATCTAGCTTTAAAATTAAAAATTGCTTCAAGTCTATTCCAGGCATAGTGAAAATAAAATAAGAAATAGATCCCTTCAAAAATGCCAATACATGCCAGACTAACAGGCACACCAAAAAACTATTAAAACCTCTGAAACCTTTGTTTTTTGCTTCTTTCTAAGCATCCCCCACAGGGATTGAGTGGAAAGAAAGCCATCTTGCTCAGGTTCTGCCCACAGTCTCAACTTTATTTTCTTTTAAATTAGTTAAGTATTTCACCCAGTGTCAAAGATCATGTAAACTGATAATACACTATTTAAATAAAACTAGTCTAGTGCTGTGTTTGTTCTTTTTTTAATTTAAGCCATTTGACCATTCATTACTCTTTCCCTCCCTCTCACCACCCCTTCTCTTTCTCCCATGCACACTGGCTCTTCCATTACTCACTACCTTTTCCCGAAAGCATTCATCACAGACATTTATTTTGTCTCTTCCTTTTTTATTGTGCATTTTCCCTTTGTTTTTGGTCCTCTCCTATAAAATTAATTATTATTATTGCAGTAGCTCTACCTCTTAGCTCCTGCCCTTTTCAGTTTGTTTCTATCTTATTTCTTTTTCCTGTCTCTTTTTGCCCCTTGATTACTCTCCTCGTCTCTGGCTGATTCCCTCAGCACTTAATACTGTAGCTGATTTCTTTGCCCCCCAGCTCATTCCCTAGTTTACTCTCTTTCCAGACTTGTTTGTCCCTCCTCCTTCCTAATCCCTTGTCCCCTCTTATTTACATTCACAACCCTGCTTCTCTCAGGCCCCTGCTGTCTTACCATATCGCTCTCACCATATTAGTGGTGCAGTTTCAAGTGAAACTAACAAACTTTAATTTCTCTGTGTGCCTTCCCTGCATCCAAGCTAATGGGCAGAGCAAGCAGCAGGGTTGGTGCGGGTGGAGCAGAAGAGGCAGAGTGAAATTAACAAACTTGATAGCACTTCACATTTTGTTAATTTCACTTTAACTGTTCCACTCAGCTGGGTAGCAGAGCAGCATGAGCAGTCCAGATGTGTGTATGCAACTCTCACTGATGTCAACAAGAGTTATTCATGTGGATTGTGGTCAGTACATGATGCAAAATGTCATTATCTTTCTCAGCAGCAAAGGTGCAATATGGCAACAGAACAGTATTCAGTTATTTTAAAATGAAGAAAAATAAATTTTAGAAGTGTAAGACCATTTATAAAGACAACAATGTTGGGCCCAAACCAAAGCCCACTGTAGTCAATGGGAGCCTTTCCATTGACCTCAATGGGTTTTAGATCAGTCCCATTTAGAGCTGGGTGGGAAACAGTTTTCCAGTCTCATGAAACTTTCTGAGATTTGAAAAATGGTCCAATTCAGAGCAACAGAATGAAACTCTGACCTTTCAAAATTGTTTGCAAAGAATCAGAATGGGAGCCCCCTAGAATAGCCAATAGCCCTGTGGTTAAGGCACTCAGCCAGGATGTGTGAAACCCATCTTCAAGTCCCTGGTCAGTATGTCTGTCTCTCTCTGTCTCTCTCTCTCATTTTGACCAAAAATTTCATCCTGGACCTGAGACACCTTTCCTGATGAACGTTTCATCAAAACTGGTACATCCCTGCAAGAAGTTTCAGATTTGACAAAATAGTATTTTCTGATGAAAAAAAGTTTCATCAAAAAATTCCCCACCAGTTCTAGTCCTATTGTGACTAAGTATGGCAGACTCAGGCCCATACAGACTGCGTGACTAATATCAAGTGATAATTGGTTGAACCTTTGGCCAATTAAGATAGGCACAAAGAGGTAGCTGGTTTGCAGACTCACTATTTACTGAGTTCTTTGCACCCATGGTCTGCCTGACTTCTAGCCTTAGGACAAATCATGGAATTGTATTCTTATAAGAATGGCAGAATCAGGCCCTCTGAAAATAATAAAATAGAGGGCAAAAGAGAGAAGGGCCATACTCAGATATCTTTTATACCAGTGAGCAACTGTGATGAGAGTATGGCCCAAAGGGGGGGAAGGGTGTATAACCCCTTTATATACACAAGTAATGATTAGGCATTACATTTATTCAGTAAAATCCAGAGGGAAAAATTATCTACCTGTTATCTCTCAAAAATTTGACCTATTGTGTTATATGTGACATAATTAACAAGCCAGTATAACATGTTTCAATGGAACCAGCTATGTGCAATTTTCTCAAAACTGTGATTAAATAAATGATTGGAGGGCAAATGGAATGGCTTTTACTGAGACAGCTAACAATAAGACACACATTGGATTCTTATTATCTGCTATTAGCTTTGGCTTTCAGGGCGGAGAAAAATATATTTTGGGGATCATTCATTGTATCATTTTAATAATTACTGAAATAGGAATAGTGGGTATGGAAGGGGTTAGCTGTTTATTTTATTTTTCTTTATATTTTGCTAAAAAATATTGGGCTCATGAAAAGTTACCTCTAAAAGGATTCTTGTATGTGGTGATTTATTTATTTATTTTTTAAAACTCCACCAAAGCATATGGGTGTCAGGGGAAGTACAGTCTTATGATGAAGGTACTCGACTGGGATTTAAGAGATCTGGACTCAATTCCTGGTTTAACCACAGAATTATTGTGCAACCCTTCCAAGTCACTTAATCCCTCTATGCCTCAGTTTCCAATGGGGATAATAATACTTCCTGTCTCTATTTAAAGTGTAAACTCTTCAGGCAAGGACTCTCTCATACTATAATATCTGTTTTACAGCACCTAACACAATAGGGCCCTGATGTCTGTTGTGTCTCTAGATGCTACCATAGTACAAATAAAGATAAAAATAGCATGAACAGCTGTGTACCACAGCTCTCTCTGGAGTGCAAAGAGCCCTTTGCTCTTGTCAATTATTCCTGAGGGTGCTGATGTCTCATCAGGCCTATTCTAGACAATTGACTCTCTACTCCAAGGATACTTATTTGCATTTATACCATCTTCCAATTCTATCTTTCTATTCTTACAGTCCACCTACTCTCTACACAGCACTTGCTAAGCGCAAGCCTTTGTAACTAAGGGTTTGTCTATATGAACAATTAGCCCACAGGAAGCTGGAGTGTGAATCTACTCTGTGCTAACCTGTTGTGGTCTAACTGTTCACATGCACCCTGCTGACATTTGTTAGAGTGGCTTGATCTGGGCCACTTTGAAACAGTAACTCACACCTTCTTGTCAACTGTTTGAAATGGGCCATCTTGATTATCACTACAAAAGATTTTTTTTCTCCTGCTGATAATATCCCACCTTAATCAATTAATCTCATTAGAGTTGGTATGGCAACCCCCATTTTTTCATGTTCTCTGTATATATATATAAATCTTCCTACTGTATTTTCCACTGCATGCATCTGATGAAGTGGGCTTTAGCCCACAAAAGCTTATGCTCAGAAAAATTTGTGAGTCTCTAAGGTGCCACAAGTACTCCTTGTTCTTTTTGCTGATACAGACTAACATGGCTACCACTCTGAAACCTGTTAGAAACACAGATGCAGTAGGATGTGCTCATCTTTCAGGCATGGTCATGAAAGAATCATTATCTGCATATGGGAGAGAGGAGAGAAGAGGTGGTATGGTTTCACACTAGCTGACTTCACTGTGCTCTGAGCCTGGGGTCCCAAATCACATCTCCTTGGAGTGGATTGAGCAATTTTAGATTGGTTTGCAGTGCCCTCACTGTGTCCAGAGTAGTCACTAGTAACAGCATAACTGCAGGTGACAAAAATCATGACCTTTTATGAAAAATGAAAATCTCCTACATCCACGAGAAACCCACAGTCCTACTCATAAGGCAGGAATTGCCTTTAATACCCAGATGGTTCACTGCCACTTATCATACTATATTAATGCTTACTGACTGTTTTCTTAAAACTGCCTGCTTTGTGTTGAAATAGCCAGCAGTGGTAGAGCCATTGGGCTTTGATTCCCTCTTGCAGCAAGTGGTTCAGGTCTCAGTTGTTATCTTTGATGTTTTCTGTACTACTAATGACTACTGTGGAGCTCCTCTCTGTGGGAGCTGTGACACAGAGATCCATTTCACTACTGCTGTGTGACACATTTTCTCGAGTTCTTTAAGTCTATATCAGTAAACTGGTAGGCATAGATGAAGCAAGGCACATAATTTTATCTGAATTTCAGAAAACATTTTCCTACTAACTTTCACAAAAGATGAATCTGCTAAACCACTGGGAACACTCCCACAACTAGTTCAAGGGAGGAAAGTAGCAAGAATCAATTAAATGCAACAATCTGCGCTCAAGTGAGCTAACAGGCACAACATTACTGTGCTGTTTTTATTAAACAAAGGCGTGCCTATATAACCAACTGACCTGCAGTCATCTTTTAAAGAATCAGTTGTTAAATCCTTGCTCAAAAACCCCTCTCTCAATGCCGATAATCAGTACCTCTATCACCTTATTTGAAATCTCCCATTTTTGTGAACAGGCAATCTCAAGTACTATCTGGAGTCCTCAGGTCATTTTGACTGTGGTCAAGTTGTTTTTTGGCCTGGGTACCACTTGTGATGTTGCTTAAAGTTCTGCTTCTTTTGATGGGTGAAGAAAACCTACAAAATGTTCACATTTGGTTGCCTAAACCCTTATTTTGACACCTAAATAAATGTGGTCAATATTTAGAGGTACTAAGCTCTTACAGGTCAATAGAAATGAGGCAACTTTTACACAGCTACCTGTGATTCCTCCCCCACCATTCTTTTTCTTTGGGAATTTAATAGAACTCGAGTTAATATCTCTTGCAGGCCGGGCATCCCCTGTAAAGATGTAGTGTTTATCAGCTCCCTCAGGGATTCCCACATGGGGTTCATCAGAAATGTACCTCGTCACTCCTCTTGCTCCATATTTAGGGAGGTCAGTGCCTGATCCAAAGCCACTGGAACCATTAGGAGTCAATTGACTTGAATGGGCTTTGAATCAGGCCCTTTATGGGAAGACATAGATTGCAGTGTCCTCAATATACTGCCAACACTCAGCTTTATCTCTCTATCTCAACTAACTCAGTCATAGCAGTTGATTTGGTAATATTCTCACATACTTTGCTCAGGTATTGATGATTACACAAGGTGTAAGCAATGGAGAATCGGGCCCTACATTTCTTCAAATTCTTTATAATGCTTCACCAAAAAGGGCAAAATTCTGCTTCCAGTTACACCACTGACATTGTGTTGCGGGGGTGAAACTGAGCGGAACATTTGGCACAAAGCCCGGAATTTGACCTAGCATTTTTATGGAGATGCTATTAACACACATCATGAGCCAACTCTGCACTCAGACCGCTTAATAAAAATACTGCTGCTTTTGTCTTTATATTTAACCTGTTACATTAACAATAAAGCTGGCCAAATTGTTCACTATGTACAATTTATCAGATGAATTTAATTCTTTTTATCCATGAACAGATTGTGATGTAATTTTATGGGTTTATTAATCACAACTGTTTGAGAATAGTCTATACAAGCAAACTTTATTCTATAGCAGGTTTGGGAACTCATCAATATAAGTATTTGCTATTTATTAGTTTCTCCATATAAATAAAAATGTACTCACCTGAAACATGAGAATAAAGGTGAAATTCAAATGTGTGCAGAGGGCCAGCCAAAGACCTATGCACCACTTAAGTTCCCTTTAAACCCTTAAAATAGGACTTGTGATGCATAGGGGTGATTTTCACACTAAGGCTATGTCTACATTTGGAGCTAGGAGTGTGATTCCTAACTTGTATAGACATACTTGTGTTAGCTCTCATCAGACTGGAATGCTAAAAATAGTAGTGTAGCCATGGCAGGATGGGCAGCAGCAATCAGTGGCATGGGAAAGTTGTCCCAAGTATGTAGCTACTGGATGTAGGCAGGTTTGTACATGGGGCTAACCCATGCCACCGCTCGCCACTGCATGTGCTATCCTAGGTACATTACTATTTTTAGCATTTTTAGCTCCAAGTGTACACATAGCCATAATGAATAAAAAGGGGTGTGAATACCCTTTTGAAGAATAGTCACAATTAACTTTCTTTGCTATATTCACCCAGCTCTAATTAAGAAGTAGCGATAATAATATGGGAAGTACAACATACAAGGCATTGTACCTTGAATTGCTCCCCAATTTCAAATACACTATATTCCCAGATATCTTATCACTACATAGGTTACACTGTTTGCAAAAATAGTGCAACACAACATTACCAGTGCTGGACTGAATTAGCATCAATTAGCATCTAAATTGCATTTTTAAATGAATGCATTAATGCGTGAATGCAATTTAAATCATCCCCGGCCCCCCCCCCCCTTCACTTCAAGCTTTCTTTAGTGCTAGAAATGTATCAGACAGCCAGTATCAATCTGACTAACTTCAGACTTAGAGTGACTGCTGGCCTGCATATATTCAGCTGGCACCCACTGATTAAAACAAAGTTCATATGTTTCCTTTAAATTAATGACACAAGTTGACCTACTTTTTATAATGTCCATCCAATTTTACTGCTGCACTCTTAGGGCCAAGTCCTACCCTGATTTACAGCCTCTGCCTAATGCCTTTAAATGGGGTACTAAGTCAGGCGCAGATTTGGCCCTTATTTCACTTTCATGCATTATGCATGTATATATGCACTGCAGTAAGTCACTGCCTACGGTGTGACACCTCTTGAATCTTTTCCCATGTAGCATTATATATCAAACTGCTGTTCTTGAAGGGCAGTAAATATAAGACACAAGCAGAAGCTCACTACCACTAAGCACTGGTGCAGTACCTTAACTCACAATTATCATGCAAGAACTTTTCAGTGATGGAAATTCTAGAGGTTTCACTTATGTGGCGTTTCTGATCTCTGAAATGGATTCATAACATCATTATGATATTATGAACACTTAGCTCCATTTATGGAGTTTTTATTATTATTTCATTTAATGGAAACAAAAGTTCTGTGTAAGTTTCTAAGTTAGAAGATGTTCACATATATAAGTGATGGGTGAACTAAGGAAAGATTCAGAGGTTCTCAGTGAATGAGCACGTATAAGTATGGAGACTAGTCCAAACTATCAGAACATTTTGAGCCTAGAGATTTGGGATGGAAGTTTTGCAAGAGTTACAGTTATTTCCATTTCTTGTTGGGAATTTCTCTTTCTGGAAATGCCACAAACCAAATTCAACATGGTATAAGCTGCCATTATGTCATTGGAGTTGTGCCTACAATTAGAGGTTAATTGGAGACCAATTTTCACAATTAGGCTTCCAATCTCAGCCCACATCTGAAAATGTAAAAGCACCAAAATAAAAGATAAAAGATTTTTTTAAATGGTAATTTAACATATTTGAACTTCCAGAAATGTTTAATTCAGTTCAGTTTGTGTTCAAGTTAGTTTGAAGTTCAGTTCCTGTTTTATCCAAACTCATTCATTCATCTTGATATTAGTTCAAGCCCTCTGGTTTTCCATGCTAACAAATTGCACTGAGGTGCAATTTTTACACCTCAATGCATATTGTTTAGTGGCTACTGGAGGTAGGAGTTTTCAAAGGAGGGGTTATTTTTCCTTTGTTGTATGTTAATTCTAACAAGTGAGATACCATTTATCTTTGGGTCAAACCACAAGTTATTAGGCTAGAATACAGGAATAGCTGGGTGAAATTCTCTGGTCTGTGCTATTCAGGAGGTCAGATTAGAATTCAGTGCTTCCCAAACTGCGAGCCATGGGTTCCTTTGGGAGCTATGAAGGACTCATGGGGGAAGTATGAGTGAGTAGGAAAAAAAATTTAATCAATATGGCCATTCTTGGTGGGTATTTTTCCCTAATTAAGAGATTGTTAAACTAGGCTTAAATATGATCTGTGTCTTATCTATTCATCTGCACCTTGTCCAGCTACTGCCGGGCCTGGGACCCTCTCTGTGGCTCCTTTCCCCTTCCACCCTCCAAACACCCATTCCTGCAGGCCTTCAGCGGAGAGACTTCCTGCTAGGGGAAGCATTCAACAGGAAGTCTCTCAGCTGAAAGCCCCCTGCTGGAGTGGAGAGCAAAGAAAGGCTCCCAGTGACAGCAGCAGCAGCACTAACCAATAGAGGAAGGGGGCTGATGGAGAGAGAAGTGAGTCTTATCTTTATAAAGTAATGATTTTTGCTAAGTGCTAAGCCTACATGTAGCACACACTCAGCTGAAGACAATAATGATTTTAATAAAGTTAAACAGAAAAGGAAGAAAAGTAGACAATACAATGAGAGTTGCATTATGTTTGGATTTTCATGTCTCAATATTACTGCGGAAAGTCCACAGCCACAATGTACATTTGTTTTCAAGTGTTAGTAAATGAAAGTATGAGGCCAGGGAAACTACAAAGACATTTAGAAACCAAACACCCTGAGTACATAACCAAGACCTGTGATTTTTCCATTCAGAAACAAGAAGAATTAAAGAAGCAAAAAGAAGCAACTCTTCCTTAAAGACTCTAAAGAAGCAACTCTTCCTTAAAAAGCCTTAGAAGCATCTTATGTTGTGGTCACAAGAATTGAAAAATGCCAACAAGCACACCTATTGGAGAGACCCTTCCCTTCCAGCAGTAATAGATATGCATAGAGTTATGATTGGAGAACAAACAATCTTGTCCCTGAAAACCATTCCTATGTCAAATAATACTATCTATCTATGCACTGAGGACCTTGCAGAAAACGTCTAGGACCAGTTGATAGACCAAGTTAAGAAGAGTCAGTATTTTGCACTACAGCTTAATGAACCCACAGACATAGCTCAGCTTTTGTATATTGTGAGATTTGTCAAAGCAGGTATGGTCATAGAAGAACTTTTATTTAGCAAAGAAATCGCAACTTGAACAACTGGTAGGAAATATTGAAGATCCCCGGCAAACTCATAGTGGATGAAGGTCTTAACTGGGCTATGTGTGTGGGGCTGTGACTGATGGAGCAGTAGCCATGACTGGAAAGAACAAGTAAAGAAAGTGGCACCAGCAGCAACTGGGGAACAATGCAGGATTCATCACCAAACGTTAGCATCAAAAAAGTTGAAACTTGAAATACACAAGGCCCTCAACATTATTAAAGTTGTTAATTTTATAACATACATTGTTTTAGCATGCTATGCAAAAAGATGGGCTCTGACTATATTCAGGTTCTATTTCATTGTGAAATTAGGTGGTGTTCACCTGGGTAAGTGTTACAACTCATCTCAGAATTGCATGAAGAAATCCGAATTTTTCTGAAAACAGACCTTGCAGATACATGTGTAAAGTGGACTTCTTGACTATTTTAGTTTACCTGGTAGACATAGTTGGCAAATTGAATGCAATGAACCTAACTCTTTAAGTAGGAATACAAATATACTAGATATGAAAGAGAAAATTGGGGGATTCATGCAGAAGCTTTGTTTCTGGAGATGCCACATTGAAAAGGGAATTACTGACATGTTTCCAGTGTCATCAGACTTTGTAAAAGTGCTATTAAACACCAAATATTAATTCATTTGTCTGGAGAATATTCCCATTTTGCTGAATATTTTACTGGAATTGAAGAAGATCCTACATCTTGACAGGGGGTTAGACTAGAAGACTCTGGCGGTCCCTATGAATCTATGAATCTTTGGTTACTGAGAGGTTCTAAATGTGTTCTAGGTAACAGGTGACACCATTCCAACCATAAGTATCTCATCTGAAGAAAATCTCTTTGAATTGTTAAGTGATCATATGCAGAAAATTAAATTTTCAAGTCCAACAAACCAGAAATTCTGGATTTCTGTTAAAGGAGAGTATGAAGGACTCAGTGATGAAGCTATGAAAGTGCGGCTTCCATTTATCTCTGTGGGTCTGGGCTTTCAGAAATGATTTCTGTGAAAACTAAGCACAGAAATGGTTTAAACTTGGAAAATGACTTCATACATTGTTTTATCATGCTATGTAAAGAGATGGGCTTTGACCACATTCAGCTTCTGTTTCACAGTGAATTCAGGTGATGTTCAGAGACTCAGGCAAACATTATGCAACTATGCAGTCCAAAACTGGCCATTCTTCTCACTAAAATCTTAGGCTAGGTCTGAATGCACCAAAAAAAACCCTCCATAATTTCAAATTAAAAACCTGGACTAAATCAGATTAGATTATATAGTTAAACTCTATATAGTTGAATAAAGTCACAAAACCATCTGAACTTCAGTGTACGTCTTGAACCTAGTGTCCTTAATCAGTAAAAAAAAATAAAAAAATGGTATTTGATCATGGTGAGCTACAAAGTTTTAAAATAAAGTAGCTGCAGTATTACTAAAAATTTGGCACCCACAGGACTAGATGATCAGAATGGTCACTTCTGGCATTAAAAACTATGAATATATGAAAAGGAAATATCTCACTTCATGGCAACTGGTTCTGCCATTCTTACTTTAAGTGAGTAGCACTTTCCTTCACAATTAATTGCATTAAAATCAGTGGGACTACTCATGAAGCTACTTAACATGAGTAAGGATGGCAGAATCATACACATACAGATTAATCTATTTGGATCCAACTCTGTATCACGTTGCCTCTAAAATATTAATTTAAAAGTGTACTGTATAGGAATAAAACCTTATGAAAGCTGCTGTAAGTATTCAGCTTAACATTATAAAACATCATGGAAATCACCAGAAATAATTTAAAACAGATTTAGAAATAATCATCTAAATATCAATTAGTCTGAAAACATCACTATTACAATGAAATGGAAATAGAAAGAGCCTCATGAAGGATGTGTAGCAGTCGTTGCAATTGTGTGATAATTTCATTTAATTTCATTCTGCTATCAGGCTTTTGAGATGTAAAGCTATTCTTTAAATATTCCATGTCCATGCCCTGTCTTGCAGTTTATTATTTATACAATAGATGAAAGTTCCTGAGTTTTTTTCCTCTTGAATAACATACTACTGTGGGAAACCGACTCATCAAGGTTAACCATTCTTCTTGCCTACTACCTTCAAAAATTACATCCTCAAGAGGAATTGCACAACTAAGTGGGATATTGTGGGCAAATTTAATTAACTAAATGTCAGAGTCCACAGTTGTTGCAGATGACATAAAGAAAAAAAAAAGAGATAGGGCATAACCTTGAGGTAGTTGCTATTGCTGCCAAATGTTCTGCAGGATTGTTCGCCTGGACAGGAGGCTTTCAGTCCATTGGCAGAGTTAATACATATGCGTGTGTGTGTGTCTCTGTAAATCCCCGTGTCACGTTATTGATTTGAACTGGGACCATATAGAACATGGTTGCAACCAAAGTCCTGTAGTGGCACCAAATCTTGTATAAAGGGGGTCAAATGAGGTGTCTAAGACAAGGTTATGGTTTGCTGGTTATAATTATGCTGTCTATATGTGTGTATCAATTTTGTAGTTGAAGTTATGAATATTGGCTCTATACTGTCTGTATTTCAAACTTATGCTATGCTTCTGGGAAACATCCCAGACAAGTTGGTGTTAGCTCTGCCTAGCCTGCGTGATGGCCCATTAAGGACCATCAGCTATACAATTGACCCATTGAGAGAAGGCAAATACGCCTTGCAACTCAGCAAAGTATGCAGGGACTGGCCCATGTGACGCCGGACTCCATTTTGCTGTAATTTTCCACAGTAAGGACAAAGAGGTGTTCTTACACCTGGAAAAGAATATAAAAGGCTGATGCCTCGTCTCCATCTTGTCTTCAGTCCTGCTTCTTACCTCTGGAGGGACTTTGCTACAAACTGAAGCTCTGAACAAAGGACTGAATGACCCATCCCAGCTGGGGATGTACTCCAGAGACTTGATTTTGAACCTGCAGTTTATTTCATCACTGCTACAAGCCTAAACCAAGAACTGGGCCATTATTGTATGTAATTGATTCCATTTAACCAATTCTAGCTCTCATCTCTATCTTTTTCTTTTTATGAATAAACCTTTAGAGTTTAGATTCTAAAGGATTGGCAACAGCGTGATTTGTGGGTAAGATCTGATTTGTATATTGACCTAGGTCTGGGGCTTGGTCCTTTGGGATCTAGAGAACTTTTTTTTCTTTTACTGGGGTATTGGTTTTCATAACCATTTGTCCCCATAACGAGTGGCACTGGTGGTGATACTGGGAAACTGGAGTGTCTAAGGGAATTGCTTGTGTAACTTGTGGTTAGCCAGTTGCGTGAGACCCAAAGTCCTCTTAGTCTGGATGGTTTGGTTTGCCTTGGAGGTGGAAAAACCCCAGCCTTGGGCTGTCACTGCCCAGTTTAAGCAATTTGTCCTGAATTGGCACTCTCAGTTGGGTCCCGCCAGAACCAGCATCGTTACACCCCCAAAATAGAACTCCAAGAAAATCTTTCTTACACGTACGTGTTTAGGAAAAATATGGGGGATAAGAAAATAAAACATGAAGGGCTCTGTCCTGGCAAGTCTTGTGCCCACATATCTATAAGATGTTAATGATCTGACCCAATGTCACTTTTTAATTGGAACAAATGCAGGGGCATCCAAACTTTGCCTAGCTGAGGGCCATGATGGCAATTTGCCAGGATCTTGATTTACATCAAATGGAGGAGTTGGTAGCTGCTTTATTGTATAGGTGCAGCCCATAGAGGCCATAGGTCCCAGCACACAAGCTTCCCGCCCCCCCACACACACCCTTTTTCAGTGCCTCCCTGCCCACTCTCTGTGAAGAAGTACCAGGTATGTACCTCCTGTTCTCCACACAGTCTGAATCCGGTATGTGGGGGGCACTCATGTGGCTGCCTACGGGGAGGGCCAGGGTCTTACTTCCCTGAGTAGCAGCATCACAATACATCCCTAAATAAAATGGAGTACCATATATGAAGCCAAAGCGTAAACACCCAATGCATTGCCAGCACACAGACCAACTTAACAGAAGTACTTATGCATGTCAATAAAGACTCTGGCAGATCACTCATAGCTATTTAAACATTGCTCCAGATACGAGCTGACAAGAGCAGCAGGATCAAAGAGTTAATTAAACTATAAAGGGAGCGTCAAACAAATGTGGAGCCACAGAAAGCATAGAAAATATCTAACCACTGGAATCATTAAACGAGGCTTCTGAGGAAACTGAATGAAAATTAACTAGTTCAAGTTAAGCAGAAGAGTGAGAAGGAAATTGAATGATTTCTCCTCTGTGAAAAACTTCTGAATGTTTATAAATGACATAAATATACCACTCAGATACTATGGGCTATCATAAATACATGGGAAACAACCCCTTTAGACTATTAATTATTGGAACTGGAATATAAACTTTAAATACTTTAAAAGAAACTAAGGGAACCACTGAGATATTTATAGCAGAATATAATGAACAGTAGCAGAATTATAAAAATGATGAAGGCTTGGCAGACAATATCCTATATTTGATATTCCAGGAAGATGCAATCAAGGTTTTTTATTATTGTAATTTAGTAAGACTATACAGCTCCATCTTTAAAAATTTATGGAGAATACACTTGTTATTCTTAGGCAGAAACAATCTGCAGACTTCTTCACACAGCCTCACAATGGGAGAATTTGTCCCATAACCTGAACAGTGCTGGGAAATCACCATTACCAGACGTTCTTGCTAATGTTATGTTCTGATAGGAATGAGCTAAAATAAAAACATTAGATGTGAACACGCACATAAAGCATTTGTAGTTTGAGTCACATTCTCCAGAATGTTAATGCTTTTGGAGATATCAAATCATCAGAAAGTATATGCTTGATATAAGCACTGTGAGAAATAAGTGACCACCACTATCACAAGTTAGAAATAACATGTTTGACTGAATCTCAAGGCCAGATACTTGCCTGACATAAATTGATATGATGCTGATTTACACCAGCTAACGATCTGTCTTACCTATCTTTTTGGAAAATATCTTGAGAATTAATGGTTGTGCACTATTCTACAATCAATAATATGTACATTTAAGATGAAAATAACTTGCAATTATAAAGCTCCTTTTCTTGGATGGTCTTAAAGCTCTTTAGAAATAATAAGGAGCAAAATGTGTGTCTTCCTGGAAGGAAGTCAGAGAACTCAGGAATCTTTTTTTCCTATCCTTTCACCTTCAGCATCCTGCACAGGTTCCAAACATTGTACTGCCACTAGTCACAATGGATCATATTGTACCACTGATGCTTAAGCAAAATTCCTTGTAGATTTCAATAGTGGTATATGCTTATGAACTGATGGAACAATATGTACCACCAAGTGCAAAGGGAATGACTAACATGGTGAGCAAAATGGATTCAGAGTCCTGCTCCCTGTGTACTCGGTAACATCTGGCCACAGGCCCAGTGGGAGCACATGTCAACATTTTTAACAAAAGAGGGTAGTATGTGCTGAGAGCTGAATAGGTTCCAAGTATCTGTGGGGCACATTGCTTACATTTGCACTGTGCAGACATAACTCTTCAAGCCACCTCCACTCGGCTGCTAAAGCTGCTCAGCTCCTGCTCCTTGCACAGCTAATGACTTAAAGGTACAATTGAGGCTTGAGATTGGTAATAGTTTTGTTGCCATTTTACAGACATAAACTGAGGCACAGAAAAGTGAAAGGAGTCAGTGGCCCAGGTGTGAACAGAAGAAGCCAAGAATCCAGATTCTGACTTGCTTTTCCACCTACCAGATAACACTGCATCGCAAGTACAAAAAAATAAGGGGCTATGCCTGCTGCATAACAATGACCTTCACGCACAGATTTCGACTGGTCATAGTACAGTACATGCTGAATGCGCTGCAGTCAATAAAAATGCAAACTTAGCACACAAAAAGGCCAGGTATAGAGTGCCTTCATCACCTATCAAAGGATCAGGCCCAAATAGTGAAAATGTAATAAACAATTAATCTGTAATCTGTGGGGAGAGCCTGACAGGTACTCATGTGCTCTTAGAACTCCTATAAAGGATTGCTTTATAGCTAAATTGAGAAGAGAATCATACAAACATAGGATGATGTAGATATTGTCTAGTAGTATGGAAAATATCAGCTTGCATTTGGCTTGGATATAACAATCCCATTTCCTAAACTGAGTCACTCTATAAAAGTGGCATCATTCACTATCATATGGGCTGCACAGTGTATCCCACAAGGAGAATATTCATAAGCAAAGGCTCTCTTTACTGTAGAATGAAAATGCCCAAAATCTTGAAAATTACATATCTAAAATGAAGGCTGAGAAAGGAAGACAGATATTATTTCCCCAGTTTAAATTTCAACAGACTCAAATGACTGGAGGCATTTTATTGATTCAGATATGACTTTCAGTAATAATATTTTAAATATGACCACAAATACATAGAAAAAGAATTGATGGGCCTTTGCTATACATGTCATTCTGAAGCCTTTGGAATTAACTCTGCAAAGAGATTCCAGGTATTTGGGGGGATTTTTTGGCATGTGTTCAGAGCCAATTGTGCCACCCACTCTTGTAGATCAGTTCCCATCAAATTGTCACAGGCAAGCAATTGTAATTCTTGAGAGCTTATGTGGTTCTTTTGTTGTTTAGATCTTGTGAGTCTGCTAAAGAAGTGCTTGCTGGTATGAGCTATGTCAAATTATTTTGTAACAATTTGAGTTCTTGTATATCTATTATTTACCACTTCAGTGATTTGAAGAAAAAAGGAATTGTAATGTTTATGCTATTGAACTGAGAAAGAGCGAGCGAGCAGGAGCACATGCGCACGGGGGAGAGACAGACGTCTCTGAAGAAACAACGCCAATGTGACTAGATTGTGCTGCTGCTTCTTATTGTACTTTGATCATTTCTGTTCAGGGCCGGCTCCAGGCACCAGGCAACCAAGCTGGTGCTTGGGGCGGCACCTGGAGGGGGGCGGCGCGGCGCTCCGACCGCCGGGGAGAGCGGGGCCACAGCTGGGCTCGCCGCCCTCCCCCCGGCGCTCTGGCCGCCCTCCCCCCTGCGCCCTCCCCCCGGCCGCCAGGGGGAGAGCCGAGCCCCAGCCGGGGCTCGCCGCCCTCTCGCCGCCGTGCCCCCGGCGCTCTGGCCACCGGGGGGAGAGCCGAGCCCCCGCCGGGGCTCGCCGCCCTCCTCCCAGGGCTCCGGCCGCCCTCCCCTCTGGCGCCCTCCCCCCGGCTGCCGGGGGGAGAGCCGCCGCCCCCCCCCCCCC
>NW_020664462.1:20846397-20943999 GCF_002925995.2 Terrapene triunguis | reverse complement strand
CCCCCCCCCCCCGGGGCTCCAGAAAGGGGGGCGGCCAGAGGCTTTTTTGCCTGGGGCGGCAAAAAAGCCAGAGCCCGCCCTGTTTCTGTTACAGTACATAGTGCTGTTTGGACTATTTGTGGCTTGTGTAAATGTAGCACTTTGAGAATTTTTGACTTCTTCGTTATCTGGAACTTCTCATTTCTGTTTTCTCACTTTCACAACATTTCCCCTTGTCCAATAATACTTAGAGTCCAGAGGCTTTTGTCATCTGCTGACTTTCATTTATAAGGATTTCTGAAAAGATGAGGTCGAATTCACAGAATTGTACAAGTTAGTGATAAAAAAGACCTGTTGAACTACTCGGTCCCTCTCCCAACCCTTGCCAATGCCAGAATGTTCCTTTCACTTGAGCTATGGATTCCCAGCTTGCATACACATACTCACACCAGGCAAGCATGCTAAAAACAGTAATGTAGCCATGATAGCACGGGGTGGCTCAACCGTGCAGTCACTCGCTGTACCCAGCCCATACTGCCACTTGCTGCACCTGTGCTATTGCAGCTACATAGCTAGCTCGATGAGACCTAGCGCAAGTGTGACTACACAAGCTGGAAATCTCACCCATAGCTATAAGTGTAGACATAGTCTATATTATCTAGTCCAGGTTAGTGTTAGAAGTCTCAAGTGATTGGGACTTCCCCATCTAACACAAGCTCAGCCCAGATCAGACAGAGAGGATGCTGGTAGGGAGAGGGAAACCTTCTGAGGAGCTGGCCAGAACACTCACCTCAGTTTCTATTGAAGTCATCTGCCTTCTCATTGCTAAGGTTGCACACGGTGTCAGGGTCCTGTTAGATTCATCAGAGACCATAGATATGCAAATATCTTCAAGAAATGTCTTCTTCTATATTTTATTAGCCAAAAGATTGCCCCTCTTCCTTTTTTGGCAAAGGCCTTACCATGGCACTCCATGTGGTTTTCACTTTGAGGTTGTACTAGTCCAATGCACTCTGTGTGGGGTTTGGGGGGGAAGACCATGTAGAAACTCCAAACAATTCAGCATACAGAGGCTGACCTTTAGATTGAAAAAAGCCAATGAGAGTACATCACACTGTGCTCCACTGACTCCCCATTTTGTTCCAGATCTACATCCTGGCTTCACTCCTTGTATTTAAAGATTTTAATAGCCAGGAATCTCAATGATGTATTCCTTTAAAATGACCACTAGATTGTCAACTGACAACTGCAGTGCGAGAAGTCGTGCATGAGCTGTTAGAGTATGAATCACACTGCTAGCATTCTGCAAATGCACATTTACCCTGTATCTGAATGTGTTCCTGGATTCACTTTGACAAGACACATCAGGACTTTTTTGTCTTAGACACTCCTTCTAGCTTTACTGCCTCTCATGACACTCGTCAAATGTAGATACACAGGATGGTAATTGCCAGGATCACTTGCTTTCTTTTGAGTCTTGCTACTCTAAATTGTACTTTTATAGAGAAGAGCAGGGACTTATTTCTTACTTGCGTCTGATGAAGTGGGCATTCACCCACGAAAGCTTATGCTCCAATACTTCTGTTAGTCTTAAAGGTGCCACAGGACCCTCTGTGACTTATTTCTTGTGAACTGAATTGCCCTTTCCCGTTGCCTTATTTCTGTTTTTTTATATTTGTACCGCTTTTCTCAGGCTTTGGTAATTGTTTCTATTTTCATTCATCCTGTTTGTTGTTGTTTGTACAATTTGCATAATAACTTTTCTTCATTCCCATCCCCAACCTGACAGTAGTGTTTGTTAAAATCTGATGGGATTTGGAAAAAGCCTCTGTTACAGACAAAAATATTTTTTCCACCTGCCAGAACATTAATAATCTGTCTAGAGAACAACCTATCATGAAAACACATTTTCCTCTACATTGTGTAATTGTAGTAAGAAGGCAATATTTTGTGCTTAAACACATTTATATCCTCAGTTACCTTCCCTGTTCCAATATCTTTATTATATTGGCTAACTAAAAACTTATGATTTTTCACAGATCATCCAGAGCTGAGGACAGAGCTAATTGCTAACTTGCCAATGATCTGTGCTCTGGGTAACTTTATTATCCACCTTAATGTCACCTCCGATCCTTTTGTCTGGAAGCTTATAACGCTTTAACATTCATTGAATTTGACCAAACAAATTGACCATCCTGTTACACTGGTCTACAATTTTTGAGAAGTCGTCTGCTTCAGAGATAAAATGTGCTATTTATTATGTATTTTGATGTGCTGAATTCAAATATGACAATTAAAACAACTGATTGGCTACTGTTTCTAAGATATTTAAGTTTTTACATTTTATGTCTATGTATATTGTGTAGATAGTAGAGTTTTAATCATAAATTGTAAACCTAGGTCTTTTCATGTGTTTATGGTTGCTTTACATGATAATATTTCACCTGTCCTGTTTATGTAACACTTTAAAAATCAGCAAAAGGGTTATATAAATAAAATTTATTATGAAACAAAAGGCAAAAAACTATTCTGTACATAGTTTAGTCCTATTCAGTGTCTACTCGGCGCTTCTTGGCTTGTCTCTTGTATTCATTAAATGGAGCATCTCTTGTCACTGTCCAGCAATAGTCTGCAAGCATTGATGGGCTCCATTTGCCCTGATAGCGTTTCTCCATTGTTGCAATGTCCTGGTGAAATCGCTCGCCGTGCTCGTCGCTCACTGCTCCGCAGTTCGGTGGAAAAAAATCTAGATGAGAGTGCAAAAAATGTATCTTTAGTGACATGTTGCAACCAAGGCTTTTGTATGCCTTGAGGAGGTTTTCCACCAACAACCTGTAGTTGTCTGCCTTGTTGTTTCTGAGAAAATTTATTGCCACTAACTGGAAGGCTTTCCATGCCGTCTTTTCCTTGCTACGCAGTGCATGGTCAAATGCATCATCTCGAAGAAGTTCACGAATCTGAGGACCAACAAAGACACCTTCCTTTATCTTAGCTTCACTTAACCTTGGAAATTTTCCACGGAGGTACTTGAAAGCTGCTTGTGTTTTGTCAATGGCCTTGACAAAGTTCTTCATCAGACCCAGCTTGATGTGTAAGGGTGGTAACAAAATCTTCCTTGATTCAACAAGAGGTGGATGCTGAACACTTTTCCTCCCGGCTCCAATGACTGTCGGAGTGGCCAATCTTTCTTGAAGTAGTGGGAATCTCTTGCACGACTATCCCATTCGCAGAGAAAACAGCAGTACTTTGTGTATCCAGTCTGCAGACCAAGCAAGAGAGCAACAACCTTCAAATCACCACAAAGCTGCCACTGATGTTGGTCATAGTTTATGCACCTCAAAAGTTGTTTCATGTTGTCATAGGTTTCCTTCAGATGGACTGCATGACCAACTGGAATTGATGGCAAAACATTGCCATTATGCAGTAAAACAGCTTTAAGACTCGTCTTCGATGAATCAATGAACAGTCTCCACTCATCTGGATCGTGAACGATGTTGAGGGCTGCCATCACACCATCGATGATGTTGCAGGCTACAAGATCACCTTCCATGAAGAAGAATGGGACAAGATCCTTTTGACGGTCACGGAACATGGAAACCCTAACATCACCTGCCCGGAGATTCCACTGCTGTAGTCTGGAGCCCAACAGCTCTGCCTTACTCTTGGGTAGTTCCAAATCCCTGACAAGGTCATTCAGTTCACCTTGTGTTATGAGGTGTGGTTCAGAGGAGGAGGATGGGAGAAAATGTGGGTCCTGTGACATTGATGGTTCAGGACCAGAAGTTTCATCCTCTTCCTCGTCTGACTCAAGTGAGAATGATTCTGGTGCATCACTTTTTCTTCTTTGACACACCTTTCCCAACTGGAGGCACCATGCAGAAGTAACAATTGCTGGTATGATCTGTTGGCTCTCTCCAAATCATTGGCACTGCAAAAGGCATAGATTTCCTTTTCCTGTTCAACCACTGTTCAACCACTGGCCAAGATTTGTTGCACAAGTGTTGCAGCATATGTGTGGGGCCCACCTCTTGTCCTGATCTCCAATTTTGCAGCCAAAATAAAGGTGATAGGCTTTCTTAACCATAGTGGTTATACTGCGCTTTTGTGATGCAAAAGTCACTTCACCACAAACATAGCAGAAGTTATCTGCACGGTTCACACAAGTACGAGGCATCTCTGCTCACTTTGGCTAAACAGAAATGTGTCCCTTTGCAAAATCAAACACTGACAAATAAGAGAGCACGACACTGTATGATTTCTAGAGCTGATATAGGGCAATTTGTTCAGCAGAGTGATGTAAGCTTCATTATGATTGCATCATCCATGACTTCTAGGAATAACATGATGCAATTCATATCATGTATGACGCAATACCAGCTTCAGATTGCATCTTTCATTGTTTTGCCTAAAAAGCAAGTACTGTCCAAACCCAGTCATAGATTTATTCATAGATCCAGTCAAAGATGTATTTTAGTCATTTCTGGTTTAAATTGAGATCCCTTCCCTTTATAACTCACTTATCCTCCGCCATTCCCAAGTCAAGGGTCGTATATTCTGACCCAATAGCATATCTTGAAAACTAGAGCCAATCAACAATTTCAAGCATCATTTTTGTTCTCAGTGACCCAGAATTAGTAAAGTTTGACTACATTTATTTCAGAAGCATTTTGGCTGTAGAGCAGTGTTACACGTAAGATCAAGATTTAGTAATTGGACTGTGTCTTTTACCTGGGAAATTTCAAGCCACTGCATCAATTCACATAGGTCATTCACTTGCTTTATTTCATTCTACTTTCCTTTCCCCAATCTATTTGCTTTTTAGTAAGTCATTGTTCTCATCACCTTTTGGTCCATTGTAGGTTGACAGAGCTCATTACGTCTCCAGAACTCCCGAGGATAATACACAGTGCACTAATGGTGTCAATGAACTGTGTAATGTAGTGGTTCAGAATCATCACTGATACTCACTTCCATGTGCACTCATGGAATTATTCTGGGGCCCAGAGAAACTTGACAAACCGAAGCATTCTTGAAGGCCACTTGGGTTCTTTGTTGCTATTATAATGTGCACAGAAAAGGTCTAAAATATAGATAAATATTAAAATCTGACAGCAAAATAACTAGGATCCAAATAGCTAATAAATTAGTTCATGTTGAGGGGAGAAGTTGGGAATTAATATGGCTGGGCTAACGTTTAATTGTGCTTTTTTCTAAGATAAAAACAACAAGGAGTCTGGTGGCACCTTAAAGACTAACAGATTTATTTGGGCATAAGCTTTCGTGGGTAAAAAACCTCACTTCTTCAGATGCATCTTTTCTAAGGTATGCTGCCTATTTATTTTTCCCCTGCTGTTAGGTTTCTTTTGTTTCTCTGTCTCTTTTTTAGCTCTGCAGCCATTATTGAGGTTGTTATGTCTTTGTGTTAGTCAATGCTACAGCTGCTTTTATCAAGCTGGCAGCCTACATTAGTTCTGTGATATTGTTATGAAATGGTTGCTTTGACGGATTGCACCCATATGACTCAGGAAAAAGCAGCAGCTAGAAGGAGCCGGTGGTATCATGAACTCTCACCCAGGCTGGCTTAATGGATGAGAAAACTCAGAAGAGCCTGTGAAAATATATAGTTCCAACTCAGTTTGCAAACAAAAATGCATACTGGATTTGTACTCACTATTATGCTATAAAATTGTGCTAATTTGTGTAATACTAAACTCAGAGGTAACCAGAAAAGACAGCCAAGCCCAGGCTTCTCTCTCTCATATGTATATATATAGAGAGAGAGAGAGACAGAGGAATAGCCATAGTGGATCAGACCAGTATTCCATGTAGTCTAGTACCCTGTCCCCAATTGACAATGGCCAGTAGCAGGTGATTCAGAGGAAGTGTCGAGAATCTGCACAAGGCAGTTATGGAATAGCCTTCCCATGGGGCAAGTTTATTTCTAACCTCCATTATTTAGAGCTTGGCCTGTGCCTTGACGTATGAGGGTTTATGATCCTTCCAAAATGCTAATCATTCCTCTCACATTCTGATTTCAGTGACGTCAGTGATACCCACACATTCCTACTCTGGTAGTGCCTGATCAAAAGCCCACTGAAATCAATGAAAAGACTCCCTTTGACTTCTTTAATCGGCTTTTGATTATCTCACTAGTCGAGCAGCCACCTAGGAAGGCCATGTGAAGCAGAAAAAGAGAAACTGCAATTGAGTGAGCCTGTGTGTGCTAGTCATGGATCAAAAGAAGTGATGGTGTTGTAAACTTTCTTTGAGGTTTCAAAATATTTGGCTCTCTCTTTTTTTGTTTTCATCCACTTCAGTATTCCTGGTTTTGCACAGCACCAGAAACCCCCATGGGCTAAGGCAACTGTGCACAACCCTTACTTAGTCTAAATGTCACAGGAGTGAAATTTGGCCCTAAAGATTCTGTGGCACCCTGGCAAAAGTCCTCTCTTCCCCTTCTTCCTCTTTATTCTTTCTCTGTCTCATTTACACACACAGGTTTTAATGTAGGTGTTCGATACTTCAGTATTCAACCAGAATGTTTTGTTTGCATGAAAATAATCCCCTGCAGTACAGATAGGTAGTAACATCAATAGCAGGACATACTAGAATATATTCTTGTTTAACCACAGTTTACCGAGAGAGAATAAATGATCATTTACAGCACCTGAGTTCTGAACCCACATCTTTTGTACTTACAAATCCAGACTGAATCACACAGGTAAACATTGCATGAAAGAAATGATTCAGACACTAGCCTCTAATACCTGTTAAATTTTATCTCTCACTGCATTTTTTTTTCTAGACTATATAGCAAATAATGTCAATAATCTAAATATTTTATAATCTAGAATCATATATATTATCCCAGTATCAGATTTTCCTGTTGTGTCTGAGCAACTATAGTTACAACTGGTCAGTTATAGTAAAATGGCCGGTGTAAACTCTCTAAATCAATGTGAATTTGGCCCCTTCTCTATGAAGAATTTCTCTAGTGTTGCTAAATCCATACCTAATCATTTCAAAGATCTATTTCCATAAGTTGGTAAAATACATGGCCCTTTAACACTTCCAAAGTTAAATGTATACTAACCTTGATGATGGCTCTAAACTGTTTAGGCTTCTCTAATTGTAACCTGAAAATGTGATGTTTTTTTTCCCCACACATGTCCATCATCACAAAATACTAGAAACAGATAAAAAAAAAAAAAAGCAGGTTTTCCATTACTGGACGCATGGCTTTGGGACTGCAAGGTGCACCAAGAGATAAGGATTCAGAATTTAAAAAAGAGCATGATAAGACTCAGAGGCCATTTCACTTTCTGAAACTACCTGTTCTAGAAGACTTTTCTGGGTGTGCTTTTTATTTTTTATCAGAGTGCTATGGTCAGTGAAACAGTAGCAATTGGCAACTGCAACTAGACTGGAACCAGCAAATAATACAGCTGCAAAGAACTGTTCACCAGTGAGTTAAACTCTGGTGAACAAACTGTTATAAGTCCCCTTAAAACGTGTGGATTATAAGATGTTTGCAGAGAGAGAGAGCTCTTAAATTACAAATGGATCAAAGCAGTTTCAGGATTTGAAATGCATTGTGAAAGTTTAGAGTTAGGGTTAGATTCACATATTCTAAGAGGGCTCTTCTGACAACAATGCACTATTCTGTAAAATATTAAACTATGGTTCAGGATCTGAATTTACAAGCTGGGTCTCCAATCTAGTTTGTGTCCCACACATTCACAGGAGCAAATAAGGAGGTGATCTGAGAGGTGAAATGACAACTTTGTGCAGCCTAAAAGGCATTTGCCCAAAGGTGCACGTGTGCATATGTTTTCTATTCATTTTTGTTCTCTATTGCACATTTTCCTCAATTTAATTAGTCCACTGATTGTAATTAAGCTCCATCTAAGCTTGTGAGTATGGAATGCATTTTGAAAATAAATATGAGAGAGCGGACTTGCCTCAGAAGCTTTTCTAAACTCTCACAGCTCTACAAAAGGTCTAAAAGGCACTTTATCTGAGCTCACAAATGCAGTTTATTGTAGAGGCTTTCTATGCCTTTATACATTTTAAAATGGGGGAGAAAGAAACTGCTGAATTTGAAGACACAGAAACGGAACTGGCAAAAAATTAGTTCACCCACTGCTGTTATTTGTATGATATTAGCAACTGGAGGCCACAATCAAGATTGGAGCCCCTTTGTGCAAGGTGTTGTACAAATACATAGTAAGAGACAGTCCCTGGCCCAAAGAGGTTTTTAACAAGATACAATAGAGGGATAGAAGAGCCAAGTGGAAGACTAGATAATAATAATAAAAAGTCTGTGTTTGCATAAAAGCAGTAATCTCAGTTTGCCACCTGCCTAGCCATCCTGACATTACAGCTGTCCTCATACTTTGCAGAAATTCTCATGATTCCCAAACCATCACATAACATTCAATTGCCCAAATTATAGTATATTAGCTGATGGCTAGACTTCTTACCCTGCCCCCATCCCAGACTGTTCCATAAAAATGAATAGTTGTGAAGTTATTTTTAAGACAGGTAAAATGGACACGTAGCATCTTTTGGCTTTTTTTGCAAGGAGCCACGGTGGGAGGCTTATACAAAGCCAGTCTTCAACTCACTTTATTAACAACAGGCGAGAACAATAGGCAAGAACATTGTGTAACTTGCCCTCTCTAAAGAAATACTCAGAGTACGAGTTCCAGTACGTGACAGAATATTTAAATCAATGGCTAAAAGCACCAAGACCATAGTCTTGAACTGACCTCCAAGAGCCTCAGTGAGTCATGTGTGCCCCTTCCTATGTAAAATAATGGGGACTGGAAAACTAACCACCCTCATCCACAGTTCTGTGGTCTTCCTTGGGCCACTTTTTTGCAATATTGTCTCTTCTGAGAGACAGAGCATGTGGCAGAGCAAAATAGCCGGGCAATGTCTGTCAGTTGACCTGAATGACAGAGATCAATTATTGCTAAACTTAGTCCAGTCATAATATCCTTTGCTGCACCAGCTGCATAGCTCTTTGCTACACTGCCATGGGCTGGGACAGCTGCCTAACCATTGCCATTTCTCTACAGTTTGGAAAAGGTTTTGTATTATACCTAAGACTATGGTTTTTGTCAGTGATCACAGCAACTGTGTATTTGAATAAAATCCATGAAATCTGATAAATGAGTGTAAAAACATAGTTGATTAGGTCCCCGAGCCGAGTAGTGTTGCAATCCAGCACAACACCACTCAAACTTGTCCCCTCTGCCCCTCCATATAGATGTAGGGAGCGGCAGATGGGCCACACCTCACCAGCACTGCAACCCTGTGCACTGGGTTGCAATTCCCAGAGCAGGGAGCCGGGCCCAGCCCCATGGGACAGAAACTGCCACTGTGGGATTAGTGCAGGATGGGCTTGCTCCCCTTCCTGTGACTTATCATTTTTCCCTGCACCTCTGCCATGAAATTTACTAAAAAGTCTCATGCCAAAATCCTAGCCTTAAGAGGGTAATGTGCTATTCAGAGCAGCTTTTTCATAGGCTCCTCCCTTCCCCTGGGTCTGGATCATACACTCTGACCACAGTCAGGCTAGAGGGGCTAGATCCTCAAAAGTATTTAGGTACCTAAATGCCAATGAATTTAAATCAATGGGAGTTAGGAACCTATATACTTTTTGAGGCGCAGGACCAAGGTGACTATACTGTGAGAGGATGGGTTTTTTTGCCTCCACATGGTTTCCTTACCCTCTTTCTGCTCACTTTGCCTGCTCTCCACATCATATAGCAGAGAAGGACATAATCTTGTAAGAAACCAGTGAGAAGAATGAAAATCATTACAAGGGATATGTGTAATTAGAGAAGGTGCAATGCAAAACTTAAAGGGTTTACAATTAAAGCAGAAGGGATAGAGCTATACAATGCTAAGCTCCCACAACTGAAGTCAGATTTTCAGAAGAGCCCAGCTCCCCTTAAGCACCTAGATGTAGTGGTTCAATTTTTAAAGAAGCTCACATCAAAATCTGTCTAGATAGGTTTACAAATCTGTCAGATATTATACCGGACACTAGTCCAGTAATTACAAGGGATCATCCACTAGAGAAACTGTCCATCCCACCCCCAAGTAATTTCATGAAAATACAAATTATTTTATGGGCTCGCCTTAAATGTTTTTCTTTGTTTTCTGGAAAACAGACAGCAGTATCTGGCAGCCAAAATCTGCCATCCCATCATGAAAAATTCAGATACAGAATATTCTGCCAAAATAACCTAATTTGATCTTGTGAACTGCACAACATGGTTTGATTTTGCCCATTGTAAAATTTCAGCAAGCGTGCAGCAAAAAATCAGTGTGTGCCAGTGGAAATAGTACAATATCTTTCTGAATGAAATGCAAGAATACCGGCAGGTTTCGCGTGCAAATACTCAACTACTGACAAGTAGCAGTTTTGCTCACTTCAGCAAAGTTGTTTGTGCTAAATTTTTGGTAATTCACTGCAGTTTTCTTTGCAATTATAATTGTCCAGAGATCGTTGTCCCCCCACCTTCCCCAAAGAGGCTTCAGGAGATGTGACAATAATAGCTGATGAGGGAGAAAGGCTGGTCCAGTGGGTTAAGACACTAGCCTCAACCACTGGAGATGTGAATTCAATCCCCTGCTCTGTCACATCCTTCCTGTGTGATCTTGAGCAAGTCACTTAGCTTCCCTGTGCATAAGTTCCTCATTTCTTAATATGGATAATAACACTTCCCTATCTCACCGGAATGTTGTGAGGATAAATGCATTAATAACTGTGAGCGGTGCATTTGTGATCTCCTGGCTTAAGTATTGTAATTCTCTGTAGCTAGGTATGAAACTTTATACCTTAAAAATCAATTCAGAACCCAGCACACAGACTTGCTGTGTGTACCACTCCTGAGCTTTAGATGAAGTGTGTGCTCTGTAATTATACTTGCACTGAAATTTCCACCTTAGTAAGTATACACTAAGGTGGGTTTTCAAATATTCTCATCCGTTTCATTGGATACTTATAACTCATCCCAGCCATTTTGAATATTAGTGGCAAAATGCAAGTGATTGCCAAGGGATGAAATTTTTACACTATATACCTGGATGGAGATTTTAGTGGTGGTGTTCGCAGAAATGTTTAACAGATAAAGGCAGAATGCTATAGTTAGAAGCAGTATTTGCCTCCCCTGGGTAATTAGTAAGTGCATTGTTATATAATTAATAAAATTAATTACAATGAAATGTTCAGCATGGAGGGGTACTAAAAGCACTTCGTAATGTAATTTAATCTGATATTTGTGTTATGGTTATAAACTACTGGTGGGTTTACACAGGATTTTGGATTTACACTGAAACTTTAGGTACAATCTAATTTAATTTACGCTTCTGTCTCCCTGTACTTCTATCTTGCATAGTCTTTACAACCTGTTTTACTATAGGTAATTTTTTTCACTATATTTAACACAAAACTCTGGTTTGGGAAGTTCTATTACTATCTATAATATTTACTATTTATAACTCTATGTGGATAGAGATAACCACTCAAGGGATGCAAAGATGGGTCTATTTATGCTCCATAGTGGTGACAATTTGTGGTGGAAAATGTGATGTTTCAACATTCAAAATCTCGTTCAAATTAAAATGAATTTTCATAGACAATTATTAATGTTTATTATTATTTAGTAAGTGCCAGGAATGTGATTGGTGCTATAAAAGAGAGAGAAAAACACTCTTTGCCACAAGGCGTTTACAATGTGAAAGACACATACAGATAAGGCAAGATGTATTGGGAGGCTGATTGGGGTTGAAAAGGTATTTGACTGTCCTGGGCTAGTGTTGTTGGGCCTCACAGAAGAAGTGAGTCGTTAGGAGGGATTTGGATAAGAAGAGGACCTTGCATACTGGAGACTAGGAGGTCATTCTATGCATAGATTTCAAACATTTCTTCTGTGGAAATGGACATTTAGCAAATTTTTAACACAACATTTCAGGATATACCTTTCATCATGTCCATCCTGTGCAAGCAGATGGAATTTGATTAGATAGTACTCCCCCACAGCAATTTCAAATGGCAGAAAAGGTAAATTTGGCTGCTGAGGTAATCTTGGTTATCAGAGTTGAAAGTAGTTTGTTACTGTTTAGCAGTTATAGTAATTTTCTTGTACTACATCATTCTTCATAGCAAAATGTGCCTAGTCTGGAATTTGTGAAGACCTTGATTCATAGTGAGTAAATTATCTGATGAAATTAGCCTTTTCAGTGTTTATGAACTGTCCAAAAACTGATTCGGTTTTCTTCTAATGCAGTTGTTGTACGTAGGTATTCATCAAACAGTTTGTGAATAGTTTTCAATTTATAGATTGTTCATGAAGAGTTAACTGGCTAGTCACTATTCACTATTTGTACTTTGTGATTGGTCCCCCAAGTCATATGACATTTCTACTCTCTGTCTGCATGACTGAAATTTTTTAATCTACAGTGAAGTCCTGGGCCCACTAAAGTCAATGCCAAAACTCACACTGACTTTAATGGAGCCAAGATTTCACCAGTGGAATGTCTGATAGAGAATAATGAATACCAATTTTCAGATGAATTATCATTTGTTTTAAAACATTTTTTTTTCTGGATTTGTAAACAATTTCACATATAACCTGTTGGCCTACCAAATAATTCATGAGCAATAGATGAATAATACCATAAATAATACAAAACCCCTATGGCCAGAAGCTCCAGAGGGGAAAGAGCTCCCTACTCCCTCTATTGGTGAAAAGGGAAAAGAGTTGCCATAGAGGCTACCAACCCATAATTCCTCTAGTGACACTTGGGAAGTCGCTATAATTATATGTGAATTTGGATTTTGGAAGTTAGTGGGATCCCTGAGAGGCTCAAAGTGATGAAAAAAGCTCTTATGGCAAAAGCAATCAGGACTCTACACAAGGGTCCTAAGTGTTCTTGGCTCCTTTCCCATGGGAAATTCTCTGTGAGCAATTACACAGATTGAGGACTTCACTGTGAGAGGATGGTGCGGAACACACTGTGGTGAGGGATACTGCAGAGAACAGCAGCAGAGCTGAGTGGCCACCAGGGAGGCCCCACCTACCCAGCATTTGAATAAAGCTGAATCACTCAACTGGGTTAGATGGTAACACTTCCAGGTAAGACCAGGCAAGCAGTTCTCTTGGAACTGGAGACAGACCTGCAAAGGGACATTCAAACTACTGCTTCTCACTGATCCACACTGTGAGTGGGGTTTGGTGGAAGGGTGAGGTGGTGTAGACAAGGAACTATCAATTGTGGGACATTCTCACCATTGGGTGGGAAGGGAGACAGAGGGACTACTGCCAAAGTTACTGGAAGGGGGTGGATTTTACTCTTTATATATGCCATTGCTGTGTTTTCCTTAGGATATAACTGTGTTTTCTTTCCCCTAAAAAAGATTTCCCTGTTTTTACACAGTCTTGCAGAGCTTGCAGGTGGGGGAAGTCCTGCCTTAAGGGCACCCAGGAAGAGTGTGTTAATTTTTCTGAGTGATGACTCAAACCAGTTTAGTTATGTGTCAGGCGGGGCCCTGGATATATTGAACCCACTCTTGTTGCTACTGTTAACCACTTGGCAGAAGATTTACAAACTCTGCACTTATTTGTGAAAACATGAATCATTTGGTGGATTGTTTAGCCAGAGCTATCTCAGAGGTTTCAATTCAGTGCAGATAAGCTCTAAATACTTCAGATGCTTTTTTGAAGCTTATCCCAACTCACTTTCCTGTAAGATTCAGTATTTCCTGTCTCTAGTTCGACTAGCTACTACAGTAATAAGACCCATATAAGTACCTAATGAGAAAGAGAGAGAGAGAGAGAGAACATTTCTGATTGTGGATGGAACCCACAAGTGTAGAGGCCCAAACTGAAAAATTATGGTGGAAAAAATGTTAATTTTTTCTGAACCACAAAAAATAAACACATTAAAAATGGTTTCAGTTTAGGGAGAAAGTTTTGATGATTATTATGGTAGTTTTCTTATTTTGTTCAAAGTGGCTTATCTGTCCCTAACCCAGATTCCTATTTCTCTAGTGCTGAAAGCATCTTTTTTATGCAATTTATCTCTGCGATGGAGTTATTGGTCCACACTTAGTTCTCAGTTACAGCCATGGAACCCCCTAGATTGTGATTAGCCTTGCCTCGGTGTGCAAATGGGGATAACAGGAAGTGGAAGTTCTTTTCCTTTTTGGCACTATACAGGAGCTAGTCACAATCACAGCCCAAGGCTAAACATGATCACACCTCCTCTTCTGCACTAGCCAGGGGGAGCTGGGCTGGCTCTAGGAAGGGGCTCAGGAGAGGCAGAGGCCAGTCTTCATTCTGCTCCTCTAAAGCTAGAATCAGTCACAATTTCCCCAGGAGCTCCTTTTTGGACAATGCACCTCACATGTTCACTACCATGGACAGTGGTTGAAGAGTGACACTTTTGCCCTATGCATACCTATGGTCACCTCTGTATGAAAGAACATTCACAGTGAAAGGGAACTAAGAACCCTTAAACTTTTATGGCTTTTTGACTTTATTAAGTAATCACCTCTGTGCTAACATGTGTACTAATGGTGCAATAGCTCTGTGCAACTTAAATATGCCCTTAAACCAGACTATCTGATCTTTATGGACATCTAAAGATTTATGATCCTAGGCTGATGTCAGCTCTTAAACAAGCCAAGGTGAAAAAATGTGGACCATGAACAACTAGCTACATCTCATTTATGCTGAAGGGTGTAAGTGTGGATCCAGTGTATGCATCACCTGTTTGGAGCAGAATGGGAACTCTACCTGCTTATAAAACACTTTTGTAGCTCCTCAATATATCTGATGTATAACAGTTCTTCTGAAACCTTACCTTGGGCAACTACTGGGTGTATGAACCTACTTGACAGATAATTGGTGAAACTGACATTTACATTTTGGCAACACTGGTGTAGCATGTAAAGCCTGTAATGTCATGTGATTTGACTTAGTCCTCTGCTGGCCACCCTGAGAGTTCCATTCAATCTCTGTGCTACACAGTAGACCAATGAGTATCTGGGGAGGGACCCCCCAAGGCTACAGCAACAAACAATCAGTATGCCACGATCTTTGAAATCATTTTCACGTGCGACAGGAATGTGGGGATGACTCTGGTGCTTGGCCTCACCAGCACATGGGTGCAGCCAAGGGGTGTTAAGCCACTTTATGCTCCAGGCATAAATTAGAGTGACTCCAACCCAAGCATGCCACCGATGCAAAAACAACACAAAGCTGCTAGTGAGCTGGTAGAAATTTCCCTCGTAGGTTTATGGCCCCTATGTACAGCCAGAATTACTCCCATGACTTCTTAGTTACAAAGCCAGAGAGAAAGGTTCTGTCAAAGAAAATGTACAACATTTCTTGTGATCTTGTGAGGTGCTGTGTAGCTCTGTAGAGGTACTGAGCCCCTCACCTCTCTTTGTAGACAGTGCATGTCAAGGACACCCAGCACCACGCAGAAGGTATTCAGCACCTTTCAAAGTCAGGTCCCATAAATGCAAATATTAGCTAGGTAACAGACAAGGAGGACAGGACAGGACATGCACCCAGGGGAGGTTATTCCTATGAGCATGTTATCTAACCTCTATTTGGACAGTCACACTGACATCCCAAACAGCCTTTCTTGGCAGTTGTTCTATTGTCATAATGTATGAGAGAAAGTGCTCCCTAGAAGAATGAGCATACAGGAGTTAGAGTCTCTATATGGAAATATTACAATAGAGGGCCAGGTTGTACTCCCCTGGAGGTCAATGAAAAAATTCCTATTTACTCCAGTGATCAAAGGGTTAGGACTATGATGTGATGGGAGAATCTGTATTGAAGCCAGAGCTAAATTGTGAAGTGAATAAAAGAAATATATTACTCAACCTGTGTCTCCATAAAGTATTCTCCTAGTGCTCCCTGCCCACTACAGTTTGCTCAGTAAGCTGACTTTGTTGGAGTAACCACATTCCAATTAGTAACAAACGAGTTCATTCCTAACAGCAGTTTGTGTAGAGGAAAGGAACTGGCTAACAAATGTCACAAGAGAACCAAAGTCCTCCATTGATCATGGAAACACTGTTTATTATAATGATGTAACTTACTATAATGTCACTAATAACTTATATTTTCATATTTTAGGGACAGAAGGAACCATGATGACCATCTAGTCTGACCTCCTGTATAACACAGGCCAAAACAATGCTCCAGTAATTTCTATATCAAGTCCATAACTTAATTTAATTATCGCTGTAAGATATGAATACTGGGGCTAGCCAGAAAACAGAATCTGAGTTCCCTGGGGAAAAAATTGAGGTTTTGAAAAAAAATTATCCTAAATCAGGACAAAAACCTAAAATTTATAAATTGTTCATGGCACTTGGGAGTCTGTTTTATTTCATTTCAGAGGCATTGAAATGAAATGTGCTGCTCAGGAATCCAGAAGCCCTGGGAACCCCAGCTCTGCAGTAGCCTACCAGGCAGGCTGCTAAAGAAGCAGATAGTTGGGAGAGGAAACCAGGCAGGTTCCCATCAGAAAACCTGCCTAGCTACCATGCAACTGTCATTGAAATCAAAACATTCTACAAATCTGCATTTTGCAATGGAAAAACATTCCATCAGAATTTTTCTGACCAGATTTAGTGAAAAGCTCATCCTACTTTTTTTTTACAAATACAAAAGAGAAATAGATATTGAAAACTTCTGCCTTTTCTGCATCATGATTGGTAATTTTACTATCATTGCCTAGTACCAGACCTACACTATAGCTAGGATTATGTTTGTTCAAGATATAATTAAAGAATTCTTTCTTAGTGTTCCTAACCCTATTGGTCATAGATTTTTCATGGATATCTTTAGTTTCTCTTATCAATTGTCTGAATTTCCTAACTGCTGGGGCGGGGGGGTTTCTCGTCTAGTCTGACTTCCTGTCTAATACAAGCCGTAGAACTTTCCCAAAATTTTAGAATAACATGCAATCTTGAGTTAAAAATTGTCAGTGATGGAGAATCCACCATGACCTTTGGTAAGTCATGCTAATGGTTTATTACTCTGACTGTTAAAAATGTATGCCTTATTTCCAGTCTGGTGCCACCCCCGCAGCTTCCATTGGCTGTGGTTTCCAGCCAATGGGAGCTGCGAAGCCAGCACTCAGGGTGGGGCAGGCAGCATGCAGAGCCGCTGGCCATGCCTCTGCCTAGGAGCAGCCAGGACAGGTCGCCACTTGCGGGGAGCCGCTCGAGGTGAGCGCACCCCGGATCCGGCACCCTCCACCCCCTCCCATGTCCCAAACCGCTGCCCCGCACCCCTCCCACACCCAAATTCCCTCCCTCCTATTTAACTGGCATTTTTCACTTACTGGCACCCCTCAATCCCCCCAACATGCCAGATAAAATAGCTTTTATTGTATATCTTTCTCTGCTAGATTGAAGAGCCTGTTGTTAAATATTTGTTCCCTGTGTAGGTATTCATAAACTGTAATAAAGTCACCCCTTAACCTTCTCTTTGTTAAACTAAATAGACTGAGAGTGTGTCTACACTGCATTTAAACATCCGCAGCTGACCTGTGTCAGCCTTGCAGCCTCCAACCCAACCCTGAATGTCTAAACCCAATTGAACAGCCCGGTAGCCTGAGCTTCACAAGCCCGAGTCAGCTGACATGGGACATCTGCTGAAGTTGAATTGCAGTGTAGGCATACCCTGAGCTCCTTGAATCTATCACTATAAGGCATGTTTTCTAATTCTTTAATCATTCTTGTGGCTCTTCTCTGAACTCTCTCCAATTTATCAACATTCTTGAATTCTGGACACTAGAACTGGACACTCTGCTCCAGCAGTGATCACACTGGTGCCAAATAAAGAGGTAAACTAATCTATCTGTTCCTATTTGATCTTCCCACTGTTATACCAGGATTATTATTTTTTTAAAGAAGAATTCTTTTGTGATTGCTGAACTGTGAGGAGTGTTGGGGGTTTCTAATAAAGCATGTTTAATCAATTCCCAATTGTCATTCACATTTTATCTTTAAATATTTCCTTGCACTCAATTTTGTTTGAGATTCTTTTCAGCTTTGGGAAAGTGGCCCTTTTAAAGTACAAAGCATATATATTATTAGAAGGGATTATATTCTGTTTGCACATAGCAATGAAATTACATCATGATCACTCCCACTTAGACAACCATCAGTATTTAGTGCAGTGATAAATTCACTTTTATAGGTCTGTGATGTTATTGACATGAACAATAGATCATTGTTGCAACCAAGGTTCTGTAGTGGCACCAAATCTTTTATAAAGGGGGTCAAATAAGGTGTCTAAGACAAGGCTATGGTTTGCTGGTTATAATTATGCTGTCTATATGTGTGGATCATTTTTGTAGTTGAAGTTATGAATATTGGCTCTATACTGTCTGTATTTCAAACGTATGCTATGCTTCTGGGTGATACCCCAGACAAGTTGGTGTCAGCTCTGCCTAGCCTGCTTGATGACCCATTAAGGACCATCAGCTATACAATTGACCAACTGAAAGAAGGCAGATACACCTTGTGACTCAGTAAGGTATGCAGGGACATGCCTATGGACAGAACTCTGAGGTTTTTCCATGCCATGTGATGGACAGCTTGTCTTTGGGACAAAGAAAACAGAGACCACATGGCAAGAGACAATAAAAAGCTGCTGCAGCTCCTCCATCTGGTCTTCAATCCTGCTTCTTACCTTTGGAGGGACTTTGCTACAAGCGGAAGCTCTACTGATGGACTGATGACCCATCCCAGCTGTGGATGTACTCCAGAGTCTTGATTTAAACCTGCAGCTTATTCCATCATTGCTACAAGCCTGAACCAAGAACTTTGCCATTTCTGTATGTAATTGATTCCAAATAACCAATTCTAGCTCTTATCTATATCTTTTTCCTTTTATGAATAAACCTTTAGATTTTAGATTCTAAAGGATTGGCAACAGCATGATTTGTGGGTAAGATCTGTTTTGTATATTGACCTGGGTCTGGGGCTTGGTCCTTTGGGATCAAGAGAACCTTTTTTCTTTTACTAGGGCATTGGTTTTCATAACCATTTGTCCCCATAATGAGTGGCACTGGTGGTGATACTGGGAAACTGGAGTGTCTAAGGGAATTGCTTGTGTGACTTGTGGTTAGCCAGTTGCGTGAGACCAAAGTTCTCTTAGTCTGGATGGTTTGGTTTCCCTTGGAGGTGGAAAAACCCCAGCCTTGGGCTGTAACTGCCCTGCTTTAAGCAATTTGTCTTGAATTGGCACTCTCAATTGGGTCCCACCAGAACCAGCATCATTACAAGGTCTACTATAGAATTACCCCAAGTTGGTTAAAGTACCTTCATGTGTAGAAAGCTGTCATTTATAATTTTTAGAATCTCCAAAGATTTTTTAAAACCTTAGAGACTAACACATTTATTTGGGCATAAGCTTTTGTGGGCTAAAACCCACTTCATTGGATGCATGCAGTGGAAAATACAGTAGAAATATATATATACACAGAGAACATGAAAAAATGGGTGTTGTCGTACCAATTCTAAGGAGACCAATCAATTAAGGTGGGCTATTATCAGCAGGAGAGAAAAAAACTTTTGTAGTGATAATCAGGATGGCCCATTTCAAACAGTTGACAAGAAGGTGTGAGTAACAGTAGGGGAAAAATTAGCATGGGGAAATAGGTTTTACTTTGTGTCGGCGCAGGCCGAGGGATGTGCTGGCCGCCGCTTCCCGCAGCCCCCATTGGCCTGGAATGGCAAACCGCGGCCAGTGGGAGCTGCGATTGGCTAAACCTGTGGACGCTGCAGGTAAACAAACCATCCTGGCCTGCCAGCGGATTTCCCTGATGGGCCACGTGCCAAAGGTTGCCGAACCCTCCTATAGAAGGATGCTTAAGGAGCTGCACATTCTATTCCTTCATCTGATTTGGCAATCTATAGCAAACTCCCACTATTAGCCTATCTTGTGATTTATCCATTAGTATATTTATCCATAAGCATTCCAGATCCTGTCCTTTTGAATTGTCAATCATTCTAATGCAGGTAATGGTATTGCATTAAAGAGTGCCACATGGCTTCCATTTGCCCTCATTCTTTTGTAAATAGATTATTTTAACTTTCCAGTCACGTGAATCATCCTGCCAATTATATCAAATTTCTTTTCATAAGTGAGTATTTCTAATTCTGCTAGTTTATTATCCAGGCTTCTATCACTGGTATATAGGCCACTGAAGAATTTCTTCCCTTTACATCCCTTGATGCCTTGATTCTTTACATCAACTTATTTTATAGAGCCATGAACAGAGAATTTTACGTTATTTCACAGTTCTTTGAATGTCTCTGTAAGCTGTCTTGAAAATGAATTCTGACTTGAGAGTTATATTAGATAAATCCTGCAGCACTGTCAAAAAAAAAATCTAAAAAGAAGTGAAATGACCAAATTAATTCATTTTCTGTCAACAAAAAGGCATAATGGTCATATTACTAATAACTTAAAGACTATAATGCATCATAGTTATATCAATCAAATTACATTATTTTCTTCATTCGTGAACAACGATGTACATATTGGTTCCCTAATTATTAAACCAGGCCACATTCAGAAGACTGACACATCCCTTTTCACCACAAACCATAGTAAGAAATGACACACTAACAGTTATCATGAAAATACGGAATTTAACTTGGAAAGATGTAAATGCAGATAATCCTGTAAAAATATTTGATCACGTCAGAATTCAGTGACCAGATTACTGAGTCTGCTACATTCACTATAAGTCTTGCAAGGGGGAACTTGTACACCTTATCTAAATGTTTAGTTGTTTGTACATTTTACTCCATTGCAACACTAAAATCAAAATGATCTTGTTTTTGAATATTGGGTCTCCAGCAGGCTGTAAGCCAGTACACATCCAACTTTAATAAATCCATTTCATTAAAGGCCAGTGGTATAAATGCAGGGTTATCGAGTGTGTTTAGTCCTGTGTTTTAATTTCCCTAAATTGTTTGTCTCAATGACTATCTGTGGAAGCAAACTGTACAAGCTGACTGTCTGCTATTTAAAAATATTTCCTTTTATTAGTTATAATCACTCTATCAGGGAAATTAAACATATTGAATTACATACTAAAACAAAGTATATGATAAAGATTTGAGGATGAGGTGAATATCTGTGATAATTCTCACTTTATTTGAACCCATCCCTGCTGTTATGTGTCACTGGGAAAGACAGCCCAGGATTCTGTCAATAATTTGTATCTCACAACAAGGGAAAAGGGACAAAAAGGATTTTAAACGGAGCAAATCCATGCTTCTTTGTGATCAGCTAAAATAGAAACTAGATACACAGGCATGCAGGTGTGACCTAATACTTATAACCAAGAACAATGGACATGCAAATCAAAAGTCAATCACCTCAGCTGGTGAGGAGTATTTAAGGACATGCAGATCAAACTGGCCTTTGAAATGCTGGACTTGGAGACTGGAAGCAGAGAGGAACCTCTCAGAGGTTATGAGTGTATAACTGTCCTTGTGTGGGGGACAAAGACTGGCTTTTCCTGCAGACACTTCTCCTCATCAAATGCTCCTTCATGATGTAATCTCACCCTGCTATGATAATGAACTCTAACACCTGGCATTTGATAAGCAAGTGAGGGATAGAGAGGCTTCCCTGTATATAGCAAGCAAGAGTATGTTAGGGTGATTAGAGGGAGCTGATTTCTAGAGATGTAAGTTCTTCATTTCTCTATAATGAAGCTATGGGAAGCCTCCCTCACTTTACAAAGTATTCCAATGAGGTATGGTCATGCAAACCATTGTTTGTGTTTTACTACCATTTTCTACATTTTTAAATAAATATGTCAGGGACAGGCTCCAGCAGTGCAGGTCAGTGGTAGATCCAGGCTGAGTGGGTCTCAGGAGCCCCGGGTTGGAGCCAAAGTCAGAAACCAGAGCTAAGGGTTGGAGCCAGGAACTAGGAGCCAGGAACTAGGAACAGGACAGAGGCAAGAGCTATCACAACTACAGACAGAAATGTTGAGCAGCCAGCAACTGGTTGCACCACTGAGTTTAAAAGCAGGCCTCCTGGCTTCCTTCAACCAATCAGGTGAGCTGGCCAGTCAGGTGATCCTACTGCAACCCAGCTGAGTTTATTAATCATCCTGGAGGCTGGCACGGTTAGTCCTGAGGCTCAGCTGAAGGTGCTGAGTCCTGACAGTCCTGTTTTAAAGATTACTGTTGTATGGGTAACTTTTCACAGACAGGCTCAAGGATATGAGAATCCCTCAGCCACTAGGGAGAAAAGCTAAAGAATAAAAAGTTTCTGGTACCTAATTGTCCACCCACGGCTTTGAACAGATTCCTGTGTGGACAGAGGTAGCCTCTTCTATGAAAAGGAATATCACCAAAGGCTGCAGGAGAAGAACAGAGAGAAACCTAAAGATCAAGGAGAAGTGAGTTAGCAGTCATAATTATAAACTGTTCACGACCAAATCCTGATCTCCTCCCTCCTGCTGAGCTCCCATTGACATATGTGGGAGTTTGGCCTGAAACAATGATTCAGCCTTTAAAGAAATAGGAAAAAAAATCACTGTCCCCAAAAATGTGCATTTAAGTAATAACATTTAACCTAAAAGAGAACTGCCCCTTACCTTTTCTTTATTCCTCAGATGCTTCTTCACTCCTGTCCTTGTTCTCAGAGTTCTGGAGGCAAAGTATATCCATCCAGGAAACATTTTATTAGGTTTACCAAGCATGTGCGCATGCACCCATCCCAAGCCAGGTTCTCCCCTAAGTTATATCTTTTCAAACCAATGTAACTCAAGTGACATCACAGAAGTTACTCCTCACTTACACAGCTGTAAATGAGATAAGGACCAGGCCCAGACTTTCTTACTTTACCATGTAATGCTACATGTTTGGGAGCAAGAGACTAAAAAGTTAGAGGAGATCAAGAGCCATCTGCTTTTCATATTGTAAAACTCAGTCACAAGGGCAAATGTTGGCTACAGGTATATTCTGTAGCTGATGGAGTGGCAGCTGTAATAATGTGTACTCTACTGATGACTGATATAATATACATGTGTCTGTAGTTTACACAAACAGAAACATTTCTTATTTTCTGTTTAACCCTGCACAGTTTTAACCCTGGACAATTCTTGAATCAGATCAGGTTTAATGTGATATTTGAACATATTGTATTTACAGAAGGATAAGTACTAACATTCAGTACTTACATCAGAATACTATTCCCTAGTATCTGTGCCATTCTGGTTGTCTAGAAGACTTGTATCAGTGAAAATGGATTCTTTAACCTTAAACATAATTTGTAATCCTGAAAGGTAGATCTTCATATATAACAGGGACTGGCAACCTTTGGCATGCGGCCTGTCAGGGAAATCCACTGGCAGGCCAGGCCGGTTTGTTTACCTGCAGCGTCTGCAGGTTCGGCCGATCGCAGCTCCCGCTGCCCGCGGTTCACTGTTCCAAGCCAATGGGGGCTGCGGGAAGGGCAGCCAGCACATCCCTTATTATATATCAGGGAGCGGCAGCCACCAACATCCTTATTATATATCAGGGAGCAGCAACCTTTGGCCCGCGGCCTGTCAGGGAAATCTGCTGGTGGGCCAGGCCGGTTTGTTTACCTGCAGCGTCTGCAGGTTCAGCCGATCGCAGCTCCCGCTGGCCACGGTTCATTGTTCCAGGCCAATGGGGGCTGCGGGAAGGGCAGCCAGCACATCTCTCGGCCCACACCACTTCCCACAGCCATCATTGGCCTGGAACGGCGAACCGCGGCCAGCAGGAGCTGCGATTGGCCGAACCTGCAGACCCTGCAGGTAAACAAATCGGCCTGACCCACCAGCAGATTTCCCTGACAGGCCGCGGGCCAAAGGTTGCCGCTCCCTGATGTTGGTTTGTCAAGAAGAAAGTTTCATATTCTGACAAGATTCCAAAACAGAGCTCATATTATACACCAAGTATTTTGTGTATATTTTGTGTATATTACTAAAATATAAAAAAAAATTAAGTCTTCCTCTGCATTTTTTTGCTAATTACAGAAACTGTTTAGACAATACCAAATTAATCAGTATGAATGAGTTTGTCCATTTATGTTCTAAGCATTTTAATCAAAAGTTAACCTTTCTCGTATGCCAGTCAACACACAGCTAAGATCCCCAGCACAGGCAGCATTGTAGTTCATTCAAGGGGCAATGTGGCAGGACTGGAAGTCAGGTGCCCTGGGTTCTATTACTGGCTTAGTCACTTACCTCCTGTGTGACCTTGGGCAAGCCTCTGTCCTTCAACCCCCTTTCTGTCTTGTGTATTTAGCGTGTAAGTTTTCCAAGTCAGCAACTTTGTGTCTCTTACTATGTGTTTGTCCAGTACCTAGCACAATGGAGCTTTGATCTCAGTTGAGGTCTCTAGGTGCTATAATTATAACAATATGCTGGTTACCAAAATATAATTCCAAAGCTGCTATCTACCTTGCTACATGCTACAAACATCATTTGTCTGTGCAAATGAATCTTCAGGTTCGAAGCTTTCATAGTTAGAATTTCATGAACCCTGACATTAATTGCTTATGCAGAAGATTCAGAACAGGAAAGAATGAGGTATGGTGCAGGCTTTTTTATTATTATTTGGCTTTTATTACAGTAACGGTGACTGATAGAATTATTCCCTTATCTACAAAAACATGAGCAAATTTATGCAATTTTAATTTTCACAACAAAGTCCTGCCAGAGAAGCCTAGATTATTTAGCACAGGAATTTGAACTTACTCTTCCAGTGTTAGTGTGTTGAGGTTTGGAATGTCTCATTGGTATCACAGCCATTAAGGAAATGTATAATTATTTTAAAGTATTTGCTTATACTCACAAAAAGTACCAAATTCTGGGACCACCATATTCCACACACTAGCATTACATGCATGGCTGGATTCTGGCCCTTGCTCTGGCTACTTTGTGCTATCCTGGCAGTGCAAAGCAGCCACAAAACTGTAATCAGCTCAGTCCTGCCAGGTGGTTTGCAGTTTGCTCAACATTCAGACCTATAGGCCACCCCATGGCACATTCCTGAGACTGAAAGTCATACAATGTGTGGGGCTGCAGGAAAGGTGTGCAATTGCACCTTTCAGTTAACAGAGTCTTCTGTGGTGCCCCATTTACCATCCAGAAAGCCCCTCCACCCTGTCTGTCTCCAGTTTATTGCTACCAAGCGTTGTACACCCCCATGTCCTACCCCTGTCAATGCTTGGGACAGGTTGTATTAACCTTAGGCTGAAGTTTAGACATATACAAGTTACCTGAAAAAATATGCAGATGATTTAATTAGCTGATTTGCATAGTTGCAAATAATTTACATAAAATACCACACTTGGAGCCGCAGAAAGCTTGGCAGCTGTGCCAGCTCCTTGAGGTTTTCCTTGCATAAGGTAATCACTGGGGCATAGAGTCAGGTCCATTGCTCTGTATCATTGGTTTCCAAACTGGGGCGCACCCCTTATCAGAGAGGTGTGAGGTGGGTCATGGGGCTGTGCCTGGCTAGCCCTGCCTTGCCTGGTCAGCAACCTGATGCTCTTCACCCTCCCGCCCGACTCCCTGACTACTGGGGGCTCCCTGTGCACTCTCCCCCCACCGCCCTGCCCCTGCCCAGACACCCAGTTGCAGCTCTGCATATTTTAAACCTTCTGGAGCCTGCAGAAGTCAGAGGGTCTCGGCAATGAGGACAGAGGGTAAGAAGCCCTGGTCCGTTCCACACCATGTTGGCATGGGCTTCTCCCAGGATGGAGCTAGCCAGGCTAAGCTGCAGTCCCAGGTGTGGGCAACCAGCTCCCCTCAGTGAATGAAGGGGAGGTGGTGAAGCACTGAAATGGGTTACCTGGGGGGGGGGGGCGTGGAATCTCCTTCCTTAGAGGTTTTTAAGGTCAGGCTTGCCAAAGCCCTGGCTGGGATGATTTAGTTGGGGGTTGGCCCTGCCTTGAGCAGGGGGTTGGACTAGATAACCTCCTGAGGTCCCTTCCAACCCTGATATTCTATGATTCTATGATAATCACTTTCTGTCCCAGATGTGTGGGAGTTGAGGAGGGGAACTTGTTGTATGATTCCCATGGAGAAGGGGGAGTAAAAAAATAAGTTTGGGAACTCTGCTCAATATAAATTCTATTCCCTCCTGGCATCCAGCATAGGGAACATGGTTAGGGCATAAGGGGGTGTTTGTGTTCCAGCTATCCCCTGGCTATGGGAACAGCCTTTAAAAGCACATGGGTATGGGCAGGAGCGCCGCCAGCTTTAGGTCCCGCCCCAAAATGCCGCCTCCCCACAGTGGCGGCAGAAAGTCCCGCCGCGGAAATACCGCCGCGGTCGCCGCCCCCCAAATCGCAGTGCCCTAGGCAACCGCCTAGGTCACCTAATGGGTTGCGCCGGCCCTGGGTCTGGGTATGATTTGAGCAGCCTTCAAGCATAACTCAGCCTCACCGGAGAACATGGATCCTTGTTGCTAAAACCTAAACCCAATATTTTTGTACCAATGACGCTTATGTAAATACAGTTGTTCTGGAACTTTTAAAAAAACATTTTAAAGATGATTTTGAGGCTGACTGATTGGGTCAGAAAAAGCCAGACACCACACCACAAACTTTAGGTAGAAGGTGAGCTGTTGTGTTTGAATCAATATTGTCTGTAATTAGCTTGCCAAGAATTAAAATAACGCATAACTATTCCTGCCTGTCTATCTGCCTGCTACTTTAGCTTCCTTTTTCATCTGTGGTCTTCAGGTTTTTCCTGTGCTGTGGGACAACCACAGTCTGAGACCTGAACATGCCTTATAGGACAGAACCTGTTGGCCTGTCCCAAAGCTCACTCTGGAGACACAATTTGTTACTTCTACTCCTAGACTAGAGTACTGTTAACTCTCCTGGAATGGCTCATCTCATGGTCAATAGCCCTTCAAATGGTCTTAGCCCACAACTACAACAACGTTTATTAGAAAATATTAGGGAAATCATACCAAACTAAAACAAAACATTATAAAATCACATCTCTCCTAGTTCTGAGTAGCAGTGTTGCCAGGTAAGGAACATACTTGTAATTATAGTGGAGTGACACCAGCTCGTACTCACTTACATAGTAGGGCTCTGCTGTCTGTCATCTTCCTCTATCTTCTTCTCATCAGCCCAGTACTTCAGTGGCCCTCATCATCTCCCTATTTCCTCTGCAGGCCTCCCAAATACAGTCTTTGCAATGAGCAGGTGTGAGCTTCTATTAACATATTACCTATGAAGCCCCTGAGTGTGTCAAGTTAGGGACAATTGCTGCCCTGATACAATAGCCTTTGTACATAAGAGAATGTAAAAATGGCCATACAGGGTCAGACCAATGGCCCATCTAGCCTTATATCCTGTCTTTTGACAGTGGCCAGTACCAGAGCTTCAGTGGGAGTGTCCTGAATAGGGCAATCTGGAGAAATCAACCCCTGGCTTCTGGCAGTCAGAGGTTTGAGGTCACATCCCCAATCATCTTGGCTAACAACCATTGATGGATCTATCCCCTATGAACTTATCTAATTCTTTTTTGAACCCAGTTATACTTTTAGCCATCACAATAACCCAGGCAATAAGTCCCATTCGTTAATTTTGTGTTGTATGAAAAAGTACTTCCTCTTGTTTGTATTAAACCTGCTACCTCAAATAGGGTCTTATCTATGAAACTATAATACACCTGTGACGGGTTGGATCACAGAAACCCCGTTGGGAGCTGCCACCCGATGTGCAAAGACTACCCCTGCTTCTGTTTTCCCTGCCAGCTCAGGACTCTAGCACCCTGTCTTGCTGAGCCAGCCACTCCCGTCTGGCTCCAGACACAGACCCAGGGTCTGAATCACTTGTCCCAAAGCTGCAAGTTTACCTAAAAACAGCTCACAGGAGTGTGCTTGTCTTTAGCACTCAGATGCCCAACTCCCAATGGGGTCTAAACCCAGATAAATCCGTTTTACCCTGCATAAAGCTTATGCAGAGTAAACTCATAAATTGTTCACCCTCTATAACACTGATAGAGAGATATGCACAGTTGTTTGCTCCCCCAGGTATTAATACATACTCTGAGTAAATTACTAAATAAAAAGTGATTTTATTAAATACAGACAGTAGGATTTAAGTGGTTCCAAGTAGTAACAGACAGAACAAAGTAAGTCACCAAGCAAAATAAAATAAAATGCACAAATCTATGTCTAATCAAACTAAATAAAGATAATCTCACCCTCAGAGATGCTTTAGTAAGTTTTTCTCAGACTGGACACCTTCCAAGCCTGGGCACAATTCTTTCCCCTGGTACAGCTCTTGTTCCAGCTCAGGTGGTAGCTAGGGGATTCTTCATGATGGCTCCTCTCTACTCTTTGTTCTCTTCCACCCCTTTATATGGGTACATCTACACTTACCGGAGGGTCCGGCGGCAGGCAATCGATTTTCTGGGATCGACTTATCGCGTCTAGTGAAGACGCGATAAAATCGATCCCTGATCGCTCTGCCGTCGACTCCAGAAATCCACCGCGGCAAGAGGCAGCAGCGGAGTCGACGGCAGTGCGGCAGCGGTCGACTTTCCCCCATCCTCACAGCCAGGTAAGTCGACCTAAAATACGCAACTTCAGCTACGGTATTCACGTAGCTGAAGTTGCGTATCTTAGGTCGGACCCCCGCTGTAGTGTAGACCTAGCCTCAATCTTTTGCATAAGGCGGGAACCCTTTGTCCCTCTGGGTTTCCACCCCCCCTCACTGGAAAAGCACCAGGTTAAAGATGGATTCCAGTTCAGGTGACATGATCACATGTCACTGCAAGACTTCATTACTCACTTGCCAGCACACACATATACAGGAAGACTCACAGGTAAACACAGTCATCTGCAGACAATGGTCCTTGTTAATGGGAGTCATCAAGATTCCAAACCATCATTAATGGCCCACACTTTACATAATTACAATAGGCCCTCAGAGTTATGTTTTATATTTCTAGTTTTAGATACAAGAGTGGTACATTTCTACAAATAGGATGATCACACTCAGTAGATTATGAGCTTTGTAATGATACCTTACAAGAGACCTTTTGCACAAAGCATACCCCAGTTGCATTATATTCACTTATTGTCAAATTTTTCTAAAACTATCCCAGTTACATTATATTGACTTATTATCAAGTTTTTATAAAACCATATAGACTGCACAACGTCACAACACCCATCTCTGTAACATCCTGTCATAATGGCCGCATTCAAGAATTAGTAGAAGCACTCTTAAAACTCAAAAGAAACCTATTCTATGTACTTTCCTACAACAGAATTGTGATAATGATACTTACTATTTTATAGTGCTGTATATGTTCAGATCCTCTGTAGAGACATAAATTGTTAATCTTCATAAAACCCCTGCCTATATATATACATTAGTACGTTGGTCAATACTTTTAGTCTAGCCCCATAACATGCAGATGAGGGCAGTGTTTTTAAAACTGGTACACGGAAACACTACTCAAAATTCATGATGCAAAACTATGATGGTGACCTCTGCATGTTGAAGCAGAATAACTTTCTAAATGTAGGAAAAGATGTGTTGATTTGTTGAAACAAGGCTATGTGGGGTCACTGTCACTTTTTGGGAGCAACTCAGACTAGTGAGAAGTTATCTCTGCTTCTCCTGTAACCCTGAGTGCCTTAAAATGCTCTGCTGCTGTAGCTCCCTGTCTGGACGCTCCCAGCCAGCATACAAGCATGCACTGTGTGTGTGTGTTGAGCAGACCTGGTTCAGCAACTCTGACTCCAGCAGCCTGCTTGTTACACCACCCTCATGCTCTGGTCTCCAACAACCTTGGTTACTACTAGCCAAGTGATCCCAGTGCACTCCCAGTCCCTAATTTCCCTGAAACTGTCTGCCCTGAAATGTCCAACCATCTCCTGGAACATTCAGAGGAGTAATAAAGTTTGTTGGTCCTTTAAGGAGACAAAAATCACAGCTTATTATTTTAACTCACGTTAACAATCACTTCAATTCAAACACAACACGGGGTTGGTTTAGAGTAAAAGTAAAAACAAGTTTATTTAATCAAAAAGGGAGTGGTTTTTAGTGAGTTCAAATACAAAGGATAAAGACAAAATGGTTACCAGAAAATGAAGGTAAAATACACTTTCTAGTGGCTGAGACTTAACTGTGGGTGAGGTTGGTCCTAGTGCAACTTTAACTGTCTCTAAATGTAGCTTTTGTTTATTAATATTTACTATAAAAGAGCCAAAGGAGAGCTAGTATTTACCTACCTGTGATGTTTGGATCGAGTAATAATCATAGTAATTTATGGTAGCTTCAACAATGAGAGAGAAGACCTTCCTGGAATCCAGTCATACAGTATGGGGGGACTTTCAGAAATGCTCAGCATTGGCCTTACTTTGCTCCCACTGGAATAAATGGTAAAAATCATACTAGTTTCGATAGGAGCAGAGTTAGGCCAATGCTGAGCTCCTTTGAAAATCCCACATTAATTTAGTGCCGAGCTAAATATACCCAATCAGCCCCTGTTCTGATTCCCTCTCAGTCAGATCACTGACTAATGCAAGCGATGCTTGTTAATGTGAATTTCACCATTTGCTAGTTGACAAAGACATTTTTTTCTTGTCAGAGATATTTGTCTCAGCTATAAATTATCTTACTTTTCCCCATCAACATGATTCAGCTGAAAGACATTTCCAGATGGACATTGGAGTGGGGGAGAGAGGTATAATAAGTGTAAAGACAATACATTCCAACTGCCATAATTGAGGAAAAAACAGCAAATCAAGTCTTGTTTAACTGTCAACCAAGAAAGAGATCAGAAAGGATCTGAGGAATAAGGAACTTAAGCAACTCTGAATATTGTCTGACTGATCTCTTTAAGACCGTCTCAAAAAACTATAAGAGGTTCAGTGCTGGCACTAAAATCTTATTATTTTGATCTTCTTAATTTGGTGAGACATTAATATGCTCTACCGAAGTCTTTGAAACATCCGTATGGCTGTCAGCAGAGGCTAATTTATTTAGACTGGATAAAACAGACATGCTTTTCTGGTAGCCCTGATGCAGATTGATATGCTGTCCCCATAAATAAAGTGTACCAATGTTTAAAATTACAACAAAGGTCTGTTGGCTGTTAAGAATAAGAGTCTTGAAAAAAGGCAAGTCAACCAGCATATCACAAGACAAGTGCAGTCAGATGGAGTACTGGCTTTGGCCTATGAAAAGAAAGATGCTGTTTAACCAGGATGATAGAGAATATGGGGCTTCTGACTTCTCACCTGTCTTACTGAAAATGTTATTATTTATTATTTACATTACCACCGCACTTGGCAGCCCCAGTCATGCGCCAGACCCCCACAGTGCTAGGCACTGTACAAACACAGAACAAAAAAGTGGCCCCTGCCATAAACAGCTTCCAGTCTAAGTATAAAATGATGCAACAGATGGATACAGACAGCCAAGGAACTACAAAGAAACAGTGAAACAATATCAGTCAGCATGATGTGACAAAAATTTTGGGGCCAGTTTTTTTTTTTTTTTGTCGGCATCATGCCCATGGGGAGTTCTAAGGAAGAATTTGAAAGAGGATAATAAAGTACCTTTGCAGATGTTTACTGGGAGTTTCTTCCAAGCATGAGAAGCAGCCTGGGAGAAAGCACAAAGGTACTTGCTTGAAAATTTAACAAGTGAGCGATGGAAGCTGGCACTAGGGGCCTATCAAAAATGGGAGTCAACACCTTGATAATCAATGAGAGATGATGAGTAGAGTGGGGATAGTCTGTGTGTCCTTGACATTGAAGACAAGCAGTGGGGGAGCCTGGAGGGTTGCAAAAAAGGGGTGATGTAGTCAAAATGATGTGCTAGGAAAATGTGTTTATGCAGCAGAATTCTGAATGGATATGAGCTGGACAAGATTGCATTTGTCGAGGCCAGAGAAAAGAATGTAGCCAGAACTAAAATGTGAGATGATGAGAGTTTTAGCTGTGTGGATGGATAGGAAAGGCCATATCTTCGAGATGTTATGCAGTAAGAAACAGCAAAGTTTAGACATTGCCTGACTGTGAAAATCGAATGAGGTCTGCATTGAAGATGATGTCCAGGTTATGGGCCTATGTGGCGGGCACAATGATTGAGAAAGAAGTGGGGGAGATGGTTAGGGGGCGGAAATTAAGAGTTCTGTCCTGTTTAGCCATATTGAGGTTGAATTGATAGCTAGATGTCCATGAGGAGATGTCAGAGACAGGTTGAGATTTTAGTTTGGACAAAAGGAGACCGGTCTGGAGTAGAGTGATAGTTTTATGAATCCATGGCATAGAGACAGTAGTTAAATTTGTTTCAGTGGGTGAGATTACCCAGAGACTTCCAAAAATGATTTTGGAACAATGCTAAACATATACCTTATATTTGAATTCCTTCTTCAGTGTTATAAAGTGAAGGTTGGGACATACATTATTTGAAAAATAACTTTCCATTGCCTTGCAAAAGGGATTAGATTTAACCCATTATCTCAGTGTCAGAACTTGGACATTCTTAATATACCTATTTCTTGCAATGGTACCTTTACTCATATTCATAGATGACTTGACTTTAGTAGACTAATTTGAAAGATTAAGACAAAATAAGATTTACTCTGGCATATATCTGGAGCTAATTATTTTTGCAATATTGACAACTATACTCGCTCCCTGAAGGATCTTTTTGCTATGCTATCCATTTCACTCTGGTTAGCATGGCCCCCTAAGGTGCTGTTGTTTAATTAGATTGATGAGTTTTGTTGTACTTATACAAGAATTCAGGAAGTCAGGAGTCCTTTTTAAACGGAGAACATAAATTTTAACATCTTGTACAGTAATTCTGAAATGCTGCATACTCTTAGGGAAGCCCACCAAAACATATTTACGGTATTCACACTTCAGAAATTTGAAGTAATAGAGATGATCTTTAAGAAACTGTTGTAGAAGCAAGTTTGCTATATGCCCTGTTATAAAGATGTCATTTTAACAAAGTATTTTTGGGTGTATGACTATTTCAATTACACTCTTTAGTATGGATGGGTATAAGCATTATCTAAACTGTTAACATATGTTGCATCTCAACTCTCTTTCCTCAATAGTTAGATGATGTGATGAATTAGCCCCTGAAGGTTAATGAGGAAATTCTCTAGGGCCAGCACAGCTCTGTTCCAGAGTTTTCCTTTGGGTACTCCATGTGGCACGGAGATATGGTTGCTGAGGGAGACATTGTCTTCAGATTACAGTCTGTGGTTTGGGAGAGACACCCCAGTTACTAACTTTGCTTTGTGCCTGACACCAGAGTTCCAAGAGTAGGGTGGGCTCCCCTTGCTCCTCAGGATTGAGGAATTTCTGGGAAATGTTGTTCCAGAGAAGCCTGCATGCCATCCTGGAATAGGCAAGGCATTCTGGGAGAAGGATTACATAAACTCTGCCTTTCTGCAAATTAGAACTAGTCAAAAACTTTCAACATTCAAACTTTCTAATGAAAAACGGACAGGTTTTTGGCAAAAATTATCACAAAAATTTCATTCTGTTTGTTGACCAGCTATGGAACTCATTGACATTTTTCTAATTTCAAAATTTATTAATAAAGAAGGGGGACAAAATTTTCATGAAACTGTTTCCTATGTTTCGCCAGGTCAACTGCAGCTGAGGCAAAAATCTTGGAGGGAGCTGGCGGGGCTGATGGCCTATCCAAGTAGAAGGGACAAGGAACTAAGTTTGTCTTGGCCTGGTTGTTTTTCATACACTGGTTTTTGAACTGGAAAAGACTGAAGAAGACTCCTTGAGGGATGGAGGGCATACTGAAGTTACTATTTAATCAGAAAAAGGATATTAAAGTTGACTGTCTGTGGAGGGGCTGCATTAATTCATGAAAGAACTTGGGAACGGGAAAGCCCAGTTAGCAATTTTTGATTATTTTGGGGAAGAAAGCTCTATTGTCATAGCCTACTGTTAACATAATAAGAACATAAGAATGGCAACACAGGGTCAGACCAATGATCCATCTAACCCAGTATCCTGTCTTCAGACAGTGGACAGTGCCAGATGCTTCAGAGGGAATGACCAGAACAAGGCAATTTATCAAGTCATCCATCCCCTGTTGTCCAATTTCAGCTTCAAGCAGTCAGACATTTAGGGACATCTGAAACATGGGGTTGCATCCATGACCATTTTGGCTAATAGTCATTGATGGACCTATCCTCCATGAACTTATCTAATTCTTTTTCAGACCCACTTATACTTTTGGCCTTCATAACATCCCCTGGCAATGAGCATTTCCTTATGTTTTTTTTTAAACCTGCTGCCTATTAATTTCATTTGGTGAATCTTGGTTCATGTGTTAGCTGAAGGCTAAATAAGACTTCCTTATTCACTTTCTCCACACCATTAATAATTTAATAGATCTCTATCATATCACGCCTCAGTCATCTCTTGTCCAAGCTGAAGAGTCCCAGTCTATTTAATTTCTCTTCATAAGGAAGATGTTCTATACTTCTAATCATATTTGTTGCCCTGCTCTCTACTTTTTCCTATTCTAATGTGCCTTTTTTGAGATGGGGCGACCAGAACAGCATGCAATATTCAAAGTGTAAGCATATCATGGATTAATATAGTGACATTATGAGATTTTCTGTCTTATTATTTATCCCTTTCCTAGTGGATCCTAGCATTCTGTTAGCTATTTTGACTGCCACTGTACATTGAGTGGATGTTTTCAGAGAACCATCCACTATGATGCCAAGATCTTTCTTGAGTGGTAACAGCTAATTTAGACTCCATCATTTTGTATGTTGTTAGGGGGCTTATTCCTTCACCCTCCCACTTCCCTGGTACTTCTCGCATGAACAGAGAGCAACAATACCCAAAGTCCGAAGGTGCAAACAATTCAATGTTTATTGTGGTGAACTTCCATCAAGCTTAAATCCAAGTTCTTCCTCCTTATTTTCGAATCCCAACTTACTTCCAGTTTGCCCCTAATTTATATAGTAATATTCTCAGCTATACCTTAACCAATCATTTTACTGAAATTTACCTAACCAATCCTAACATATTGTAACATGATTAGCTAATCAATTATATCCCACCACCTTCATTAGTTTACACCCAGCAAAATTAATTATACATCAGACAGAAACAATCACAGAACCAGACAGAGACCATACAAATAAACAATAGCAAAGCGGGAACTATAATGACAAACAATACAGAAGTGAGGATTTCACAACTACATCTATAAAGACATAAGGGTTTCCCAACTATGTCTATTGATAAGTGAGTTCTTACCAAACAGAAAACTATGAAACTAAATTTCCTTTTACATCTTCTAGGCTCTTCCCTTTATCTGGAGGTGATAGATTGGATCACCTTTCTAACAGCCCCAGATTGCCTTATTTCAATATGACCAGTTTGGAATGTGAGGAGGTGACCATATGCTTCCCAGCTTATGGTTGCTCCCACTGCTTAACTAAAGGCCTTAGCTTAAGAACAGGGCCTCAGACTGTCACAGTGAGAGAAGGCCCTTACACAGGCAGACAGTAATTTTGATTCTTTCTTTTATACCTCTATAACTAGCTAAGTGATAAACATATACCTACATTCTTAAAGTATAAGCCTTTAGAGACAGGCCTGAATATCTATATCCTAACATGTGTATAGCTAGAATTATGTTTTTCAGTGTGCATTACTTTACATTTATCTACACTGAATTTCATCTGCCATTTTGTGACACAGGCACCCAGTTTTGTGAAATCCCTTTGTAACTGTTTGCAGTCAGCTTTGGACTTAACTATCTTGAGTAATTTTGTATCACCTACAAATTTTGCCACTTCACTGTTCAATACTTTTTCCAGATCATTTCTGAATATGTTGAACAGCACTGGTCTCAATACAGATTCTTGGGGGACCCCATTATGTACCGCTCTCTCCACTGTGAAATGTGACCCGTTATTCCTACCCTTTGTTTCCTATCTTTTATCCAGTTACTGATCCATGAGAGGAACTTCCCTTTTATCCCATGACTGCTTACTCTGGTGAGGGACCTCGTCAAAGGCTTTCTTAAAGTCCAAGTACACTATATCACCCTTGGCCACATGTTTGTTAAGCCCCTCAAAGAATTCTAATAGATTGTTAAGGCATGATTTTCCTTTACAAAATCCATCACGACTCTTCCCCAACATACCGTGTTCATCTATGTGTCTGATCATTCTGTTCTTTACTATAGTTTCAACCAATTTGTTTGGTTTGGCTTGCCACAGATGGGTAGGTGGTAAACCTTTCCTTTAACTTCATTGGCATTGTTCAATTAAACTTCATTGTAGACTAGTTGCAGTTTCACTTGCCTGTACAAATGATGATTTATTCTTCTAATACAGAAGAAGAGAGCTTATCTGGAATTATATGGCTGGGTATGAATATTTCACCTAGTAATAGTAATGAATTGCTATATATGTTCCCTTCTGGTTTTTATTCATATCTAATATTTTCTGAGGTATTTTAGGAAGAACTTTCGAGCAAAGTAGCAAAAGTGAAATAAAATTTTTCCCCATTTATTAAAGCTGGTCAAAAGTTTTTCAGTGCAATAGTTTTATATCAGAAAATGCTGATACAACTAAATCAAAACTTTCTGCAGCAATATGGCAATTTTGATTACATTTTTTTAGCAAAAATAATTGAAATGATTCATTATAAGATTGAAATAACTTGTTTGATAAGTTTGAAAATCTGAAACAATTTTTTAGTTTAAACTTTGATATATTGTAAAGTAAATCAAAACAAAATGTTTTGATTTTGTCAAAGTGAAACACTTAGATTGACCCAAACCCAATTATTTCAGAATACTTTGTTTCCTAGGAAATTCCAAGATTTTGATATTTAATTTAGATTCAGAACTAGCCAACTTCAAAACAGTGGAATTTTCTGCTGGATGGAAAGTCCAGGTTTTGCTCAGCTCTACTAGTCATATTCTTTTTTCCTCTATCGAGTGAGGGGCCTGGTCCTCAGCTGGTGTAAATTAGAATAACTCAGGTGAAGTCAGTGGAACAACATCTGCAAACACTTGGAAGGTGGTAAGGTGATAGGGAATAGCCAGCATGGATTTGTAAAGAACAAATCATGTCAAACCAATCTGATAGCTTTCTTCGATAGGATAACGAGTCTTGTAGATAAGGGAGAAGCTGTGGATGTGGTATACCTAGACTTTAGTAAGGCATTTGATACGGTCTCGCATGACATTCTTATCGATAAACTAGGCAAATACAATTTAGATGGGGCTACTATAAGGTGGGTGCATAACTGGCTGGATAACCGTACTCAGAGAGTTGTTATTAATGGTTCCCAATCCTGCTGGAAAGGCATAACGAGTGGGGTTCCGCAGGGGTCTGTTTTGGGACCGGCTCTGTTCAATATCTTCATTAACGACTTAGATATTGGCATAGAAAGTACGCTTATTAAGTTTGCGGATGATACCAAACTGGGAGGGATTGCAACTGCTTTGGAGGACAGGGTCATAATTCAAAATGATCTGGACAAATTGGAGAAATGGTCTGAGTTAAACAGGATGAAGTTTAACAAAGACAAATGCAAAGTGCTCCACTTAGGAAGAAAAAATCAGTTTCACACATACAGAATGGGAAGAGACTGTCTAGGAAGGAGTACAGCAGAAAGGGATCTAGGGGTTATAGTGGACCACAAGCTAAATATGAGTCAACAGTGTGATGCTGTTGCAAAAAAAGCAAACATGATTCTGGGATGTATTAACAGGTGTGTTGTGAGCAAGACACGAGAAGTCATTCTTCCGCTCTACTCTGCTCTGGTTAGGCCTCAGCTGGAGTATTGTGTCCAGTTCTGGGCACCGCATTTCAAGAAAGATGTAGAGAAATTGGAAAGGGTCCAGAGAAGAGCAACAAGAATGATTAAAGGTCTTGAGAACATGACCTATGAAGGAAGGCTGAAAGAATTGGGTTTGTTTAGTTTGGAAAAGAGAAGACTGAGAGGGGACATGATATCAGTTTTCAGGTATCTAAAAGGGTGTCATAAGGAGGAGGGAGAAAACTTGTTCACCTTAGCCTCTGAGGATAGAACAAGAAGCAATGGGCTTAAACTGCAGCAAGGGAGGTCTAGGTTGGACATTAGGAAAAAGTTCCTAACTGTCAGGGTGGTTAAACACTGGAATAAATTGCCTAGGGAGGTTGTGGAATCTCCATCTCTGGAGATATTTAAGAGTAGGTTAGATAAATGTCTATCAGGGATGGTCTAGACAGTATTTGGTCCTGCCATGCGGGCAGGGGACTGGACTCGATGACCTCTCGAGGTCCCTTCCAGTCCTAGAATCTATGAATCTATGAAAAAAACATAGATTGTCATTGAATGTGTATCTGGCCTTCTCTAGCTAGACAATAGTAGTGCACCCATCACCATGATATGTAAGCTCCAACTGAAGAATTAATACTTAGTAAAATAGCCCGGGGGCATCCTTCTCTCTGTTATCCCTGGATTCAGTTAGCTAGTTACAAGTCATTTTTTACACTATTCTGTCCACGTGCCACTGCACGCCACACTGGATTTAGGCAACATTCTACCTAATGCCCTAATATGTGTTTGCACTCTCTGTCCTGTACCAGAAAGAGAGCCCCGATGGGAAGTTAAAGCCTGGTGGCTACATCTTCCAATTCTGTGGTAGGAGGGGATTTAGATCCGACTTCACTGCTCTAATCACACAGTTATCAAAATTATTCATTCTTGAGAGAGAAATTGGTAGTCTAAATGCTCTAGATATTTCACTCGTTCCTGTAAAATAGATTCAAATCATAGCCCTGATTAGAAACACTTTCTCTGAAATGGCCCTTCCCAGTTTAACAGAGCACGAGGCAAGTCAATTTCCCCCTTTCAGCTGCTGGTACTAGATAACTGTATTTAAAGTAAGAAGAGAATGGAGAGATGGGATGAAGGAAAAGGAACAAGAGAAAAACAGGCCCAGGCTAGTCATGTGCTAATGTAATTTGCCCATCACTGTCCTGTGATGCATTCAAAGCAACTCAGGGCCTTATCCTATGAGATTGATGAGCGCTGATGATAGTTAGCAACTCAAGACTGATGTGTTTCCCCACCAAGATAGCTCACTTCCTTATGCCATGAGCCTCTTTCAGAAACCATAAATCTACCAATGAATTAAATAGAATGAAGACATCACTGGTTTGGGTGAGCCAGTTTATGTACTTCCCAGAGTAATCAAGTCAAAATACACAACTACGCTTTATTTGCTTTAGCAAACTTTATTACGTGAGTTCAGTGTTAGTCTGAATGGAAAGGTATTAACTTTGGCTCAAATGAACTAGCTTCACTGAACAATATAGGGTAAAACGCCCAACACTTACTGTACGTGGCATCTGTCTGAGTTCTGTGCTCCAAAGTCAAGCTTTATGCATGTGTCAGTTGTTTTAGTGACAAACTTTAATAGGTGAACAGGAAACAAGAATAAGAGAAGACTTAAAAGAAGAGAATAAAACAATAATAAATATCAAAGCAAAACCAGCACAGGAGACTCCCCAGAGTTGTCAATTCAATGCCTTCCCTTAGAACTAATAGAAATATAACAAGTAAAACAATATTGATAAACACTTATAAAATGGGGTAACTGAAATCTCACCAACAGGCAAATTTATAGTCCCACTTGGTATATTAGTTCTTCCCAGATCTCACAAATTAAACTGGATTAGGTGAGGCTAATACTTTCATAGGAGACCTCCAAGGAACACTTTATGAAGAGTGACAAAAAGAGGTTTTCTTGATTCAATAAGTTGTCAGTAGTGAGCCTATGCCTCAGCATTAGTACCAAAGTCTAGATGCTGTAGGGATAGACAGGGCTGCCATATGTCTTGATGATTGCCCCATGCTCTCTAGAAAGGCAGGGCAGTAGGAAGGAGTTGTAGCATTATTATCAATCAGAGAAGAACCGTAGGCTACCTCTCAGCTATTCTGCCTCCCCTTTTCCTACAATCTGGTAACTTATGGTATCATCTGTTCTCACAGCAGGAGCAGAAGTAACATCTGCAATTGCTGATGTTGCAGGGAAGTGAAAAAATGAGAAGCCAAAAAGTAAGAAAGAGCTTTGAAGAGGGAAACACAAAGGTGCATGGGAAGGGATGAGCGAAGAAGGCAAAGGGATGAAGATAATCCTCTTGTCTGTTCTGTGGGTTATTTTTACTAGGGCTGTCTTTCAGAGGAAAGACTTACATCTGACAACTGGAGCTCATTAAAGATTCTATGGCACTTGTATAAGAACCAGGGTGTGTTTAGAACAGCTGAACTGTCTGAAATGTGTTCTTGGAAAATTGCATTTTACCTACTTAACTTCCCTCTGCAGTTTCATTCATTTGGATATTGTACAGTATCCTTCACTTCCTGTCTAACCTTTTATGTAGTATTTTGTTTTTCACTGTAGACAAAATGCTACAATGCTGTGTCTAAAAGGGTTCATGTGATCTTTGGGTGTAAAACCAGGCGAATATCAAGAGGTTATATTACCTGTGTGATTGGCACTGGTGTGAATACTGGAATTCTGTGTCCAGGTCCGGTGTCAACAATTCAAGAGGGATGTTGAAAAATTGGAGAGGGTCCAGAAGAAGCCGTACAAACGATTTAAGGTTTGGAAAACATGCCTTATAGTAAGTGACCCAAGGAGCCCAGTCTATTTAGCTTATCAAAAAGAAGGTTAAGGGGTGACTTGAACAGTCTGTAAGTACCTACATGAGGGAACAAAAATTTGATAGTGGGGTCTTCAGTCTAGCAGAAAAAAATGTAACAAGAGCCAATGACTTGGAAGTTGAAGCAGACAACTTTAGATTAGGTGCAATAAGGTGCAGATTTTTAACAGTGAAAGCAATTAGGCATTGGAACAGTTTACCGAGGGTGGTGATGGAATCTCATTCACTGGCAATTTAATTCAAGGTTAGATGTCTTTCTAGAAGATCTGATCTAGTTCAAACGGGAATTATCACTGGTTATCGGCTTCCCTGATTTATGCAGGAGGTCAGCCTAGATGATCACAATGGTCTTTTCTGGCTTCATAATCTGTGTATTGTGAACATCCATATCCAGTTTGAAAAGACCTTTGAGATGAACTAGGCTACATAAGTGGGCACTCAGTATCATTAAGTACAATTTTTGAGTTAGTGGGCCAAATCTGTCCTTAGTGTAACTCCAGTGAAGCCACATTTGGCCATCTACTAGGGATGAATTTGACACCTTACATTTAGTTGATTCCAACATACAAATAGAACAAGGAAAGCAAAATCTGCCAGTGCTCTCAGGGTGAGAATTATCATCTCTAAACCTGTAGTGGATGCTTGCAATCTTAGTTTCTTTGATTTCTTATTGGAAGTGCGGTTGCTTGGAAAGCAGATTCTTCTTTTCTTTCTTATGCTCTAGACTTCAAAGCAATTTTATTGAATCGTCTTCTGCTGTAGATAGGAAAGCTTGAATAACCTTATCCTTTCTGCTGGATAAGGGAAGTTTGCTGATCTCTTCTTCATTTGTTCTTCTAGCTTTTTTTTTTTTTTTTTAAGAATCAAAATATCACAGCCTTTTAGCTGCTTTTTAGGACCATATTAAAAGTTGTACTTTTGATGGAGGTAGGAGCATTTTCTGATTCTGAACACAGAGTAAAACATTGCTTTTAAGGTTAACCTAGCGAACAATGTCCACTAAAAGGGAAACTTCTAAAACAGCCATTGTTAAAATGAATAGTACTTTCCTTTTACCCAAGAATTTTACAATGATTTGCAAAACACAAATTAATAATAATAGTTTTATAATTGTGCATTATAGCTACATGGGTGATTTGACCACAGTCACACAGGGTAAAACTCACTGTAGCAAAGAAGGATAGCAGAGAGACTATGCACCACTTAAATTCTCATAGGCTTCAAAACATGTCCTGCATTGGCCTTCTACCAAGAAGGCCAGAGTCCAAGAGTCCTTCATCCCAGATCCCTCTTTAGCAATAGAACCAACTCCCCCACAAAGCAGTTTAACTGAAGAAAAATCAATGTTGCAATAAAAAAAAACCCTTCCAAAGTGTGTCTGTATGAACATTTCCAATTCCAGATTAGGGAATATAATTGTTTGAAGTCAAATAACTAATTTATGAGCTGAATTCTGCTCTGAGGGAATGCAATAACAAAATGCCCATTGATTTCAATGTGGCAGGAAAGGCCCCCGAAAGAGTCAGTAAATTTGTGATAAGCAGAGGTGGTGAAAATTTGTTGATCAAATTTCTTGCTGAAAAATGAGTTTCCCCAATACACATTTTTTCATGGCAGAATATACCCTGATGAAAAAATTGTGGGTAAATGTAAGTTAAGCTTTGGCTTTTACAAATCAAAATGTGAGATTTTTTTGAATTTTCATTTCCCCCCTTCCCTTTTCCCCATTTTTACCACTGAATGCTATAAAATTTAATCATGTCCAAGGGGTTTCCCCTACATTTTTCTTTCCTCTCCCCCTCTAGTGGGAAATCTTTGAGTGGGAAAAGGAAAAGGGAAATAAAAGGAAGGGGGAAAACATTCATTCATTCTATTGCATCCAGTATTGAAAAAAGGAAGGGATAAAAAACAAAATTGAAATGTTTATCTTTCAAAAACAGTCAAATTAAAAATTCAGATCAAAACTAATTGTTTTTAAACTTTTCCCCTCAAACATAAACTGAAAATGACTTTTTTTCTTTCAAATATCACATGATTTTTTTTCCAGCTGTAGTGCTAAGTCGTTCATATCACCATACTACCTTTGATTGTGATTCCAATCTTACAAGCTAAGGAGGGCCACTGATGTCAACTAAAGCCTTATACTTCCCACACTGCTGTCCAACAACTGCTTTTCCCTGTTGTCCTGTGCTTAAGATTTTTATTTCCTATGTGCTGTATTTTCCTGTCATTCTTGTTGTAAAATGGACACCATACTGTAAAACACCTGAGTGGAACCAAACATAAAAATACAATTCAGCGGGTCCCAGTGATGGGATTCCTGTATCCTTTATCAGAGCAAATAAGCCAGTGGGTACCCAGCCACACCTTGAAGACTTACTCTGAAAAAAGAAAACTCAACCACTCAAGCACATTACAGAGAAAATTCTCAGCCATTGACAAGTGATTGGTCTTTGCAGGCTGGGGGCTTGAATTTAAGATCTTTAGGTACCTAAAGATGCAGATAAATCAATGGGATTTAGGCACCTGGGGTTTTTGAAAAGCCTACTAGACACTTATATATTTCTTTGGGCACCTAAATATCTGTAAAAATCTGGCCTGGATATTGAGGACTGTCTCACATTTCTGACCGTTCAAAACAGATTAGTTTTGGGTTGTTTGAGGGACGGACAAAGGTTAGGGCTTGTTCTTGTTCTATACAAATTAGTTTGGCAATGATGAATCCGAAGAAACACATTTGTTCCATTGGCATTTTTTGTGAATTCAGTAAAACACTGCTTGTACCACTGCAAATGAAACATTTTTTAGTGAAAACATAGTGGTTGAAAGAAAACAGATATTCGGCAAACCCAAGGTCCTTAGTTGAAGATAAATAATTAATTTCACAGGGTTTTTTAAGTAACTCAAACTTAAAATAGCTCAATAAAAATTACAATATAGTATTTTATAAATAATTTATTCATTAAGACTAAGAATTAGATATCCTCCCCTTGGAGCACATCTTCTGTCATGTGATCTCCTTCTAGAAATCATGGAGGGATCTTAAACCAAGGGATGCCTGAACAATACCCATTTAATTTCTCAACATTATACATTTTCACTTAACTAAATATACAATAGACATAGTCAGTAAAACCAATACAGTTGTTAGTGAACACAACAAATTGTTGGTTAAACCAACAGACATGGCCAGAAATGTTATTCCTTCCTCTCTAGTTAAGGAATCAAAATTGCCATAAATGTTAGACAGCAACATCTTAATATACCCCTACTCCTACACACTTCTTGTTCATCTTCATCTTGAATTCTTATGACACAATGTCCTAACAGATAAACCACAAGATGGGATATTAGTTGGTGTCTCCTACGGATCACCAAATCACACTAGAAACAGGATCACTGGCTCCTTATGCACCTATCCATAGTGTGTAGGGAAAAACCTGCATGATCATAGGGCACTTCGGCCTGAGTGACATGTGTTGGAGGTCTCATGGTGCCAGTTCTAAAGCATCCTTGGAATTCCTGATATTATAGGTGACAATTTCCTAACTCAAAAAGTGTTGCATCCAACATGGGGGAATTCTATATTAGACACCATCTTGGCAGATAGAGGAACCGATCACAGAACTAAAAATTAATGGTAATTTAGGTACAAGTGATCAAGTCATGATCATATTTATAATGTGCAAACAGAATACATTCCAGACTAGTGAGATTATTATACTCATATCTTTAAAAGGACCATTTTCACAAAGCTGAAAACAATTATGAGCCAAATCACCTGGGAAGAAGAACTTAAACAGATAAATATGAATGATAATTGGGAATTTAGAATGCCACAATCAAGGAAGAGGGCTGTATTGATTAAAAAACCCAGCCTGGTTTAGAGGGTAAGTGAAGGCAGCTATTTTATTATAAATAAAAACAAATGGAAAAGGGGGGACATTGATAGTAATTAATACAAATCAGAAGTTTGGAATTGTAGAAAACTGATAAGGGAAGTAAAGGGTCACAAGCGGGGGGATTTGTTTGTTGTTCTCTTTTGTTGTTTCCTCTCCGGATGGAGGGAGAAGCCAAGCAGGTACAATATCTCCTGAAAATATACCTGGAATAATCCATCTAAAACCACAGAAATTGTAAGTAGGGCAAGGAAATGCATTGGGTTAACTTTTGTTTTGGCTTGTGAATTTTTCTGCTACAGAGGTAGTTTTATTCCTGTTTTTGTAACTATGAAGCTGAGCCCAGAGGAGAATCCTATGTGTTTTAAATCTTTTTATTACCCTGTAAAGTTACCTTCCATCCTGATTTTTCAGGTGTGATTCTTTTATTTTTTTCTTTAAAAATAAAGTTCTTCTTTTAAGAACCTGATTGATCTCAGTGTCCTGAAGACAAAGGCTCTGGTCTCTGCTCACATTGCTAAGGCAACTGATTGGTATATTATTCTCAAGCCTCCCCAGGAAAGGGGGTGAAGGAGCTGGGGGGTGGGGCAGCAATACCGTCCAAGGACAAGGAAAGGAATTTGTTTGGTGGGGAAGTTTTAACCTAAGCTGGTAGAATATAAGTTTGGGGGGTCTTTTATGCAGGTCCCCACATCTGCACCCCAGAGTTCAGAGTGTGTGTGTGGGGGGCCCTGACAATTAGGAACAAAAAAATCCTAACATTTTATTGGTCTATTACTAGATGGAAACGGTGGAAATATCAACAATGTATAAAAGGCAGAAGTGTTCAATAAATAATTCCATTCTGTACTTGAAGGGGAAAAACACAGATGATGTAGTCATATCATAACACTCTTTTCATTCCACTAGTATATCATGAGGATGTTAAACAGCAGCTAATAAAGTGAGACCTTTTTAAATTAGCAGGTAACGATAACTTGCATCCAAGAATTTTAAAAGAGTTGGCTGAAGAGCTTGCTAGGCTGTTAATGATGATTGTCAATAAGTCTTGGAACACTGGGAAAGTTTCAGAAGAAAGCTAATGTTGTACCATACTTAAAAAAGGGTAAGTGGGATGACTCAGCTAATTATAGGCCTGTCAATCTGATACTGATCCCAGGCAAGATAATACAGTGTCTGATACGGGACTCAATTAATAAAGAATTAAAGGAGGGGAATATAACTAATGCCAATAAATATAGTTTGACAGAATCTATTTTCCATAAACCTATCTTTTTTGATGAGATTACAAGTTTGATTGATAAAGGTAATAGGGTTGATGTAACATACTTCAGACTTCGGCAAGGTGTTTGACTTGTTACAGCACAACACTTTGATTTAAGAATTACAATGATATAAAATTAATGTGGCATACTTTCAATGGATTAAAAGATGGCTAACTGACAGGTCACAAAATGTAAATGAGTAATCATCATTGAATGGGTGTATTTCTAGTGGGTCCTGCATGGACTGGTTCTTGGCCCTATGCTATCTAACTTTTAATAATGACCTGTGGGGGGCGGGGGACAAAACATTACTGTTAAAGTTTGCAGATGACACAAAAATTGCAGTAGTGGTGGATAATAAGCTAAACATGAGCTTCCAGGCCGATGCTGTGGCCAAAAGGGCTAATGCAGTCCTTGAATGGATAAACAGGGTAATCATCAATAGGAATAGAGAAATTATTTTTCCTCTTTGTTTAGAACACTGCTGGTATAGTGTGTCCAGTTCTGGTGTCCACCGTTGAAGAAAGATGTCTGATAAATTGGCAAGGGTTCAGAGAAGAGCCACGAGAATCAAAGGATTAGAAAAGATTTCTTATAGTGATAGACTCAAGGAGTTCAATCTATTTAGCTTAACAAAGAAAATGCTAAGGGGTGATTTGATTACAGTCTATAAATACCTATGTGGGAAAGAAATATTTACTAATGGGCTCTTCAATCCAGAAAAAGGTATAACACGATCCAACAGCTGGAAGCTGAAGCTGGACAAATTCAGATTGGAAATAAGGTGTACATTTTTAACGATGAGTGTAATTAACCTTTAGAACAACTTACCAATGGTCATGGTGGATTTTCCATCACTGACCACTTTTAAATCATGATTAGGTTTTTTTTCCCTAAAAGATGTGCTCTAGGAATTATTGTGAGGAAGTTCTATGGCCTGTTATACAGGAGGTCAGAGTAGATGATCATAACAGTCCCATCTGGCCTTGGAATCTATCTTGGGGAGGGAAATTAATAAGTTATACACTTTTGAAGAAACCTTTAAGTCCAAGACAAAAATATTTTAATTACTATCATGTGTACCAGTTGATCACTGGCAAGTCTCTTACTTTCCCCTCAAATAGCTTTATTTCCACTATACAAAATAATAATTTGTTGGCATATTTTTTGTTTGTTCCTAAAATAATAAAAGCAGTCAAATGGATTCTTCCTCCAGTAAAAGTCGTGCAGAAAGCGAAATATATACAGCGTTATGTTGACTTGTTTTATTGCACTATATGCCATTTGAAATGGAACCCTGCCCATAGTCTGCTTTGTTTATTTGCATGGTACCCCAGTTTTCTGTGAATAGCACTTGGCTTCATCATAGTCTTAAGAGCTAAACAATGGTATAATCAAAATATCCATCAATTTACTACAATCATTCTATCACAATGTATATTTTTTTAGTTTCTACTGCTTGATTCTGTTTACTGCTTCATGTGCAGTAATTGCATTCTATTCAGACCCTCCAAAATGAGTGTTTTATTTTTCAGAGTCTTTAGCAGCCTCACTAAAAAAAGGTTCTACAATTTTCAATCCAAATGCATTATCTCAAATTGTTGTCTGGGAAATTTGAGACCAGAAACACTAAGTAGAAATTGCAGACCCATAGACTTCAGTAAACTGCTTCTCTCCATTTTTCAATTATATCTTTGGCTTTATTTATTGAATGATTCATTTATTTTCAACGTATTTATTTGCACTGGAGTAGTGCTTAGGGACCACGAGTCAAGAATCAGGATCCAGTTATACTAGGCACTGTGCACACACATAATGGAAAGATGGTCCTTGTCCCAAAGAGCTTACAAAGTAAGTAATCCCAACTGTATATTGCACATAAGGTCAAATTCTGCTGTCAGTTTCACATGTGAGTAGATGTGACTGGCAGTAAAATTTGGTCCAGAATGACATGAATTGCTTACACCTCCATTTTCTGTGTTGACAAGTACATGTTTAGATTACCCCTTATGATACAGAGGTCATGCAATATATCTCTATACTTTTTTTTAAATAACAAGTCTCTTTAATTTTATTTTGCATTGGAAACCTGATGTGCATATCAGGTAACTTCAAATTATGTTTTCTCCCTGTGACTGGGGGCAGGATGCAACTCACCTACTGAGCCCCTCCTGTTGGCTGGCTGTTGTGCTGATCTACTCCACACACCACTGTAAATGTAGATGCACCTATTGTGACACTCTGGCACCCCAATATTCACCACTATCATGTAATTAGGATATGTTTTGTACAAAGTATGCCTTGTGAGGTATCATTCTAAAAGTCTTGATCTGCTAGACATTAATATCTCGTTGGATTGCATGTGCTATCATCGTATGTGAAGTTATGAAGTTTGGCTATGTATGCAATACTGAAACAGCCTTTCAGATACAAAAGTAAAAAAAGACCAAACAATGTTAATGGCTCATTGAGGAAAAGCACACAAGCACAAGGATTACCCCAGGAACTGTGTACAATAGAAATCTCTCAGAAATAGCACTACACAATAGGAACTGTTTGACCCAGGTCACAGCAAAAGCGATTTCCAGCAAGTGGGAAGAAGATACAAAAAGGGGGAAACAATACCATGTTGGTACCTCACTCGCCCTACAACAACAAACCCGGAAACCCCTGAGGGGCAAGGACTGAACTGTGGGAAGTGATGGTCACAAGCTAGAGGGATTTTTAGGCTATGTATGAAAACCTGGGAAAGCCAAGGCAACTTGTGCCTTAAAAATATGACAGCCTGTTTATCACTCAGGATTAGAATTTCCTAATTCATATCCTACCTATTTAGTGTGTTAAACTCAGTTTGCAGTTTTGTTTATTTACTAAGGTAATCTGCTTTGATCTGTTTGCTATCACTTATAATCACTTAAAATCTATCTTTTGTAGTTAATAAACTTGTTTTTATTTTGTCTAAAACTGGTGTGTGGAAATTATAGCTTGGGGCAGAAAGCTGTTGCATATCTCTCTCCACATTGAGGGAGGGGGCAAATTTCATGAGCTTATACTATACAGTCCCCTGTGCAGTGCAAGATGATATAATTTTAGGTTTACATTCCGGGGGGGAGAGGAGGTGCCTTAGCAACTGGGAGGTGCCTCAGCCTTAGCTGAGCCTTCCCATGGAGAGTTGATCTCAGCATCTGTGTGTATAACTGCAGCTGGGTGTGTCCCTACCTGTGTGTGTGCTGGTTAAGTGCAGTTTGAAGCCTGGGGAAGGGCTTGACAGGCTGCATAACAGTACAGTGTAAAGGTTGGTGGGCCAGGCGGGCTCATTGATACCCCAGTTCCAAGTGGCATGCAGGGGAAATCTGTCACACCTATAGTGTCATGATCTAAGCCTAAATGATATGTCCATCCTGCACTCTATATTAAAAAATGGTTTATTGCAACAAGTATCTGAAAACTGTCTTTCAGTAAGAAACAACATAGTATAAAAAAGTTTGTTGCTGGCATGCAACTGGTGTATTAATTTAAAACAGGAATCTATTTTAAGGATCTATTTATATTCTACTCTAACACTGCCATCTAAAACAGAACCTCATGGAAGTTGGACAGTTGATTCAGAAAGAAACTGAGTAAACTGAAGTATAAAGAAGTGATTTTCTAGCTTCAGGAAGATCTGGTGTGTCAGATCCGCCTACTTTGTTGGACTGTATGTAGTCCTAAAGCCTCCCAGAGAGAGAGAGTTAGCAAAAGAAGTTTTTTAGGGAAGAAAATGTTGCCAACAGAGAGGAAAGAATGTAGCACTTGCTTGAAGAAAAGGGAAAAAACCTGCTGTCTACTGACAAGAAAATGTGCTGTGCAAGGAAACACCATTTAGTAACAGATGAACAGATTCTGAAACACATCTATTGGCAGAGGATAAGTGGTTCTAGGTCACTGCTGGAGATGATGATTGAAATAACAATCATCAATATGGAAAAGACCTTCTGGGTCATTTTGATGAGACTGTGGAACTCCTGAATATTTTGCAGCTGCAAACACTGTATCAGTGGTTTACTTGTATCCTCCTTCTAAGTATGATGGATGGAAAACATTCCACCCCTTTATGCTGTCTCATGCCATCAAACAGACCAGGAACAAAAACAGATCATGCCAGAACTGTTGGTATGAAACAGAGGACCTCAAAACTACAATAATGATGTTAATGCTAGATTAAATCAACATCATAACATACAGCTACCAATATTTAGCAGAAAGTTTTGCTGAAGCACTGAAACAAGCCTTCACAAGGAAAAACATCTGTCCGTAAATACCCACTGTAGTTAAATTCTTATCAGTTTGTTGAACGGAGAGAAGGATGGTCCAGTGGTTAGAGAACTAAATTGAAACTCAGGAGTCCCATGTGCAATTCCCTGCTCTGCTACAGACTTCCCATGTGACAATGGGCAACCTAGAGACAAGACGGGTGAGGTAATATCTTTTACTGGACCAACTCCTGTTGGTGAGGGAGACAAGCTTTTGAGCCACACAGAGCTCTTCTTCACATCTGGGAAAACCAACATGACTACAACTACACTACTTGGACAAGTTACTTACTCTCTCTGTGCCTCAGTTCCCCCTCTGTAAAATATGGATAATAGAACTTCCCTACCTCACAGGGCTCAGATACTACAGTAAAGGAGGCCATGGAAGTCCCTAAAATATACAGCATCATAGTACATGTCTTTACAAAGGAGTGTTTAGCCTTTCTAATGACTGGATCGCACTTATGTATTCATATTTCCTCAGTGAAGTGTTTAAAAAAAATTGGGTACAGGGCTTTTACTTAAGTTTTGATTTATCAAATGTGCCAATCAGATGGTGTGTGTGGGCACCTGCATACATTAAAAGTTAATATAGTTATACCACTGTAAAGGTGCCTTATACCATATAGCTTATTCCCCTTCCCCTATGGAAATAGCTATACTGCCATAATACTGGTTATAACTGTGTTCATAGTAGGGTGGGTTGTACTGCTGAGATTATATAAGTATAACATGGTATAAAACTTTTGTGCTCCCAGGCTCCCAGTTCCCCAGCAGCCTGCCAGGTGAGCTTCAGTAGAGCCAGGAGGGCAGGAAACCAGGCAGGTTTCAAAGCATGCTCGCTTTCTGTCAGAAATTCATTGAAGTCAAACCATCGTATTGGAACATTTCAGTTTCAATGAAGCAGCATTCACCTACAGAAAAATGTGGAGAATTTCTGAGCAACTCTACTCCTAAGTCATTTAGGGACTTCTGAAAATATTACCCAAGAACTGTGATGCTGTATAGGGAGAAGGGCAGTCTCTTAGGTAGTCTTGGAGATTACCAGCACATCTTAAAAAACAAACTAACAAAACTTCAGGTTCCTCTCCACTTCCTCATTTCAGTTTACTCCTGAAGCAGACATAACAAAGTAGCACAAGAGAGAAACAGTTTCTGTAAAGTATTGGATTAGACTGAAGCTGGGCAGTACTGCAAATTAAAATCTGAAATTGTGAGATTTGGAGCCTGATTTCTAAATCAAAGTGATGTGGATAGAATCATAGAATATCAGGGTTGGAAGGGACCTCAGGAGGTCATCTAGTCCAACCCCCTGCTCAAAGCAGGACCAATCCCCAACTAAATCATCCCAGCTAGGGCTTTGTCAAGCCTGACCTTAAAAACCTCTAAGGAAGGAGATTCCACCACCTCCCTAGGTAACCCATTCCAGTGCTTCACCACCCTCCTAGTGAAAAAGTTTTTCCTAATATCCAACCTAAACCTCCCCCACTGCAACTTGAGACCATTACTCCTTGTTCTGTCATCTGGTACCACTGAGAACAGTCTAGATCCATCCTCTTTGTAACCCCCTTTCAGGTAGTTGAAAGCAGCTATCAAATCCCCCCTCATTCTTCTCTTCTGCAGACTAAACAATCCCAATTCCCTCAGCCTCTCCTCATAAGTCATGTGCTCCAGCCCCCTAATCATTTTTGTTGCCCTCTACTGGACTCTTTCCAATTTTTCCACATCCTTCTTGTAGTGTGGGGCCCAAAACTGGACACAGTACTCCAGATGAGGCCTCACCAATGCCGAATAGAGGGGAATGATCACGTCCCTCGGTCTGTTGGCAATGCCCCTAGTTATACAGCCCAAAATGCTGTTAGCCTTCTTGGCAACAAGAGCACACTGTTGACTCATATCCAGCTTCTCGTCCACTGTAACCCCTAGGTCCTTTTATGCAGAACTGCTGCCTAGCCATTCGGTCCCTAGTCTGTAGCAATGCATGGGAGTCTTCCATCCTAAGTGCAGGACTCTGCACTTGTCCTTGTTGAACCTCATCAGATTTCTTTTGGCCCAATCCTCTAATTTGTCTAGGTCCCTCTGTATCCTATCCCTACCCTCCCGGGTATCTACCACTCCTCCCAAGTCTGCAAACTTGCTGAGGGTGCAGTTCACGCCATCATTAATGAAGATATTGAACAAAACCGGCCCCAGGACCGACCCTCGGGGCACTCCGCTTGATACCGGCTGCCAACTAGACATGGAGCCATTGATCACTACCCAAGAAGCTTTAGATGATAAAAACCAAGAAGCTTTGGATGAACATCCAAGCAATACCCTCAAGCATTGTGGAGGGCCGCTGAGGATATGTCTACACTGCAATTAAAAACCTGCAGCTGGCCTGTGCCAGCTGACTCAGGTTCACGGGGTTTGAGCTAAAGGGATGTTTAATTGTAGTGTATATGTTTGGGCTTGGCTGCAGCCTGGTTTCTAGGACCCTCATTGGTGGGAGGGTCCCAGAGCGCAGGCTGCAGCCAGAGCCTGAACTTCTACACCACAATTAAACAGCCCCGCAAGCCCAAGCCCCGCAAGCCCTAGTCAGCTGGCACGGGCCAGCCATGGTTGTCTAATTGCAGTGTAGACATCCCCTAATTGTTATCCTGGCAACTCAAGTTTCACAGTGCCATCTATGAGAGATTTTTAAGTTGAAAAATCTTTAGCTAATGGCTGATTGCATGACAAGGGAATAGAGACCACCAAAAAAAAAAAAATCCGCAAAAAGAAAAAAATATTTAGTACCACGGTGAATTTTTTTGCTGCTGCAATGAGTGCCTTCATTGGGGAGGGAGGCAGGAGGGTGGAAGCTTAGCTAAACCTACTTATTTCATAGTATATCTTAAATGCCAGTTGTTTTTAGAATGCAGCACTAGTAAAAATTCATGTACAGCAGTTTAGGCCTGATTCTCTCTTGTCTTAAGGCCCCTTTATGCCTATCTTCCGTGAATGTATCAGTTAGTACCACAAGATGACAGATTATAACATCTTGGAGAATTCTAAATTGTCCACAAGTTGCTATGGTAACTGAGTAAAAAGGAACCAATGAGACTGCCTATGAAAAACTGGTTACCCCTTAATTAGGGGGTGTGGAAGTATGGATTAGGAAAAAAGGGTTGGAAACCTTATGCATATGTATGAGCCTTAGTGGGTGTAACTCAGGATAAAAGGTGTTGTCCAGCCTATGTGCTGGGGGAAATGCACAGGGATATGGTAGCAAGACAACCACTGATCGTGATGGTGAAGATTACAATGAGGAAGATAATGACTGACACTCCAGAGTTCTCCAGCAGGAAATGTGAGATCTGAGTGATGCCAGGGCTAAGCATTTTGCGCTCACTTTCTATCTGCTGTTCTTTTATCGGCTTAGTGGATTAATAAAGGCCCTTCTGAATAATTGCAATTGCTTTTCATGTGCTCTTTGGGTCTCTTATTCTAATGATACTGACAATATTTCTGATGCGGTAGTTCTCAGGAGACCAAACCCTCATTCACCATTGCGATCTAAGAGATTAATCAATAATCAATCCATCAATAAGAATACAATGGTATGACTAAGTTCAACTTAAATAACCTAAAATATACAATGGTTATTTTGGACAGACATGGGTTATGAGGACTGAACAACTAGGACAAAGACTGCTTTTGCAATCCTGCCCACTTAAAACTGGACATTAAGATGGATAAATTAGATTTTACATAATGAGTTGCACTATGTATTCAAATAAGTTATGTCCCACCATTTACCTTTCAGTATCAGAAACTCTAACTTTCTGGTGTAGTACAGCAAAACCTCAAAGTGACCATTTAGGACAATTAATATCTGATGCTTAATAGCTGTGCGCTGATAAACTTGGGAGATAATTGCATACACTGGGTATATATGCTTATCCTGAGTTAGGTGATGTAGTCTCTTAAGACTGGGAGCTGTCTAACAAGAATAATTGTTTACACGTTTGACTGTATTTCAATCCTTTAAAAAACCTGACTAATCTTGAGATGATTTAGGCTTTCAAAACATCTCCCTGGAGTTTGGAGGGACCTATAAGGTGCACTACTCTGAGAAGAGGCTGAGATGAAGAGATGCCACAGCAGGGCTTCTGGGTGGAGCCAGTCCCACACAGCCAGGTACTTCTGCTCCTCCATCCTGCTTCTGAGTCTTGCCCTTCCCAGGGCTGGCGCAATCCATTAGGCGATGTAGGCGGTCGCCTAGGGCGCTACAATTTGGGGGGCGGCGACCGCAGCGGTATTTCGGCGACGGGACCTTCCGCCGCCTCTGTGGGGGGCAGCATTTCGGGGCGGGACCTTCCGCCGCCTAGGGTGGCAGAAAAGCTGGCAGTGCTCCTGGCCCTTCCACTAACTAATGCTGCACCTGCTCAGTGCTAAATGCGCAAGAGTTCTGAGATATCAGCAAACTTTCTGGCCAGAAGTGGCAAGCCCATGTTGAGTGCAGCAAGAGGGGAAGGTGAGATGCCTGCTTGAGGAGGCAGCTTTTGGAGGAGGAGCCTATTGGAGACTTATTAAACAGCTGGGAGAGAGGTGGGGAAGAAGAGAATGAAGACAGGGCTGAGAGAGAAGAGGAGTAAAATCGGAGCTGCATATACTCTGATTCCAATCCTTACTTTATAATTCTGTGAATATTTTGATTTCCAAGTTAAGCACGTAGATATAGTTTTAAAAATCTGGCCCAAACTGTCTGAACAACAATTCATCTCCATCAGGGACTTGCTACGGAGTAATCATAAAAGAAGTGGCGGGAAGAAGGTAGGAGGAGCCAGTTTATAGGAGGGACTGAGAGAAGTAGCCCCACTTCACAAACATGGTACCCTTCTCAGTCCTGACCTAGGAAAGATTGGGATGCTGTGCCCTAAAAATCATGGTCAGTGTTTGACTGAATTCTGTTAGAAAGAAAGAGAGAGAATACATTCTGAATTGGTTGAGATTCATGGCTGTCAGAGGAAAATCTTGCATTGTCCTAAAGTTTAAATTGGTCTAAAAACTAGTTTAGCATCCAGACAGAAAACATGATTTTTCAGGATTTTATGTTTAATTTTAAAATAGTGATGCTTTCTCTGTGTTGTCAATGCTTGAGATTTTTATCACGAGCCTTGTGATAGTTGTAGTTCTCCTTAAAGCACCCGCTGCTGGAATCAAGAGATTACCTAAGATTCTCAGCTTTCATTTTAAAATACAGTAGCACCTCAGAGTTACCACACCTTGGGAATGGAGGTTGTTCGTAACTCTGAAATGTTCATAAGTCTGAACAAAACATTATGTTTGTTTTTTCAAAAGTTTAAAACTGAATATTGACATGATACAGCTTTTTAAAACTTTACTATGCAGAAGAAAATTGCTGCTTTTAACCATCTTAATTTGAATGAAACAAGCACAGAAACAGTTTTCTTACCTTGCCAAAACTTTTTTTAAACTTTCCCTTTAGTTTTTAGTAGTTTACCTTGAACACAGTACTGTACTTTACAGTATTTGCTTTTTTTTTTTTTTTTTTTTGGCCTCTGCTGCCTAATTGCGTACTTCTGATTCCAATGAGGTGTATGGTTGACTGGTCAGTTCATAACTCTGGTGTTCGTAACTCTGAGGTTCTACTGTATGTAAACTTCTAATCCTCATGACTGGCAAGAAATGCTTGATAATGTGACCCGAGTGCAGCCTAAAGGCTCAGAAACAAGTAGGTAAATAGAAAAAGAAGCTGACATTCATATATTTTAAAAATCATGATTTTTAAGCTAATGTTATGCTTTTGGGCAGGGGCTGACTTGTGGTTTTTGAATGGTTGAAGCTGGTGATTTTAGCTGTGCTATGTGATACAAATAGGTAACAATAGTATGTTAGGCTCTTATACTCCCTCAAAATGTGTAGTTATATTTATGAAATAATTAGAGGGACCTATATGAATACTCTCAGCACCTATAACAAATACAATCAAAGAAACTATTACTTAAAATATCAGGGTTGGAAGGGACCTCAGGAGGTCATCTAGTCCAACCCCCTGCTTAAAGCAGGACCAATCCCCAGACAGAGTTTTGCCCCAGATCCCTAAATGACCCCCTCAAGAATTGAACTCACAACCCTGAGTTTAGCAGGCCAATGCTCAAACCACTGAGCTATCGCTAGACAGTACAAAACTAGACAGTACAAAAAACTAGACCTAGGGCATAGGACTGAAAGGCTCCTATTGCAGGCAACCCCTGTCGGATAATCCCTTTCAGAAATGTATCCAGTTCCCTCTTAAACCTACTTAGGTTGTTTGCCCCCACTACTGTTGGAAGGCTGTTCCAGAACCTCATTCTTCTGATGGTTAGAAACCTTCTAACTTCCAGCTCTGGACACCAGAACTGTGAGCCACTGTGTTACACCTCTGCCTTAGCAAAAGGGAGAGATTTGCTGCTGCTAAGCTGTGTGTCAGTCCCCTGACACACCAGCCTGTCTGCCTTGAAGCAAACTCTTCTAAGGCTCTGCCAGTATACCCTTGCCTTGCAGGAAACAATCAGTGAACCCCAGTTCCCAAGATCCTCAGAGACATGTCTCTGCAGTGTCCTGTCCTGACAGTCACAGAAATTAAGTTTGCTTCCTCCAAAGAGACAGTGATCACACCAGCCTGTTAGGTTAGCTGAAGACTCACGCTTCATTTTAATACACAATATATAATAAGTTTAATAACAAAGAACAGAGAGGTAAGTGATACGAAGGAAGAATAAAACACAGGTATGGTTAAAATAAAACAAAATCAAACATGCTTTTTCATGTCTGAAATTGAATTTTAGTAAGTTAAAATCTTTGCCTAAGCAGTTTTCTTGCATCCTGTTACCAGCATCCGCAGTCTCTAGGCTAGGAGATCCAACTTTCACAGGTCAAAGAGTGCTGTATCCTTTGTTTCCTCAGTGATGGATCACTAAAATGTCTTTTTGCTACCCTTATATTACCAAAAGTCCATTGTCTCTGCATCAAGAGCCAGGAAGGATTCCTGGGGTCCAGATTCTATTCCCTGGAGAGATTAAGTGGCCTTTTCCCCTGCTTGTTTAGCTTGATGGCTTTGTTTACCTTTCATATAAATGTACTTTCATTGTCCTCTGCCTGTAACCAAGCCGGTCAGACAGGTAAATACGCATTCCTCTGTCTAAGCCATGCTAGATTTATGCACTGCCTCTCAAACACATTAAGAACATATTTCCCACACACATCTACAACTCTTTGTACACAACAGGACAAGTGTGTCACCAGTTTACATCTGATACCTTACATGGCATCTTTGAGATACATGTTATGATAACTGTGTGTTGGGGCAATGAGTGTGTCAGGCCTGATGTGAGTTACAGTATGGGGGGGTGCAGGTTCTGCCATCCTTCTGAGGGCCTCCCAGAGTCACACCAGCCTAAATTTATTCATGGCTGGTTTACACCCATTTGTTTTTGTGCTGTAGTTTAAATAGCTCTTCTTCCTCACTTGTGTTTACTCCTTTGATTTATAAAGCACAATCCTGTCCTCTCTCAGCTTTCATTTTGTTAGGCTAAACAAGCCAAGCTTGTTTAGTCTCCGCATGTAGGATAGGCTTTCCATTTCCCTGATCATCCTACTAGCCCTTCTCTCTGCCTATTCCACTTCCTCAGTGTGTCACCCCAACTAACGTGATCATCTTTGTTGGATGGAAATAAGGTAAAACCACATGAAAAATAAGGGGCAATGTTTTATTTTTAAGGGACATTTTAGGGAAACATCATTTCCCTTATCATGTCATGTATTTTTTCTCTCAAGTGTACCTTTTTACTCCCTCAAGTATACCATGCAAGTATCATAAATGTCAATTTAATGTTTTAAAATGATATTTGTCATCAGTTTTAATACATTTCAATACATCTTATAATAAGGTATGGATGGTCACCATAAGGGACAAGTCAATTAAATAAGGGATGGTCCCTTGAAATAAGGATGGGTAGGCTGCTGGGTGAGCCTCTTTCTAACTGGACTCTCAGTTTGCAGACAAGAGTAACAATCAGTGATGAAAACACCTTCAACAGCTGAAAGAGAGTTTTTGACATATTTCTGATAATTTCCCTGAACCCAGTTTCACCAACTCCATTTCATCTGGATTGATCTTCACCCAGTTCACTGTCATCCATGTTTCAGTCAGCCAGACACCAGGAAAGGCCTTGAACTGTTCTGGGTTAGAAAAGACAGTATGCAACTGCATGTCATCAGCATATCTAAGACATAGTAACACTGGCTTCTCCATTAACTCCCCTAACACCCACATACTCACATTGAATGAGAGAGAGGACAAAGTGAAATCTGACAGAACTCCAGATGACAGTGCCCTTGGGGGAGAAGAACAAGTGTCCACCACTCTCTACAATAATCCCTCCTGACTACCAGAGGATATAACTGGGCAGCGAATGCCATTCCACTGTGGTTCTGCCCAGTGCTGCTACTCATCCAGCAACATAGGGAAGGAGGTGTTTAGGAAAGCACACAATTTTTGTAACAAACACACACAAAGCCTGAAACATTGTTCTCAAAAGCACCTGTTGAGTTCAGAAATAATTTAGCTCCATGTTGAGCGGGTTGGAAAATGACAATAGTTTCACCTGGGAAACTTGGGGGGTGGGGAGTGTCATTTTTCCACCCAATATTAATTGTTAAATGAAAAACAAAACTGAACTTTTGTTTTTGTGGGAATTTTTCATTTCCTTTGGAAAGATATTTCTTTTAGGAAAAAGTTTGATTTTGAAAAATAATTTTTAGTTCCAGGCTTCTTTTACAAAGCATCCAGTGTGGATTTTTCATCTAGGACCTATATTTCAGAGGCAAGCATCTTTTCCCACTAAGGGCAACTGGCCTATTTACCATTCTGTTACTCCAGTGCTATGCTGTTACGACTGCATTGAAATTTCTGTAAGCACACTGGTGGAAAACTGAAGTAATGCAGTGCTCTGTCAAACCCCATGAGCTGGGGAAAGTTAGCTGGTGCGCAAGAGGACTTTTATAAAATGGGGCTGTCCATAAATTATGTAACACATTAGGGGAATTGGGTTCTTAATTTTGTGTGTGTTTCAGTTTTACAAAGGGTAGCTGGAGCTTGAAAAATCACAAAAAAAAATGTTATGTAATTTATGGACACCCCCTATCACAGGAAAGGAAGTGGTGGCCTGTTCACAATGTGAGGAAAGTGGTGGTGTCGAAATGCACGGATAGGTATTAAGGAGTCCCTCTCTTTTCTCTGCCTTCATTCACATGTGGTGTTGAATTCACTGGCGCATTTTCAGATTCCAGAAAAGTGAGATTACCTGCAGATATTTTGATGGTTCAAAGCAGTGGTGAAGCAGTTTGGGTATTTTAGCCCAGCTCTACCTCTACTTAAAACACCAGATGCTGTAACTCTGTTGTTCTACTGTATGTTGATCAATGTGATTGCATCTTGACACTGGCTGTACATCGTTCAGCAAAGATATCTTTGATTAATCCCCTCCTGGTTACTTTAAGTGATAGAAAGCCCCCTGTGGACTCAGGTTTGCTCTCCTTCTTTGTAGAGATCAGAGACAAATAGTTTCTTCCTGTGTTATTCTTGTCTTGTGTAAAGAGGATTTGTACAAGTCACTCCCTGGTGTAAACAGTGCTGAAAAATTGTTCTAAAGGATTAAAGCTTTTCTAATGATCTGACCCAGGGAGTGTGTCTTTGAGCAGGCTGCATTGATGTACCAGGGTTTAGGCTTCAAGTAATGAGGCACTGCACTAGTAATAAAATTTTGAGAGCATATGAAAAACACAGAAACTGTATCCATCAGTATATTTATTTAATATCAATGAGTGACAGTCTTATCTGCAAAGATGTAATTTAGACTAATAAATATTGCACACAGGAATGCATTACTGTAACGTGTACTTTTTAGTCTATATGTAGAGAGAGAAAAATTGGGTAAGAAATGAAAGACTACAGTTATGATGAAATACTGTAGTACCATTGAAATCTCAAACTGTCTCCATCCTGTCACTTTAAGGCTTAAGGCAACACATTTTTTTCTATATCAGAATGTTGTCCAATGTCACTTCTGATTCAGTAAACAGAAATTTCTGTATGCCTGTCAGAATAATCTCTATGGCTCACTGAATCTTTAACAACTTAATCCAACATGAATATATTTCCTTTTTAGACAGTCCTAGGAAGGAAGAATAACTTTTGCATCTTAAGTAGAACTTCAGTGAAGAGTTTGCGCTTATACCAAACAAAGCCCTGAAATCTAGCAAATTCATTGCCATTCTGCTACCAACTATTCATCCATTAGGTTTCCTCCTAGCCATAAGCCTAGAGAAAAACTAAGAACTATGCCACCTAACTAGCAGGAAATTTACATTTTTTGAAAATGCAGACGCCAATGGAGCTGCTGGAATATAAGGTCATGCTTGCTCAGAGCAAAATCACTCATTCTGTACATGGCTCTGTCCCTGTGGGAGGGAGACTGCCTAAGAGAGTGAAAGAGATACAAACTCAACACCAAAACAACATTTTCAAGTGCTATTTTTCCCCTCCATAAAAAAACTCAGAAAAAAAGATGAAGGAAGAAGTATGAAGATTGATATCTCTTTGTCTAAATTGTGACTATGGCCTAAATGCCAGGGTTGCAAAGTCTAGCATGCAAATATTAGGATAAATATTGCCTGTGCAACCTTAATTCAGCCTTTGTGCCTATGCACAATGATGTGTTTAATTACTTTATCATACTATTTCTTCCACAGGACCCTTGCCTCCTTTAATGCACAGATGAATGGTGCTCACTGAATAAGCAGCTATTCAATATTTGTTCAATGTGTGACCTTAGGCCTTATTTATTGCACACTTTTCAAAGCCTGCTATGAGTGCAAAATTAGTAATTTCCTCAAGGGCTTTTATAAGGTGCTCATCATTATAGTATCTGAGCACTTCCCAAACATTAACAAACTTATTTTCATACACCCCGTGAGATGAGATGGTATTATTATGCCCACTTTACGGATTGAGAACTAGGCTATAGAGAGGTATATTAAAGTCAAAACTATCCTTTAATTCTGAATGCCCAATTTGGGACATCAAGGATATGATTTTTCTCAGTACTTTGCATACTATAGCTCTTTCCTCCCAACTCCCAGTGAGCTCCCAGCCCCAGTCTCCTTGCCTAGTCATTCACAGTCTCCCCATTCCAACTCCCAGTTACTCCCACCTCTGTTCCTTGACACTTCACCCATCGCTGAAATCTGTGTTTCCTGTAAAAAAAAAGGAGAGTTTTGTTGTTGACCTGTATATGCTCCGCTCTTATATGATTTACACTGCTTTGAAACTGTCAGGAGCTAGGAGTGGATGGCAGCAGATAGGTCACTCAATAATTGCCTTGTTCTGTTCATTCTCTCTGAAGCATCTGGCACCAGCCACTGTTGGGAGACAGAATACATGGCTAGATGGACCTTTGGTCTGACCCAGTATGGCTACTCTTAAGAGTCTAAGTTCCAAAGTCCCCATTGGATATGAGTTTACTCCACCACTGTGATTCAGAGATGATTGGCAGTTTGTTCAGACAGAGGAGATCCAATTTCTTAGCTGCAGATGTATCTGATAGGTCAGGGATTCTCAAACTCGGGGTCGGGACCCCTCAGGGGGTCGTGAGGTTATTATATGGGGGTCACGAGTTGTCAGCCTCCACCCCAAACTCCGCTTTGCCTCCAGCATTTATAATGATGTTAAATATATAAAAAGTGTTTTTTAATTTATAATGGGGGCGGGGGTTGCACTCAGAAACTTGCTATGTGAAAGGGGTCACCAGTACAAAAGTTTGAGAACCACTGTGATAGGTGAAGACAGTCTAAATGTCCAGGCTCATTGGACAAGATCCTCATTAGATAAATCAGCATAGCTGCATTACCCTATATGTCTGCTTCCCAGACTGAGAGAAGGAAAGTTCCCAACATCGGTCCCAATTCAACAAAGTGTTATTCAGCAAAACACTTAAGCATATACTTAACTTTAAGCAAGTGGGACTTAAGCATGTGCTTAAGTGCTTTGCTTAATAGAGAAGTACTGAAGAATCTGGGCTCTGGCAAGAGAAGGAATGTAGCAAATGTAAAGAAAAGAGAAAGCAAGAGAAATATTTTTATCTCCTAGTGTGCAACAGAATAATTCCTTACAAGCCCTCAAAATTATTGAGAATTGACCTCTGAAAATCTGGCATGGCTCTATGCTAATTTCTTTGTTTAACTGTATGTTGCATTGGCTTGCTGCACATTTATTTAGCTGGTTATGTGTCTTGTTCTCCTGATATGGTCCTTTCATCCATTTTGATTACTTTCTCGTATTTAGGTTATGCTTTGCTTCCTCTGTACCACACTTGCCCCTTTTGTTTTATGTTTTATATGTGATCAGGGAAGTAAAAGCGAAGGAGGTAGATGGAGAGCATTCAGAAAAGTAGCCACAAATTCTGCACTTACTGTTGAAATAACTCCCTACAGATGATGTTATGCTTCTCTTCCAATTTCATTTGGCAGTATTTACAAGCATGTCAGATATCTGACCTCCCTAGTCCTAGTCTTGTCCTCAGACATTAATTAGTTTATGCTTTGTGACTGACTCCTGCTGACTAGTATCTCTGAAGTTAATCATGTCACTTGGGACATTTGTGTAAGCTTAGGTTTTACGTAATAGCACTAATTATAAAATTAGTTGTAAGATTATGTGGTTCTAGGAGCACACAGTTTCAAGTGGACACAAATCTAGCTTAAGATTTCAACTGTCACTCAAAGAGAATGCATCAGCCAACTGTGCACTAGTATCATACTGCTCAATGATTCTTTAAAGCCTTTATTCCTGTTAGTTCACTTAAAGGAAAATCCAATTCTCTCTTCCCCTTTCCCCCATGTTGGCATACAATGGAAACAACAAATTTCCACTTCATAAGGGCACCAAGGAGCTAAGACTCTTTGGAAAGCCTTGGTCTGCACCAAGCCTTCCCACTATTCACTGCAGAGAAAGGGGACTGTGGGTGAGCCAGGGGACTGGAAGAGCTGTAGACATGGTGAAAGTGGTCTTCTGGTTCCCATCTCCCTATACTCATTAATAAAGCTATGACCCAGCTCTGGAAGTGCCCTCTCTCCTACTTTGGGTTAAAAGGGATTAATAACACCCCCTACCAGTTCCTGAAGGCAAATCTCTTTTACTTGTTTATTGCTCTGGAACTGGGATTTTGCTCTTAAAACAAATAGTCTAACTAGTTTTCTGTGTCCTCACTCTGAAATGTACTCTGAGTACAAGTCATGGTGAAGTTTTAGCTAAAATCCTGCAGAAAATTGAAAGCTAGGTCTGCAATTAAAAAAACAAACAAACAAACAAACAAAAACAACCACTTCTGATGATTCATTGGTGTGATTAATCAAAGCCTGATTCCTCCACCCTTAACATTGTTGAGCAGTTCCTTATTCCATGAGTTGTACCAATGAAGAAAAGTCAATGTAAGTAATGATGAAAGAACCTGGCTGTCATCATTCTAGGAATAAAGCATTCTGTCTTCCCCCATTACACTACTTTAAAGAGGCCCTCAACCAGGATAAGTGTACAACTTTGGATTAAAGCTAATACCAAAGCCAAATAGGATAGAACCAATCCAAAAATGTACCCTCCAGATGAACTGCATACTCTTCATTTTCTGGTTTGGTACATCCTGAAGTACCAAAAATACTTCAGGAAAGGCTGCCCAGGAAGTATTGCGGACCCAGCTCAAATCAGAAATACTTGATATCTCACCAGGTTCCTAAACGATTTGAAAGTGAAAAGAATGAACTTTCAGTTCTCTGTGTGTGAGAAAGGGTTAAGTAATGTGCACCTATCTGTTGAAAGTATAGTTTTGACAGTCCATTTCCCCACTTATAAAATACATAATATGCAATTTTTAAAGAGTGTGAAAGTTGTAGCAATGTGCATGGAACTTGAAGGGTGGAGCACGGGTTGCAGGAGGGAAGAATTTGGAGGTGAGTCTGCATGCACATGGCTTCAGTGGTTGCTGCTGTTGCTGTATCTCTGTGAACATATCTCTTAATAAACAGCCAGGGTAGATTTACAAGGATGGAGGCCTTTCTTGTTATTACCCAGCATGCAGTACATAAAACAAGATGTATCTCAATGTATTCTATTTTGGGTGTGTGTGTGTTTCTCTGCTTCTTCTGAAGCACCAGAGATGGCCAAAGCTAGAGACAGCACACTGGATGGTGTATGCTGGTGCTCTGAGATGGTACAGAGCATTCTCTCTCTCTCTCTCAGGTGCTTGGCTAGCTGATTCTTCCTCACATGTTCAGGGTCTAACTGATCGCCATATGTGGGGTCAGGCAGGAATTTTCCTCCAGGTCAGATTGGCCATGACTTTGGGGGTGGGAGTAGGGTGACTAGATAGAAAGTGTGAAAAATCGGGACGGGGGTGAGGCCTATATAAGAAAAAGCCCTGAATATCAGGACTGTCCCTATAAAATAGGGACATCTAGGATGTGTGTGGGGGCGGGAGAGTTTCCTTCCTCTGCAGCATGGGTTGCAGGTTGCTTGCCAGGATCATCTGGACACATCTCATTTAATCATTTCTCTGCCAATACAGAGGTCTGGGGCACTGGTACACTTTGGTCCCTCCTATTCTCTGCCTGGGGCACATAAGAGTTCAGTCTCCTGAGGGCTGTAATATTTTATCTAATTTCAGTTGTTGTGTTTAGGTTGCAGGTGCTGGGTAGTGTTGGTGGCCTGTGATATATATGAGGTCAGACTAAATGATCTGGTGGTCCCTTCTGGCCTTAAATTAGATGACTCTGAAAGTGTCAGAAGATAAACCTTGACCGTTAAACTGATTGTCAATAAAGCATCAAAAAACAGCCTAAAATAGGAGCAAGCCTGTCCCTTACAACACACCTAGTGCAGTGTGTGTGAATAGCATTCCAAAGAACATCTGTTCCAATAACTAATGCTCCTGAGGCTTGACAGAGTGAGGATTTATGCCAATGTCAGTCACTCTGCTGCTGCCAGATCTAAAGTGCATATTCCAGAGATAGCACCTATTTACAATGGCCTCTAAAATACAAGAAACAAAATTGTTTCCCTTCCAAAATGATAGTGATGAAATCCAGGCTGTACTAAGAACACACAAGCAATAATGCACACCAGAGTGTGCTGATGCACTGAAATTTTGAAATGCTCTTTAAAGTTTCAATAACCTGGGGTGTGTAATTATGGTATTTGATCAACTTGTGCTTATTGTATAAGTTTTTAAAGAACAGTTAACCCATTTAAAGTGTACAGAGTTGTACAGTACTGATTGCATAAGTATACCTAAATGTTCTCTGAAAATAAATATAGTACATGGGATTTTAGTCTGGGAATCAGGGTGGTAAATATAGAGTCTGAATTTTTAGCAGACTGACAATTGAAAGTTGTTGACATTCAGTGGCTGTTGTTTGGCCCATATTAAATGTATCAGTGAGTCCATTTCAGAATGGACAAGTGTTCATATTGTTATGCTAAGAGGTACTGGTGATTGCATGGGTCACAAACCTATTTGAGACCGAGTGTGAATGCCCCCTTCAATTAACATAATTGTCAAGATAAGTTAATCACAAGCACCTAAGACAAAAGGGGTTGTGAATCCACCCAGGAGTTTGGGTAAAGTGCATGTTTGTGAAGAAAGGGAAGAACAGACTTGAGTGCTTGTCTACACTGGCACTTTACAGCCCTGCAACTTTCTCACTCAGGGGTGGAAAAAACCACACCCCTGAGCGCTGCAAGTTTCAGTGCTGTAACGTGCCGGTATAGACAGTGCACCCCAGCGCTGGGAGCTACGCCCCTCATGGAGGTGGGTTTTTTCGTGTAGTCTGCCGCGACTAAACAAGCCACGTTAAAGCATGGCCGCAACAGTGCTTTAACGTTGCCAGTGAAGACGTGCCCTATCAGAACAGAAGCAGTGTAATGGGGTGGCACCCACCTCTCACGAGCACCCCCAGGTTGAGCGCGCCTACAGTTTTTCCCCAATTTCTCGGCCCGTGGTGCCCCCTGTCGGCTGCTCCGTTTCTCAGGTGGGTCTTCAGTCTAAGCCCTCTGGCCAAGTCACATAGCCCATGTGCAAACAAACAAACAAACACACCCTTTTGGGGGTATAAGTCAAAAATGTCCTGCAGTCCTCCCCAGGCTCAGTTCTTTAACAATCCAACCGGGCCCATCATGGTATCCCTTTGATGACAACGTCTCTTTAGCTCTCCCTGGGCTCTCATAGATCCTATTGGTCAGACTCTCAGGGTACGTCTACACTACCCGCCGGATCAGCGGGCGATCCCTGATCGCCCTGTCGTCGACTCCTTTATTCCACCGCAGTGAGAGGCGGAAGCAGAGTCGATGGGGGAGTGGCGGCAGTCGACCCCACGCCATGAGGACGCGAGGTAAGTCGACCTAACATACGTCGACTTCAGCTACGCTATTCTTGTAGTAGACCGGGCCTCAGTGCCCCAGTATAGACCAGGCCTCAGCGCCCCAGTTGTCCAGCTTATGTGTGAAGGTTCTTGCTCTGGGATGGAGCAGCACCCCCAGGGGTTCCTCCCGGGACGCTCTTTGCCTGCTCTTTAGTTCTCTCACCCCAGCTCTCCAGCTGGGTCAGTCTCAGTTCAGACCTCTCCCAGGGGAGTAATATGTAAACATACAGTCCCTTCCCTGGGCCAGTCTAAACTACCTTCTCTCACAGCACAGCTACTTCTCCAGTGGTTGTTGGGGACCCAGGCCTGCCCACTACTCCAGGTCCCAGCCCAGGGACCCTCTAAGTAGCAGCCATGTGTCATGTCCCTTTAACTAACTGTGTTTCCCTGGGCCTCTTCTCCATAGCCTGTCTTAATTGAGTCCTGGTAACCACCCAGAAGCTATTCCCTCACTTCCCCAGTCTCTGCCAGCAACTACATGCCTTAGCCCTTACAGCCAGCCAGCCAGCCAGCCAGCCAGCCAGCCAGCCAGGAGCACCTCTTCCCCCGTCCCACCCAGTCCCTACTAGCAGACTGATCTATCCAGCCCTTTCAGCTCCTTTTATATGAGCCTGCTGGGCCCTGATTGGCTGCTCCCTGCAGCCCCTCTCATTGGCTGTGTCCCACACAGCAGCTCTAGGCAACTTGGAGGACCACTCTATTGCTCTTTTTCTGGAGCGAGGTGAGGTAGGGCCATGAGGCCTCCAGCAGGAGGCCTTCGGACCTACTCCACCCTTTCACAGGCAGACTCAGAGGCAAAAAGCAAGAAAGCCAATCAGCATCCTGTGCACACAATATATGACCCTGGAAAAGCTAGAGAGAGAGAGTTTTTGGATAATACTGGCTGGGGGAGGTGTTGGCTAATGAGGCTCAAGGCTGCTCGAGGCTGCTATTCTTGTGTTTCTGGTTCCTCCTGCATTGGGAGCAGCCAAACTTTGTACATTCTTGTAAATAAACAAGATTGCATCAAAGAAAATACCAGATTCTTGTCAATTTCTACCCCAAACTGGGACATCCCCAGGGCCCTGAACTTTGACTATAACACTTAAGTCAAAAAAGGGCAGCAGTACTACAAAAACATAATTAGCACTGAATGTCTATTGTGTCAGTCTCAGCAAGAGGGTTAAGGATGGAAAGGATCTGGAGGCTCATCTATCCTATCAGTTCTTCAGGACAGGCCTTCAGTTGAGGGAGGATGCTCCATGGCAGGAGAGTGTGGAAGCTAGCATTGCTGTTGTCCATGCTACAGGTGTTCCATAGATAAAGGACTTAACCGCTGAGGATAGTCAATCTGATACCTGCCACAGAACACTACTATTTTTATCTCTATATTTTGAAAATATTTTTCTTTAAACCAGTATTTGCAACATCTGGTGTAATCAGACACTTGACAAGGGGTCTGGTGAAATTATGGCTTTGAGACACATACAGGGTTAAAGTAAGCGTTTTATGTCTTCTACATTGCAGGCAATAGGCATCGGCTAAAGTATTATGTCTCTCCTGTCTTTTTCTCCCACAGGGTACAGCCAAGTACAGGTCTGCTGTTACAAGTATACCATTTCATTGAGTAAGTTTGCCCCAGAGACATCAACCATCTTTTATTTGTTTTGCAAGATTTTCTTCGTAGAAAGATTTGTTTATAAGTTTTCAGGGTTTTTTTTTTTTTTATTATTAATCTTCAGAATGGGAAATTCATCTTTGGCCTCTCCCTTCTCTCTGGGTTATGTATCTTTTGCTTACCTACAGTTTTATTAACCATCTGTTTAGAGGGAAAGAGATGATGGCCATGTATCATGAGGATTGTGTCCTCCTTATAATAAACACATCTCCTTAACCTTAAGGTTGCTGATGATCTGGAACAAACAGTGTTTCTCAGGGGTTATTTTTAAATCTAAGTTCAAGTCGGGTATAAGAATATAAATTCTTGGCAGTCTTTTCCCAATCTGGAGTCCTACTCATCTTACTTGCCTGGAGAAGCATGTAAGCAACTTATTGGAAGAGTTCTTGGAAAATCAGTCTCCTTTGCTTCTCTTTCCTCCCTCTGTTTCCTATCCTGGGATTGCCTAGCACAGTATGCCTACAGGCTGCATAAAACAACCAAAACACATGTTCCATTCATGGGTTACATATCTACTGCAGAAATAGATGATACACATAATCATAAAAGCCCACACACCCACATGACATTGCTCTTCTCTAGTGACATGTGTGCTTCATTTGGTGCAGAATGGAAAATAATTTTACACGCTGATTCTAAATGTTGGACAGTTACATAAACTCTGCAGCAAGAAGACATGCTATGGATCTGTGCCACCATCATATCAGACAGCTGCTTGAATCAGGGAGGAGCAGGTAGAGGTGTGAAAATTGCTTGTTACAAATGTAAAGCAACTTGTACATCAGGCATTTTCTCTAATAGTTATGAAACTTGAAATGATCCCAATTTCATGGAAAACTTCATTAACGTTTACACATCTGCGTAAAAATGGTCCCATTTTCCAATGACTATAGGTCAACATTATGAAATGCTGGGTTGCAATCCAGACCAGTGGGGATCTGTGTCACTCTTTCCCTGAAACCTGGGGTGTCTTCCAATGAGTTACTGTTGTAGCTTCCAAACCTGGACTGTTCACAAACAGCTTGCCAGCATGCAGGTCACTCCCAGATGTGTTTGGGTAACTGCAGCAGCCTTCCAGTCATACCTTGGCTCTCACCAGCCTTGGTTATTCTGCAGGGTGATCCCAACATGCTCCAAGACCCAGATTTTCCCCACTAAACATATGTCCTGTACTGCCCATCCCCCTCCTGGACAGTCCAAACATATTAAGTCCATTATTCCATTAAAGTATAACAACTTGCCACCTTAAATGAAGTTACCCAGACACTTCAACTTAAACACACTGGATTACATAAAACAATAACATGTTTATTAACTACAAAGAGATAGATTTTAGGTGAGTACAAGCTGATGACAAACAAATGTGATGGGATCAGCTCACATATCACTGTCAGTGGACAAGAGCTGGAGACAGTGTAACAGTTCAAGTATTTGGGGGCAATAATCACTGATGAAGGATCCAAGGCAGAAATTTGGGCAAGAACTGTGCAAACAACAGCAGCAGTGGCAAACTAAAGCCAATTTGGAGGAATAAGAACATCTTCCTGGAATCCAAACTGATCAAGAGGTCCTCTATCCAAACCAGGAATGAACAGGTCTTAAATTCCCGTTATCTCCAAGAAAAAAGAAAACAAGCAGAAAAGCCCTTTCAGACCTTTTTCATACATTATAAAGAAGAGGAAGAAGAAAAAAGGGTACATGGCTAACTTTGAAAAATTATTTTGTAGGTCACTTTTACAAAAGACATGAATGGCCAAACTAAACACTGCAGCTACTAAACAGATGTCATCCCCAGCCAGGCAGATTCTCGGTAGCACGAATCCCTAGAGAGATCTTTCATTCCCAGGCATAACTAAATTAATATCTGCCAATAGATTAGACTAATATTTTAACATTACTGGCTATCTAAGCATCCTATCCATCTATCCAGGTACTTTCATGGTATCCATCACTCTCTGTCCACCTCCCATTACTTAAAAGATGACAGTGTTTTATCTCTTTTCCATCCTTTCCACCAAGTAGTAGGCTTAGGTCACTATGATGATGATCTTTTAATGAATGAATCTGTAAGAATGAGAGTATCTTACATGAACAATGATGATTAAATGTCCCTGTTTCTATAATGAAATAAATTCTTATACCAAAGAGCAAGTTACCTGTTGATCTTGGTTTAGAACAAAGTAAGTTAAATTGGAACATTTTACCATTGTTTTATTGCCTAAACGTGTTTTTGTCATAATTAGCTAATCAGTGATCCGGGTAACTACAGGCCTGTTAGTTTGACATCCGTAGTATGAAAGGTCTTGGAAAAAATTTTGAAGGAGAAAGTAGTTAAAGACATTGAGGTCAATGGTAATTGTGACAAAATACAACATGGTTTTTACAAAAGGTAGATCATGCCAAACCAACCTGATCTCCTTCTTTGAGAAGGTAACAGATTTTTTAGACAAAGGAAATGTAGTGGATCTAATTTACCTCGATTTCAGTAAGGCATTTGATACGGTTCCACATGGGGAATTATTAGTTAAATTGGAAAAGATGGGGATCAATATGAAAATTGAAAGGTGGATAAGGAACTGGTTAAAAGGGAGACTACAATGGGTCATACTGAAAGGTGAACTGTCAGGCTGGAGGGAGGTTACTAATGGAGTTCCTCAGGGATTGGTTTTGGGACCAATCTTATTTAATCTTTTTATTACTGACCTTGGCACAAAAAGTGGGAGTGTGCTAATAAAGTTTGTGGATGACACAACGCTGGGAGGTATTGCCAATTCAGAGAAGGACTGCGATATCTTACAGGAAGATCTGGATGACCTTGTAAACTGGAGTAACAGTAATAGGATGAAATTTAATAGTGAAAAGTGCAAGGTCATGCATTTAGGGATTAATAACAAGAATGTTTGTTATAAGCTGGGGTCTCATCAGTTGGAAGTAACAGAAGAAGAGAAGGACCTTGGAGTATTGGTTGATCACAGGATGACTATGAGCCGCCAATGTGATATGGCTGTAAAAAAAGCGAATGCGGTCTTGGGATGCATCAGGCGAGGTATATCCAGTAGAGATAAGGCGGTATTAGTACCATTATACAAGGCACTGGTGAGACCTCATCTGGAATACTGTGTGCAGTTCTGGTATCCCATGTTTAAGAAGGATGAATTCAAACTGGAACAGGTACAGAGAAGGGCTATTAGGATGATCCGAGGAATGGAAAACCTGTCTTATGAAAGGAGACTCAAAGAGCTTGGCTTGTTTAGCCTAACCAAAAGAAGGCTGCGGGGAGATATGATTGCTCTCTATAAATATATCAGAGGGATAAATACCATGGATGGAGAGGAATTATTTAAGCTCAGTACTAATGTGGACACAAGAACAAATGGATATAAACTGGCCATCAGGAAGTTTAGACTTGAAATTAGATGAAGGTTTCTAACCATCAGAGAAGTGAAGTTCTGGAACAGCCTTCCAAGGGGAGCAGTGGGGGCAAAAGACATATCTGGCTTCAAGAATCAGCTTGATAAGTTTATGGAGGGGATGGTATGATGGGATAGCCTAATTAATTGATCTTTGACTATTAGCGGTAAATATTCCCAGGTGCCTGTGATGGGATGTTAGATGGGGTGGGATCTGAGTTACTACAGAGAATTCTTTCCTGGGTGTCTGGCTGGTGAGTCTTGCCCACATGTTCAGGGTTTAGCTGATCGCCATATTTGGGGTTAGGAAGGAATTTTCCTCCAGGGCAGATTGGCAGAGGCCCTGGGGAGTTTTCACCTTCCTCTGCAGCATGGTGCATGGGTCACTTGCTGGAGGATTCTCTGCACCTTGATGTCTTTAAACCATGATTTGAGGACTTCAATAGCTCAGACATAGGTTAGGGGTTTATTACAGGACTGGGTGGGTGAGATTTGGTGGCCTGCGTTGTGCAGGAGGTCAGACTAGACAATCATAATGGTCCCTTCTGACCTTAAAGTCTATGACTCTATAACATCCCATTTACTATCTTAATGTATGCATTTTACACTACTCTTATATAAATCTGAGCATTTTGACTCAAAACACTTTTTACAAAAGGTCAAAGTCAAGTCGGAAACCTTAATGTAAGGAGAAATCAAGTTAGGATATTTCCCTGATGGCTGCAAAATGTTAATGCACCTTTTACATATTGTTCCCCATTTTCATTATTGGAAAAGTATCTTGGTATACTCATGGATAAATCAGCCCAATAAATGTTGATATAGCCAGCCAAATATAATACATTTCCAGTGTTTAGGCAAACATTGATCTGAAAGTGGTAAAAATTACTCCGCGCTTAAGGTTGAGAATCCTTGATATTACATCCAGCAAAATGTCACATGCAATGACAATTATGGCATAAAAGCCACAGCCCCAGAATAGTTCTCCAATCTGACCTACATTACCAAAATGCCCACATATCTCTGGGAAACATCAGTTTTAAATACTTGAATGGTTGAAGACCCCATTCGAGTGAAAGTTTACCTCTTTCTGTAACCTTGGGCACACTTTTTTTTTTTTTTTTTTTTTTTTTTTGTGAAAAGGGCCTTCATCTGACCTGCCCCTCAAAAATCATTGTGTTTATCTCTGCTTGAAGATCTCCAGATAAAATCGACCAGGACCGTTGTAAGACTTAAAACTAGTATAAAAGTTTCACAGTGTCTGTGAGAAACAAAGTGTGTGTTAGTCGACCCATCGGCTTTGGGAATCATAAGTGAGCACTGTATTTTGAAACCATATCTGAACACTGCATCTGCCAACTAGTGCATCCTTAAGTCTCGAGAGACCATGGCTATGCATCCATTAGAAGTAAAGAATTTACTCAGTTGGTTTTATGGCAGCCATGGCTGTGGCTGAAGAGACCCACTCGAGAGAGACAATCTCTGCCACATCTGTGACATTTAAAGGTGATGTTTTGACCCTTTGGGCTCTGCCTTCTGCAAGCTCTTTTCACCTCAGCTAAGTTGGACTGTTTCCTCTCGTAACTCCGGAGACCTTTGTTAAGCTCTTGTTTCCAAAGGCTGCGGTCCTGAGTGTGATCTTTCTGGTTGTCCACATCCATGTCCATTTCTTTGAGGTCTCGCTTGCACACATCCTTGAAATGCAATTTTGGGTGTCCTTTGGGTCTTTTTGCAGATGCCAATTCGCCGTAGAGGATGTCCTTTGGGATGTGCCCATCATTCATTCGATACACATGCCCAAGCCAGCGGAGGGGTCTCTATTTGAGGAGTGTTTGCATGCTGGGTATTGCTGGCCCACTTGAGCTCCTCAGTATTGGTGACTCTGTCCCTCCAGGAGGTTCCAAAGATTCATTGAAGGCAACGCATATGAAAGCTGTTGAGCCTCTTTTCCTGATGAGAGTATAAGGTCCATGCCTCGCTCCCATCCAAAAGTGTGCTGATAACACATGCACAATACACACTGATATTTGTGTGTTCTGTCAGTTTATTGTTTTGCCATACCCTCTTGCTCAGTCTAGCTATTGTTGTGGCAGCTTTTCCAATGTGGATGTTGAGTTCTGTTTCAAGTGAGAGGTTGGCTGTGATAGTGGACCTCAGGTATGTGAATTTGTTTACCACTTCAAGTTCATAGCTATTGATCTTGATGAAGGGTGCTTCTTCAACTCCTTGGTACATTATGTTAATCTTTTTTAGGCTTATGGTAAGCCCAAAGTCTTGGAAGGCTTTGGAAAAACTGTCCATGAGGTTTTCATAGATGCTAGTATGAATAATATAATTAGAGCTGGGCTGAAACAAAAACACTAGATGACTAAAATTTAAAATTTGGGGTGTTCAAAGTTCTGAATCCCAATTTTTTGGTTTGTTCCCTTCTCTACAATGGAAAGCTGTTCTTTCAGCAAAGTTGTCCCAGCACCAGCTTGTTAGCATTATCAAAGGCTTCAGTGTCTTTCCTGTGAATGGAAAAAGTTCAGAGTGTACAGGGAGATGAGGAGGTACCACAGTACCTTACCCACTACCCATAGCCTGGTAACCGAGTATGCCCAAAGTTTATCAAATTACTTATTAATTTTTAGTTTGCCTCATCCTCCTTCTCCCATTATCCACAACAGCTCCTGGAACATAGTGTGCAAGGAATGACCCAAAATAGGGTTCCACTCATCAGCCTGGTACATCAGCCTGGTACAGATTGCTGGATACCTTCTGAGTACTTTCTAGGTGTTACTTTATACAGTCCTACAAGTTTTCCATAGAACTACCTAGACATCTGCTGAGTGTTTTCTACAGCTCACTTTGCATTTGATCTTGCATAAATAGGTCAAAGTTCTGTAAAGAACATGTAAAGTGCAATACCAACAATAAACTATCTAAGTAGATGATTACATATTTGGGACCAAATTCTGATCCTCTAGTTCACATTAGTTCTGATTTAATAAGGTACTTAAGCACCAACTTAATTTTAAGCTATTTCTTGAGAACTCCCATTGGATTCAAGGGGTTACTTGCATGCTCAAAATTAATCATGTGCTTAAGCATGTTTCTGAATCTGATCCATTAATATAATCTTCCTCCAGGTGTTGCATCATTGACTTCAGTGCTGTTAATGATGCAAATAAGGGGATCAGAATCAGGCCTTTTATATGTAAGTATGACTCAACCTAGCAGCAAAAGGATTTTAAAGTGTATATTCTATTTACCATGACTCTAATAAAATCCATATGGGTGTTAGGATGTCAGGTGTTACTCTAAAAGACAAACACCACAAAATGAATGCTACCTCAAAGCACTTACATTATTTTAATAAATCCTACAACATGTGGCTAAAAGGAATATTAGGAACTATAATTTTAGCAAGGTGACCCTCAGAAAAGACATTAAAAAGAAAAAACTCTGATCCTGTGGCTACTACACATAATGCTACCGTCCAGAGACATTCAACTTTGAATACACTGCACTTAGAGCTTTTAGCATGTTGGTGAAAAGAGAGGGTATGTTAATTGTATAATTGCAGCTTTATATAATGGTATTTACGATAGGTGAATTTATAATTTACTATTACAGTATGTTGTAATGGATTAATATCCACTTATCAGTCTGTGAACAGCACTGTATCCATAACACTGAAGCTCCCTTAAATGTAGAATAATCATGCTAATAGAATAAATGTACTGTTCACAGTAGCCTTTTTTATGGGAAAGAACATTTGAGACATCAGCTTGGATACAGAGAGTCCTTGATAGGGGGCATTTTGTCCAGCATAAGACTGCAAGATTTGTTCAGAGTGATTCTGTATTTATTATGAAAGTCAAACTCCTTAACATAATCCCTAATAAAGGAATAAACAGATTATAGAAGTAAGGGCCTGATCCCTTAAATTGCTGAGTGCCTCCTCCAATGGGCCAGCCTCCTTGCAGATTCAAAGACTATCTGAAAAATTATCCAGGTCAATGATCAGTTAAATGAATAAGAATAATGGGGTTGGTTATTTATACCAAACCAATATATAAGCAAACCATTCTCCAATAAATGCATGATAGAGGAATATACTGAATATACATAATTAATTTAGATGTGGCCCTGTGTGACCCAGAGGCTCATTTGTGGTTCACTAATCTGTGTCAGCAACTCATCAGGCCTGACATAGTTATTACACCTCACACTGGTGTCATATTTGGTTAAAAGGTGACATATCATTTGAAATCTAATAACACACTGATCATTAATGTCACTGTGACATGTTTGAAACAACACAGTAGGTTAAATTATGGATACTCTTATATTATGCCCTAGAGACAGTAAACAGCAAAGGTGACAAAACATGTTTCTTCTATGTAAAGGGGACTCTGATCTGCTGCCTCTAGGTCAGCCGGTGGCTAACCTTCCTGCAGCTTTGTAAGGGGGGGGAGAGTGAACCTAAGACCATCTCAATGCTCTGGTATCAGTTAATGAGGTTCAGCTGGCCTGACCACTTCAGTGTACCCCAACTCACTATGGTTATAATCTGTATCTAAAAGGTGTCATGTAAAATATCATTGAAAGCTAATAACTCACTGATCATTAATATTTTTGTATGATGTGTGTATGTGGTGGGTATTAGGAGTTATGGATATATGCTAGAGTTATGACTGATGTGTATTTAAACCAGGCATGTCAGAGGGAGATATTAACCAGTTCTGCCTTAGATAAAGGAAGATGTATTTGATTTTCTGACCAGCCCAACCTTCAGGCAAAGACAATGAAGGTCCATTTTTACATATTAGGTAAACAGCTAACAAGCTAACAAGTTGGGGAAAAAAGAGCATGGAGCTTCCTCCTCCACCAGACTCCATGTATCCTTCCTCACAGCTTTACTTTGAGAGGTAACCCTTGGAAAATCCATTTCAAAGATTTGTTAGTCTATAAAGATGGGGGGAAGGGAGGGGGAAGGGCTAAATCTCAAGTGATCAGAAATTGAATCAACTGATTGTATACAATACTTATGTATTATAAGAATGTACAGAGTGAGGACTTTTCTGAACGTTAATGATACACTGGTGAAATGTCTGTATTAACACTATATGAGGAAATATGGATATTTAATGAGATTATGCTTTAAAGTCTGTGGCCAAACAGGGAAAAACAGGTTCCCGCCCAAGCAGAAGGCAGCTATTTACCTGTCTGCTATGTAAATTAAGCACAGTGGAATCAAAATAATGGAAGCCACTTTACACAGAAATCAGCAAGGGTATGGAAAGTCCACAGGCTGCTGGAGTCAGAGCAGCTGAACCAGGGCTGTCTAGCACACACATACTCAGGGTGTGACCCATGCGCTGGTAGGCTGTCTGTGAGATACAGCAGCAAAGCATTGTGTGAGGCACCCAGGGTTACAGGGTAAGAGGTGATGAAACCCCTTAATGGTGTCGATTGCATCTGACCCTATAACAGGCAGAAGCCCCAACTATCAGCCTCCAACTCTCCCCCCAGCAATTTCAATAAGGCAACATGATAGTCATTACAAAACCCTGTAATATACTGAAGCATAATATCACTATAAAATATTGACTGTATTGTGAAAATAAATAGTGCCCAGTGTACTGCACTGCTTGTATTATTCATCTTCATATTTAATTCAGTAAAACCCTTCATTTTTTAAAAGTCGACTTTAAGCAGCTGCAAAATTTCTAGATTGCTGCAAAACACTGAAGTGCCTCACAGAAACCTGGGGACCATGGCAGAGAGGATGTTCCAATGGTGGGGTTGCTAGCCTCAGCCACAGGAGATTTGGGTTTAATTGCTACAGACATCTTGGGGAAGTCACCGAGGCCCAGAACCTCAAAGGTATTTAGGTGCCTACCTCACATTGATTTCAATGAGAGTTGGGTGTCTAAATACCTTTGAGGATCTGCGCCTTAGTTTCTCTATGCCTCAGTTCCCCATCTGTAGAACAGTGGGGATAATAGCACTTCCTTACCTCATAAATGTGTGGTGAGGATAAATGCATTAAAGATTATGTGAGGCATTCAGATATTATAGAGATGGGGGCCATAAATACCTTAAAAAATTAGATCCCGTTTGCCACCGAATAAAAGAGGCCTTGTTCATAGTTAAATGATAGATTATCAGCCAACAGGCTGCAGATATAAATAACGTTGTTTCTCTCTAAAGGAACCCTAGGCAACATATATGTCATATATCAGTGGTGCCGCTTGCTGAAAGGAGCAGGCTTCTGCAATATGCAGGTGGGTGGACAATGAGGGCTGATTGCTCAATATATGCTTTACTGTGCCTTTGTTTTACATGCACCTATTGTCCGTTGATGCTGATTTTGGTAGTCACACCCTGTTTTTTGTTTTATTACCTTTATTGAGAGGTGTCACTCACTGATTTTTAATACAAACCAAACCCAACTCTGTGTCAATCTCTTCCTGAGCTGGGAAACATTAATTTGGTAAGATGAGAACTCTTAATTTATTCTCTTAAAGCACAGTGCACATAGGTCAAGCCAAATTTTAATTACCAAAGGAAATAATCCTTAGTGTATAATCAAAGGATACAACATCTGATGGCAATCCTTATTATTGTCCAAAACACCTGACAGACTGGTTACATGTACATTTGTAATACACTAAAGGCCATATTCTGGCCTGACTGAAGTTAATTGTCAATATTGCCATTGACGTCACTGGGACCAGAATTTGGTCCTAGGTCTAGGCACTGAAAATATATCATTTGTTATAGTGATGTGTTAAAATAGATATTTAAAATGTGTCTTATGCAGAATTTATAAAGGAAGTTATTCAGAGCAACCTGAATAGCGTAGCTGCTGAGGGCAGGAAGACAGAATGGATGACCTAATAGGTCTTTTCCTTCTCTAATATCTATTATTCTGTGAAGTGGCTTAAGCAGTTTAAACTGTAGACATGTACAGTTGTCAAGCTGAAGGGAAAAATAATAAAGAAATGAAATAGACCTTCAAAGTGCAAATGATACAAAACATTGATCAGGAAAAGACTGGCTGAGTAAGTTACAATGGATAAAAACTCCACTGCCAGAGTTCTTAACAGCAATTTATATAAACAAATAGAATTCCTGCATACACAAATAAATGTATCAAATATAAACGTAGCACTGTAGTGGGGCCAGAGATGGAATGCTGCCCTGTCTGATCACTAGATTTAAAAAATAAAAATTATACAAATGGAGACTGAGCAGAGGGCAGCAAGAATGATACAGAAATCCCAAGATCCTCTTGGCACCTCCAAAAGGTAATAGAAATTATTAGGTATCCTTTGAAAGAAGTGGAGGCCTCATCGAGGGAGGAGAAAATTCTGCAAGGCACAGGGAGCTAGAGTAGAAATCGTCCAATTCTTTGAGTGAGAGTCACATCATTAAAGGTGATAAAGAATTGGATACTAAAGTGACTTAGGGTTCTTTATACATAGGATTTTAATTCCTTCCATGCCAGTCTTCTGTTCCAGCTTCTGCCCTGAGATAAGAAGACCATGTCTCTGGCAAAGAGATGCTTGATGTGCAGACTCAGTTGTGAACAGAAACAAAAGCTTTTCCTCCCCTCAAAATCAAAGTTGAAATGAAAAGTAAGTCATGGTCAACCATGTAACCTAGAGTCAGGATTAGAATGAAATGAAAATCCCATGAGAGGGCTCCATGTACACTAATGAATACTAGCAGTGGAAGTCAGACTGTCCTTAGAGATTTAGTTTTTTAGGTCAAGTCACACAACGTTGCAGACAGAATGACAACCAGGAGCTTGAGTGAACTATTAGCCTGCAAGCTGGGATCAAAGGACTGCTTACACTGCCACATGCCTCAACTCATATGTTGGATTCAAATGTAATTTATTTTGTGATATTTTTAAATGTTCTGTTCTAAGTCAAATAATTGTTTATTAATTTAATAGGGGGGTGAAGGGAGAAGTTGAATGAGCAGGTGCCATGGAAAGTTTTGCTGGCTTTTACCAAAGAAAGTTTTGCACTATTACCAAAGAAAATTGGGATGAGTGTTCTGAACGTTACCTTGGGGAGGATGGAAGGCAGTTAAATATAATCTTGGAGCAACCTTTGCTGAGAGCAGATACTGCCCCAGACTCCTCTAGTGAGGGAACTGAAAGGTGGAGTTATCTTACAGAGGCTCAGTTCACTCCCATTCCCAGAGAGCTATGTATTGGCTGTGTGTGGCATCTTCAGATCTCTGGACCAACACAAAGAGAGATTCAGGGCCCCCAAAGACTAGGAATGTAAAAAGACTAGTTCAAAAAAGAACTAGATAAATTCATCAGTCCATCAATAGCTATTAGCCAGGATGAGCACAGATGGTGTCGCTCGCCTCTGTTTGCCAGAAGCTGGGAGTGGGCAACAGGGGATGGATCACTTGATGATTATTTTTTCTGTTCATTCCCTCTGGGGCACTCATTCCCTCATTGGTCACTGTTGGAAGACAGGATACTGGACTATATGGACTTTTGGTCTGACCCAGTATGGCCATTCTTATGTTCTTAATGTAGACAAATACAGGAATAACAATAAACTGTTTGAATTATAACTGTTAATTCTTTCCTTAAAGTCAACAGGTCTGGGGACTGGGATTCTCAAAGTTAAGAGCTCTCCCTGAAGAACACTATGCTTATATCTCTATTTATTTTAAACCAAGAAGTCTTTTGCTTGAGCAATGCTGCTGACTGCAACTTTGGAAGTATCATGGGTGGAAAACTGGGCTTGCAATTAGGCAGGTCCTAAGCCTGTTATGGCTTTTAGGTCAAAACCAAATCCTTAAATGCAAGCTAATCAGCAGCCATTATGGATACATGTTTTTGAAAATCCATGCATTCTGCACCAGCTATATTTTGCAAGGGGATTGAAGGTGTAGGACACAATGTAGTAGTCTAGTCCAGAGCATACACTATGTAAATCCCAGCAGTATAGCATTGAATGTAGATAGCTAACCATGTCATGAGTTAGATTCAGATTTTGTTAATGAATGAGTTGGAGGTGGGTATAATAACCAAACCTTCATGTTTCCTGCTACTACCAAAAGAAGTCGTCATATTAGTTTTTAACAATAAAAGATAATGAAATGATAGCAGGCTAGTGAATAGTCTGTTTGAATGGTGTGTCACTGAAGTTGCTTGTGAAATAATAAAACAATCCCCAAACGAAAAGTGTGTGTGTGTGTGTGTGTGTGTGTGTGTGTGTGTGTGTGTAACAAAAAGGAGAGCAACTATTTTTAATGGAGAATTTAAAATTTGCAGTTAAAAATCGAGCTCCCAGAATAATTGTAATTGAACCCAGATATGAGAACACATTTCTCTTGGTTTACCCAACTATTTATTATGTAGAACTTGAAATATATATATATATATATATATATAAGTGGCAGTAATGCTAAGAACATATTGTTTCTTTCAGATAAGAAATGTTGTATGAATTCCTGTGAAGTATAGAAAAATGCATAATGAAAAGTTAAGCCATCAATAATGTAAAATGAAAGGAAATAAATGGAACAAGTTAGGCCTGCAGCATTTTATTTATGTAAAAGAGCTCTTCTATAACCTTGTCCTTTTATAAAGAAGAAAAAAAATTAAACAATTCCCCCCCCAAAAAAAAACTATTGCTGTCTCTCAAATTGTTGCAATAGAATAGATCATATTTAGTAAAAGATACTGTCTCATCATCATGGATTCAGCTGCTGCATGTGTGTGACGTTTTCTCTCATGGTTTCTTAGTCCAAACAAAGGCAAATGTCAATGCTATTTTCAAGCATGTCGTTTATAATTTTCCTCATACAGTTTTGTCATTCCTTGCCATTTGGCCCTGTTTTTCTAAATTTACTGCCATTCAGTAATAACCATCACCTCCTAGTGGATGTCTACACTGGAAGCTGAGGTATGACTGAAGCTCAGATAGACACACCTGTGGTAGAACGGCTAAAAACAGCAGTGTAGATGTGGCGGCACAGGCTTCGGCATGGGCTAGTAACACAAGTACATACTGTCGTGAACCAGGATATGGGCAGTCAGGCCTAGTGGTCAGAGCAGAGGCAGTCAGACCAGGAACAGCACCAAAGGTCAGATTGAGAGTCAGGAAGCAAGAGTCAGAGACTAGGGCCAGGAATCAAACAGGCAAGCAGGGCTGGAGTGGATTGGGGAGGAACATGGGGAGGAGCAGGGTAGGCCCAGGAGAGATCACAGATGCAGGCATGTGCATTGGGCAGCCAGAGAGCAGCTGTTGGGCTTAAGAACAGGTTTGCTGATTTCCTCGGCCAGTCAGGTGGAGTGATCAATCAAGCAGTCCTACTGTCACTCAGCTTTGCTCATAGGTCACCTGGATACTGGGCAGGCGCGAATATTCAGTAATCTAGGTGAATAGCCCTAGGCACAAGCAATCGATTTAGTTAGCTAGTATTCACACATACTGTACGTGTGTCCCATCTGTAAAAATGGTGCTTAAAAATGTGCACTGGGAAAAGGGTGAGCAAAAATATTTACATGAGCAACTGCATTTTCCCCAGCAAATATTTACCATTTGTGTGGGTAACCTTAGTTGACGTTTCTGGATCTTTGAATTTTATAGATACTTTCTATATAACCTTTACAAGTTAACAGATTTCTTTGTAGCCTTCAGAAAAAATAAATCTTCAGAAAGAAATTCTAATTTGTTGTGGTCAATTGGAGATTTTTGTTGAAGTGTCTGTGATTTTTGCTGATTCTCACTCATAAGAACATAAGAACAGCCATAATGGGTCAGACCAATGGTTCATCTAGCCCAGTATCCTGTCTCCCGACAGTGGCCAGTACCAGCTGCTTTAGAGGGAGTAAACAGAACAGGGCAATTATTGAGTGATCCATCCCCTGTTATCCCAGTTTCTGGAAGTCAGAGGTTTAGGGATACCCAGAGCATGGGGTTGCATCCCTAATAGCCATTGATGGACCTATCCGCTATGAATTTACTTAATTCTTTTTTTAACCAAATTATACATTTGGCCTTCACAACATCCCCTGGCAATGAGTTCCATATATGAATGCCTCTCTTACTTATGGTGCATCTGAAGTTGTCCAGCCCAGAAAAGCAAAGTTCATAGTTGTTTGGGAAATCACGTCTTCTATGTGACAATAAAGGGAAGATTTCTAGAGTCAATTTAGAAATAGGTTATTTTATGTCTACCAATATCTTGTCTCCTTAATGCTACCTGAATACTAACTTCTCATGTCCATGAGCACTAGAATTGATGTAGGGAAGATATGGAATTGGGATTGTGTGGCTGGAGGAGGAAGAAAGTAAAATTTTGAAAATGTGATTGAGCAATACAAATTTCACTGAATTTGGAAACCAAGAGAAGTAATCCCTGACTCTGAACTCCCAGTTTGGTAAGAAGTAGGGATCCTCAGAGGAGCTTAATTCACCATCCCAAGGGTGTGGATGAGGTGGGACAGTCTGCCATCAACTTTTCTATCCTGAAAATATGGCTGGAGGAGGAACATGTGTGCCTTATCACTTTCTCAACCCTCCTCATTGGATAATTCAGAGTAGCATTCACAGCAGCTGTGGACGGGGCTGTATGTCCTGATATAGCCAACATCTCAGCTGATGCTCGATTGAATCGGGGCTTCCAGAACTAAAAAGCAGGCATCTTTACAGTTTGAGCTAACGACCCAGGCCCTCAGGCTGAGAACTATGATAGACCCATCCTCCCTTAGGCACCGAGGGAGAAATATCATCCATATTGACACATGCGTTATATGTCCCTTGCTCCAGGCTGGGAGAAAGAGTTTAAAATGGATGACACCATGGCTTTGCCAAAAGCCTTGAGGCATAGTTGCACTACCTCTGGAACAGATCAGGAAACAGTGAGTCAGAGTCACAGTTTGTTTCATAGATCCCTCTGACTCCAGGGGAAAGCAATTAGTGCCAGCCCTATGCAGAATTCCTCTCCTGGTATGCCAGCCAGTACACATGTGCTGGTTTGCAGTGTGGCAGGAAGTAGCCATGGCTTGGCCCAGTTCCTGCCTGCCTACTCCCCATCCACCTATGTATGAGACGAGTAAATGCCTTGTAAAGGCTGCTCTTCTCCTCAGTGGAATCATTATATAGGTGGGCCACAATTTGCCCCCAAGTCAGCTACATATAAGAGGTCAATGGAATAGAGATATGCTAGTTTGCACCAGCTAAGGATCTGATCCTATAAAAACATAAGAACGGCCATACTGGGTCAGACCAATGGTCCATCCAGCCCAGTATCCTGTCTACTGACAGTGGCCAATGCCAGGTACTTCAGATGGAATGAACAGAACAGGTAATCATCAAGTGATCCCCTGTCACCCATTCCAAGCTCCTGGCAAACAGAAACTAGGGACACCATCCCTGCCCATCCTGGCTAATAGCCACTGATGGAACTATCCTCCATCGGGGAAAATCCAAGAACATTTTTTGGCCCCAGTTGTTGGTGGGGCTATAACGTATGCAATAAGAAGGAAGCTAAGTGTAAAAATCCTGGAGAGAAGGACAGTTAAGTAAAGTAAGTAAAGTTAAGTAAAAAAGAAAAGAAATGTTGGTTTTCAATGTCAATATTTACAATTAATCAGCAGTTTTAAACAGACTAAATGTTACAGAAAAATATTAGGGTTATTATTGACATCAGTTATGGGACCAAGCAGCAGAGTTTGGATCTGGACTTTCCCAAAGTTAAGAGTCAAGAAAATGTCAGTAGTGCAGACCAAATATCTCTGTAGTTACTTATACACTGCATCGCTTTCTGTTGGAGGAGGTGGAAGTTTGAGCCAGCCTGCACTCCAGCACGGACTCGGGAGAGCAATAGAAACTACCCAAATGGGCAAAAAATGCAACATTTCTTGTGCCTGTTTTACTTCCAACAAGAGATGGGAGTGATTGTTGTGTGCTTAGGAAGATGTTTTGTGTGCTTTATTTCAGCTTTGTTCGGCTGAGTTTTGGGAGTTGTGTTGAATGTGTCACCAGGTGGGGGGATGAGTAGCTATTTTAAAATTAATCAGAGTATTGTTTTATGACTGCAGATTCCATAGGTGGTAGAAGTAAGCCAGTGTAAAGGCATGGCCTAACAAAAAGACTGATAATGTGAACTGGGAAGATGTTTATGTATTAGTTGAATTGTTATGATTTTAGTTTAAGGAAGCTAGTGTATCACTTGGAAGTGAGCCGGTGTTAATAGTGGTCTAGGGTGCAAACACCAGCTAAGCACCTGAGAACATTCATCACTTGCTGTGAGGCTACTGTTTACGTTTGATGTGAAATTATATCTTTGGTTGGGGAAGAGTGCCTTGTTCAAGACAGAGCAGTGTGCTTTTGCTGAAGGATATCATTCTTACAACACTTATATTAGTAAGGCTTACAGGAAGTAAGGCTAATGTGGGGTGATGTGTGTTGTTGAAGTGGTTTTCAGATATTTTCCTACTGTCAGTGATCCCATGACTAGGTCTTGTGTGAACAGTCCAAGTTGTTGTAGGGAAGGGTTGGTGTTTCTTCTCTGGTGTTGGCCTAATGCTGTGCTGGATGTCTAGAGAGAAGCAAGACTGTTCAGCTTCCTAGGAGACTGAGATAAGGTGAGTTTTTGGTAAAGATCTGGAGGTGAGTCAGATGCCCAGGGACTGGCAAGTGTGCTGGATACTTTGGGCACTGTGCTGTTTTGGTAGCTCTGCTCCTGTACCAGAAAATGGGATTGCAAGTGGGAGACAGTAAAGATGAGTGGTAATGAGAAGTGTTGTCTATGTTCTAAGGTATCACTGGTCCCCGATAGTGTGGGCAGCAGCGGCTCCAGGCACCAGCGCTCCAAGCGCGTGCCTGGGGAGGCAAGCCGCAGGGGGCACCCTGCCGGTCCCTGCGAGGGCGGCAGTCAGGCAGCCTTCGGCGGCTTGCCTGCGGGAGGTCCGCAGGTTCCGCGGATTTGGCGGCAATTGGGCGGCAGGTACGCCGAATCCGTGGGACCGGGGACCTCCCGCAGGCATGCCCCCGAAGGCAGCCTGCCTGCCGTGCTTGGGGCAGCAAAAAAGCTAGAGCCGCCCCTGAGTGTGGGAAGTGCTTCATTTCATATCCTGAACCAAGGGGGAGGGGGAAAGAGGCTGTTTTCTATGTCAAACATTCAGCTGCTGAACTAGTTCTAGGAAGTGAGGGAGGGGCCCCACTCCGTCTCCGGAGGGGACTGTGGTGTTCTTCTGTTGTGTTTAATGTATTAGTCCTACTGCTGTTGCTGCTCAGGGCTCCAAAGCATCCTTGTGCTGCTGTAAAAATTGGCAAGTCTGGTAGGTGCTTTTGGCTATTGTTTCCCCCATAAACGCCTCCAAATCCACAAACTCACGTTAGACAAGACCCAGAAGGAGTGATGGGGAATGAGGTGGGAGGGGAGCAAGGGAATCACTGAGATGGAAAATATGCTGCTGTGTCTTCTTTAGGGTTATGGTGTCTCTTGCTATTTAAAGCCAAATTGATGCCAGTGGAGAGAGAGAGAAGTGACCTACATGTGAAGTGTCCTACCCCCAAGAGTGAATAGCCATTTACTGTTGGTGAGCCTGAATGCTCCTAATGAACTTCAGATATTTTCGAACAGCATCAATTGTTTTTTCATTTAAGGATACATTACTAACTGTTATGTTTTTGAGCACTTAAGCCTATATGTTTGCAGTTGTGCCCCATTCAAACCTGCTAGTCTTTCTGATTTTCCAGTATTTATCTACATTGCCTTTTAAAACATCGTCACTACCGCACTGGGGAAAGGGATCGCTTTCTGACTGGCATAGTTCAGTGTGGGTTTTCTCTGGTAGAGTAGTACTATTTAAGTGTAACCCATGACAGCTCATAGCATTACCTTCTTGTTACTTCTAGCTACCTGTGCTTCAGGAACTGGACTAAAAAGATCAACTTGTTTAATGCAAGCTAATGAACAACCACCCAAGAGTAACAATTTTTCAGGCGCTACAAAAGTGGGAGGGATTTGAATCAGTGAGTTAGAGGTGAAACGGTCTGCATCCCATTAACAGTGGTCTCTTTAGACATCCAGTCTCCCAGAATCTTCATAATGGAAGAACTCCAAGACAGGAGGAAATTGGGAATAAACTAGGCCTGCAGAGGGAAGACAAGTATGCAGAGCAAATACATGGAAATGAAAGATGGATAAATAGAAAATGGGGAAAGCTTGCACTTTTACTGGAAATGAGTTACAGGAAGGTCAGATTAACTTTGGGATTTATGAGCACTAATATGAAAGAAAAAAGATGAAAAAACAGAGGGTTATTAAAGTGCTTATATACAAATGGAAGGAGCTTAGCAGCAAAGATAAGAGAGCTGATGGCGTATACACATTTGGAATGTGTGATATTATGGGAATTGCCAGAACTTGGCTAGGAAATGACAAAAATGAGGGGATTACTGTGAAAGGAGATAGAGTTTTGAGGAGACAGACAGGGATGAGAAGGGGGAGGTGTATGCCCATTTGTGAAGTCAGAGGGTTTGGTAGTCTCTGAAAGAGCAATTCAGGAATGGTATAGAGATATTTGAGAGAGTAATGCTATCGCTGGTGTACGCCATTACTCCTCAGTCCAATAAAGGACCGAATTTCAAAATCATTGCACAAATTAAAACAAAACAAAGCAAAGCATGTGTATACTTGGTAAGAATGGTGCTAATGTGAAAATATTTTAATTCAGCATGTAAATATACTAGCAAGGAGAAGGCAGATGCCAATATGAATACAGACCTGCATGATCTGCAAATGTTTTATTCTGCCTTGTTGTTGGCTTCAAATACAGTAGTGCACCTTAAGATTGGCAGAAGCACGGTTAGCATTATTTCCCTCTTAGAGTTTTACTGCTTAAGGGCTCAGTCCTGGAAGATGCTGAACTGTCAGAGCATGGTGCTGATGCTCAGCGTTCTCAACGCTCATAGACATCAATGGGAGTTGAGGGCCTTCATCACTCTGCGTCATCAGGCCCTCAGTCTACAAATTGTGAGGGTGCTTTGCTGCTGTTCAGTCCATTGGAAAAAGACGCACATTTGTGCTGGCAGAGAGTTAGGTGCAGAATTTCACTCAGTTTCTTAATCTGCCTGGGGAGTAGATACTGCAGAAAGGAGAAGAGTGAACAGAATGAAACATCCACAATGGGTTTTGAGAAAGTTACTGATAGGGAAAAGCAAAGAAACCTTCAAAAGGAAAAAATTGGCTTACTTTTCTTGGTAGTTTCCTTCTCTGAGAACAGGCCTGGCAATCTTTTACTGAAACAATGGGGAGTAATTCATAGAGATGAAGGAAGTGAGAAAGGAGAGGAAAGAAATACATTTAAAAAACTGGCACCCCTCTACCAAAGGAAAAATGTTTGTATTTTGGATATGTTAGATCAGACCATGCTCTGGCTTGATGATGAATTTGCTGATGCCATACATTTGACCATCTAGTGCCTCAAGAAAGTATTAAAGCTTGTTCACTTGGCTGCCTTACAACTTCTGCTATAGCTGAGTCTTTTCCCATCTATGAGGTAGCTGTGCACCTAGGAAGGTGACTGTATCGAGTTGGAGGTGGGAGCATACCTTTAATTTAAAAAACTTCTGCTAAGCATTGTTTATCCACCTTGCAATGATATCTGCTGCCTTCTTATCCCTATCCAGGTAAGTCACAAATGGTGAAGATCATTTCAATCATTTTATTCTCATGAAAAATACACCACTTTGGTTCAATAGATAAAACTACCAATTCTGAAAAACTCTTAGCTGGGGTGAATGCAGCAAGGAAAACTACCCTAATAGAGAGAAACATTTACGAAGCCCTGACTAAGAATCTCTAGGCTATCTCTTACAGCAGTGGTTCTCAACCTATTTACCACTGTGGGCTGCATATGTAGCCCACAATGCAGGGCCGGTGCTACCATTTAGGCAAACTAGGCGGTTGCCTAGGGCGCCAAGATTTGGGGGCGCCAAAAAGCGGTGCCCCAATTTTTTTTACAGCGTTCCTACGCCCCCTCCCCGAGCGCGCGGTTGCCGCTCCACTTCTCCCACCTCCCAGGCTTGTAGCGCCAATCAGCTGTTTGGCGCCGCAAGCCTGGGAGGGGAGGAGCATTTATAATATGACTGGGAAGAAAAAAGAGAGAGCAGATATAGGACATCCAAGGAGAAGGAGGCAGACAAAAAAAGGTTAGATAGAATGGAGTGTAAAACATTTATTAAACAAGCTTGGAGGTAAATGAAATAAAAATAACAAAGGAATTAAAATTAGATAATAGTTTCTTTCAATACACCAGATAAACAGTCAGTGGGAGCTCTTAAGGGCTATTATTGGGAAGTTAATGACAGATCAGGTTGGTAGTCCTAAAAGGCTGAATGAATTCTTCACCTCAGTACTCAAGAGAGAAGCTGAAGCACACCATCTAGAAAGCAGGATACATTATCCTGGAGGAAAGTGAGATATTAATGTGTTTTGACTCCAGCTAGTGCAAACATCAAGTTAGTCTGGATAAAGTCAAGACTGCAAAGCTGAAACATGTTCACATGTAGGACTTTCTAGAATAGGGAAAATAGTAGGAAAGAATTTTGAGATTTTTTTAATAGTTTGCTAATGTTGGAGGAAATAAAAAAATGGAGGTGGCTAATGTAGCTCTTAAATATGAGGGCAGGTGAGGAATTAGAAGTCAATGGCTATAGGTTTTATAAGACTGGATTTCTTTATGGTGAAAGCATTGATAAGATTAAGTAATATTTCTGAATCTGACTTCTTCCTGCTCCGTCAAATATTGCTTAGAGGACAGGTAATATTTAGAGATGTGAAATACAGAATAGTTAGCATGAATTCATACAAGAGAGACTGAAGAATTTTAGAAAAGACCTATTAGATTTGTGACAAGTTGCACCCCTTAGGATGCCACCTGATGTGCTGAGATACCACTGAGCCCGCCTGTTTGCTAGGGTGCCTGGGCACCCTTTCTACCTGTCTTGCTAAGCCAGGCTATTAAGCCTCCTCCAGTAAACACACAGGCAGGGCCACACCCAATTGCAGAATGAAACAGACACTGAGATCAGTTCTGGGGCGGCTCAGCTTAAGGGACTTGCCCCAGTATTCAGGTGTCCACCTCCCTTGGAGTGCAGAATGAAATGAAATCCGCCTCCTCCCTCAATGTGAAGGAAGGTATTCACAGCCTCTTATCCCCCCGCCCCATTATGAAGTGCATAAACTGGGTTATATTATAAACAAGAAATAAGTTTATTAACTACAAAAGGTGGATTTAAAGTGAATATAAGAGATGACAGTACAAAGCCGATTACTAAGCAAATAAAACCAAACACACAAATTAAGCTTGTTTCACAAAAGAAATTGATTACAAATTCTAATTTCTCACCTTAGATATTGTTACAGGCAGATTACAGAAAGTCTTGAAAGGCAGCTGCCCTGGACTCCAGCTTGAGACCTCTGGTATTATTACTCACAAACTAGACACCCTTCCAGCTTGGGCTCAACCCTTCTCCTCCCCCCCCCCATTCAGTTCTTGCTTCCAGATGTTTTTCAGTGTCTCTTTGGGTGGGGAGGCAGAGGAGAACCCCGATGATGTCACTCCCATGCCTTATATAGCTCTTGAAGAACCCTTTGTCTAACAGTGGAAGAACACTGGCATTGCAAGGGGTGGGCCCAGTACCAGGTGACTCAGACCCATGTCTCTGCAGGGCTGTGGCAGTCATTACTCGTAGGCTGTCTGGAGCGTCCACAGGAAGACTAAGTTCTTTCGCAGTCCATTGTCTCTGCTAATGGCCTATTAGCCCTGTCTGGCTTTTCCATTGTTGTACCTGAAGGGCTGGTTGGGGGTGACACCCAAAGTAACACATTTGAAGTACAGATACATAATTAATATTCCTAACGTCAGATCCAGAAATGATACAAGCATACAAATTGGATAATCACATTCAGTAAATCATAACCTTTCCAATGATATCTCACATGAGCTATCTTGCATAAAGTATATCTTAGTTATGTTAGATCCATATTATAAGCATATTTTCATAAAGAATATGGAGTGAAATGTCATAAGATTATACCGGATTGCTTCTCATACTTTGTCCAATGGAGTCTTAAATGTCTGAAAACACAATTAGTGAGTGATGAATACATCTGTCCATTTGCTTGGCATCACAAGGAGCATAACACACCAATTTTCTGAAGACTGGGTTTGTTGAAAAACTGGACTGCATTGTTGGTATCTCCAAATATATATCCCTAGTTGAGTGCCACTACTACAATGGAAGCATGTTTGCTAGTAGTATCTAAGTCTGAGCATCTGGGAGCTGGAGGTAAGGTGTGCTCAATGGAGGAGCTTCTATTCTCCCATGGGCATTGATCCACCCGAGACTGAATATGTTAGCCTTCATGGAACATTGTATTTTTTTACCCAGATTTTTAACAGCAATATGAGGGTGATAGATAACTTAATAGTAATTAGTCTCCCAGGGTGACAATGATCAATTTAAAAGCATTAAACAATTAAAATAACCCATATAATGTGGCTTCCATAAATTCATACATGGTGAACTTGCTTAAATTCTTTGCATATGCTGCAGAATTACTAGGGAAAGTGACAGATGAAATTTCTCTGGATTTCAGAAAACCTTTTCTATCTCAGTGGATGTGCTTCAGTGTCTCTTGTCAGATTAAAAATCTTATGTTCTTAGAGTCTGAGAAGCATGAAATGAGTGATTCTGTCACCCTAAGGACTTACTACAGTCAGTGACACGAGTCTTGATCTGAAAAAAGCAGAGACAGGCAGGGCCACTGGAATAGTCGCAGACTTTTATTTTTAGTCATTTAAAAAACAAAGTTTTTACTTTTTAATTCAACGTTTTTCAGTCTTACACACTTCATAGAAATGGGCGAACTGATTCAGAAGTCATAAGAAACACACACACCGAGCTTGGGCTGGTTTTAGAACTGAGCTTGAGCCATACTTTTTTTTTTTTAAAAAAAGTTCTGAAATATTCTGAGTAGTAAAATAAGAACATAAGAATGGCCATACTGGGTCAGACCAAAGGTCCATCCAGCCCAGTATCCTGTCTGCTGACAGTGGCCAATGCCAGCTGCCCCAGAGGGAGTGAACATAACAGGTAATGATCAAGTGATCTCTCTCCTGCCATCCATCTCCACCCTCTGACAAACAGAGGCTAGGGACACCATTCCTTACCCATCCTGGCTAATAGCCATTAATGGACTTAACCTCCATGAATTTATCTAGTTCTCTTTTAAACCCTGTTATAGTCCTAGCCTTCACAACCTCCTCAGGCAAGGAGTTCCACAGCTTGACTGTGCGCTGTGTGAAGAAGAACTTCCTTTTATTTGTTTTAAACCTGCTGCCCATTAATTTCATTTGGTGGCCCCTAGTTCTTATATTATGGGAACAAGTAAATAACTTTTCCTCATTCACTTTCTCCACACCACTCATGATTTTATATACCTCTATCATATCCCCCTTAGTCTCCTCTTTTCCAAGCTGAAATGTCCTAGCCTCTTTAATCTCTCCTCATATGGGACCCGTTCCAAACCCCTAATCATTTTAGTTGCCCTTCTCTGAACCTTTTCTAATGCCAGGAAATCTTTTTTGAGATGAGGAGACCACATCTGTACACAGTATTCAATATGTGGGCGTACCATCGATTTATATAAGGGCAATAAGATATTCTCCGTCTTATTCTCTATCCCTTTTTTAATGATTCCTAACATCCTATTTGCTTTTTTGACTGCCGCTGCACACTGCATGGACGTCTTCAGAGAACTATCCACGATGACTCCAAGATCTCTTTCCTGATTAGTTTTAGCTAAATTAGCCCCCATCATATTGTATGTATAGTTGGGGTTATTTTTTCAATGTGCATTACTTTACATTTATCCACATTAAATTTCATTTGCCATTTTGTTGCCCAATCACTTAGTTTTGTGAGATCTTTTTTAAGTTCTTCACAGTCTGCTTTGGTCTTAACTATCTTGAGCAGTTTAGTATCATTGCAAACTTTGCCACCTCAGTGTTTACCCCTTTCTCCAGATCATTTATGAATAAGTTGAATAGGATTGGTCCTCGGACTGACCCTTGGGGAACACCACTAATTACCCCTCTCCATTCTGAAAATTTACCATTTATTCCTACCCTTTGTTCCCTGTCTTTTAAACAGTTCTCAATCCATGAAAGGATCTTCCCTCTTATCCCATGACAACTTAATTTATGTAAGAGCCTTTGGTGAAGGACCTTGTCAAAGGCTGTCTGGAAATCTAAGTACACTATGTCCACTGGATCCCCCTTGTCCACATGTTTATTGACCCCTTCAAAGAACTCTAATAGATTAGTAAGACATGAGTTCCCTTTACAGAAACCATGTTGACTTTTGCCCAACAATCTATGTTCTTCTATGTGTCTGACAATTTTATTCTTTACTATTGTTTCAACTAATTTGCCCGGTACTGACGTTAGACTTACCGGTCTGTAATTGCCAGGATCACCTCTAGAGCCCTTTTTAAATACTGGCGTTACATTAGCTATCTTCCGGTCATTGGGTACAGAAGCTGAACTAAAGGACATAAATATCAGAAGCAGCATTGGCTCAGCACAAAATACTTTTCCAGCAGGGCCAACATCCTTTCACTTCTTACAATGCCTTTGAAAATCTGGAAGACTGCATTTGTGGACAGTTCTGAAGGACGTGCTTTGAGATGCATTGAATTAAATGTCAATTGTATTCAAAGCACAATGTTATCTTCTAAAAGAAATAAATTGTGATAGATTAAGCTGAGGGTGAGGTGGTTCGTGATTGGATGATCCAGGAAGAGTGACTTGCTAATGGCAATGCGATCATCCATTGGAGCTGTGTTCACAAAGTACTACCAGGAGAGTGGCACAAAGTAGGAAAAATGTGAACTATGTAATTTACCTCTTTCAGTGTTCATTTCAGAGACAACTGGAGACTAGTGAACTCACTGGATTGTTTGTATGAGCTATTTACATTGACATCTGTAAAATAAAAGGTAGTGTAATATGCAAATGATTTGTATAGTTGCATTTCTTCTTTCCTCTTGTTCTGGGTAGTAGGTGGGAATTATGGGCTTGGGGATCTGGCAGTGATAAATAGGGATGGCTCCATTCACTGCAATGGAGCTGCAATAATTTATAGCAACTGAAGATCTGACCCTATGAATCTCCATTTAACTTAGAAACAATCAGAAAATCATCGCCAACTGAATCTGAACCAAACACGTGTAACCAAAGAAGAATAGTGTATCATGTATGGGTTCCATTGCTTCAATGAGGGTTTGATCTTCTAAGGTGTATGGAAATGTTGGCCTTGATCCAGACAAGTACTTAAGTATTTGCTTAAATTTCAGCATGTGAGCAGTCCTCACTGACATTGCCCTTGAGTAAACCATATGCTTAACTGCTTTGCTGGGTCGCAGCCAGAGTGCTCATCCCCCTGCAGGATTGATCTCTGAGTGTGCAGTAAACATACATTTTTATATAAGTATAAAGTTTAATACTCATTATGGCTGCCATTGCCAAACCAGGGCCAAGTTTAGTATGCAAATACAATTTTTATGACTGGCAGGGCATTTTTTTGGTGTTGTCAAATGGATAACCAAGGAGGTATTAAATTATATCAATAACTCTTGATAAATAGCAGTGCCACCTGTTGAAACATTACCCAAAGTCTCTGATCTTCCTCTTTTTGGTTTAACTCACTCTAAGGTGGTCTCTCAAATGCATTAGCTTTCTCTTCTATTTGTTGCCTTTCTCAAGTGAAATTTCAATTCACAGAAGACAAGGGCCTCACTTTAACTATATTGCATATTTCATCGTCTCAAATTGTTAAGCAAATGCCTTATTTGGTCATAAGGTTTTTATTCCCCCCCGCCCCCGACATTTCACCCACTATATTATGGGCATCATCAGATTATTTAAATCCAAAAGCCGTTATTGTGGCTCCAAAGCTTCAAATCAAACTTGAAAGGCCAGTTCAGCTGATCTTTTATAAATATGCAGCATTTATAAAGAAATAAGTGTCAATACAGCATCCCAGAGAGCATTGCAATGACCTACGCTCACTATATTTAACTAGGGACATGAAAGCTATTTAGTTTCCAAGAAGTAGTTAAGTATTACAAATGATGACTTTACAAATTCATGAATTATTGATAAAATAGAAACCTCACTGGAATTTGAGTAACTTTTATTTGAACATAATTCTCTATATTTGTGTACAGCCATCTTAACTGCATTTTTCAATTTCAGTTTCAGGTCTTGAATATGCAGCCACTGTTTCTCATTTTGCAAGCTTCACGAATACTCCAGACTACTCATGATTAGAAACTAAGCATCACACAGCACCAAATATCCAGCCTCACAATCTAACAGTGCACAGTGCTTTCAATTTATACCAGTTCCCTTCAAAAGAGAAAATTTATCAGCAAACTGTGATGCTGTATAGAATATGTGGAACAATTTGTAATATTATTGATACCAATATTATAACATTGCAATGAATTGTCCCAGATATGCTGTGTAAGGTGTCCGTGAAAATGTTATGATTTGCCAAATGTGATAATCTTGTTTATGTTTGTATTTGTTTATCTTGTTTATGTGATATTTGTGAGTTATAGATATGTAGCGTATATCTGTATTTCCAAACTTATGCTGTGTTTCTGGGTGACATCCCCAGATAGATCAGCATCAGCACTGCCTAGCCCGTTTGATGGCCCATCAAGGGTCATTAGCTGTACAATGAATCTATTGAAAGGAGCCAGAGGCTACACCTTATGTGACTCATAAGCAAGACATGTAGGGGCATGCCTGTGGACAGCGAACTCTAAGGCTTTTCCATGCCATGTGCTGTAAGCTTGTATTTTGGCAAAGGACGTACAAGGCACATGGCAAAGGATATAAAAAAGCAGCTGCATTTTCTCCATTTTGTCTTCTTACCTTTGGAGCAACTTTTCTATAGAAGAAGCTGTGAACAAAGGACTGAATAACCCATCCGAGCTGTGGATGTGTTCCAGGGGGACTCTCAAGCCAGCAAACTCACCAATCCCTCTAGGAACCTAATATATGGTCTTTGAAGTCTCTGTATGTATCTGATTGCTTTACCATTTAAAAATCTATTCTTGTTCTTTTTTTTTTCTTTTATAATAAACTTTTAGTTTTAGATGCTAAAGGTTTGGCTGGCAGTGTGGTATTTTGGGTAAGTTCCAAACTAATATTGACCTGGTAATGTGGCTGGCCCTTTGGGGGTCAAAAGAACATTTTGTATAATGAGCAGAGTTTTTAAATAACTTCTCACTTTGCTGGACCTATGTGCTGATGGCCAGAGAACTGGCATGTAATAAAGGGGGCTGTGTAATTTCTTTTTTAGCTTCTTAATAACCAGTGTGGGGGATCAGGAGCACAGTTTGTGACTGGTTGGTGAATATAACTTCAGTGTTAACAACCAGTTTTAGGAAAATCTGCTCTCCTTTTTGCAGCCTGCATTTTTGCAACCTTGGCATTTTCAGTGAGGGATACTTTAGGCACCTTGGGTCACACAAATTTCTGCATGTTTTATAGAGACAAAGTGGTTGAGGCAATATCTTTTATTGGATCAACTTCTCTTAGTGAGAGAGACACATTTTTGAGCTCCACAGAGCTCTTCTTTAGGTCTGGGAAATGTACTCAGAGTGTCACAGCTAAACACCAGGTGGAACCAGATTGTTCAGCATAAGAGTTAACACATATTTCAAGGCACCATGCCGGTGAAGTGGCCCCTTAACCGCTCTCCAGTCATAAGGGGAAAAGGGAAAAAAAGGCTGGGGAGGGGGGTTAAATGGGCTACATATTGTCGTAACAAGCCATAACTCTAATGTCTCTGTTCAGTCCGTGATTTTTTGTACCTAGCAAAGTTATTAATTTAAGCTCCCAGGCTCATATTTTGAAGGTATTGTGCATGTTTCTTTTGAGGATAAGGACTGTGAGGTCAGATATAGAGTGGTTGCTTTGTGAAAAGTGTTCACCCATTGGTGATATAGTGCTTCAATACAGAAATAAACCCTCGTCTGACCGCACATCTTTAGTTGTCATCTACAGCCCCACACTGGAACCCATACAGAATATCATCAAAAAATTACAACCCATAATCAATCCATCCTGAAAGAAATCTTTTCTGAACCCCATCCTCTGGCCATCAAACAACCCCCAAACCTCTCCAAACTCATCATCAGAAGCAAACTCCCCACAGACCAGGACACACCAACTCAAAGCAGCACCAGACCCTACCAGAACAGATGCAAAACCTGCAGGCATATCTCCACTGCTACAATGATCAACGCCCCCCCCACACACACACACAAAACATATCTTTCAAGATCATGTCTATCACAAATGTGGTGTACCTCATCCAGTGCACTGAATGCCTCAATAACAGCTATGTGAGTGAAACTTGAATGAACTCTCACAGAAAATGATAAAAGACAAAAACACCCTATCACCTGTGGGTGAACACTTTTCACAAAGCAATCATTCTATATCTGACCTCACAGTCCTCATCCTCAAAGGACACCTGCACAACACTTTTAAAAGACGAGTTTGGGGGCTTAAATTAATAACTTTTCTAGATACTAAAAATCGTGGACTGAACAGAGAGACTGGATTTATGGCTCATTACAACAATCTATAACCCACTTAACCCATCCCACAGCTTCTTATTTTTTCTATGTCCCCCTATGACTGCAGAGGTGTTAAGAGACCACTTCATCGTGCACAGTCCCTTGAAATATGTG
>NW_020664462.1:20834544-20845997 GCF_002925995.2 Terrapene triunguis | reverse complement strand
GATGACCTCTCGAGGTCCCTTCCAGTCCTAGAATCTATGAATCTATGTTTTATACAATAACCAGAGGTCCCAGCTCACCAGAGGTGAACTACTGACTCTGTTGAAGTAACAGGAATTTTCTTGTGGACCTCTAGAAGTCAGGATTTCGCCACAGATATCTAGCCATTGATAGAAGACAGTGCTCTTCAGCCATCACAGAAGAGATAAACTGGGAGTTCAAGGAGGATAAGGCAGAGGCTTGGTCGATTCGGCAGCCAGGTTCTTCAACCTCCTGACTGGGCAGGGGCACAAGTCTGGGCCATATCTGAGGGATGAGGGAGGGGGGATTGTGCGCGTTGAACTGGGGGGCAGCTCCTCTCTGCAGACCCTGCAGCAATTGACAGAAGTCTCTTTCATAGACGACACTGTAGGAAGAACATGCCGATCTAGGAATTAGGCAAGCAGCTGACTGTCTGACTCCACTAAGGATTCTCTTGTGTAGTCAGCCATGCTACTCAAGGCCTTCATTACAGGCTCAGAGGGAGCCACTGCACTTTGATTCTCTGTACCTGCCATTTGGTCCAAGCTTTGTGCTGATGCCTCTTTTCCTGATCTGAAGAAGAGTTCAGTGTAAGCGTGAAAGCTTGTTTTTCTCACCAGCAGAACTTGGTCCAATAACAGGTATTACTTCGCTCACCTTGTCTTTCTAATATCCTGGAACCAACATGACTACAACACAACATACAGCCTTTAAAATGTGTGTTTTAAAAGCCTGAACACAATGTGCATGTGTTAATTAGACAAGCTGGAGACATGCTATGTGTATTTACCCAATCAGGTGCAGACATTCAAAAAATCACCCTAGTAGCTGGGGACACATCATGTTTCACATAGCAGCCCCTCTGCGTGTCCTCCCACACAGCATGGTTTAGCGTTAATTGTTGCACCATCCAGTGCTCTCTGAGCTTTGCAATGACCAATATATGGGAGTCATACAAGCAGAAATCAGCCAGATTTGCCAACTCGCTGTCTCACTTGCTCTTTAAACACTGGTACAGTCTGCTACCTGCCACACACAAACCTTTAACTTTGACTAGAGCAGTGGGTTCTCAGTCTTTCCAGACTACTGTACTCATTTCAGGAGTCTGATTTGTCGCGTGTACCCCAAGTTTCACCTCACTTAAAAATAACTTGCTTACAAAATCAGACATAAAAATACAAAAGTGTCACAGCGCACTAGTACTGCAAAATTACTTACTTTCTAATTTTTACCATATAATTAGAAAATAAATTGATTGGAATATAAATATAGTACTTACATTTCAGTGAGTGCGATACTTGAGCCTGTTTTTCACATGTGAGCCTTGTCTGAAGCCCAAGTCCCACCACCCAGGTCTGAAGCACGTAACGTAGCTTTGCAGGGCCCCCTGTGGCATGGGGCTCTAAGCAATCGCCCAGCTCGCTGCTCCCTACTGCCAGCCCTGTGCCCTTGCAACCCCCCTAAACCTGTCCCATGACCCCCCTGGGGACTGCAACCCCTACATTGAGAAACAGTGATCCAGATGAGTTGAGTACCTCTGGTTGAGAACCACGGGACTAGAGGACGCCAAGGTGGCAAATTGTTTTTAACAAAATCGCAAACATGAGAGAAAAAAAGTGAGGAGAGAAAAAGCACTGTCATCTGGCTATAGCATGGAAGAACAGGGTCAAGCCCTTGCTTCTTCCTCTCTTTACAATGAATTCCCACTCCAGACAGCTTGCTTTCAAAACACCAGAAAACTAGCTGAGTCTGCAGCAAAAAAAAAGGGTGTTACTACATAGCACCAGTAAGGAGAGAGAGAAGCAAAGATAAGGAAAAGAGAGAAGAGGCTCAAGGACGAGTGAGGAAATAAAATGCCTGATGTTGAATTCAGTGGGAAGGGAATTCAGGGAGTATGGGACCCCCCCTCACTCCCCACGAACATTCAAAGAGCTAATAAGATAAACCAACCAAGATACTAGTGTGGAGCAGGTTCCTGTTCATTTCAATGGGAAGCTGCAGTGTCCCTTGCTAGCAGCAGGTGGTGCTGTGTCAGGTTATAAATAACAGCACTGATAATATGGCGTCTGCAAGCAAGTACTGCTTGCTGGCTTCTCCTGGATCCAGAGAGAAAATCCTCCCTTCAAGTAAGAGACACCTTTTGTTATCCTATAAAGGCAAGAAGAAGGAAGAAATTTCTGCAGCTGATTTCTCCTTATAGTTTTAATGGGGCTTGATACTAGTTTCAGTGAAGGGTTGCTATGAATTGCATTTTATTTGGATTAAATCCTGAATAACTCTCTCCTGGGGGCTATTTCATCCTCATTCGTGAATAGTTCAGTCAAAATTCCCCTGTGCATTTTCTCTGGACTGTGCTGTGAGCACAGCCAACCTCTGTCAGGTATCCGCTGCAGAGTACGACCATTTTTCTGGACAATGGGTTAATGGGTGGAAAGTCTAAGGAAACCGTCTAAGGACAATGGGTCACTGCTCTAAGGAGGAGTACAGAAGAGCAATTTTTCTAGCTGTCATTTTCCAGTCACCCAGGGCGAGTGTAATGAATTTCTCATTTGTCCAGGCCTCTAGAGCAGCCAGGAAGTTTTCAGAAAGCCCCTTTCAATTCAATCCCACCCTCTACATGACCCTTCTCCACAACTCAGTTGTCTCAATGTGTGCTCAAGCAGCTCCATGACTGACATCTTGCGGCATCCGTTAGCTATTATGAAAAGCTGATCATGATTGAGGAGAGTCCTGGTAGGCAATTGCAGATCATGGATGTCTCTGGCAGATGTGTTGGTCTGAAGGAAGAGATAACTTGAACGATGTCTAACTCTGTGCTGCCCCACCATTTTCCAAACATTACCCTTCCCCCCCCTGCCCCCAGGATATCATACAGGACAAAGCAGACAGTTCAGTGAAATTTCCTATAATACTGACAGAGTCTGTTTTCCAGTTCTGGTTTACAGCTCATCCATGAGACAATTACACATATGTGTGGGGAACTAAATCCTGAGATTCTCTGCAGAAAAGCAACATTTTGAAGTAGCAAATCCCACCCAGTAAAATTATCTCCAAGAAGATTACTAACCTTGTAACATTTCAACATTAAGAATTAGGGTAGGGGTAGGCAATTATTTTTTGTCATGATCCAAATTTCTTGGTCAAAGTATAATCAAGGTTCAGACTCCAGAGAAAATAATAATAATAAAAAATAATAACAATAATGATATTAAGTAAACCAAAAGATTTCAAGGTGTGTTCAAAAGCATCTGGCAGACCAGATTTGGCCCACAGTCTGCCTATTGATTACCCCTGAGTTAGGGTGATACTTCAATATTCCCCAGGACCCAGTAGCTCCCTCACTCCCATCCTAACACCCTTCACTTTCAGGGAAGGTGTGCCCCAATAAAAATCACTGATCAACTTTATTAGTTGGTATTCAAAAAGGTTGCTGGAAATCCCAGCTCTCCAAGCAGAAGCAAAACCCCTTGGCCACTCAACTTTTGTCACCACAATTCTCACAGTACATTTTCAAAAGATATAGGTGCCCACAAAAAAAGATCATATCTGAAAAAGCATATACAGACCTGAGCTACTAACATTAGACTTTGACCATATTTTTCAAAGCAGCTGTTGCAACTAATATTTGAAGGTGACTATCATTGTGTCAGAAGTTAGAGTTAGAGTTAATATGTCATCTAGTGTCAGAGGTGGATTAAGGCAGCATCCTTCTGTCTGGGCTTGGTAAAGGAGACTTTTGCACAGCACTCAATGACTAAGAAATAGGTGCTAGAAGGAGTAGATTAAGGAGTCATTTGTGGGATGGGGGACAGGGATGAAGAATCTGCGCATTGAAGCAATAATTCTGAGGACTCCTGATCCCCAAGGAAGCATCCTGCAGAATGTAATAGAAAATGAAAACTGTTCTGGAGGTATTTTGAAGCTATAGAATTGAATAGAGGATTATGTCCTTTTTATCAATTTCTATAGAATGATTTAAGAAACGTACAGAAAGGTTTTCGTTTTTCTATTAGTAGTAGTATTATACTAAAATCTGTAGGTTTTTGAATAATTTCTATAGAACCTTATTGGTTTAATCTCCATTAAATTCAATATGGATTATTTCCAAAAGAGAAGATTTGATTTCTCCTGGGCCCATTTAACACTGGGAATCCCTCTGTTCCCTACATTGCATTTCTAAAGGAAAGCAAAACAAAACATAACAGCAAGGTACATAATCTAGGAGACCCTAATGATAAACTAACAGGAGTTCAATTTTACCACTATTTTCATCAGATGCTAATTTTGCATTTACAGACTACAATTTATTGGATAATGGTTTGTTTTCTTTCTTTTTTTATCATGAAAAAAGGATTTTGTAGTCACATTTATGATACCAAATGCTCTCACATTTTCTAATTAAGAGCTTTGTTCAGCAAATTGTCGATGTTTGCACATGACAACCACAGGGAGAACCGTGTTGTGCACACACAGAAAAGGCTCAAAGAACGCTGCTGCAGACTGTTGCCATCACATAAACTGAAATGTGTACAGTAAGATTTTTGGGACACTTTCTGGAACATCACTGGGACTTCCTGTTCTTCTTTCAGCGAAACAGTCTTTCATTAGAACCAGCCACCTCAGAACTACAAATCCAATTCTTGCTTGATTTAACATTCTAGCCTTGTTATTCTGGTGGTTGGAATTAGCAAATTTTCATGTGTAGCAGGAGTAGTGGGGGCATCCTAGGAACTGGGTGAAAAGTTTTGCACAGGAAATGAAAGTGACTTTTCTATAGAATGAAGCACACATAGTGAAGGAAACAAATTACTTTTAGCCTGGTACTACCTGTAACTCTTGCTTATGGCAAAAGTTTTCACTAAGTAAATCCCAAAGTACGAGATTGGAGAAGGTTGGTGTCCATGTGTTGATTGTACAAATAATGCTTCTCAGAGTCCTTGAAAAGAAATGAGGAATGGGTGATGTGTTTCTGAGCTGTGCAGTTAGAGGGAGCTAATGCTCCTTATGTAGCCTTTTTTGTAGTTTGTGCAAGCAGAACTCATGAATTAACCCCCCAACACACACACCCCCACACACCTCCCAATATGGAGATATATCATTGGCTTCAACTGGAGCATTATGGTAATGGAAAGCAGGGGAGAGCCACTGATGTAAATGAATCGGTTACAGTAAAGATAAATGCAGAGCTTCTGTTGGCGTAGCTGAATCATGGAAGAAATCTGATTTAACCTGACGCACTTATGGAGAAATATTTCTCCCAATTTGACCCTCCTGGAGTAGCATTCTTAAAGGTGCACTCAATGGTGGTTTTGACTACTCAGCTATATCTACAGCTATTATATTGCTGGAATGGTTATGGGTTTTGGGGTGAATTTGCAAAGTGCCTCCTTTCCCTTTTTGCTGTGTTTGGGTATCTACAAAACAAAAATCACATAGCAAAAATGCAGTGTTCCAATTCCTCTTTCCTTGCTCACCTCTGCTCTTGCCCCTTGTGTGGAGGCAGCATTCTAGAAATGTAGTTTGGTCATCTCATCATTCCTTTCCACATATTCTCCTGTGCAGTTTTGAAGTATTTCAACTTATAGAGCTTTCACTTCCCTTGGGAGACTACTTCATGGTCTAATATATCTCACCATTAGGATTTTTTTTTTTTGGCTGTCTGGCCTAAATTTTCCGTTGCTTAATTTTTTTGCTCCTAGTTATACCTCTTTGTACCACCCTAAAAATTAATGGATCCATATATGCCAAGGCCAGAAATGATGATTGTGATCATCCAGTCTGACCTGTAACACAGGCCATTGAACTTCCCCCAAATAATTCCTAGAGCATATCTATATCTATATATCTCTATCTCAATAGGTAGATAGATAGATAGATAGATAGATAGATAGATATTAGAAAAACATCCAGTCTTGATTTAAAAGCTGTCAGTGATGGAGAATCCACCACGACCCTTGGTAAATTGTTCCAGCGGTTAATTACTCTCTGTGTTAAAAATTTATGCCTTTTTGCCAGTCTGAATTTGTCTAGCTTCATAAAGTTCTCTTCCTTCAATGAGGCATTAAAATTCTGATACCATGCTGCTTCTGACACAGAATTTAAGTAGGAACACGAAGTGGAACAAATGACTTTCCTCTTGTAAAAATAATAGAATGAGAAAACATGTATAGAATGGGTTAAGCCCATATCACTCTAGGGAACTTACATGGTCTCCATTATTGTAGTATCTGAGCACCTCACAGTCTTTAATGTATTGATTTTCATAACACCCCTATGAGATATCCCCATTTTACAGGTGGGAAACTGAGGCACTGAGGTTATATACCTTACCCAAGGTCATACAGGAAGTGTGTGTCAGAGCAGGGAATTGAACCCATGTGTCCCTGATCCCAGGCTAGCACCCAAAACAGTGCGCCATCCTTCCTCTTGTTTAAGAATATAATTTTGTGCTTCTCTGTCATCCTGTTAGTTTTTAAACACATATAGCAACATCATTAAAAAATACATAATCAGTTTGTAAACAACACGTTTCTATTAGACATGATGTCAATTGCCTGCCCATGATCTTGGATATTACCCGTTTGCTAATGGCACTGTTTTCTCATTGCCCTAAGGGTTACACATAAGGATCTATACAAGACATTCTGACCCAAGGATCAATTCAAATCACACCTGAGAAATACAATACCATAAATAAACCGGTGAGGAGTCAGGCCCCTTGTCTCATTGGAGAGGCCAAGGATAGGATTGAATTAAGCTGCACGCTTCTATATGTGGTCTCTTCAGTCAGACACATTGGCTGGGCAGTGGGGGGTTGTACAGAAGATGCCTATGCTGTACTTCTTCTGTTGGTAAAGGGCCTTTGTCTCTAGAAAAGAACTCAGCCACTACAGAAATAAACTAGAAATCAATGCAGGCTTTGTCAGTCTACTCCAGCACTTACTGTCATCAACAAGTATAAGAGTAAATGATTTGGGGGAGAAAAAATATTAGGAGAGAAAAAGGCCAGTTGAGAGAATTAGATCAATATGTTAATATAGATATTGCCATTTAGTTTATTTTTCTAATACTTAGTGTTTAGTAGTAGGCCAATATCTGACTCGGTTTAAGAGTAACAATTGGGGGTGGGAGGTTTGCCATTTTAAACGTTTCTTTCCTTTTGAAATATATTGGAAATTGACCCCTCTGAAGCCCTGAGTTTCTGGGGCAAGCTCTCTGTGAGAGTGTCTTCTGGCAAATCCATATACAATTTCCAACCCTGCAAAAATATTACATTTCAAGTATTTTCACTATATGAAAAGGTGTTGTCAAACTACTACTACTTTGGGATTTCATTGGTTTCAACTTAAAGCAGGAAACCCTACCCACTGTTAATTCTGAACACCAAAATTGCTCAAGTGCATGGTGTTGTAATAAGAGCACTGCAAAGCTAGCTGTGGCATGAGGCTGGCTTCTAAGTTCTGAGATGCATCTGAATAAGATTAATTCACAATCTAATATGACTTGTATTATCTTTATTTGTTTCAACCCTTGTCCATCCCTTCCCTATCTTGTCCTTTGCCTTTTTTCTTCATTTTTACAATTTTCTAATATAAATTTATAAATGCTTCAGGACCATTTCTTTTTCTCTACGTACATCAAATTGCAAAGTTCCACATAAATAGTGAATAATGTTAAATTCATATTATTATTATACTATGGGACCATGATCTCCCCCAGCATTTTTCTTTAGATTTTTTTCAGAGATGCATGTAAAACTCATTCCAGACTAGAAGGGGAATGGTTTACATCAGCAGTTCCCTTTCCAGACATTGCTGTGGAAAACGGTTATGGTTACTTAGCTGGTTATGTTACCTTTATCTGTAGAACATCACTGTAACCTCCCTCTCTCCATTAGGGTAAACCACCGGAACATGTTAAACTGAATTGTGTAGCAGATCCAAACTGAACTACAATTTTCATAACAATACCTGACCCAAATCTTTGAAGGGGTCTGATTCTGCGGTAGTGTATATTGTGGAGGCTACAGGAAAAGTTATGTATGCTGTCATAGTTCTTAACTAAAGATGCTTTGGCTTATCAAGGCCAGGTTGTGGGCAGCCAGACCTAGTGGTCAGAGCCAGAGTCAGGAGTCAAGAATCAGCTGGGTCAGGATACCAGGAGATCAGAAGCAGGAGACAAACTGGACATCAGAACCACACAGAGGTCAAGAGACAAGCCAGGTCAGTATGCCAGGAAGTCAAGCAGGAACAGGAGACACAAGGTACACAGTCCAGCGCAAGGTGGTTCCCAGTTGTTCAGATAGCTTCCTGTTGCTGGCTTAAGTAGGGTCAGTCCAGTGGGCCAATTGGCTGCTCTGGGACTCTGCCAATAGGGCATCAGGGTGGACCCTCAAACTGGTTAAGACTTCCTGGGTCAGCAGTTAACAGGCTGCCATGTGGAGGGTTGAAGCGTGCCTGCTCCTGTGGATGTGGGTTCAAGGGTCATGATAGGGCTAAAGTGACTGTAACAGGAATAAGGTGGCTATGCAGGATTGTTTGGGGCTGGTGATCCTTAAAATAGTCTAATAACCGATTTTTTGGCATTTGATACTGCTGGAATAGCATTTGCAAGGCTCTCGTGGCCAAAAGTGGTGGATCCAGCAAAGAGTAAGATTTTTATTATACTAAAATAATTCAGACATTACATACTTTGAAGATCTCATTGTGTACTGTAAGTAGCAGGGCGTAGGAGGCATCAAAGATGATTTCCAGTAAATATTTTCCAGTACAATTATTCTGTTATTTTACTCCCACCCACCACTATCATTTTGTGAAATTTGTTTCATTCTGCAAAAAACAGCTTTGTCACTTCTTTTCATTTTCCAGTGTCAGTCCTCTGTTTAATATTGTGAGCTAGTGGGTTGGGGTAATATACCCTAGGGTTCAATAACAGATATAGATGTAGTCTTCTAGAATATCTAATCATTTGTCTACTTTGTGTGATAATACGGTTGTACTTCATTTAAATTTATATCTGCGTATTCAAAAAGGAAGTATTGCTGCTCTGAAAAAAGACACTGGACTTTCTACCTGGAACACCTATCCCTTTGGCCTCAGTTTCTGCAATCAGCACTTAAAATAATTGTCTTTTAAAAGTTATTTTTATCTTTGATAATCCATAAAGCATCACACTTCACCAAATTATTGTCTAATAAGCTTGTCGCAAGAACCTGCAGTATGTGCTAAGAAGTCTCATTAGTCATTGTATAATAGTTTGGTGTTCTCTGGTGCAGAAATCACTGTTCAGAATTTTACCTTCAAGTAGCAAGGCTTCAAGTTGATGGTCTTGAAAAATGATACATTTTCCACATTTTTTAAATGAAGAGTAATTTCTCTAAATAGGTTGTTTTTATCTTTCTTTTCTGGATAATTTCATTCTTTTCCCCTTTGTGCGTTTTTTCCTCCTTTCATTGATGGTTATCAAGTAATATAACACTTTCACGTATTTTCCTGAACTCTGAATTATTTGACTACATTCTAAAGGGATTTACAGAGCCATGCTAAAACTTTACGCATCTCGAATTATCAATCACTCAAAAGGAGGATAGGTGGTTCAGTCTCCATGATGGTACAGTAGGGTATTCTGGTACTCCTCTTGTATTAAAGCAGGCAGTAGATGTATGGCATTGTTATCTAATAGAACTCCAGTTCCCGTGATCTTGAACATGAAAGCTTATACTTCATCCTCTGAAACTACCTATGCTTTAGTAAATAGTACTAGCTTAGGGCTTGTCTTCACTACCAGGGTAAGTTGCCCTAAGTTACGCTACTCCAGCTATGTGACTAACGTAGCTTAGGTCGACTTACCCTGATGTCTTCACTGCACTGCATGGACGGGAGATGCTCTCCAGTCAACTTACCTTACTCTTCTTGGGGAGCTGGAGTATAGGAGTCAACCGGAGAGCACTCTGCTGTCGATTTAGTGGGTCTTCACTAGATGCAGTAAATCGATACCCGCTGAATCGATTGCAGCAGCATTGATCTCCCCGGTAGTGAAGACAAGCCCTTAGTTAGCCAAAGAGCCTACAATGGCGCGCACATACTTTTTGAGCTCTTTCACCAACACCTCTTATTGTCTGATCTCTATGTCTGACCTTCATATTTTTTTATTGTACCTGCATCATTTCCAGTGTATTTTATTTATTAAAATGAATGTTGTATGATGCCTTGTTAAATGTTCCCAAAAAATTAGCCACAACTTTCATACTTATTACTCAAGAGCACTTTTGCATACATTCTAAAATCCTTCTTACTATTTGTGCAGTATGCAGAATAACTGTCATTCCCAGAATTATTTCTTGTTGAAAGTAGTATTTTGTGGAGTGATGCAGAGATCCCACTGCTGGCATGTAGTACAGTTGGCACTCTGGCGGGCCAGAGCCAAAAGCATGGAGGAGGAGTGAAAAGGCGATTGCTCTCTGCACCCTCATACACTCTTAGTTCAAGGCAGACTTCTAATAGAAACTCTGCTCAGGAGCTACCACTAGTGGAATCCGTACTAACTTGTCCTTTTGTGCCTTCAAACCCCATGACGTTTCGGAAGCAGTGCCAGCAGAAACTTCCTGGCAACATGTCTATTGAGGTGGCTGTGCTGCCTTCAGGAAGGGGAACCCAGAGAGCAGTGGTTCTTTGCACTGTGTGTTTATAGGACTGAACCCACAAATTGGAGTCAGGAAAACCTGTCTCCCGTGGAATAATCAGGAAGAAACCATGTTGAAACACCTTATTCCATGTGCTGGTTTTATGGGACGTCTCCTCTTTTCTGTTTGTGAAAGGAACTAGCCACAACAGATAATCTTTGTGATACAGAGGCCCATTGGTGCCAACTGGCAAAGGGATCACTACTCTGTCAGCAACTCCTGACAGACCTGACAAACTCACTACACCCAACATATGGCTTTCATAGCATTTATCCATTAATAGTGGCTTGTGGGGTGTCAAATGAAAGCTGGTATTACACTTGTCATTAATAGCATTGTGAAATGTATGTACTGATGATATTTGAACAGCTATGTATGCATGCTGGAATTATGTTTTAAAATCTAACCAGGCAAAGTTGATAAACAGGTTTTTTCCAGAGAGGAGATCAGATGCCTAACTCTCTGTCAAATGTTAATGAAGCATTGTAAGGCAAATCTGCATATGGCTTAAACAGGGGATGGGAAGATACCGGACATTAAACCACAGGGGTTGTCCTGTCTCTGGGATGCAAAAACAATGAACTTTAGGGTAAGACATTTTGTTATCCTGCTCTTGAGGGGGTAACCGGACAGTGCATTACTTATGCCCATGAAAACAGGATCTCAACTAACTTTGGTTGAAAAGCTGAACGAAAGGTCTTAGGTGAGAAATTGCTTTAGACAAGGTTGGCTTATTATAGTTAAGTCTTAGGC
>NW_020664462.1:20824084-20824544 GCF_002925995.2 Terrapene triunguis | reverse complement strand
AAATTGTAAATTTCATGATTTCAGCTATTTAAATCTGAAATTTCATGGTGTTGTAATTGTAGGGGTCCTCACCCAAAAAGGAGTTGTGGGGGAGGGTTGCAAGGTTATTGTGGGGGGGGGTTGCGGTACTGCTACCCTTACTTTTGCGCTGCTGCTGGTGTTTAAATATAGTTTAGGAAAATACATAGTATTTAATATGTCTATATTTGGAGTGTGTGTGTGTGTGTGTGTGTGTTTTAATTATGTTTTACTTTAAAGCAATTTAAGAGCTGCTATCAGCAATTTCTTGCAAACTGGCCACTTGCAACAATTTGCTTCACTTAGTGTCATTTGAACTGTATGCTATGGTAGTTTAAGTGCTCTTTAAACTTGCATAAAAGATTTGTGTCTCAGGGATTTTGTTCTTTGTTTAGTGTGGCGACGAGAAAGGAAAGGAAACAGAACGCCTGGTCTGTGGTAG
>NW_020664462.1:20813847-20824074 GCF_002925995.2 Terrapene triunguis | reverse complement strand
TGTGCCGCACCCGTGAGCTGACGATTCGGGAGCTATGCGTCCCTACAGTTTAGGATTTTAGGATACAATGTATTAGGGATTACAGGTTACTTTAATAAAAAATACTTTATTTTGGAAAGATTACTGCCAGTGTTGGTTACTTTATCGGAAGGTTATATCCATGTTCTTTGAATGTTTTCCTTAGCAACTTTTACCTCAGGAAGAACAGATTATGGGGGCAATAGGCAGGTTAGTGTAGTAGCACCCCAAAACTAATTTTTTCAGGGTAACAGCTCCATCTGTAAGAAACAAGAAGGCAATAGAGGTATACAGTGCAAGGCTATGGCCCAACCACTACTCCAGTCTTCTTTGCTCCCCTCTTGGTTAGGGTTACCATACGTCCAGGTTTTCCCAGACATATCCTCATTTTTAATCTTCCGCCCTCTATCCAGGTGGATTTTTCAGGCAATGTCTGGGATTTCTGTGGAGCAGACATTGCAGCTCAGAAAGAGCTGGCTCCATGTCCCAATTAGTCCCTTTCCTGCAGCCGCAGCTGCTGGATCCTGCCCATCCAGGCCCTGGCTCCTGTGGAGGAAGAGAGGCAGAGAGGTGCAGACTGATGGGCTGGCGCTTCGTCCCAGGCCTGCGTCAGCCATCCTGCCACCATGACAGGGAACGACACTGCCACCATCTCAAGAGTGAGGCCCCAGGTGCTCCTCACAGTATGTACACACACTCCTCCAAGACCCTCCAAATACTTCCTTCAGCACCCCCAAATGCTTCTCCCAGTACACACATACCTCTCCTCACCCCCCAAATACTCCCTCAAGGAACCCAAATACCCTTCCAATACACACCCACCCATCCCACACTCCCCAAATATCCCCTTATGAACCCCCCAAATACCCCTCCCAGTACACACACACACCCTTCCTATGTCCCCCAAATACTTCCTCCCAATAAACACATCCTTCCAGCACCTCCAAATACCCCCTCCCAGTACACACACCCCTTCAGCACCCCCCACCTCACAGTACAAACACCTCTCCATCCCCCCCCAATCACCCCTCCAACACCCCCAACTGTACCTCCCTCCAGCTACCCCCAGACCTCCTCCGGCAGTGCCCTCTTTTTGGGAACCTGAAAGATGGTAACACTAATCTCGGTGAAAGTGCAGAGTCTGTGCCTCAGCCCTTTGATTCCTCTGTTGACTCCTCAGGACTGGAGAAGGAAAATGAGAAAAGGAGGAGGAAGAGGAGAAGAAAAGAAAAAATACAGTCAGAAGAGGGAAAAAGTAGTACCAGTGAAAGTTGGTTCCAGACCAATGGATGAGTCCCCTGGTAGTGTATCTCCCCAGCTCCCTTAGTCTCTGGGGTGGGATATGCCATTAGTCATTTCCCTCCACGATCTCTGTCTCCCTTGGTCTTCTTGTACTCTAGTCTCTAAGGTGCCACAAGTACTCCTGTTCTTTTTCTGAACATTAAGGAGACAGATTCGGAAATTGGCCATTTAGATGTTGTGTTACAGATCGCTTTGACCTCCATTTAGTTGTACCTCGTTAGAGGAGCATGCTTTGTTTAAGTAGCAATGAGGTTATTCGTAAGTAATTCAGTACCACTGAGAGAAAAAACAATTGTAAGAACATTAAATTTTCATTAACCATGTTAAATGTAACCTGACAGTCAAATAGTCTCCAGTTGTATGGGTTTTAGTGCAATATTACTTTAAGTAACAGATGAAAGCAGGATTAGGCAGTAAAGAATACTTACATTGCTTAAGATAAAGGATAAAAATGGGGTATTTTTAAGTTAGCATGCTCTCAGCGGGGGTCCTTGATCACTCACAAGGCCATCTGCAGCTCTTGATATAATGTAGGCTTGGCATGAATACTCCATGGCAGAGAGCAAGGCAACAGAACAGTAGTTTGGACCAAAAATAAGGCTTCCTTGTTTCTCTATAAACTAGAGGGGCACACACTTTGTAGCTTCTGTAGGTCGAGCACATTGCAAATATCAGGGACTCCTTGCATTCCTTAATGTCCATGACCACCACTCCACAGGTCCCCTGGGTGCCACCATCCCATGCCCCTTTATTTCAGGGACTCCCTGCAACTCTACTCCCCCCCCACACACACACACCAGGGGCTCTGTATGCCCCCATTTCTCCTCACCCCCATGGCAGGGGCATTGTGTTCCCTTCATACTCCTTTCCCCATCTCCCTCCCTGCATTCCCCAGGTCCCCAACTACCTTTGGTATGTGTAGGCAGCAGTAAGGGGAAGTAGAGAGATTCTTCTGCCTGAAGCAATTAGGCAGTCTGGAGGACTTGATTTTCCCTATGAATCAGGCTCTTTTGGTGTTCCAATTTGCACCAAAATCAATAGGCTTGAACCCATTACCTAGAACATTCCCTGAGCTATTAGAATTGATTGGTTGCCACAAGCTATCACATTACAACAGGCAAACAGAGAATTATTCCTGGGGGAATTCTGCACCACTACGCGCACACATATTTCATGTGCCATGCCTATTTTAATTTTGGGGGGGGGGCAGAAAATAGCTTCTGCTGAAATGTTGCTGTAGGTGGGCCCTGTGACACTAGAACACAGCAGCTGCTCCTGGCAAGCCTCAGCCAGGATAGGGAAAAGAAAGAACCTGCCTTCTTCACAGCACCTGTCAGGCCAGGTCAGGAGACAGACAGTGTGGGGATACTGGGGGGTCACAGATAAGGGCTCATAAGGGCTAGTGGGGGAGGACAGACTGGGGCAGGGGCTGAATGGAAGTGGAGGCACAGGGCCACAGGGGGCAGGGATGTGCAGAGCTACATGGGCAGAGAGGGAGGGGGTTCAGAGCTACAGGGGGAAGAGGGATGGCTGAGTGGGGGCACAGAGACACATGGGGACAGGGACAGATGTGCCTGACTGAATGGGAGAGGCTAGGGGTCAGCCAGGATCTGCATGGGGATGCTTTCTAACAATCCCTCCCCACCCCCAAAAAAACCCCTGTTCCATACTTTTCCCACCCAACAACCCTTCAAGTTCATACCCAGGCTCCATCCCAGCAATTATTACCCCTTACTCCCCCAAACCTTCACACTGTTTCTGAGGGGTGCGGGAAATACAGTTCTGTGCTGCAGTTTAAATGAATTATTACTCAAAGTTCTTTATTAATATGCCTAGTAAGGAATCTATTTGTCAAAAAACATTTCCTGAATCTTTTTAGTTGTCTATATTGTTCCAGACATACTTGCTGACAGGTATTTGAAATAAATTGCCAAAATAATTGAAACTGGTGTGATTATATTTGACAAATACAATATGCAGAACTTTACAGAATTTTAAAATATTGTGTGCAGCATTTTTAATTTTTTGGCACAGAATTCCCTCAGCAGCAAGAGAATGCTGTTGAGTGTAGGGCCTTCCTTTGCTTGGCAGACTAAGTGTCTCTTTGTTACCCTGTATTTAGTCTTCCATCCAAATCCCCGAAATAACTATTTTTCAAAATGGGGTGCATATATAACAGATGTGTGTGTCCCGAGTCAGCCGATGCTCAATATTTAGCATTCACCCAGGTACAAGTACGGAAAGAACTAAAGGTTCCTTTATTACTCTTGCAGCCAGTTTTTACGGTACTGAGTCGTCTGCCTAAATATAGACAACAATGTTATAAAAGTCCCCAAAATATGACTAAATGTATTATATCTTTGACTACAGTCACAGATAATTAAGCTATGCTGCTAAAACCTTTGAAGGTGTTCTGTTATTTACCAGTTCTAGCTTTAAAATACAGCAAATAATGGCCTTTCAGAATTGGTTCATGCTGAAGTTTACACTTGAATACAAAAGAAGTCAAGCAAAAAAAAATAATCTTCAAACTGCATATAGTATAAAAATGCTGCTGGCTGCAAACAAGCAGAATTTGCCAGCATATGGCAAAAAAACAGCCTAGATTATCAAAATTAACTGAAAAACCTTCGTTCCTCACAAAGCTAAATTCAGACTCTAACGTAATCAAAGTGAACTCCATTGACTTAAATGGACCTGCATCTACAGATACCAAGTCTGCATTTGGCCTACAGTCTGCTTTTCTGTTACCGAGGTAGCTTTAAACGAGGGATTGTCAAATGGGGTTGATCCAAACACAAATGTGGTGGACAAAATACAGCAGCCCTTCCCAGAAACCTTCTGTAAAGGGTTGCAGAGTACCTCCATGAAAGCTTCCTAGGGATCTCCATGGAGGATTCCCAAGCCATCCACGTGCACATAAACAGTCTTTTTCAGAGCGCACTCTCTGCGTAGCTGGAGTGGCCACCGATACCCACTACCTCTACTTTTTTGTTCAGATTAAACATAACAAATAATAGCATGTAACCCGTACAGTTTGATTGGAAATGTGTACTTACCAGAGGTGCCTTCCCCGGCATCACGCTCCACCGCCAACTGGTCTTGTGAAGTGATGGGCTCCGGGGTTAAAAACAGTTCTTGGCTGTCAAGGAGAATGGATCCTCCGCTTGCCTGCCTCACATGAATCTTTAGCGCATCTGGCATGTAAATATCTTGCAACGCCAGCTACAACAGTGCCATGCAAATGTATGTTCTCACTTTCAGGTGACATTGTAAACAAGAAGCAGGCAGCATTATCTCCTGCAAATTGTAACCAATCTTGTTTGTCTGAGTGATTGGCTGACCAAGAAGTAGGACTGAGTGGACTTGTAGGCTCTAAAGTTTAACATTGTTTTATTTTTGAATACAGTGTTTTTTGTACATAATTCTACATTTGTAAGTTCAACTTTCATGATAAAAAGAGAACTTGTATGAGGTGAATTAAAATTTTTTCCTTTTTTTGTTTTTTACAGTGCAAATATTTGTAATAAAAAATAAATATAAAGTGAGCACTGTGCACTTTGTATTCTGTGTTGTAATTGAAAGTAATATATTTGAAAATGTAGTAAACGTCGAAAAATATTTAAAATAAATGATATTCTACTGTTGTTTAGCAGCACGATTAACCATGATTAATTTTTTTAATCGCTTGACAGCCCTAATGTAGACACATGCATTATTAACTCAACCTAATGCGGCTTATGTTGACCTAGCTTTGTAGTGTCTACACCAGGCCTAAATAGCTATCATAGTGTCAGTTTGGGAGGAAAAAGAATTTCTGGGATTATGGAGATACTTAAGATGCCACAGCAGGTTTAATCTTTCCCAGCTTCAGAATATGTTATGAATTTGTGAGGGAAGAAATTTCAGAAAATGAGATCATATTGTCCACTATGGCATTCCCTTAGTTTGCTTTTAAGAGCAGTGGAAGATAGGAACATGTTCTAAAAGAGGTTGATGGTTACACATCCTGGCCCCAGGCATTGTTGCCTTTGTGCTGCTCTGGTGATGCAAAGGGGATAGAGCTGCCCTAACCGTTTAGCTAGGAATCCCTTTGATGGAGGGCATACCCAGGTAGTGAGTGAAGCCAGGAAAGTTGCCTCAATACCGCCTGCTTACCTCACCATCTCTAGCATTGGGGGTAGGGTTGCCAATTTTGGTTGGATGTATTCCTGGAGATTTCATCACATGACATAATCTTCATTTAAAGATTAATCTTTAATTCCTGGCGACTCCAGGACAATCCTGGAGGTTGGCAACCTTAATTGGGGTGTGTTCCTGGATGGGAGGAGGTGAGCTGGAACAGAGTGCACTTCAGTGACCTCCTACCAATAGAAAGGCTCTTAGGGGCCACTCTAGTTGGCACAATTTAGAGCAGCCTAAGGCTCTCAGTTAAACTGGGGGCACCGAGGGCCACATTGTTCCCAGCGGGGCCAGGGATCAGGATCAGAATAGTACCTTCAGCCATTTTCACACACCCCTAATCTGGGGTCTGTGTCAAGTACTACTTGGTCAGACCCAGATATCTGGCCCTTAGTCAAATACTCTATAAATCTTCTTTTTCAATTTATGGGCCAAATCCTGAGGTACATGCATTTTTCACTCTGTGCCTACTCTGGTGAACTCCTATTTGTGTCAAACTCCTGTTGACATAAATAGGAGTTTGCATGGGTATCAAGTGAGTAAAATCCAAGTTAAGAACAATGTTCCCTCTAATTCTTTACATCCATGTGCGGAATGAATGTTGTTATGTGCACCAATATGGAGGTGATGGGGTCGAGGGGTTTGGAGTGTGGGAGGGGGATCAGGCCTGGGGCAGAGGGTTGGAGTGCAGGGGGGTGAGGGCTCTAGCTGGGGGTGCGGACTCTGGGGTGGAGCTCAGGATAAGGGTTTGAAGTGTGGGAGAGGGCTCAGGGCTAGGGCAGAGGGTTGCGGTAAGGGGGGTGAGGGCTCTGGAGTGGGGCCAGGGATGAGGGGTTTGGGGTGCAGGAGGGGGCTCAGGGCTGGGGCAGAGTGTTGGGATGCTGGGGGTAAGGGCTCCGGCTGTGGGTGAGGGCTATGGGGTGGGGCCAGGGATGAGGGTTTGGGGTGCAGGCTGCCCCGTGGCTGCGTTAGGGAGAGAGGACTTCCCCCAGTCCTCTCTCACTGCAGCAGCCCAGGGCTGGGGGAGAGGAACCTCTCTCCTCCTGTGTAGCTCCTGCACAGCTTAGAGGGAATTTAGGTGAAGGACCTCCCATTTTGAATAACTAATTAGCTACCAAACCAACTTGGAATTTTAATTTGTGGATTGTCAGCACTTAGAATTCTTTTTGTTAAACTTATATATTAGTAGTGACATTTTAGAGAGCACATTGTATCAGTTGAAATATCTGCATTAAATTTGAGTAATGCAGAAAACTGAATCATAGAATCATAGAATATCAGGGTTGGAAGGGACCTTAGGAGGTCATCTAGTCCAACCCCCTGCTCAAAGCAGGACTAATCCCCAACTAAATCATCCCAGCCAGGGCTTCGTCAAGCCTGACCTTAAAAACCTCTAAGGAAGGAGATTCCACCACCACCCTAGGTAACCCATTCCAGTGCTTCACCACCCTCCTAGTGAAAAAGTTTTTTCTAATATCCAACCTAAACTTCCCCCACTGCAACTTGAGACCATTACTCCTTATTCTGTCATCTGGTACCACTGAGAACAGTCTAGATTCATCCTCTTTGGAACCCCCTTTCAGGTAGTTGAAAGCAGCTATCAAATCCCCCCTCATTCTTCTCTTCTGCAGACTAAACAATCCCAGTTCCCTCAGCCTCTCCTCATAAGTCATGTGCTCCAGCCCCGAAATCATTTTTGTTGCCCTCTGCTGGACTCTCTCCAATTTTTCCACATCCTTCTTGTAGTGTGGTGCCCAAAACTGGACACAGTACTCCAGATGAGGCCTCACCAATGCCGAATAGAGAGGAATGATCACGTCCCTCGATCTGCTGGCAATGCCCCTACTTATACAAATCATACAGAGCATACATTTCAGAATACATAAAGCATGCCACAAGTAGATGTGTTTCTATACAAATATGTCAGCTGATAAAAACTGATAATGTTCTGAATCATTTCAATATATATACTCATCCACCAAATCATGCAGCATACCAGGATGTATCAAAATGAGGTTGATGACAATCGTTTGCTCCCAAGTACAATGGAAATAAGATTTAATGTGTTGCCGCTTGCCGAGTTCTGAACCTTTCTCTTTTTGGAATGAGAAGGATGTTCAAAAGAATATATATCATATTATAATCTCTGTATCCTCTGCAGTTTACATTCACTACATAAAAGCCCACAAAACTAAGGAAACTCATAGTTAATGGTGTAAGTGTGCCAATCCTGCAAGGTGCAGAGCACCTCCAACTTCCGCTGATTGCAAATGATTGCCATCACCCTTGTGTTATATACAATGGGAGCTGGGGATGCTCAGCAAATTGCAAGAAGTACAAGGCACCTTGCAGGATAGAACCCTAAAACTCCCATTACTTATACACAATAGAATTGTAGCTTAATATTATTCTAAAGTCAGTCACACTGCCGAAAGATTTGGGTTCAGTTACTAACTAAGAATTCCTTTGCCTTTGCGGGTTTGTTGCATTCTTACTGTACATTTGAAATAGGTTTCACTGTGAAAATTAAATGTTTTTAAAACCCTTTTTAAAAATTAAATCTATTATCAATTCCTTATCAAAAAATGATGTCAAGATGGAGTTTAAGGTTGAGAATACATACCAGTGACTTACGGGTGAAAACAATACAGTGACACTGACTATCCCAAAAACAAGCCCAGGGAATTCAGAATTAAATTGAAAAGAAATCCAAATATAATGAAACATATGGAAATGCACAGCCAAGGCATCCAAAAGTCTTAACTCTGCCCTTTTTATGACATTTTTGCAGTAACCATTCAATTAATGATGAGTGCATTTTGGTGTTTCTAGTTCCACAAACTGTAAACTCCACTGGCTTCTATTTGCTACCCCAGGTGGAGTTCAAGGTATTGTTTTAATTTATAAAGCCCTTAACGAGCTGGAATCGGATCTCCCTTTCACCCAATGCAGTACAGGTTCTCAAACTGGAACATCTTCATTATAGATGGAAGAGTGTACTGGGAGGGCATTTTCCAAGGAGGAGTCCTCTGCTTTTTGCTTGCTTTCCCCTGTGGTCTGCTATAGCCAGGAGTTGATAACATTCCGATCATGTTTCAAAGCTCACCTTTCCTTGTGGGTATCTGGAGAGGAGTTGAGTTTATGGAATGAGATAGCAGGATTTTTTATGAGTTGTGTTGTTTATGGAGTAATATTTTGTATTGTTTGTGGGTACTTTTACTTCCTTTATTTCATTGTGTGATATAAGAAGGTAAATTTTGTAGAGCTCTCCTTGTTTAAGACGGGAGCTTAATCTAAATAAGTGGATAAATTATCTTTAAACATTCTTACTCTGGTCCTGCAAACCTGCTAGGAGCCCCATTGAATGGGAAACCAAAGGATTATTTTATGAAGAACGAAGTGACAGTAAAATATCTGTTAAAAACATGTTTTTGTGATTAGAGGACTAAAAAATGTAACTGTTGGCAATTCTTCAGCACACCCTATTTCCGTTCTTCTTTTTCATTCTATTGGACAGTGTTGTGACATAATTATAGATTGACTTCAGCACATAAAACCTTTCCAATAAATTTCAGTCTTGTTTCAGATATTGGCACAGTACTGGAACTGCTCTTGTGAGGGTTTGTAATGATGAAGTGTTGCTTCAAGCTAACTGAGATATGCTTTCTTTCATCGTCTTACTTGATTTATCAGCAGCCTTTGATACAGTTGAGCATGGGGTCCTATTATGTTGCCTTTAGCACCTCATGAGTTTTTCTGGCTCGGTGCTGGCATGGTTTACTTCTTATTTAATGGAGCACCATCATTACAATTATGTATCACGTCTCTCTTACCATCTTGATGCCTAAAGCTTTATTGTGCAATTGGATTTTGATGATGCAATTTGCTATGACAATACAGCAATAACTGTAAAATCCTCACTATTGTGTGTTAATTTTTGTTATCTATAACATATGCATGACATGAGCGGAGGTGATAGATGTGTGAGAAACTGTGGAACTATGCAATACATTTTATGATAATATGACCTCTAATGAAACCCGGAACTTGAATCTAGCCCCGAAAGGCTCCAAGATATATATATAGCATTACAGATGCGATTTTTTTATGTGTAGAAAAGCTATTTTAGGCTATTTAAAGAGGTACTTTAAAATTTATTAGTTCTATTTTTCTCTCCTCTGAGCCCTGTGTTGGGCACATGGTAGTGAAGTACTGTTTTTCTGTAACATATATGGCACCTATCGAATACAGTGTTTATATACTCATTCATCCTATATATATATATAGTATGTTCGTGGACTAAGCAATGTGTTTATATGGCTGAATGTATGGGGATCAGCAGGGTAAGGTCTGCCACATCCCCAAATCTAGGGCTAAGATGGAATGCTATTGGGAAGTCCCCTGTGCCTGCTACTTCAGCCTGCTTTCAAGAAGCATGTTGATAACTTGGAGTGTTCAGAGAAGAGGCACAAAACGGATTGCTGTATTTTGAACCCATTGCCTCCTGTTCTGCCCTCTGTGGCAAGAGAGAAACAACTTTTCTCTATCTTTTTTCTGGCAGCCTTTCACGTATTTGAAGGCTGCTACCATGTCCCCCCTTAATCTCCTCTTTTCCTAATTACCTAGTTCCTTCAGCCTTTGCTCATATGGCTTGCATTCCATCCCTTTGATCATCTTTGTCATTTGCTTCTGGTTCCTTTCTAGTTTCTCTTTATTCTTTCTATA
>NW_020664462.1:20706020-20813837 GCF_002925995.2 Terrapene triunguis | reverse complement strand
ATATATATATACACAGAGAACATGAAACAATGGGTGTTACCATACACACTATAACGAAAGTGATCAGTTAAGGTGAGATATTATCAGTAGAAGAGAAAAAGAACTGTTTGTAGTGGTAATCTAGCCTGCAATCAGTCGTAGGATAAATCTGCTTCTCGCTGTTCTCATTAGAGATGGGCTAATGCCATAAAATTCAGCGTCAGAGGGGTAGCCGTGTTAGTCTGGATGTGTAAAAAGCGACAAAGAGTCCTGTGGCACCTTATAGACTAACAGACGTATTAGAGCATAAGCTTTCGTGGGTGAATACCCACTTCATCAGACGCATGTGGTGGAAATTTAGTCTTTAAGGGGCCACAGGACTCTTTGTCGCTTTTTATAAAATTCAGCCAGATTTACAGGGTATTTGGATCCAGAATTTTGGTATAGGTTTTTCTGTGCTTCTTCATACTTCCCAGTTTCCATTAGTTTGTTGCAATAGATTTTTAAACTGTGGGAAGAAGCCCCTTTTGAAATGACTAGCTATTATCCTTGTGAGGCCCACATTTCCAAGTGTAGCAGGGCAAAGCAATGTGGAATCCATTCATTAAATGACACATTAAGCAGCAAGAGCCTTTTCTCTGTATTGCCTGCAATAAAATATATTCAAATCACTCCATATTTCATTAAAATTATCAGTGAAATGATTTTCATCTAATGTTATTTCTGCTTTTAATAAAAAAGGGCCGCACAGAATGAATAACTGAACATTTTTTCTCTCTTTCTTTCTCTTTTACAGTTATGATATTGAAAATATCCCACAAGTGAGGGAATGACCCATAAATTGAGTTATGAAGGTCATAGTCTATGAAGTGCAGCTATTTTCCATATTTCTGCAAAGGTATGATCAGTCCCATTTGGGTATAAACTATTTTAGTTCATGGTAAATTTAAGGACTATGTGCATTGAGCTTGATATAGAATTGTTTACAGTAGGCTGTATTGACTTTGAAGTGCAGGTTTTGAAAGCCTGTATGTTCTTGGTTCCTGTTTCTTAAAAGTATATGAAGTACATTAAGCCTTCAGCAATAGACTTTACTGAAATTGTCAAGTTTAAAGTAGTTTTGAAAGCTTTTTTTGGATGCCAGAGCTGTGACAATTAGATTATATTACTGTGATGCTGCCCATTGTTTGCTGATTAGAAGAGAAGCTTTGAAACCAGAGACATGATTAAATCAGAAATGGTCATTTGAAGAAAAATAATACTTGGGAGACAGATTAATTTTATTGCTTTTGATCTTAAGCTTATTGTGAACATAGATAAATGTAAGCTTTGCTGCAGGTATCCCAGATGGGTGTCAGATACCCTAAAGAAATTGGGAGGAGGTGTGTAGCTAAGCAAGAAGAGACAAGGATTGTCTCCTGGTTGTGTACTCAGAAATAAAGATAATTCTTAGGAATATGTATAAAATAATTATAATTACAATTGAGGCAAAAATAGTTGTCAAAATAGTACAGTAAACAAAGGCTAGTGTCGTGATGAGCCAGACACCTTGAAAGCTCTTTTTACTTGTAATAAAATAATCAGTCCAGATTCTTTCTCTTTTAATTTTGAGCATTAGCATAATAAAAAACAGGACATATCAAGGAATGGGCATCATTATGAACTATCCCCTGCAGCAGAGTACTGGGAATTAATATAAAGCACAGGGTTGATCACATAATAATGCCCATGTGCATTTTTTTCTTAACAGCTTAAATATGTGCTTAATTATAAGCTTCCCTTCTGCAGAATTAGTGAAGAATACAAAGACAAAGAAAATAGAATTATTTAATTTGGGTCAAGAAATTAAAAAGAATAAACACAAAGCACAGGCAATTTGTACATACTACTGTGATTTGAAAACTCATAATCATATTACATTTCTGGATCCGGTAAAGATGTGTTTAAAGTAAAGTACAAAACTTAAATAGCATAGGAGAACTCAAGCTGTGGATGAAATGCCACATTGAAAGAAATTATTTTAGTGGCAACTTTTTTTCTAATTTAAACTAAATGTTAAGCCTTTGATGATCCTCCTGAACTAAAAAGTAATTCTGTCTGTGTTGAGATTAAGTGGAAGGGGAAAATAGTTCCAGATTTTCACAGGTTGTTGTTGATTTAGATGCTTTAGTTACCTAGCTTGTCCTGTTTCAATGCTGTTTATCAGAATTCTTTACAAACCACCTTAATTGCTTTCTCTTGGATCAGCCTGTTTAGTTACTGCCCCTCACACGCTGCAGGTGTCTCCTTAGAGATAGCAGGGTTCTGGCCTCATCAGTACCCTGCCGAGACCTTTATCAGTTGCAGGCAGTGAGTTTTCTGATTGGATTAAAGATTGATTATATTCTAATCACACCATCTAGACAGGCAGACAGGCAGCTTGTGGTCAATGGGATCTTGTAATCAGTGCTGGGATAATGAGATGCATACAGCTGGGTTTGTTGAACATCAGGTTTGCGCCCACAACTGCTGCTGTGTTCAGAAAGAGACCATTTACATCAGAGACGTGTTTGAGAAGAAATGGGATAGTCAGTTTGCCAGTGGGAACTTTAGTTTAAAGTATTTCCCAAAGCATTCAGGCTGCTGTTAGAATGACAGTAAGTGCCTGAATTTCCAAAAGCTATCTGCAAAGGTCTCCCCGCAAAAAGTCTGCTAAAATGGCTGCAGCCTCCAAGCGGTGTACTTAAAAGAGCCTGGAAGACATCAGAAATGTGCCATATCCCAAGTATTTCAGACAAACAAAACAAGGTTTCAAGTATCAGAGGGGTAGCCGTGTTAGTCTGGATCTGTAAAAAGCAACAAAGAGTCCTGTGGCACCTTAAAGACTAACAGATGTATTGGAGCATAAGCTTTCGGGGGTGACATGCGTCTGACGAAGTGGGCATTCACCCACGAAAGCTTATGCTCCAATACATGTGTTAGTCTTTAAGGTGCCACAGGACTCTTTGTTGCTCAAAACAAGGCTTGTTATGTTGAGCCAATTCCATTTTACCTTCCTCATGAAAGTAGCCCCACTGAAATGAATGAAGTCATACTGGGGTGAATTAAGTGGGTTAAGTTTAGAAGTGTGAGCAACAAGGGTGATGTTGTGGTGGGAGTCTGCTATAGACCACCAGACCAGGGGGATGAGGTGGACGAGGCTTTCTTCCGGCAACTAGCAGAAGTTACTAGATCGCAGGCCCTGGTTCTCATGGGAGACTTTAATCACCCTGATATCTGCTGGGAGAGCAATACAGCGGTGCACAGACAATCCAGGAAGTTTTTGGAAAGTGTAGGGGACAATTTCCTGGTGCAAGTGCTGGAGGAACCAACTAGGGGCAGAGCTCTTCTAGACCTGCTGCTCACAAACCGGGAAGAATTAGTAGGGGAAGCAAAAGTGAATGGGAACCTGGGAGGCAGTGACCATGAGATGGTCGAGTTCAGGATCCTGACACAAGGAAGAAAGGAGAGCAGCAGAATACGGACCCTGGACTTCAGAAAAGCAGGGAACTGATGGGCAGGACCCCTAGGAGAATAACATGAGGGGGAAAGGAGTCCAGGAGAGCTGGCTGTATTTTAAAGAATCCTTATTGAAGTTACAGGAAAAAACCATCCCAATGTATAGAAAGAACAGTAAATATGGCAGGCGACCAGCTTGGCTTAACAGTGAAATCCTTGCTGACCTTAAACGCAAAAAAGAAGCTTACAAGAAGTGGAAGATTGGACAAATGACCAGGGAGGAGTATAAAAATATTGCTCAGGCATGCAGGAGTGAAATCAGGAAGGCCAAATCACACTTGGAGTTGCAGCTAGCAAGAGATGTGACTCTTAACAAGAAGGGTTTCTTCAGGTATGTTAGCAACAAGAAGAAAGTCAAGGAAAGTGTGGGCCCCTTACTGAATGAGGGAGGCAACCTAGTAACAGATGATGTGGAAAAAGCTAATGTACTCAATGATTTTTTTGCCTCTGTCTTCACGAACAAGGTCAGTTCCCAGACTGCTGCACTGGGCAGCACAGTATGGGGAGAAGGTGACCAGCCCTCTGTGGAGAAAGAAGCGGTTCGGGACTATTTAGAGAAACTGAATGAGCACAAGTCCATGGGGCCGGATGCGCTGCATATGAGGGTGCTAAAGGAGTTGGCGGATGTGATTGCAGAGCCATTGGCCATTATCTTTGAAAACTCATGGCAATCGGGGGAGGTCCTGGATGACTGGAAAAAGGCTAATGTAGTGCCCATCTTTAAGAAAGGGAAGAAGGAGGATCCGGGGAACTACAGGCCAGTCAGCCTCACCTCAGTCCCTGGAAAAATCATGGAGCAGGTCCTCAAGGAATCAATTCTGAAGCACTTAGAGGAGAGGAAAGTGATCAGGAACAGTCAGCATGGATTCACCAAGGGCAAGTCATGCCTGACTAAACTAATTGCCTTCTATGAGGAGATAACTGGGTCTGTGGATGAGGGGAAAGCAGTGGATGTGTTATTCCTTGTTTTTAGCAAAGCTTTTGATACAGTCTCCCACAGTATTCTTGCCAGCAAGTTAAAGAAGTATGGGCTGGATGAATGGACTATAAGGTGGATAGAAAGCTGGCTAGATCATCGGGCTCAATGGGTAGTGATCAATGGCTCCATGTCTAGTTGGCAGCCGGGGCCGGTTTTGTTCAATATCTTCATTAATGATCTGGAGGATGGCGTGGACTGCACTCTCAGCAAGTTTGCAGATGACACTAAACTGGGAGGAGTGGTAGATACGCTGGAGGGTAGGGACAGGATACAGCGGGACCTACACAAATTAGAGGATTGGGCCAAAAGAAACCTGATGAGGTTCAACAAGGACAAGTGCAGAGTCCTGCACTTAGGACGGAAGAATCCCATGCACTGTTACAGACTCGGGACCAAATGGCTAGGCAGCAGTTCTGCAGAAAAGGACCCAGGGGTTACAGTGGACGAGAAGCTGGATATGAGTCAACAGTGTGCCCTTGTTGCCAAGAAGGCTAACGGCATTTTGGGCTGTATAAGTAGGGGCATTGCCAGCAGATCGAGGGACGTGATCATTCCCCTCTATTCGACATTGGTGAGGCCTCATCTGGAGTACTGTGTCCAGTTTTGGGCCCCACACTACAAGAAGGATGTGGAAAAATTGGAAAGAGTCCAGCGGAGGGCAACAAAATTGATTAGGGGACTGGAGCACATGACTTATGAGGAGAGGCTGAGGGAACTGGGATTATTTAGTCTGCAGAAGAGAAGAATGAGGGGGGATTTGATAGCTGCTTTCAACTACCTGAAAGGGGGTTCCAAAGAGGATGGATCTAGACTGTTCTCAGTGGTACCTGATGACAGAACAAGGAGTAATGGTCTCAAGTTGCAGTTGGGGAGGTTTAGGTTGGATATTAGAAAAAACTTTTTCACTAGGAGAGTGGTGAAGCACTGGAATGGGTTACCTAGGGAGGTGGTGGAATCTCCTTCCTTAGAGGTTTTTAAGGTCAGGCTTGCAAAAGCCCTGGCTGGGATGATTTAGTTGGGAATTGGTCCTGCTTTGAGCAGGGGGTTGGACTAGATGACCTCCTGAGGTCCCCTCCAACCGTGATATTCTATGATTCTATGATTCTATGAATTTGGCACTCATGTCTCAACTCATGAGAGAACCATGAAATCTTGAAGTAGATTTACAAAGAATAGAGTATATGTAAACATAAGATATTTGGTTTTGTCTCCATTGATGATTTATGCATTGATGTGTGCTCAATGGTACGTATACAAAGCAAAGGTTTCTCCAAAAAAGGACTCTATGGCTTGGAAACTTTGTTAGCTGCATATTGTTTACATATATGTTTCTGTGACAGTGAACTATGAGTGTCCAGTAGCTAGATTCAGGACCACCTCTTGTTTGTTTACTGTATTAAAATTAATTGTCTAAGTTTGTTTCACTATCATCTGTCACTACTTCAGACAGTGATTCTGCTTTGGGTGATCTTGGTTTTCCAGTTCGGGGGAAACCTGTCCTAGTCAGCTGGGTTTGATTCTGTTCTACACTATGAATCCTTTAGGGCAAAAATCAATAGGTATGTGGACCAGGAACCACTTTTGAAGAAGATTGATGTATCCTTACATTCTATTGTAAATGAACCAATAAAGCGAGTTTGTCAGAAACCTTGCACCTCTCTTCCCCTATTCTGAGTGGCTGAGAAAAAGTACATCTTACCTTAGGATTCAGGCAGCTGTATATCTGTCTCACACATACAAATGCACATGAGAGCTTTAGCAGTCAATCAGTAAAGCACACTGTGGTGAGCAGTACTTCTGGAGAGGAAAATTCACAGCTGGGAATTCAAAAATCTAGGACATCAGTACTACTATATGTGAGGTTATGTACTTCTGGAAATGGCAGTCCAAGCAGTGATATGACATCATCTTTACTTGCCCCCCGAATAAAGAGGAATAAATATTTCTGTATACAATGTGACCTGAGTGGTACCCTAATGTTCAGAGGTATTTACCCAAACTTTGGAGAAACTGCACAAGAAAAAAACTTAGGAAAAGAGATTACACATGATCACAAAATATCCCTGTATTATACTGATGTACATTGTGTCAGAACATGAACTGTTTAAATATAGAGTTTTAAAACTGTATTTCAGCATTTGTTGTAAACATCAGCACTTATTGTAAACTGTTGAAGGTAGTGATTATCTTGTGCGCTCAGTTTGCACACTATAATTACAGTACCTAATCCTAATCATGAAAGGAGTCTGTTACCTGCCAGAAATTTAATATTTTATTTTTTAAAGGTGCATAACTACAAAATCTTAGCATACCAGTAAAATGCACAGCGAATGGATAATTTCCTCTAGATTTCTCACTATAGAATAAAAAGGTTCACTTTTACAAGTTTGTCATAAACTCTGCACTGTCTTAATTCAGCATGCCATTTAATTCTGTGGATTCTGCCCTTGATGAATAACAAGCATGAAGTCAGTTGGCTAAATCCTGAAGTCCTTACTCAGACAAAATACCTACTGGCTAGAAGGAGTGATGGCTTGAGTAAAAACTGAGCAACAACCTCAGGTTTTGGTCCCAGGATTGGGCTCAATAGATTCTTGTTTGCTGTAGAAAGCTTGTTTGCAATATCATCATAACCATCATTCCATTTAAAGCCCCCCTACTTAATACTGATACTGATGGACTAATTATCCAGAGGTGAAATTTTTTTGGGGGGAAACATTTTAAATGTCTAAATATGAAAGCAGAATATAACATTTCCTAATCTCTGCTCATTTTAAACTTGAATAACCTGCTACAGACTCCATGTGCTCTCTTTCTGAGCTCAACTTTTCAAGCAGAATAATCTGAACTGTATTTTACAATAGCATCTATTATTCAAAGGGGTGAATTTCCCCCCCCCCCCAAATTACATGTGTGCAATCCTACTTAAGATCATGAGATTTCTTGCCTGTGACTGAAAGTAGAATTTGTTCTAGTATATTTTGAAACAGTTTGAAAAGCAATAAACTAGATACTGCAACTAAGGTGGTTGTAGAGGCAAAGGTGGCAGCTCAGCTACTACGCAGTCATTAAAGGTAGCAAACATTTAGCCTGGGACAGTAGGAGCTCTTTCACTGAGGAGGGTATGTTGTACAGGAGGATATCACTCTTTCTCCTTTCCACCATGGGAGTTTTGGTAGCCAATTAGCAAGGCTGACCTTTCCTGGCTTTCAAATGTGACTCCATTATTGAGAAGACCGTAGTTCACCCAGATACCTTTATGGTATTAACATGCTATCCATGCTGATTGTGCTGCTACCCAGTGCATGGTTCTACACAGCATGCAAAGGATGGGTTGAAGATTCTGTCACTTTGAGATACACCATCATCTATAGCCAGCTGTCTCTGAGGTGAAGACAAAGGCTGCTGCTGGGAAGAGGAGGAGGAAATAGATGGTGTTACACTCTCTAACCTGGAGATTGGGTGGGGGGGGAGGCGTGCAGGAAAGCCACTTCCTCTCAAATGATCACAGGGGAGCCCATTTCCCAGAATCTCTCCGGCACCTGTACTACTTTTAGAAGGCATCCACGTGAATGGGCCTGTGTATTGGCACAGTCATGTAGGGAGGGAAGATGAAGTCATGGATCCTCCTGGTGACACTTGTGAATAGCTACTGGCTGCTAGAGCAGATTCCTGAGCGGAGTGCATCAGAAATGACAGCTCCATGTTGTCCTCTTTGGAGAGTCATAAGGAAGGGATGCTGTAAGCTGGAATTTGAGTTAGGAGCTCTGGGGGCAGTGACATTCTCTACCTCTACTCTGAAACACGCAGGGTCTGTCTTAATTCCTACTGCAGGCAGGGGTGCAGCTGGCAAGGATTCTTGGAAGAGCAGAAGGTTGTGATTTTATTCTCGCTTTCAGAAACTTTGACAAAACTTCCTGGCAGTCGCTTTGTATTTTGAAGGCAATCTCCAGAAGGAAAAGGTCTAGAGACTTTGGCCTTTTAATGAAAGCGTAGGATTCTACCAGTTATCTGGCAGATTAACAAGTGTATTGGGTACCTCTGGGCTGTTCTGACATCCTAATAACTTCCCAAATGAGGCTTTACTTTCTCAGAACTGTTCCTGTGTACTAGAGCTCACCACAACCTCATCAAATAAACCTCATTGTGAAGTTTTTAAGATAACCTGGTTTGTCCCATCCCCCCCAAATTAGAAGTTTTGAAACACAATTACACTCTATTTTATTGAAGTTCCACCCAAATCAAAGTCTGTTGTCTAAATTACCTCAAAGCGTTGTCTTCTGGCTGTGGACCACACATACAACATTTGAAATAGAATTGACCTCCTCTAGGGACTTTTGGAAGGGTTCTAGAGTGACAAAATAGGTCCAGTCTTTAATGCTGGAGATGCAACTCTATCACCTCTCCATAATATATAGCATATACTAGATCTGACAGACTGATTCTAGTATAAGAACATAAGAACAGCCTGTATTTTTCTGCTGTTGTATCCAATGACAGGGCTTTTGACATCCTGGGAGATAGATCACAAAAATAGAAAGAAAATCCATCTGGTGAATGGTCAATGGATAGTTCAAATGTCTGAAGAAAATGATTATCATTCAATGCTATGTAGTAATCATTCAGTGCTAGTAATGATCAAGACAAAGAGGAAGTAAACTTTAGCAAACTGTTATGACTGCCATTGGCAAAAATCATTACTGTGCCTTTCACAATCTCTGACAGTGAGTGCCAGCCTTAGGGTAGAGACCTCAAACTGGTTGTGTGTTCTATAATTAGCTTTTACCAACCCAGTAACTAGTATGAACTCCTAAAGCACTATACCAGTTTTACCATGGAGTCACATACAGTCCTCTTCGGCATTCCAGTCTATCTTGCCATCCAGGCAAGCTGTACTAAGAGATAGTTGGTTGCCTTACACCAAAGATCACAAAAGATATAGGTTGCTTCCAGTCCTAAGAGACCAGTCACTTATCCCAGTGTACCACAGAACTCACACCAAAGACGACATTTGTAGACAATCCTATAGTAAATTAACTAAGGATTTATTAACTAGGAAAAAGAAATGAGAGAATTATTTACAGGTTAAAGCAGGCAATATATATACACAAATGAGTTATAGTCTATCGTTCCAGAGGTGACAGAGGTGTAGTAATTTCTCAGCACTGAATGTCTTTTAGAGCTAACCCAGGTTGACCCTGGGGATCTCTGCCCCTGTTTCCTAGCTCCAGCCCTCTGAGAGTCCAAACATCAGAGAGAGAGAGAGAGGAAATTTTTTCTTGTCATCTAGTTTTATTTCCTTCTTTCAGAATTCAAGCTGATGGGAGGAGCCTTTTTGCCTCTTTCTCGGTGTGATGAGGCAATTGACAAAGCCTTTGTGTTGTGATGTCCCACAATGCCCCATTTGGATTCAGTAGTCCTTCCTGATGGGCAGGAGATAACGCCTTTTGTAAGAATTCAGCGTTTTGCATTAAGTGAAGTGTTTTCCCTGTTTGGTGAGTTACATAGTTCAGAACAGACATTTTACAGTTATGGAGCAACTTAAGTATTACCTGATAGCATGGGATACAGACATTATAAGTAGAATTAATACATGCAGCAACTTACAAGCATTTCATGAAGTCTAAACACACTTGTAGAAGTCCAGTGCTTATTTTAACCATGCTAACACTTAAGTGAGCTGGACTGGTTTCCAGCAATGAATTTGTTAGTGCTCGACTGAGACCTAAAGCCATGGCAAGAGCTGGCACCTGGTCTGCCAGCATCACAATGCCTTTGGTGGTGGGGAGAGGGGCAGGGATCATGAGAAATTGTAGCAGAATATAAAGAATGGTCTTGCTGAACACACATTTTATATTTAATTAAAATGTTCTCAAGGACAGAACACACATCCATTGGATTCCAGGAACAAAAAAAGGACACAGTTCTGCTCCATCATAGTGTAGAGTTTCAAGTCTCATAATGAAGGCATATACAGCACACATTTCCTTTAAAGCTCCACCTCTTGGAGTAAGAAGCATCTCAGAATGGACATCCTCAGATAGGTCATAGCATTCTTTTATAGAGGCAAACCACACACACAAACATTACTTATTTTTAGTTGTCATTCCTCATAAATCAATACACATTTTGCAATGTAACTTAGGTTCAGAAGAAATTGAATTGGAAGTCAATGCAAGATGTGAAAATGTGCCATAAAAATGATATTGGCAGTGATCACTAACTCCTAATAGCATAGTTGAAGGTTAAGCTAAAGGTTGTCAAAAAGAGAAAAGTTGCCCATCATTTAATGTTCTGCTGATGAAGTCACAAAGTAATAATATCAGTGGGGATTCTGAAATTGGTACAAAGCATTAGGCAAGGCGGAAGATGAAATGATATGGAAGAAGTTGTTGAAGATAATAAAGTAGCAGTTTCACAGCTGAAGGAGGAACAGTGGAGACTTTCAACTCAATTGATGATAGGACTGAGCTAGACTGTAAGCATATAAAGCATGAACAAACAACTTGCTAGAAATAAAACTTTGAGTTAACAAGGCAGTATGCTAACAAGAACTGAGAAATCATGTGAAATGCTTCAAGGCCTAATAGGATCTGCATAGAGGAAGTGAATTAGGCAGTGAAGAGCTCTGTTCAAATTTCAGCTGAAAAGAGCTCAGGATGAACATTTTGTATTATGAATGGAAAAAATAGTAGAGTATTAAAGCTAAGTAAGGTTTTTACATGAAACCACAAAACCAGTCACATTCTGAGTTAAGTTTCTCTGAACCATCTTAATTATGCCCTGCCCAACATAACCAGTGCAGTATTCAATATTAAGCTTATCCATTGTTTCCATGTTAACATTTAAATATATTATGGCAACTGTGGTGATGGTGAAGTAACCCAGACTGAAGTACAGACATGTATGCAAGTATGGTTTTCCTTGCATGATTTAATTTGGACACAATCTCCCTATTCAGTTTCACGGATCAGGGCCTCTCTGATTAGAAAAGTAACTACTGTACTATGCATATGCTTACAAGGAATTTGGTGTGTTTGGATTTTGGACTTCATTTCTTGCAACTGATGGAATTTAATTCACCTTGATGGGCAGTGCACCAGAAAAAGATTCACCCCTCAGAGAGGCCAGGTATAGCTGGACCAAACCCACCAACTAATCTCAAGGCCATCTCTCTGCTGCTAGTTTCATGCTGCCAGTGGCTCTTTTTTCTTCTAGCCTTCCACCTTCATTCCCTACAAGACCCGTGAGTTCCTTTACAACCTGTGCTCTGAGGGCATTTGTGGCTTGATTCTTGTCTGGACACTGCACTGCCTCTTTTGTTTCTCTGCTCTTTCCTTCACTCAATTTTTTCTGGCTACGCGCTTTGCAGATCAGTTCCACTAGCTTGTACAGTTCAGTACTGAATTTTTCTGTACTATATTGTACTTACATCGTTTGTTTTTTATTATCCTACTTAATCATATGTAATTTCATTTGGTGGTTGCAACTTGCTACTCTGAGAGTTGTTGTGATAAATGAGCTCACACGTTTACCCTAGTTGTGAGCTCAACTAAACAGTGAGTGCAGGTTCATAAGATGTCAAAGTAACCTATAACAACAAATGTTGATGGGAAAAGATATGAAAGGGAAACAGACTGAATTAGTGCAAACAAAAAGGCGTGCTGATATAACTCAAGGATTGTGTAAACCAGAAAAGTTTGGAACCAGAATGCAGTGAACTAAAATTGATATGTTAGAAACTAAGACTAATTGGTGGACAAAATAATGCGGGGATGGGCTATTCCACCCATCACTCCCCTTTGAGGTCCTTAAAGAAAGAGACTTTGGGGAAAATTGACTGCTGGAGCGAGGTTCACTATCTTGACTGCCATGGCCGGCTCCAGCATTTCTGCCGCCCCAAGCAATTGGGGGCAATTGGGGAAGAAAAAAAAAAAAAAAAAGCCGCGATCGGCGGCGGCAGTTCAGCAGCAGGTCCTTCGCTCCTAGAAGGAGTGAGGGACCTGCCGCCCCCGAATTGCCGCAGGTGCCGCCCCTCTCCCTTGGCCGCCCCAAGCACCTGCTTGTTAAGCTGGTGCCTGGAGCCGGCCCTGTTGACTGCCACCACCACTATCTCCAGGAACCCCAGACCTTCTTTGTCCTTATCCTGGGAGATGTCCTGACCATATGAGTCCCAGGAGAGGGATCCAGATGACATCACCTCCTCCTAAATCAGGAATACCACCTGGGATGTGAGGCTCCCTCCCCCTGTGTCATTTTTCTTCCCCACCTTATTTCTTCTTTTTCCTAGCCCTCTCCTTTTCCATTTTGTTTAGTAAAAGTCTGGCTTAGCTGGCCAAGACTGTGTATTTTGCAACACTGATGTAAGCCTGTGACCAGGAAGAGGCAACTAAAAACAGTGTCCTACACAGCATAGGCACAGACTCCATGGGTGCTCTTTTAATTTTTAATAATTGGAGATATCCTATCTCCTAGAACTGGAAGGGACCCTGAAAGGTCATCGAGTCCAGCCCCCTACCTTCACTAGCAGGACCAAATACTGATTTTGCCCCAGATCCCTAAGTGGCCCCCTCAAGGATTGAACTCACAACCCTGGGTTTAGCAGGCCAGTGCTCAAACCACTGAGCTATCCCACCCCTCCAGCTCTGGCACTGGAGCACCCATGGAAAAACAATTGTAGGTGCTCAGCACCCATCAACCACCCACTGATCAGCTGTTCAGTGGACCCTGCTGATCAGCTCCTCCCCCTACCCCCAGCGCCTTCTGCCCACCACTGATCAGCTGTTTGGCAGCGGGCAGGAGGCACTCGGAGAGACGGGGAGGAGTGGGAAAAGGTGGGGCGGGGCCTAAGAAGAGGGGCAGAGCGGGGGTGGGAAGAGATGGAGAAAGGGGGCGGAGTTGGGGGAGAGGCGGGGGAGCAGCGTGGGGGTGGAGCACCCCAGGGGGAAAGCTGAAAGTCGGCACCTGTGCTACACATCCCAATGCTGGTACATGTTTGCTAAGTCTCAGTGTGGCTGGTAAGACCATGTGCTGTGCTGGTGTTTCTCCAGCAGTGAGGTTGCAAATGACAGTCAACATCAGAGACTGTCTGAACAACATCAGAAGCTGCATTTTCTATCATTGCTGTTCTTTTCTCTCTCCTTCTGAGTGTGTCTTGTTTTGTCTTCTAGGGTACGGAATCAGACTTTGACAACAACAGCAATGACAGCTCCAGACTGTCTCTACTAACTTCTCTTTTTCTCAAAAGGACAGTTACCACCATCTATAATATCATATAAGAGTTTGCCAAACAAGGGGTTTGTTCCTGCTAAAAACTCTCTCCAGTTAAAGACAAAAGGAACAAGGGATGTTGTTAAAATGAAAACTTTCTTTAATACTTTACATTTCAAATGTTTTAACTGTTTTCCTTTTCTGTATCTTCAATAAAAGGTTAAAATGGTTTTTAATGGTTTGCTGTGGTGCTAAGCAAGCTGAGGTCTGTGATTGTTTAAAACAGTTTGATGTTGGACAGCAACTGGGTTATGTTAACATCTTTGGGCCCCTGTATTCCATCTAAATTAATACATTAACGTCATCCTCACACTTGTGTTATTTCCCAGATTCCTGAGCATACTTTTCTCTCTTCCAACTTCCCTGTCTATTCCCTTCTTTGTAATATTGCCAGAATTTATTCTGCCATTGATCCTTTACCTCTGTTTGATACCCTGATTAATGCTTTAATAGCTTCCCATTTTAACTGTTTCCAATGGGCTGAATCCTGAAGTCCTGATGCTGTCAAAGTCTCTTTGAAGTCAATAGAACCACTTGAGTGCTTTTGTGCTATTTGGGATCCATAAAGTAGCAGAATCAGGCCCTTTGGAATTCACTCTGGCATTTTGTAGCCCCATTGACTTATTATTCTCTCCTCACCTTCCCTCTCTCTGAGCCAATGATTTGTTTCCTAGGGGTAGAATTTCCCAGCGAGTTTGGGATGCTGAAAACATCCCTGCTTACCTCGTAAATGCCTGGTGCAGTCAGTCAAAAGCATAATCAACTTACTAGACAAGGAAAAGGCCAGAGGATGATCTCTACCAGGGAAAAGGCATGTCTGCTGTGGTCAATACAGAAAAAAATAACAGAACTGTACTTAAAAGTAAATTATATTGTAAGACATGAAACTGGATTGGCATAACAGCTGTTTTCTCCCAAAGATACAGTGATGTGTGTAACAGACAGCAAGATCCGGAAGACTGAGCCTGGATTTTCTGCCACCTTAGTATTTTGACTGAATAATGTATCTCACATCACTGCACTCTTCAGAGTAAACCTTCCCTCCTGAATTATTTTAAAGGAGATCACAAAACAGAGTGGTATAACATGGCATAGAGACTGCAGAAGGCAAAGAAATATTCCTTCTTTAAAACCGCCAAATAGAATGCTCATTACCTTTCCACAATAGAATTCCACATTTTGTCATCTGCTCTTTATTATACAGTGGGCATTGAACTTAGTTCAATAATTCCAATTGTTACTGCATATGAAAGCTATTGGAGGTACTGACTTTCCAGTTAGAATAGTTTAGGTGATATTAAGATGGTAGAGCATGAGGGATGACTAAAATGAATAATAACTTATTCAAACAAAATCCAATCCATTACTAGAAACAGGACCGTGTGGAAAAGCCAGTTCACCTCACGTCTTAGTGTTAAAATGGAGACAAGTTCAACCAAAATGTCACACTCAGTTCAGAATAAGAGTTTAATATTATTGTTTTCAGTATAAAATGTGAATAGAAGCTCAGTAGGATAACATGAATTTTTGTTTAAAAGGACAAGTAGTTTTCTAAGGCAGTAGTCTAAATTGTTCCTCTCTGTTGCGGTTATAACAGGATAATCCATAATAGCCATCAATAAAGATCTGGGACAACTAAATGCAATGGTGAAATTTCATTATAGAAGCCTAGGACATGACATATGTAGTGCTTATTGGTTTTGGAGCACAGTGCTTACACAGCAAACATAGCCGACAAATTAATCTAGGAATTCTTTTTTTAAAGCAGTTATGACACTTAATTATGCAGCGTTCTCTCTATTCACCACTGCCATAAATATTGCTACTTGTCCTACAGCATGGCACGGCCGTGTGTTGCTAAGCAATTCTTGACATTAATGGAGAGAAGTTAAATAAACATATAAGCTGCATGGAAATGCATGCATATGTAATCATGCAATCAACAAGACTCCTCCTTAGCTCACAGCAACAGCTTAAAATAGTTGCTCTATATTTTCTTTGCAGTAGTTGTTTTTTGCTAATTTTGAGCTCCATTCTCCACTTACTCATGCTGAGCAGCATGTACTCACACAGATAGTCCCATTGAAGCCCACTGGGGCTTCTCTCACATGAGTGCAAGTTGAAGAATTAGCTCCTATGGAATTATTTTACCTGTTTCCTGGCAAAATATTTTCAGTCTCATCCAAAAACTTATGGAAAACCGGGTTTCACGGAAGAGACAAAAGTATCACCTTGTGGGTACAGCAGTGAGTACTATTAACGTCCATCAGTTTGTGTAATGTATCCTAGAACCAGATTGCGCTTGGCCCTTCTATAGTGTGCAGTAGGGGTGAAGTACAAAGGAGCCTTCCTCTTCCCTCAGGTAGGCCCTGTGAGGGCCAGGCAGAATTTCCATTTCAGCAGTCTGGGTGCACAAGACTGCTCCCTTCCTGCCTCCTGGGTGCACAGCAGGGATGAGGAGAAACCATACTTCCAGCTTCTCATAGGTAGGCCACAATCTGACCCTAAGTTAATTTACTGTTTTCTATTGAACTTTTAAAAAGTGTTAATGGTATAAATTGAAATTTCCTATCATAGGTAGACATCCTTTTCCTGCTATGTGTGGCATATAAGGATGCAGTCGAGCAGCGGAAGGACACCACTCTACTACCCAGGAGAATCAATGAGGTAGCCACTGTTTCAACAAGTAGTTTGCTTGTTCAAGACAAGTACTGCCAAAGTGACACATTTCTGAGGATATTCAAAGACCATTCTCTTTTATTCCGGCACAGAATTGGGCCCTAAAGACTAGCTAGTGCTATTCTAGTTCACTCCTCAGCATTTGGATCACTTAAGACCATTACACACCAAGGTCTGTATGTTTTCTAACACAGAGCTTCTGATGTGCAGTAATTCCACTTCCAATTAATATTTTCTCAACTTCAGAATCTTTAAAATCATGCAAGTTCTCCAGTATTTAATGAGGCACTTGAAGCTGTGCAACCCTGAATAGAAAAATAAAGTCAGGAAAAAATATATGTATATAAAAACTCAGACTTTCAAAAAGGCTGCTCATGACTGTTACCAAAGAAAATGGAAATTATCCCCTGGTTTACAATATTCTTTGACCAATGTGTTCATTCATTCTTTTCGACTGAATGAATGTTCTCTTTAGTGGAAAATTGCATGGCCGGCGGGAATGAGAATGATATCAGCTCAAAATCTGGCCTACTGTATATCAGAGCAAACATGAACCACTCTCGTATTTAAATGAAAGGCTGGCAAAGTGATTTAAATGCAGTTTGAGTTGGTTTTAATATCACAGGTCATCAGAAACATTCGCCACTATGTGCATGAATTTTATACAAAGCCAAATATATTACCTTATAGTCTTATGTTGTATATCAGTACACTCTAGGCCACATACTGATCTCAGTTACACCAGGCTAAATCCTGAGTAATTTCTTTGAATTTATTCCTGCATTCACAGCAGTGTAATTGAGGTCAGATTCTGGCCCATAGTTGTACCACAATTGTGCCTCAAATACCAAATTCTACCTCCAATTGAATGTGGTTACACCAAAGGCAACTAGATTAGGAAAATTTGCACCAATGTGACTACACTGGAGCAATCTGTTAATATAGATGAAATGAAGCTTGTTCCAGTGCAATATCTGTCTTGGCCAGGGCTCTGCCTACCCTGGAAGGATCCAGCAGGACAGCACTGAGTCAGAGGGCAGGCATCGCTTTTACAGGCAGTCTGATAATAAGGTGCTCAGATACTGTGGTGGTGGGTGTGAATATAAGAACTTGGAGGGATGGATGGAGAGGTAAATAATGCTGTAGCCAATCCATTGCCCTACAGTTCTCTGCCCATCGCCTCACTGAAGGTGTTATGCCTCTCAACGTATTACCCGAGAAAGAAAATCCTGCCCTAGTGTTTTGTGGGCTTTCTATGGTAAAGATGTTAAAGCATTGTATATAAAGGTCCATGTCTCTCTATAGATCAATGAACACATCTCAAAATTGCAAACATGAAAGATTGCCATTTCATGTGCACAGATTTAGCCCAGGAAAGGGTGCTCTTAACTCTAACACCTAATATATTATAGAAAATATGTATTCATTGCAACCCCCCATATATTGGATTTGAAGTCTTCAATGCCCTAAAAATTCCAAATTAATTTTGTCTCTGAAGCTATGGCACACCATACTATAGCTAGATAGATAGATAGAAACAGAATACTGTTTAGTGTTGGTTCTTTTATTCTGTTTTAAAGATATAACAATGAAGTACCTGAGCCCAGGTAGCTCAGAAGAAGTAAAAATTCTCTGTCATATTACAGAGATTTTCCCAAAATGCACAGACAGTTTGTCTTGCAGTTTCTTACTGCCTCTGGGATCAAGGAAGAAGTATAGGAGGAACTGAGCATGTGTCTGACTCTGTGCCTCCTGGGGCTACCCCTGTAATGGTACAGAATCAGATCACAGTAGCACCCAATGTTCTAGAGGCTTTCCAAGCACAGTCATCAAGACAATACATTTCTTGCTATAAAGTAGGACTTGGGTGGTGGTTTTATTGGTTGCAGTTTCTTCTTTCCTAACATTTCTTATAAGAATGCAGAAAATGGGGGCTATCAAGTCTTTCCATTTGTAAAAATGAACATGTAATGTCTTTGTCATCAGGATGTGCCTTTGGGCAAGGGTGCTGTCTCCTAGAGAGCAATCTTTAGGCTATATATAGGAGACGTGGGTTGCTGAAGTTCATAGGGACTCTCCAAGGAGATATGTCTTGTAATATATTAAAGGATCTGATGTGCATACACCTGGTAACACAGTCCAATCACTCAGTTCAAGCTTTAATCTCCAAAGGAAACTTCACAAGGAAACTCAGTAACCCATTTACACTAGTGGGAGTGATCTGAAGAGTCAATAAAACGCTAAAGGACAGTAAAAGCACAGGAGTGGGCAGTCCATCCTTAGGGACTTTATTTGAACTAACAAGGTGTAAGAAACTCTAAATGGAACTTTAAAAAAAAGCTGGTTTAAAAATGTATGCAAATTGACTAACAATATAAAACCCACAATCTAACCTTTCGCGCCTCAAAATTCGATACGAGTTTTCCATAAAGGGTGTGTGTGCTTCCTAACTTGAATCTGGAGTAGATGGATTTGCTGGTCTTGAAACCTTTCTGAGTCAATTATTTTTATTTGTTTTCAATTGGCATTGCAGCAATCTCTTTCAGGACTCCATAGACTAGAGTTGCTGGAGGCTCACTCCTTTTAGACATTGGAGCAGAAAGAAATCATGCTTTTCAGTTTGGACCTGGAATAAAAATACTGTTCTGCTTCCTGACTGAGCTCTCCCCATCATTTTAGAAGCTTGTTGGTGCTGCCAACTAGATAATCACAGCAGCTTTTTTCCAAGCCTTTATTGTTTTTCCTTTTCAGGATTTCAGCAGCTAATTCTAAAGGCAGGTTACTTATAAAATGAAGCTTCCTTAAAAAATTTAAAAAGCTCACACGCTGTTTTTTGTCATGCCGTGAGGTTAGATGTACATGTACATTCATAAACATGTTGTGAATAGAGCCTTCAGCAGTGAACCAGGTTCCCAAGACTTGTCTTGTCAGCCATGTGATAAACTGTCACACTTATGAAAAACACTTGTATAATTTTGTTCTGAAGAAGTCTTCACATTTAGTTCACAGATTCCAATGAGTAGAAAGTCTTAGACTTGTTACAGTAGCTATTCTTGTTTAGTACTTCAAATATTTTCTACACAGAGAAAATGCACTTTCCTTTAGAATTTAGGGGCAAATTCCTGTACAAAGTTCCAATAAATGATGGAAATACATTTCCTGCTGTTACATGCAATATGTAAACTAAGGATCTTCAATTTTAAACTAATCACACTTTTCATTCTAGTGATAATAATATGTTTTTAAAAAGCAGTTGATATCATCACCTTGGAGTATTGCAGGAAAATATTTTTACAAAAATTGCAGTTTCAGAAGATGTCTATCATTTATTGAACTAGCAACAGTATACAGCAATTCAGCCTATTAAAACCCTCTATAGATAGTGATATTCTGTGCTTGTAATGAACCCAAGCCTTTGCTGCCACTCCACCATGCATAAACCTTGGGCAAATGAGGAACATTTAGAAATTTAATTTATCTGATATGAAATGAATTCCATGGTATCTGGCGATACTAGGATGGTTTACAGTGCAAATTTTTTCTTTGAAATCATTGTTGACCCCAGTGGTTTTAAACCTGTGATCCGTGGACTCTTGGAGGACTATGTCTAAGGGGACCATGAAAGGTTGTCATTACCATAGAATAGTGGTTTTCAACCTGGGGTCCATAGATTATGTCAAAGATTTCCAAAGGGGGTCCACACCTCCATTCAAAATTTTTTAGGGGTCTACAAATGAAAAAAGTTTGAAAATCACTGGTCTATCCTAAGCTAAAATTGGTGGTAGTACCAACAATATTCAATAACCAAAGTCAAAAGTGAAAGAGAAACTTAAAGATTAAAAAGACAGGCTTATTTAATTTGCTTAAGAGTGAGAATGGTTTAGAAAAAGCATATATGTTACAGCAAATGCAAGAATCCATTAATGCAGTTAATATTGTCCTAAGGGCTCCAACTGAATGAGAATCTGAAAGGTTACCATGTATATTGTTCAACAAATCTTCAAAAGAGCATTCCCAGATATTTTGTATAAGCACGCATTAGTGCAAATGTGTGTGTTTTAGAATTTGTGCTAACATCTACTCCTCCTTTGTCCCCACTTAAACATTAACTCCATTCATTCATTGAGTAAATGAAGTAGCCAAGAGTTAGATGAAAGGGTTTGCTTTCTGTTGAATGTCATAGAATAAAATTGCCTCAGAGTTATTCCAACAGGTTAATCCTGTGCAATTCTCTCACTGCAGGTAAAGCAGTTGAAAAATAAAATCAGAAGAAGGAGATGTGATCACAATTGACAGAGGAGGGAGGAGGAGAATATTTCTTTAAGCTTCAGAAAAAGGTCCAATGTTATGTTGGGAAAGGTAAAACTTATCTTCAGCACAGCTTCTTTTCTAACGGTCCAAATCCTTAGTCCTGGAACCAGTGCTGTGTTTTGGCCTGCAAAAGCCTGCAGCTATATTTAAAATATGTAGTATTTTCTCTTCCTGATTTTCTAGGCCCCACACTGTCCTGAGAGCTGATTCCTTCTAGCCTCCCTCATGGGATTTGGAGCTGTTTAGAATGGAATTTAGGCTGAAAGTGGGAATAGACTGTAGCTAAAATAATCAAATACTGTACTTTAATGTTCATATTATTGGTGAATTTCTGATATTTCTAGATAGACCTGCTGAAAGGTAGTTTGGCCACCGAGGATGGACTAGGAGACTCAGGTGTCCTTTCCTGTGTTCCAAATTCATTTCACATAGACCACTAAAAGTCTTTCAGAGGGTAACAAATTCTGTTAATAATTATCCTGAACTGGTGAGCCTGTATTAGAATGTTGGAAATGCTTTGTAAACATACTTAGAATTTTAGAAGTATAATTTGGAATTATACTTGAATGGATTGTCATTTTTATTACATTTCTCCCACCCACCCCACCCCCACTATGATCACTAGAGCTATGCTAATAACTGACTGTTTTGGCATGCCGGTAGTTCCAGGGATTTTTTTTTTTTAGGTAAAATAAATATTTTTTTTTCTGAATTTTTGGAGTGTGACACTGATAGGCCAGCTCATAACAAAACCACAGACTAATTCACTTGTGTGTGGATATCAAAGAAATGGCAATGTTATTGTCTGCACTTACTTACAATCTATCGTTTAATGTCACATTACATTATTTGTATCCAGTAATTAGGTAACCCTAGATTAAAATGTGTTGTAGTGTTAAGATGTAAATGTACTGGATGTGTAAACTTCATGAGAACTAATGAAGGATTGTTTCTGGCTATCACATTGTGTTTACATTATGTTTACCCATCACATGAGATTGGAGCTTTGGAAATGTAAAAGATTGCTAACTTCAGTGCATGGGTCATTGTGTTCAACAGTGGAAGTTCACAGGTGAGATCCCCAGGGTGAGATCCCCAAGGCTATTTTGTGGAACCCTGGCAGACTTATGGAAAACTAGCGGATCAGTACATCTCTGCTATCATTTTGGACTTACAAACTTTGACTCTCCTGCTAATGCATTTTACCTGTTTTAACCTCTCAATAGGGTTGCCAACCCTCCAGGATTGTCCTGGACTCTTCAGGAATTAAAGATTAATCATTAATTAAAGATTATGTCATGTGATGAAATTTCCAGGAGTTCATCCAAAGTTGGCAACCCTACCTCTCAATAACTCTCATTTATTTTCTTAGCTAATAACCCTTTAGTTAGTTTACTAGAGAAATTGGCTACCAGCATTGTTTTTGGTGTGAGATTGAGAGTATGTGATATTTGATATTAGGGACCCTTATCCAGGAGTGAAAGTAGAAATAGGGACTTACCGGTACGGGGCTGAGTTGGGGCCAGCCCTGGCCCCCGGAAGGTGCGGGGCCTTGGGTGGAAGAGGAGGGGATGGGGGGGTCAGAGCCAGCCCCGGCCAGCCCTGTACCGTTAAGTGCCCTCCCCTTCCCCCGCCGGGATAGCAGTGGCAGCCGGGGGCTCTGGCAGCAGTTTAAAGGGCACAGGGCTTGGCCTCCACTACCCCTGCTGGAGGCCCCAGCTGCCGCTGTTACCCCAGGGCTCCGGCAGCAGGGCTCCAGGGGCTATTTAAAGGGCCCGGGGCTCCCCTGCCTCTACCACCCTGGGCCCTTTAAATAGCCACCGGAGCCCCGCAGCTACTCCAGGGCTCTGGGGCCTATTTCAAGGGCCCAGGACTCCCCTGCTTCTACCGCCCCGGCCCTTTAAATAGCCCGCGGAGCCCTGGAGTAGCGGCGGCGGGGCTCCAGTGGCTATTTAAAGGGCCCAGGGCAGTAGAGGCAGCGGGAGCCCCGTCCCTTTAAATAACCCCTGGAGTCGCGCTGCCGCTACCCCAAGGCTCCAGCAGTGGGGCTCTGGCAGCAATTTAAAGGGCCTGCAGCTCAGCTGCTGCTGGGAGCCCGAGGCCCTTTACATTGCCGCCTTGGGAAGCCGGGCCGCCCTGGTACGGCGCACCGGCTCTTGCCGGTACGCCGTACCGGGGCGTACCGGCTTACTTTCACCTCTGCCCTTATCATAAAGTCTAGTTTGTATGGGTGGCAAGGTAGGCTGGAGAGCCTCAGAGGGACTGTTTGTGATGCCACAGTAAGATTACAATATTGATCCATGAGTGCACATTTGTTACTGACTTGGTGAAGTCTCAGTATAGAATATACCGCCAGTGTGAGGGGTCTGCCCTGTTTTCTGACAGTCAGACCCAAGATTGGCACTCGCAGTGATGGGCCACTTCAGACAGCATGATGTGGAGAATCAAAAATAATTTTTAAAAAATTGTTTAAGGTCAAATTAAACGTTTTGTGGCTGGGCACTTTTAACCTTTTTTTAATAAAAGCAAAGGAAATGATGGGTTAGCTCTGCAAAACCAGAGGGGTAGGTTCCTCCTTTATACTCAATAGCCAAGGATGTGGGAGACCCAAGATTAGGTGCCTGCTCTGAATCAGGCACAACAGAGACGTGAAGTTGGGTGAGTGCACTAACCACTGGGCTACTGCTTATGGTCTCTCTCAATTGAAGCAGTTCAATGTTGTAAAAATACTTAAATATGCATTGGGCCAGAGAGAGTAAGTGAGAATGACACTAGATAGCCTGTCAGTTAGGCCTTTGATCTGAGATGGTGGACAGCTGGGTTCAAGTTCCTGCTCCAGAGTGGGGATTTGAAGCTGGGTTTCCCACAACACTGGTGAGTGCCCTAATTGCTGAGCAATTCAGTAAAATGGCACAGCATTGCCTTCTCCTCCAGTTTTGTGAATGGTGCCTGAGACCCCTTGGGAATCTAGCCAGAAATTTTTATTTATTTTTTTTGGCTGAAACTATTTGGCAAATTTTGCCAAATTTGAGAATCGCTTCAGTCGACCCCAAACTGCATTTTTCGACAAATAAACTATTCATCCAAAAAATTTCACCGAGCTCTAATCTTCAGTTTGTGTACTGCTTTACAGAGGGGCTTTATCTGATTCTTTTAGAGCTGAAGTTCAAATGGTTCCAAACTGTAATCTGTCTGCCAGTTGTTAAAAGGGATATCTGTATATATCTCTCCCTCCCATCTTCACCTCCTCCCACCTTCTCATGCCAAGTTTCTGTATCTCCCTGGATAGTAAAATGCTGTTAAGATGAAACAAACAGTACCCTGAGCTCACAGCCCAGCATCTCAGTACAGCAGCTTAAAGTTTGACCCATGCTGGGCAAGAGGCATAGAAACTATATAGGGCACTACAAACAACTCTTAAAGGAATGTATAATAAGCATCAGCAACTCCCTCAATAATGTGAACCATTTCTTTCCAGCGTCATAAGGCAAAAAGGAGCCTGTTATAATATCACCAGTTAATTATATGCCTCCTCTCCTCAACAGACACATAAAAGAAACAGCGAAGAGCAAAAGGAATAGACTGCAGCAGTGACAGATTGAGACTCTTCTTGTTAAATTAAATCTGTCCGAAGATACGATGTATTAGAGTGGACAGCAGTGATAATGGGTACTGTTTCTTTAGTGTGTCTATGTATAAATTAGCTACCTTCAATTGCTATTTGGCCAATAAAGCTTCTGCAATTTTGCTTCTAGTTCCATATACACTGCAGTAATTACAATTGTGACTTTATTTACTTCTGACGGCAAATATGAATAAATTATGTCACATCACTTTGCCCATGTTATGCCTGGTCTCTCGTTCCAGTATATGTTGTGTCATGTCCTATATTCCAATGATTCTATGCAACATGATGCCTGTGGCAGATGTGTCCCACTGTGACATATTTCCCTTTCGATCAGGTCTTTAAACATTAGTCTACCTATTTTCTGAAAGAAGCTTCAAGCCCCAATAGAAATAGACTATCTCTAGTGTCCATAGAATGTAATGGTGCTTTGTCACCGCCAAAATTACTTTTGTTTGCAGTGTTGTTAGAACCATGTTGGTCCGAGGATATTAGAAAGACAAGGTGGTGAGGTAATATCTTTTATTGGATCAAATTCAGTTGTTGAAAGAGACAAGCTTTCATGTTTACACAGAGCTCTTTAAATCAATTTGGAGTGACTTAAAACATTGTTGACTATTACCTCTTTGTACTTTTTATAGGGCTCCCCTTTCTTAATCATAGCACCATGCCATCATTACTGAAACTAATTCTTCAGTGGCCCTTATGCTTTGTAGCTAAATTGATTTTTCTCTTCCTAATTCCTGTTTTTACTTCCATTACAAAGCCCACCAGGATTCCCACATGGGCAATGGATCAGTGTTTTCAGACAGCTGCGTAAAAGAACTGAGCATTCTCAGGGCTTTCAGAAAATAGCCTAGAAGTAACACAAAGGTATCCAAAGACAGCACAAAAAGTAGGATATAGAGAAAACAAGAGATTGTATTTTGTCAATTGAATGTAAAAATTGTGAAATCCTGTGGTAAGTATATTTATATTGTACCTCCTTTTCTGGAACTACATTTTCAGAATTAATTCTAACAAAATATACAAAATTATTACTTTTGGCAGATAAAATTTTAAATAAAAAAATCATTTGAAATGTATGGTGGTTTCAAAAATCATAGAACATATTGTGTATCTTTACATAAAAGTATTATGTTAACCCTTTATAGTTTTTGTTTGTTTTAAACTTCTCTTTTGAACCTTTGAGCAATTTTCAAACTGAAGGAAAGTAATTGGAAGAGCAATATGCAATCATTACAAACATCAGGCTTTAAAAAAAAAAAAAAAAAAATATAAAACTCTTTTTAGCAAAAAAAAAAAAAAAAAAAAAAAAAAAAAAAAAGCTTTAACGCTTGTGTAGGCTACACAAATGAACATATTTCAGAAACATTACACTTCTTAAGATTCTGACAATCCAACAAAAGCATCTTCCAATTTTTAAATAATTAGCTCTCCTATTCTGAGATGTGAACAGCTGCAAATCAGAACTTTACTCAGCAAACAACATCAACCTCCTTGTGCACCTTCAAAGCACAAGAACAGATGCTGCTTACCATTTCTACGTAATACAGTTTGGAACATATTATCAGTAAGTAGTATGCTCTTTCTGGATTGGAAAATACAAGTAGGGCAAACTAATGTGAAATGACAGAGGGAAATGAAATGCCATATGACCAAAATTGTTAATGCATAAAGCTCCTCTTAACAGGATGAATATACATATGTGGGGTGTTTGTGTGTGTGTGTGTGTGTTTTCTATTGCAATCATTATTGGGCAACTAGGCACTGTTCTTTATTCTTTCCTATATCATACGAAACAGTCAATTAAATTAATAGGCAATCAATTTAAAACAGATGAGGCGCTATAAATGCCATGTATTATCTGTAGAATTCACAGCCAGATGATATTGAGGGAAATAGTTTATTAAGATTCAAAAGACTCAGACTCTTCAGCTCAAGTCTGCAAACTCTCTGAGCACAGAACTCAGTGGGAGGTATGTTTGTGGAGGGCTTGTAAGACTGAGCCAAATCCTGAAGCCTATATTAATCTTTACACAGCAAGCTCCCGGTTTGCCTGGGTTTTGTTAATCCCACCAAATCAGTTCCCTGATCCCTGTTTCATATATTTGGCTTTTCTTTGAGGTAAAACAGATAATCATTTCTAGACTGAAAAAAATGCAAGATTTAATCCTAGTTCTTCAGTACATACAGATCCTTCTATCTCCAGCTTTGATGATCCTAAAATTACTTATGTTTCAAAAAAGAAAAAAAGAGAGAGAGAGAGAGAGACCATTAGATATGTAACAGCATTGGATTCTCGTCACCTGAAGTCAATGAGAATTCTGTCCCTGACTTCAATGAGCAGACAATCAAGCCCTCAATGCCCACAAGATAATCATATGGCAGGATGCATCCCTTTTATATTTTGTTAATATGGTTAATTAGATTTTAAAATGGGGAATGGAGTCTTGGTATCTTTCTTAATTAGTTGGTGAAAACAATTAATTCCTATTTAAAGTTCCAGTTCTGCAAACACTTAAGCATGTGTTTATCTTTAAGCATGCAAGTCGTTCTATTTGCATGTTTAAGGCTAAGCAAGTTTGTAGGTATCTGCCTCTTGGGTGAGGCTACCAACTGAGGTGCCTATTAGTGCCCATTGTGATTAGGGTTGTATTATTCATTTGGATATGTCGAAAACAGATTGATACCATCAACTCATTTTATGGGCCTCTGTCAGCCATTAGATGTAACAGCTGACCAAGGTCACATTCATACAGGTGATGTAAAAAGCTGCATATCCTGTTGCAATTCCCTGAATTATCCAGCCTCCAAAGCCAAGATTTCAGCGGGCCCAAATACCTTTGAAAGTATGGGTCTAAGAGCCTTACATTATCCATTCTACTTGGACAAAGATTCAAGTAAAATTAAAATAGGTCTTATTGTAGCCCATAGGGCTAGCTTGCCTTTATTATATTCAGCCGTAATGCAAGGAACCTACAGCCTTTATCCTGTAAGACATTAGCTTCAGCAGTTTTAGCATAAGGATTGAGTCCTATGAATTTTGGCACAGACAAATGGCCCAGTGGAAAACCCCAAGTATTGGGGAGCTGAAAAAAGAGTGTTTAAGGGGAATTTCCAACCACAGGAACATGAGTCCAACCACAAGAGTGTTATGGCAACAAATTGACGTACACAACAATAACAAGTGACAAAGAGTCCTGTGGCACCTTATAGACTAACAGAAGTATTGGAGCATAAGCTTTCGTGGGTGAATACCTACTTCGTCAGACACATGACGAAGTGGGTATTCACCCACAAAAGCTTATTCTCCAATACTTCTGTTAGTCTATAAGGTGCCACAGGACTCTTTGTCGCTTTTTACAGATCCCGACTAACATGGCTACCCCTCTGATACTTTACAACAATAACAGATACATAAGCTACATCTGCAGATACCTAACCACAAGAGGGCTGTGGCAATGAACTGACATATATGATAATAAGTTGAGATCATTGATATACTAACCTATAGGAGGACGCTCTAACATTAGTAAGGGGAGGAAATACAAATAAGGAAAAGGGGCAGATCCCCTACTGAATATGTATCAAACATAGTAGCGTCAGCGTAACATATTATAAAAGTTGCATACCAGCCAAGGAGCAACAGGAGAGGGAGATGTAGTCCGTGGGAGGTGCCAGAATGATGGCCACTGGTGATGGGGGGAAGATGATGGTGATGAGGAAGATGATGACTAACATTTCAGGTTGTTCTGCAGGGGGCGGTGTGAGTATATGGCTGTGCAGATGTACATTCTGTAGTACCTCTGTGCACCTTACTGAGTTCAAGTGCTTGTGACTGTGCTAAATATATTAATAAACTATTTATAAATATAGGAGAGTGCCTATAGTGTGAGTGTTGCAGCTGTGCACATCAGGGTCCCCAACTATATAATAATTTGAATAATACTGGGCCAGATCTTGTCAACCCTTGAAGTGATAACTGGGAATTCTTAAGTAATCAACATAATTAATACATAATCTATAGATTAGGCTACATTAAGAAAACTATCTTTATATCTTTTTACATCATTCTTTGTGTAGTTAGAATAAACACTGACCTTCAAACTTAAATTTGCCATTATCTGAGGACTACTCCAATGTGCTTTTTTTTCTTCTCACGTGTACTTTTTTTTCTTCTCACATTGAGTTAAATGTAGTGCCAGCCTTAACTTTGAATATCCAATTCAGAAACCTCAACATTCTTCAGTAGTTGCATATTTTTAATCTACTCCAGATTATCTGAAAAATCACCACAGGCAGCATTTCTATGAAGTAGCACCACCATAGGATCCATTAATGGCTTCATTTCTGGCCTTTGTTTGCACCAGAGCACATATTATTTGTATGGTGCTTCCCCCTCCCCCCCCCCCCCCCCCCACTAATTATCCCTTTATTGCCCTGCAAACAAAAACAAAATAAAGCAAAGGGGAACTCCCAATCAGCACCTCAAAATCTCCACTAGAGGAACCAACCATGTTCAGCACTTAAGCACATGCTAAACTCCCATTGACTATTTTCCTGAATTAGGGCTATAATGACATGCAGTCAATGAAAAAATAAGAGCAGCTTATGATGTTCATATTGCAAATATACTGTAACAAAACCATAGCTGTCTAGGAATATCATGCTTGTCTCTATTCATCACAGAATGGATATTCATAACTTTATGGTGACAGCAGGAACTTAGATCTTCCTGCTCAAAAAGTACCACTTGAGCTGAAAGAAAATCTCTATTTACTGTAACCCGTATAGATCTTAAGGTACACAGTACCTTCTGTACTTATACTTCTGTAAGGCTTTTGACATATGATATGACTTTCTGAATAAAAAAAAAAGAAAAATGAGCATGATACAAAAGCAATCTAACACAGATTAAATGGCTTAAAAACTGGTTAATAGATTTAAATAAATAATTGTAAATGGTGAATCAACACCAATTGTGGGAAAGAGGGGCACAGATCCAGTGGGGTCTTTAAAGGATTTACTTGACCCAATGCTAATCATATATTTATCAATGATCTGGAAGAAAACACACAATCATTGCTGGTGAAATTTGCTGATGACACTAAAAAATGGTGGAGTGATAAATAACGATAGCATCAGGTCAGCTATTTAAAGCAATCTGTATCAGTTGGCCAGGTAGGCTCATTTTAGCAAGAGTTTTTAGTACAGCAAAATACAGAGTCATACATCTAGGAACAGAGAATGTAGGTCAGGTTACACTTAAAAGATGGGAGACTATGGGTACGTCTACACTACCCGCCGGATCGGCGGATAGTGATCGAACTATCGGGGATCGATTTATCGCGTCTAGTGTAGACGCGATAAATTGATCCCCAATCGCTCTGCTGTCAACTCTGGAACTCCACCACAGCGAGAGGCGGAAGCGGAGTCGACAGGGGAGCAGCGGCCATTGATCCCACGCCGCGAGGACGCGAAGTAAGTGATTCTAACTCAATCTAAGATACGTCGACTTCAGCTACGCTATTCTCGTAGCTGAAGTTGCGTGTCTTAGATCGATTCCCTCCCCCCCACCCCCCCACAGTGTAGACTAGGCCTATATCTTGAAATGCAGTGACACTGAAAAGAACATAGGGATCCTGATGGATAACCAACTGAACATGAACTCCCAGTGCACTGCTGTAGCTAAGAGAGCAAATGGGATCCTGGGACATATAAGCAAAATATTATAGAAACAGAAATGGGGAGGTAGTTGTACCTCTGTATACAGCATTACTGAGACCATTACTGGAGTACTGTGTCCGCTTCTTGTGTCTACATTTTAAAAAGAATGTTTACAAATTGGAAAGGGTCTAAAAAGTCTACAGGAAGGATTTGATGACTGGAAAACATGATTTAAAATGAGAGATGGAAGACGCTCAGTCTATTTAGGGCACGTCTTCACTAGCAACGTTAAAGTGCTGCCGCAGTAATGCTTTAACGTGGCCGTGTAGTCGCGGCACCAGAGCTGGGAGAGAGGTCTCCCAGTGCTATAAAAAACCCACCTCCATGAGGGGCATAGCTACCTGGTGCATTGTCTACACTGGCACGTTACAGCGCTGAAACTTGCAGCGCTCAGGGGGGTGTTTTTTCACATCCCTGAGTGAGAAAGTTGCAGGGCTGTAAAGTGCCAGGGTAGACAAGGCCTTAGTTTCTCCAAGAGAAAGTTAAGAGGTGATTTGCTTACAATCTACAAGTATGTACGTGGATGAAGAGATTTCTGATAGTTGTGGCTCTTTAATATAGCAGGAAAAGGCATAAGATTCAGTCATTGGAAGCTGAAGCTAGACAAATTCAGACTAGAAATAAAGTACACGTGTTTAACAGTGAGGGTAATTAACCATTGGAACAAGTTACCTAAGGACTTGGTGGATTCTCCATCACTTGAAGTCTGCAAATCAAGGCACGTTATTTTTCAAACAGGAATTGGAATTGATGTCTGAGGTTCTATGGCCTGTGTATACAGAAGGTCAAATTAGATGATTGTAATGGTCATAAGGTCCTTTCTAAGCTTAAAATCTATGAATCTATGCACAATAATCCATTACACAACGAGGAGTCTGGTGGTACCTTAAAGACATTAACAGATTAATGCAGTACTATATTTAAAGTCAAAATTATATTCCATTGTATTCACAAGGAATATGGGAAGAGAGGGCCTCTAGGGCTCCGTGTTAAATAGCAATGAAGTTATAAAGTTATAAAAAATGTAAAATTACACTTCCCAGGTGTTACCATGTGGTTGTGAAAATGGAGATGTTTCACTCCAAATAACTCTGGGTGACATTGTACTCTTGATTTTCAAACAGAACTCCCAGTTCAGTGGAGATGTGTTCTACTGAGCTGACGGCATAGTATGGCCCTTGGACTCGTCTATACTTACAGCGCTTCACTGTAGCAGTGCTTAGTGAAGAAGCTCTGCTGTCAGCATAGGTACTCCACCTTCCTGAGAGGCGGTAGCTGTGTCGACAGGAGAAGCCCTCCCATTGACATAGCCCTGTCGACACTGGAAGTTAGGTCAGTATAACTATGTTACTTAGGGGTGTGGAAAATCCACACTCCTGAGTGACACAATTATATCAACATAAATTTGTAGAGTAGACCAGGGATTAGTCAACTTATTTCTTATCTCACACCAGTTTTTCACTATTGTCACTCTGACCTAGTTTAGTTATGCCTGATTCTCATCGGTTAGTGACAGAAGAATCAGGTCTGCAGAGCACATCTTTAAAAGCTGTGAGTTGCCTGGCTGGCTTATTGGAAGATGAATATTCAGTCTCAAAGAGGGCAGTGGTAATAACTATCATGATTTTTTGGTATTTTTCTCAGCTATTGGAGTCATTTAATTACATGAAAAATTCAGCTTTCTTTTACTTTAAAAAAAAAAAGTGTCTAGCCCTCATTGTTGTGGACCAAAGCTTGAAAATGTGAACCCTAAAGGCTCAAACTCCAGAGGGCAAATATAAAGACCCTACGGCTTCGAAATCATGAGATTAAAAAAAATAAAATAAAAAAAATACAATCTCATTTTATGGGGCTTGAATGATATTTGGTTGGAAATACAGAGATGTCAACTGAAAGAAAGACTAATGTTATGGAACTACTGTAGGGACCCCAAAAGGGATTTAGTTTCTTGTTGATATGTGCTGGACATAGTACTTTTGAAGGCCTTCTAGTACTTTATTTTACAATCCAGTGTGAAATCTAAATTGTACTGGTTTCCTTAGAAAATTCTCCAGTGCTGTTCATAAGAAATAGTAGCTAAGTACCGTATTTGAGAGTTCATTTGAAAGAGTTTACAACAGTTGATTAATTTGACTTTTCCAATATTACCATCTTTGAGGTTTGTGGCTAAACTTGACTAGCGGTCCCATGGTGAGCTCTTATCAGACATGCGTTCATGTTTTCATGGCACAAAGGCATTTTTATCGAGGCCCAGAAGAAAAGCTGAGTGGTTTCCATATGCATGGCAGAGATTTATACCTCTGGGAAGAAAATACAAAGAAAGCTGGTGAAAAGTAAGAAAGGGGAGGAAGAGTAGTTAGGAGAGAGAGAAATATAGGTTTTAAGTTAATACACTAGGACAAACACTGACCCATCTCTCATGCCATGCAATTGGGGAAGAATTTGCTATGTATTTACAGAGTACAGAGTAAGAGAGACAAACAAGTACCTTGGAAAAAGAAGGGTCAATATTACATACTGAAGTAGTTGACGATATTATATCAGTAGTCACCTACCAAATTTTAGCATATACTAAGCACTGTGATGGGGCAAGGCCAGATGGCTACAGTAAAGTAGTGAGGAACAGGTATGTTAGCCCCAGGCTAAACAAATCCCTGGTACCATGGTAACCAAATGGCAGTTGCTCCAGGTTAATCAAGACACCTGGGGCCAATTAAGATCCTTCTAGAAGGCAGTGGAGACAGCTAGATCGATTGGGACACCTGAAGCCAATCAAGGGCTGGCTTGAACTAGCTAAAAGCCTCCCAGTTAGTCAGTGAGGTGTGGGTGTCAGGAGCTATAGAAGGGAGCTGTGTTGCTGGAGGAACGAAGCAGCACAAATCCATATCAGGTGCAAGGAAGGAGGCCCTGAGGTAACAGTGAAGGAGATATTGAGTGGGGACTGCTGTGGGAAAGTGGCCCAGGGAATTATACATGTCCTATTTCCAAAGTCAGCTTCCATAGCTCCTAATTTTAGGGTCCCTGGCCTGGAGCCCAGAGTAGAGGGTGGGCCTGGGCTCCCCCCTCCCCTCCCTAATTAATCACTGAGACTGGGAGACAACAGAGACTGTGTGAGGGAGGGTTGCTTCTTCTCACCTCCCTTGTTGCTTATGATGAAAATGGCTCAGTAAGCTGTGACCCTTGCCTCTAGAGAGAGAAGGGCTACGTGGAGGGTCGCAGTGAGCCTCTGAGGCTAGCAAAATCCGCCAGGAAACGTAGGACCCACGGAGTCAAGGACAGAACTTTGTCACAGCACATAATAATTAGAAAGCCATATCCTGAACTGGAGTAAACTAGTGTAGCTCCATTGACTTCAATGGAAGGTATGGTATTAGCCAATTTAAGCCTTTCTGCAGAACAAACCTAAAGATGCTAATCACCATGATATCCAAGCAATATCTTACTGTTGATGCATTCTTTAATGAGGCTGTGTAAGTTTCAAACTTAAGAGTGGTGACAAGAAAGGTGGCTCTACCAGAATGACTCTGCTATTGAGAACAGAATTAGACAAACAGTGGAAAGCTCATTCAGAAGGAAAGAAAATTAACTTCTGTGTTAAGAGCCAATTTCTTAGTGCCATGATGATATTTTAGGGAAAGACCAATCTCTCTTTGTGGCTTTCCAAAGTGTCCCAGAAAATGAAGTGAGTGGGGGAGAGATTGATAAAGAAGAACTGGAGGGAAAAGAGAAATCTGAAGATAAAAGAAGAAGGAATATTACAGATTTAAAGAGAGAGAGGCAGACAGAGACAAAGTTTGATGCAGAACTTCACCATTTTCAGGTTGTGTCAAAGTTTCCCAAAATATGAATTCTGACCATGAAACAGTGTGGTGTATATAAAGTGACCATACATCCCGGTGTTATAGGGACAGGTTTGCTTTTCCATATGATGTCATAAGAACTTCCTTTGAAACACCTGAAGATTTTGCTTTCTTATAACTACAAAATGTTATGATATGACATTATATTACATATCATATCATAGATATGACAGATATTACAACAAGATGCAGTATCTTTGGGGACCATGTTGTATGAAATTTATAAACATTCTGTATATCACTGTGGGCCTGCCATTGTATTCAGCTCCATGAGAGGAAGGTTACCACAGCTCATTGAGGAACTAAAGATAGTGTGTGAATCGGTGATTTCTGCAGTCCATGAGACACAAACCATTCCTGGGGCTGTTGGCAAATACTGGGCCAAACCGGCACCAGAAGCCCAAGGAGTCAAAAAAAGGGCTTTTGGTATAAAAAGCTGGTTTAAACAGAGTTAGGGCCTTCATTTGAATCCAGCGAATGGATAGGACCTTTTGTCTAAAGGGAAGGTGGGGGGTGGCAGCTCTGCTGAAGGACTTTGGTTCCCCTATGTGAAAGATGGACTATTTCTGGTATGTTTAGGGTGTGTTTAAATTCTTTTATTGATTTTATGTGTTCTCTGTATTTTTTGTCTTTTAGATCTAAGCAGGGTCTGAATGAGCTCTCCCCTGACAGCTATCTGGGAAAGGGAAAAGACTTCAGGAGCACACTGTATTTACATGAACACACTACTCTGCCTGGGTATCCAGCAGAAAGAGCAGTGTTGCCCGAAGTGATCAACTTTGGCTGGTGTTGGGTTACAAATTACTTCAGTACTGATTGCAGAGATAGTGAAATGTTGTTGTCAACGTGGTTTTCTTTATTGTCTGAGTAAAGGGGAGCAGAACTGTGCTTTACCTGTCCTGATTGAGGGGGTCACCCTCAACTGAAATAAACTCGCTAAGCCAGGGGCTCAAATGCCATGCCCCTGTGAAAGTAAGAGGGGTAGGGACAAGTGTCCCTGCCTGGAGGTATGGACCCTATCTCAGAGTCCCAGGCACAGTTTAACCTGCCCCTCCCTCTGTTCAAAGACAGAGGGCTTGTCTACACTGCAAAGTTGTCTACAAAACTTTTGTCTTTCACAGGTACTTAAAAAAGCCCCCCTGCGAAAGACAAAAGTTTTGCTGATGCAAGTGGCAATGTGAACATGGCTTTGTTGGCAGAAACACTCGCCTGCCAACAAAAGTAACGCCACTCGCGGGGCTGTAAGTATTTTGTCGGCAAAAGTGCCGACAAAGTACCGAAAAAGAGCATTTACACACGCTGACTTTTAGTGACAAGGCTGTGTCGACACAGTCTTGTCGCTAAAAGCTGCGTGGTGTAGACAAGTCCAGAGCTAAGTAAGGCTCCATTAGGAGTCTTTTGTTTTGTTAAGTGCTCACTAGAGCTGAAATCACTTGTGGTAGGGCAGCGTTCTGCCCCGGCTGCTTCAGCAATGAAGTTCACCCACTAGAAGCTGAAAATCATTGAGAGCTGGGGGGAACCTCAAGAAACTGACCTGCAGAAGTCACAGTAGAGAAGCAGGTGGCAGCAGAAAGTGACTGTGTGCAGTGCAGCAGCCAGCAAGGTGGCCGGCGTAGTGGAACGGCAGCTGGCAGGGCGGCCAGTGGAGCGGCGAGTGGCTGGTGAGGCAACCCGGCAGAGCGGAATGGCGGCTGGCGGAGCGGAACAGTGGAGCTGGGAGTGACTGGCGGGGCAGTCAGCCAGAACAAGTGCTCATATGGTGGAGCAAGCAAGGTGCCTTCTTCCCCCTTTTCTCTCCCCCATTGGGAATTTACAAGATGCACCTTTGAACCCTGGGTCCTCACTGACCGAGGACAATTCCTGTGAGTGGGGTGAGGTGAGGGAGAAGAGAGGGGAATTGTAAAGGAACTCTTGGTTGTGGAACTCAAGAACATGAGGCAGAATACACTGCTGCATGCACTCTGGGGTGGGTGTCCTCCTCACAGTTTTAGGTTTATGAATCCTGCATGTGGCATTTTTCCCTAATGTTTGTCAGACCAGTTTGGGGAGAATCACAGTGAGATCCAAGTAATTGCAGCCTAAACCCCGGTCAGATGGCAATGGAATGTGGGTCGCTTCCTGGCCTGAGAGATGTGATGGCTAGTGGCCTGAGACCAGAGAGGGCATTCCTTGAGCAGGCCGTGGGTGGGTGGTAAAGGTACAGTTACCCTAAAACTGTGATACATGAGCTATTACTGTGCTGAGTAGAACTTGCTCTATATTTACCAGCAAGACACAATTCAGTGCAACAAGCATTCAGTACAGTGAACACTGTGGGGGGTGAGGAGAAAAGGCAAATGAAATAGATACTATCAAAGCTGTTCTTTTGCTCAAAGTGAACAATATGGTTCTATGGTTCATAAGAAACTCCATTCAGGCATCTTAATTGAGCTCTCTAGTTCTACTTAGCCCCTTTCATGCTAGTGTGGGGTACAAACCCCATCACAGTGCTCTGTTAGGAAAGGGATGGGGCAGACCTTTATAATAATATTAATCAAACTCTTAAGTTACTGGGTGGGGGGGGAATCCTTTTTTCTGAGAAATATGCACATGTTGGTATCGATTCAGAAGCTAACAGTAGAGACACCAATTTTAAGAACCACATTTTTGTCTTTTGTATGATATGAGTATTTCATAACCCGAAGACATATTGCCTCAAAAGTTCCCCTGGATTTTTTATTCTGAAAATATTGACACTTTAGAATGATGAATGTATCTTGTATCTGTTATGATTTGTTTTCTGTGTATTGCATCTTTAAATCTAGGTTTCAGAGAAGCAGCTGTGTTAGTCTGTATCCGCAAAAAGAACAGGAGTACTTGTGGCACCTTAGAGACTAACAAATTTATTTGAGCATAAGGTTTTGTGGGCTACAGCCCACTTCATCGGATGCATAGAATGGAACATACAGTGAGGAGATATATATACATACAGAGAACATATCTACTCATGTGATATATGCCATCATGTGCCAGCAATGATCCTCTGCCATGTACATTGGCCAAACCGGACAGTCTCTACGCAAAAGAATAAATGGACACAAATCTGACATCAGGAATCATAACATTCAAAAACCAGTAGGAGAACACTTCAACCTCTCTGGTCATTCAGTAACAGATTTAAAGGTGGCAATTTTGCAACAGAAAAGCTTCAAAAACAGACTCTAGCGAGAAACTGCTGAACTTGAATTAATATGCAAACTAGATACAATCAATTTAGGCTTAAATAGAGACTGGGAATGGCTGAGCCATTACACACATTGAATCTATTTCCCCATGTTAAGTATCCTCACACCTTCTTGTCAAACTGTCTTAAATGAGCTATCTTGATTATCACTACAAAAGTTTTTTTTTTCTCCTGCTGACAATAGCTCATCTTAATTAATTAGCCTCTTAGAGTTGGTTGGGCAACTCCCACCTTTTCAAGTACTCTGTATGTGTATATATATCTCCTCACTATATGTTCCATTCTATGCATCTGATGAAGTGGGTTGTAGCCCACGAAAGCTTATGCTCAAATAAATTTGTTAGTCTCTAAGGTGCCACAAGTACTCCTGTTCTTTTTAAATCTAGGAAAGACCTACTTCCTGTAGCAGAAGCAGCTACTATGTAGTCTGCTACCAAGGAGAGAAACACACTGTGCTCTCTCATTAAGACTTTTGTTCATTCGTGTTTTCCTTAGGGCTTGTCTACACGGGCACTTTACATCGCTGCAACTTTCTCACTCAGAGGTGTGAAAAAACACCCCCCTGAGCGCTGCAAGTTTCAGCGCTGTAACGTGCCAATATAGACAGTGCACCAGCGCTGGGAGCTACTCCCCTCATGGAGGAGTTTTTTTTAGAGCGCGGGGAGAGCTCTCTCCCAGTGCTGTGTCGCGACTACACAAGCTACATTAAAGCACTGCAACATTCTAGAAACTGTGTCTCGACAATTTTAAACTTTATAGTTCTTTAATACTCAAAAATAATACTGCTTAAAAACAAGCTAAAAACAGTGTCAAATTCCTGTGAAATTAATTCTCTACTTTGCATGGTATAAAACCTATTGGGGAATGCATTTTTAAGACACTGCTACATCTGATTATAAGCTTAAATTTAAGAAGATAATATATACGTTACCAAGTGTTACTTTATCACTTGTTTAGTGCTAAAGTATAATCCTAGTCTATGTAAATGGCCAGATTATAAAGTAGATCTGCTCCTGAATTGATCAAGCATATTCTTGTTCCTCTTTTAAAACTTTTGATTTGCTTTATTTATGTTGTTGTAAAGATGGTGTGCTTTTCTGACTTGCAAATGTTTCTTTTTAAAGTTCTTCCTTTGGACACACTGAAGGGGCAAATGGCAGATTAGGTTTTTTGTTGTTTGTTTGGAAAAGCAGTTTTCCATGAATAACAAAGCAAAAACTGTAGCTTGAAGAATGTCTTGAATGGCCTTCCAGCATTGTACAAACAAACCGTGAAAACCTGAAATAAATGGAAAATAGAGTAAATCTGTTCAATCTGGCTAAAATCAGGTGTCGTATCAGTTTAATGTCCAATACATCCTCTCTGTGGGATTATAGTGGTCATCATTAAAAAGTCAGTTATGCCCCATTCTGTGCATAGTGACCACATATATTTCACATACCATGGAAAGGAAATTGTTGGCAAATACTGACTTTTTAATGGCAAGCAGTATTATATTCTGCATAGTGGTGATGGATTTGCTAATCTAATAAAGTTTTTCCATAGTTAAGATTCAGGAGGAGGCATAGGATAAATCATTACATATTTTACCACTGCAAAATCTGCCTTCCAGATTGTAAAAAGTATCTTAACAAGGGAGTATGGTGAAGTATGTAATTAAACAGATTCAGCAACATTATTTTGCTTATGTCCATGTGTGCATTCACACAGTCTGACATTCTCCTGAAGTTTCTATCTCCCTGACCCCTAGTTCCCTTTTGTCCTTTTAGTGGATTGTGCTTCTCAAGGAAATAAATACTCTGTTACCACCACAGTACTGTAACGCTATAAAATTATTCCCTGACAAGCCACCTTACTGATGCGGAGTGCTACTTACATCTGGAATGTATAAAATAATAAAGGAAAACAACTTCGAAAAAACACACTGTATACAAAAGAAAGAGGACTTGCTTGTACCCTGTGGGTCAGTTCCTTCTGCCAGCAAAGCTTTCCAAAATCTCTTGATTTCACAGTGATGCATTCTTGAGGCTAACACAATCATACCAGAGTTTCTCAGACCTGGGGCTCTCAAAAGAATTCTTATAATGTTAAGTTTTTGTCAAGTGCTCTGGTTGAAGGGGCATTTAATGTACACGAAGTGGATACTGTCATTTTCTTTACATTGCACCTTGAAGGCCTGGAGTTGTGAACTTCATTATTACAGCCTCCCTTACTCTGATTTGCATATACTACATTCACTGTTTGAAATTGCTTTCACAAAATGACTGCTTCTCTAGTGGAGCTAAATTGTCAATGTCCTTAAGAGGCTTCGTTATTTAAAGGGCAAGCCTCACTCTGTACCCTTCCACTGTCCATTACCTCCCACCCCTTTTCAGTTAGTTATATAACCAATCTTTCTAAATCCATCGACATTGCAAAATGTTACCAAGTTATCTTATTCCCCTACATGCAATTAGAACACTGAAATCATTGCAACGGAGGTGACTAACTTGTGGAAGATGTTTCTTTTGTTCACTTGGATGGGCCTGGGGAGAGTAGATCACCAGAAACATCAGCAATGGTTAAGGATAGTCTGACAAAACCTTCTAAAATTCTAAGACTCTGTACTATAAACAAACAGAATTAGACCTCCCATAAGGATATAGCATGGCCACAATTTTCCATTTTTTCCCCTTGAATCTAGAATTTGGTTATGTGTATTAGTTCATTAGCTCCTCTTCTTTTATATTTTGCAAGCCAGAATGTGTTCCTTACTACCATGGGACGTGTGTACAGGAGAAACCTCCTCTCTCCCGCTGTCATACTGCTGCATAGGCACTAACAGGGGAAATTGGAGTTGGATCTCTTTGGTATAAAAAAGCAGAGATGCCAGCAGGGCATTCTCCCTGATGGCTCCAGGACTCTGGAACCTACCACCCCCTGGATCTGAAATAGCACCTAACCTGTCAAACTTCCAATCATACTGCAAAAGCCATCCATTTGATAGGGTTTGGGGATAGTGTTGAGGGTATGTATCCCTGAGAAAGTAGAAAAACATAGGTGCTAACTCCATGGGTGCTCAGCATGCACCAGCCACCCACTGAATCAGCTATTCAGCGGCAGGCGGGCGGTACAGGGGGGAGGGGGCGGCGAGGCGGCATGAAGAGGTGGAGTGAGGGCGGGGCCTCTGGGGAGGGGGTGGAGCAGGGGCAGGAAGAGTCAGGGTGACGCGTGGGGCCTTGGGGGAAGGGGTGTAGTAGGGGCGGGGCCTCGGGGCAGAGCGGGAGTGGAGTATCCACACAGAAAAAGGAAGTTGGCACCTGTGTAGAAAAAGGAGTTTTCTGCTGGGTTAATTTGTTCCTGCATTTGATTATTTTTATGCTGCTAGGTGGTCACTATTTTATTAATATGATATTAATTAACTGTTACGGTGCCCTTAGTTGTGTAGCCAATGGGTTAGTTGCCTCTGGGGGGGGTGTTGATGGAGCCAGATAGTGCCAACCTGCCAAATCTGTGCAGAGCCTCAAATAGCAGGTTTTGGAAGCTGGGACAGCAGGAGAAATATGAGAGAGCAATGAGAAAGAGGACAAAAAAGAAGCCAACAGAGGCTCAACTGGTTAACTAGTATTTTTTAGTATGATGCTGTTTAAATGGCTAGCAAACAGCTCTGGTTCTTGCTACTGCTGAAGCAGTGTTCTTCCATAGACTTGTTAATAATACTATCTGTGTTTTATTACTTCAATTTCTTTTACAAAGAGCTGTGGATTTCACTCTCCCTGACTTTCCCTGATAAGCCTGTGTGCTAAAAGGAGTACAATGAGACTATTGGTGCAAATTACTGAGCAGATAATGTTGTCTGACATTAAGGTCAGTAGTGTTGTTTGCAATGGGGAAGGTAGTTAAATTTAAATAAAAGATTGTTCAAATTAGAGAGACCCAGTGTTATTGGCTAGTCACAAAGGATAAAATTATAAATATGGTAATAAGTCCTTCTACCACAATATGTTACTTTGTTGTTAATGAAGTACTGGAGAAATGTAATCCTGGTTAAATATAGTAAGTTGTTTTCAAATTATTGTCTTATGTTTTGACTTATTTTAAATTTTTATTCATGCAGTGTGCCACGTTGGAGAAAATTTCAAAAAAAGATGTCAGTTTTCTTTATTATATAAGTAAAATGTTTTGCTTTTTCTTAGAGTTTCTCTGAGGATTTTGAGAAGAAATTTAAAAAGTATTTTACATTCAACTCATGAAAAACAACTTCCTGGGAGCAGGTCAAGTTTTTCCTATGCTTCTGCTCATTTGGCTTTGACAGTGGAATGTACGTGCAAACCTCAAAGTGGAGGAGGGAAGTCCTATTTCACTGGGTTTCTTATTAGGCAACTTGAGAGACAAGTCCATTTTGCATGAAAGTCTAGGACTGAAACAATCTTACTCTGGCCACGATGAAGTTTTACAGGATTTAGAGGGAATTATACTAGTGCCACTATTGGCTTCCCTGGTAGCGTAGAGAACAAAACTGTCACATTGTCTATCCTAGGCTCCCATAATTCCCTGGTTATGACTTTTTTCCTTCCTTTTTGACAAATGAAACAAAAATGAGGTTTGATTAATATTGCTTTCATATTTTGTGTGTGTAATTTAAGTAAAGGTTTAGGAGCAAGATACACACCCTCATTTAATAAACCCTTGTGCTGCAGAAAACAGGTGGGGAGGAAAAAACATAGATAAATCAGAGACGAGCCAAAACAAAAATCCCTTTTCTGCTAGCTCTCAAAATGCAGGTCTCTAACACTTGGCCTAACAGAACTGTCCCTTAGCTGATGGTGCTCGCAGCTAAAGGATGACCTTACTCACACACAAAGCCTTAGACCTTATATGTTACAAGAGGGCTGAAATCCTGCAATACTTCGCCTGGCATAGTCCAGAGAATAAGCCATGAGATTGGGAGGTAAGAGATCAGCGTTTTAATTCTGTGTCTGCCGCTGACTTGCACAGTGATTTGGGGCACGTTACTTCGTCTCCCTGTGCCTCAAGTTCCATATGTGGAAATGGACACAATGATTTCCAAAGCTGGGCAAAGTGCTTCCAAGATCTAAAGATGAAAGGTGCTGAGCATTATTGGAATAGGGACACTGGGGGTCCAAAGTCACAATCTCACTGGACTTGTCTGATAATATCTCATCATATGGGAAGGAGGGAAAGGAAGGCGTATAGAAGTGAAATACTTCGATTTCTGTAAATTGTTGGACTTCGTACCACACAACATTTTGATTAAGAAACTAAAATGATACAAAATCAGCATGGCACTCATTAAGTGGATTAAAATCTGGCTAATTGACAGGTCTCAAAATGTCATTGTAAACGGAGACTCATAATAGAGTAGTGTGGTTCCTGCGGGATCCCATAGAGATTTGTCCTTGACCATACACTATTTAACATGTTTATTTGTGAACCTAGAAGAAAACATAAAATCATTGCTGATAAAAGTTTGCAGATGACACAAAGACTGGAGGTGTGGTAAATAATGAATCAGATAAGTCACTGATATAGAGCGATCTGGATTGCTTGGGAAACTTGGCACAAGCAACCAATATGCATTTTAATATAGCTAAATGTAATATGTGTTAATGTACACATCTAGGACCAATTAATGTAGACCATACTTATGGGAGAGGGGACTCTGTCCTGGGAAGCAGTGACTCTGAAAAAGACTTGGGAGTTATGGTAGATAATCAGCTGAATATGAGCTCACAGTGTGCTGCTGTGGCCACAAGGGTTAACATAATCCTTGGATGTATAAACATGGAAATATCAAGTAGGAGTATGGAAGTTATATTATCTCTTTATTTGGGAATATTGTGTCCAGTTCTGATGTCCACGATTCAAGGAGGATATTGAGATGGTTCAGAGAAATGCCACAAGGATGATTAAAGGATTGGAAAACATATAGGGAGAGATTCAAGGAGCTCAATCTATTTAGCTTAACAAAGAGCAGATTAAGGGCTGACTTGATGGCAGTTTATATGTATTTACATGGGCAGCAAAACTTTGATAATGGGCTCTTCAATCTAGCAGTCAAAGGTGCAACATGATCCCATGACTGGAAGTTGAAGCTAGACAAATTCAGACTGGAAATAAGGCATATCTTTTTAACAGAGGGTAATTAGTCATTGGAACAATTTACCAAGATCTGTGGCAGGTTCTCCATCATTGTCAAATTTTAAATCAAGATTGTATGTAAAAGTTATGTTCTAGTTCAAACAGGAATTAATTCAGGGAAGTTGTAGGCCTGTGTTATGCAAGTCAGACTAGATGGTCATAGTGGTCCCTTCTGACCTTAAAATCAGTGGATCTATTAATCTCTCCAACCCCAAACTGTTCTAATTTATATTGGGTATGGAGCAGATGGAGAATCAGGGAGCCATAATCTGCTCCCTGACGGCCATCCTTCTACTGTGCCAAGAGTTTGGTCCATATTGTACGTATATAGTTTGACTAATGTACTATGTGCATTATTCTATTTATTAATGCTGAGTGCTTTTACTTCCACTGTAATACTAGGAGCAGGCCAACTGTTATGTTAAGTTTCAGTATATGCATGGTTCATTTTAGGTTTGGCAGACATTGCTTTCTTCCTACCAGCATCACCTCCATCATGCACACGTTTAGCATTAGCCAGCTAGTTTCTTATCTCAGTGCCTTTTATCCAGAGGGGTAGCTGGATGAGAGCATTTCCATGCGTGCACCTTACTCAATTGAATCTCATCTCCAAGACATGCATAATTGTGATCTGAATGATGTTTGAATCCCGGACTAATAGTTTTCTATATATAAATCCAATACTTGTATATTGTTCTGAAATAAACTTGTAATTCACATACCTGTGTTTCACTTCAATATGAAAGTCTGCTTATATTGGCTTCTCTATTTATGTCGTTTGTGTAGCCTGCCGGATTGACACTTCTCAGCTCGTTTGCAATAATCCAGCAGAGTCTTTCTTGGAAAGCAGGAGTTTATTTTGGAAAAATAAATTATTTTCTCATGCATATGCTTGACTATTTAAGAGGCGCATTGTTGTTCCTGCCTCATGATCTACATCCCAATTCTATTTCTCAAGTGTTTGAAGTTTAGTGCCTGTTAGTCATGCCAGTCAAGTAGAAGGGAAAATACACTGAACTGCTCTTAAGTATGCTTTCTGTCCCATAAGAGATACTAAAATGACTTACATAGCTGGGTACTCCTAGCTAGCTTGTAATCATTTGGAATACACACCTTTTATTTATGTCACTTATTTAGGCTAAGAGTACAAAAATTGATATAATTTCTTAAAAGTTTTCAATAGTCTAAGAGCTATTTGATTATATTATTATAATATATCCCTGTTTTAAATGCCATGTAGAGCTAAGATATTTTTAACTTTAATTAATGTTTAGGTACAATAAAATATACACAATCATTATTTTGTGACTTTAATGAATTCAATTTTTCTAGCACAATTTGAATAGGCAGTTGAACAACCAGGCACTAAAATACATTAACACCAGGTCATCTGCTTTGCATTTCTAACAATAAGCCCACATTTTTGTAAAGGGTAATCTTAAACCATACTTACTTCAGTACCACCAGAACATCTTTATCTTAAATTTCCAAATGTTACATCAGTCGAAGATGGTTAAGAATTAGACAATAATTCTTCATCTCTCAGTGATTTATGACACAAAGAAAGACCTTTCCTTGAGAGACTGTGAGCGTGAGGGGGAAGTGCTTTAAGAGGGCAGCTTCTCCCCTTTCTCTTTATTTACTCAGCAAGGCCATCATGTTAGAAAAGGTTGAAGTTTCATGATTGGACTTTTGGCTGTGTGTATTCAACACACACACACACACACACACACACACACACACACACACACATGCATACACCTTTCTGTATATTGCACTTGTATACGTAGGTATAATATAAAATAAAATGCATATTGTTGGAGTTGTTAAAATAGAGAAATAAAAGGAATGGAAGACTAGGATTTCCATAGTTCATATGAGTTGAATTATTTATTTTTAGTAGCACCCAAAATGTGCTAGATACTTCCCAAAAATAGAAGAAAACACACTCCTTGTTCCAAGAAGCACACACTTTAACCCTGGGTAAGTAAACGGCCATAGGAAGAAGGGAAGGAGCAAATATACAGTTGTGTTAACGAATACTTGAAATTACACGCATGTGAAAGAACAACTCCTTGGTCTTAGGCCTTTGAGTTTATTTGCTAAAAATTATACTGCCTTTGGCTTTGGGGTTTTATTTAAGGCTGTAGCTAATACTGATTTAACACGAAGTACCTTCAAGTTGTTGCTATTATAGTGTGTAACTTTAGCACCCTCGTAGCCAAGATGGAGTCCGCTCTGCAGGCAGCTCTGGCCAAGAAAAGGTACATGCAGGAATGCAGCACAGAAAGTCTTACTGAATGGGGGAGGCAACCTAGTGACAGATGATGTGGAAAAAGCTGAAGTGCTTAACCCTTTTTTTGTCTCAGTCTTCACAGATAAGGTCAGCTCCCAGACTGTTCCACTGGGCAGCATAGTATGGGGAAGAGGTGAGCTGCCCTCAGAACAGGTTAAGGTCTATTTAGAAAAATTGGATATGCACAAGTCCATGGGTCCGGATGCAACGCATCTAAGGGTGCTAAGGGAGTTGGCTGATGTGATTGGAGAGCCGTTGGCCTTTATCTTTGAAAACTCATGATGATCAGGAGAGGTCCCGGATGATTAGAAAAAGGCAAACATAGCGCCCAACTTTAAAAAAGGGAAGAAGGAGAATCCGGGGAACTACAGCCTCACCTCAGTCCCCGGAAAAATAATGGAGCAGGTCCTCAAGGAATCCATTTTGCCTTAAATGGGGCCAGGATTCCACTTCAAATTGGTAAATGAAAATAGAAAAATTTACCAAAAAACCAAATTGCCTGTCAACCGTTGGAGGAGATAACTTAAAAAAAAAATTAAGTGCTAATATTTTGGGGCCTTCTTTTCCCCACACCACTATATATCTCCTCCTCTTTCCTTGTCCCATGCCCTTGTTAACTAAGTATTCGACTCTAGTGTCTGGCCCAGGATAAGGAACTATCACCTGATGAAATCACACTGTAGCTCTAAGTAGTAGAGGTCTGTGCATTGCTTCTGAAAGTCCTCAGTTTGTTCCCTATTAAGAGCATGTAGTGTTCTGCATGGTGATAGAACCCCAGCATCTTAGGCTCTGAACACAGACGTTTATTACTTTGAGTTGAAAAGGGTACTCTGTTGGTTGATAGCAGTAGTATGTATTCAATCATATGCAGACTAGCCACTAGAGAGAGAGAGAGACAACAGATTTAACCAGTGTTTTTCAGTGGAGGCTTGTCCCACGTATCTGAGGTGCACTGTACTCCAAATACTCATAACACCAAGGATCATCACTGGGGATTGAAGCTGTGACAATCAGAACCAGAAACCAATTCCATTTCCCAATGAAGTCAATAAGAGTCTTTCCACTGACTTCACTGGACTTTGGCTCAGACTGGAAGTGAAGGAATTGAACTCAAAAGTAGAGGTTCTGGTGAGGTAAGTCCCAGGTTCTAGTGTCAGTGATGATCTGCACTGGGTGGATCATTGCACTAAGTAGTTCAGAGCACCTCATGCCACAGGAGTTTTCCCCTACATCTCACAATTGTGCCTGAGCACCACGTTTGCATGTTATCATCCACCATAGTGAATAACCGTGCTTGTATTGTGCTGTGATTTTCTGGGGAAATCTGTGACCTAAAAACTCCTGTTACTCTCTTGTTTTGGTTTATTCAGAATAGCCAGAAACCACCTAAAAAGGGAAATAAGATGGTCTGCTGTTCATAATGTTCTGTTGCCTTCAGGTCAGTGAGTTGAAAGAGCTAAAACCACGATAAAAATTGGGTAATATCCTGCCTCAGCACAGGAGGATGGACTGGATGAACCCTGGTGGTCCCTTCCAGTCCTACAGTTCTATGATTCTATCTCCCAGTTCTATAGCAGTCATTCCAGATGGAAAAAAAGGTATTTTCTATTGGCTGGAAATCTGCAGCCTTGTCAGACAGGTTTTCAGCAAATTTTGATCTCTATACATTAAGGCTGACAGACAGGCATCCCAGTTTAGATACTAAAATAGCTTTATGTAGCCATGTATTCCCAGCTGACCTGTAATCACTTTGAGATGTACACCTTTTATTTATAGGCATATGAAATGCATAGAATTCTTAAATAAGTATTAAATGGACTAAGAGTTATCATTATTATTATCATTACTACAAAAAAAGATTTTATATTTCTATTTTTAAACTCTGTGTAATTCTGTGATGCTTTGCCATTTAATTAATGTGCCAGTACAATAAAATAACACACAAAATCATTATTTCATGACATTAATGAAGTCTACTTTTCCAGCACAATTTGAATAGGCAATTGAACAACAGTGCACTAAAACACATTAAAACCAGGTCATCTGCTTTGCATTTCTAACAATAAGCCCACACTTCCATGAAGGGTAATCTTAAACCACATTTTTTTTACAGAACAGCCAGTACATCTTTATCTTAAAATTCCAAATGTTTCAACAATAGAAGATTGTTAAGAACTAGACAATTATTTTTCAGCACCCATTGATTAATGACTTAGTCTATGACACAGAGAGAAAGTGTAGAACAAAGGAGTCCATTATAATAATGCATAGGCATTAAACCATCTTCATTAATAGGGTCTTTTTGGATTCTGCTTAGCATAAAACAAAATATGCCATAAAGAAAGTGAAGTATTAACTTTAAATATCTCTTTAAACTCAATGAAAGGGAGGCCTAAATAGTATTCCTGCAATAGTCTTAAAAATGTTTTGTTTGCTTCTGTTCACACATGCCCTCCAAGTTAGGGTAACTGAGGAAGAGAGCCCAGATTTTAGCATCATCATGGGTTAGATGTATTTTTCAAATAAATTTACAGTTGTTAAAGTACAATTTTTTTTTCATTTTGGGATACAGTATTTTAGAATTAAAAGCAAGATACAATAATAACATATGGTCATATTGTTCCACATCTAGTCACATTAATTAAGTCATAATCCTTACTTCTTTGTGGCTATTGGATGCTGCTACTTAACATTAATACAGGTATCAGAATATGGGCCATTAAAACAATTCACTTCTTGTGATTCAGTCATCTAAAATACCAAATCTGGAATAATCTAGAAATAAATCACGACAATTCAAATAATTTTAAATAGATCAGACAATTCTGCTCTTATTCAGATGCACTCCACATGACTCCAGGAGCTGTCTCTGGCCACCACTTGAGCTATGTTGGCCCTACCTAGCTACTTACACATAGGCTTAACTTTAGTACCATGAATACTCCTATTGACTTCTGTGGGATTTCTATTCACAGCAGTAAACTTAAGCACATGTGTAAGTGTTTGCAGGATCGAGACCTTAGACTAGTTGAATATATTCATTCTTCTTGTTCTGTTACAGCAAAATCCATGGCTGATCTCTTCAGACATTAGGATAATTTTTATTTACATATAATAATAATAGTTTTGTGCTCAGTTCTGTCCTGACTCTGTGCCCTGTGTTTTTAGTAAATATTTTCTCTTGGAGATTCCTCTGGACCTTCCTGGGCCAGGACCTTTGTTGTTACTTTGACCATGTTAATGGCAAGGCGCTGATAATCCTTTTAGAAACATCTCTGGAGGATCCCTTCTGATATTCCCAAATTTCACAATCTCTAGCCCTTATGAAATGGGGCAGGATGGATATAGAGTAGGTCAACCTAATGTGAGAGCTTCCAAGGAGATTTGGGGAACTGCCAGGGAGCAGGGAGGAGGAAATAGTTTAACGTCACTTCCTATGGTTTTGTGATAGGGGGTCAGAGAGATAATGTTCTCTTCAGCCCAAAGAGGTGAGAGCTCCTGAGTTGGATGGGAGTTATGGAAGGAAAAGGCTTTACCACCTCTGTCCTTTATGGGAGGGTTGCTTTAGGGCACTTGGCTCGTCTATCCAAAGTATGCGAGATCACCTTGGGTGATTTGGAGAGTGGTAGGTGGCAGGGAAGACGATAAAATCCCTGGCCTTGTAGGGAGGTGGAAAGCATATTGATCATTCTGGCAAGGCGAGGAAATGTTTTAGGAACTGATGTATATGGGAGAGAGGAGGAAGGGACTGTCCTTCTATTATGGGAGTCAGAAACTTACAGAAGTGGGTGATTTTTTTATGGTGAGGGGACGTTTTGTAGATACTACAGGAAGGAGAGTTTTGAAATCTGGATGTTGCAACTACGTCATGTCTATATGAAATTCTTACTTCTTTGAGATTGGTGACTGCACTGTTTTTAGCAGGTCAGAATTCTGAGTTTATATTTGGCAGTCACAGGGAATAAGAGGTATTTTGATCTATTTTGGTTTTGACTAGTTTTACTGGGAACTAGTTTTCCCCGGGACCCCATTGTGCTAGGTGCTGTACAAACACAACTATAAAATCATTGGTGACCATATTTAATATGGGTTTCATACCAGCTTTTAAAGTAAGTTTCCTTCTTGATTTTTAAAATTTTAAGTTCCAGATTGACAAGCCTGGAAACTGTTTATCCACAGAACACACACTTCTGCAGCCTATGCTGTGCTGTCTCTGTTTTCCCCACACAGCTTTTCCACTACAGGACCCATCTACAAAGTCAGAGAGTAGTTGATTCTGATGCTGATGCAGGGAGAAATTCTGGACATGGGTGAAGCCACTGGTCCTTCAGTAAGGAGCTACAGGTACTTAGTATCATTGATTTAGATACCTAAATATGGAATTTGGTGTCTGACCTTAAGCACTATTGTTGTTGTTATTTTATTATAAATTGGGGTCAAACAAGAACAAGCGCCCATGATGGCAGGCACTGAGCAATCATAAAGTAATAGGTGGTCCCTGCCCCCAAAGGGCTTACAGTCTAAGTAGATATAACAGTCCCTTAGGGCACGTCTTCACTACCCGCCAGATCGGCGGGTAGCGATTGATCTATCGGGGATCGATTTATCGCGTCTAGTGTAGACGCGATAAATCAATCCCCGATCGCTCTGCTGTCGACACCGGAACTCCACCGCAGCAAGAGGTGGAAGCGGAGTTGACAGGGGAGCGGCAGCGGTTGACTTGCCGCCGTCCTCACAGCCAGGTAAGTCGACCTAAAATACGCTATTCGCGTAGCTGAAATTGCGTATCTTAGGTCGACACCCCCGCTCCCCCGTAGTGTAGACCTAGACTAAGGGGGAAAAGGGTATAACATATAAGCAGAGTAATCAGAGTGATAATTTGCCAAACAATAGTTTTGAAAAGATTTTCGTCTTATACACAATAGTTCTAGACTCTAACGTAGAAACTGGTTCCAATTGATGAAGTTTTTATTTTATTTTCATTTGGGTAAGGAACAGCCACAGAGCATTTTGATTTTCTGACACCAGTTTCATTTGGTATTATGTCATATACTGTACAATATATCTAATAATAGTAATTACTGTTATTTTTGTTATCTAGACAGCTCTAACAATGCTTTGATGAACCGGTTTTTTGTTGTTATTGTTGTTTCTTTTTTGCTTTGATTGCACCCATTTAAATAAGTGTATCTGATAAAATATTTACTGACAGCTTACCTGAGAAGGACATATATGGTTCAAAAAACATGCGTCACTGTGTAATTTGTACATATTTAATAACATTAATTTGTTGGTCAGTGTTTAACAGCATAATGTTTTATTATGCATGAGGTTAGCTTATTCATAAACAGTCATGCTATATCTTCTAAATTATCAATTGGGAAAAAAAATAACAACAAAAACACTCCCCAACTTTATTAGCTTGCAACTGATGCAGAATAAAATTAACATTAATTAAAATGTATTGGTATCACAGAGCAACCCATTATTTTGGACACGAATACAAAAGAAAATGTGTTTTGCTGCAAAAGTTTTATTATTTTCTTTTTATACTCCCTCAAATGCAGTAATTAAATTGTTTTAAAAATAGCAGAGAAGCTCATTGTCATGGGTAACTCTGCACTCTTTCATCAACTGTTTTGGTGGTTATTGTTCTGAGCAGATGTCTTTTAGGTTTAGATTTTCTTTTCTGTTCTGTTCTTTTCTTTTCTGTGGCCCCATACTCTACAGACACTGTAGCATGTGCGTAATTTTGCTCTCATTTGAATCCTCTTTGTGCTCCAGGAGTCTACTTATATGAGCAAGTTAAATATGGTCTTGAGTGTTCGGAGGATTGAGACCTGTGTCTGTACATACCACATTAGTACAGGGCAAACTGGGAAAGGTTCCGTTCAGATAAGTAAAATCAAGTTCAGATGCTTCTCTCTACTATCCCAACTGCTTAAGGTAAAACTGGACTGGAATTGTTACAAGAATTCAGGTATTCACCAGCTCAGGTACATCTGAATGTGGCTCAAGAAATGTCTCTCCTGGTATTTTGATCCTACTTTTTCCACTCTAGTCTGATCAGCACTGAAAAACAATGGATCTTTTTAAACCTTAATCTTTGTTCTATACACATTTTATTTAAATTCTGATCGGTTCTTGTCCTTCTCAAGCTAGTCCTCCCATCCTTAGTACATACTAGAAATAGACTTAAACTGGATTTAAGACATCATGAACTTTAGGGCATTTAAGATCTGAGTCTATATCCAGGTTCAAACTTGTGACCATCTCCAGTAGATACTCTTGGCATATTGTAATTAAAAGGCATTTCCAATAGGAACTGGATCTTATGTATATTTTGTATGGAATGTAGGCAGGTGCAAGGTCATGCTATCATGTTTTGCTTTTGTTTACTTACATTTTTGTGGTCAACAGTACAGTCAAAGTGCATAGAATAGGTTGATCCCAGACAGCAGACAGCATCCTCACAATGCCCCAATCCAAACCTTGAGGGACTACTTCTATATCCAATCTCTATCTCCATTTGATCCTCACTTCTTTGCTGATGCTGCCAGTCTCCCACTTAGTGAAACTTAATTTTGAAGCTGTTGGGGAATAAGGCTGTTTTTGTGTTGAGGTGCAGCCTTTGACTCTTTACAACATTCCTCTACTATCTAGAAATAGGATAATTGAACAACAGCAAGAGCCACACTCAAAAGAGCTGACCCAGGCATGTGTACTTTAATTTCAGCACCTTCAAATCTTAGTGAAAGACAGAGTTGCCCTGAAATCTTTGTTTTTGTGTGTGTGAAGATTCTTCCTGTCTTTCACCAAGTTACACAAGAAGCTTTTCTTCTTAAGCATTCAGATTCACTACAGATGGCCTACTCCTGCAAGCTGTTTATGCCTCCTCTTCCAGAATGTTCTCCTCCTGACACAGTTCAGAGCAGGTGTCAAGAGGATGCCCTTACGTGGTGCCCTTATTCTTCTTTTGTTTATTTTCATAGTAGGCAGAGGAAGGCAGTGATTTTTTTGTCTTGGTCTATCAACCTAAACCTGCTCATGTTATCTGAATTATTGAATAGATGCAGGCAGCAGGGCTTTATTATTTTTTCTATTACCATAGCACCAGGGCCGGCTCTGGCTTTCTGGCCGCCCCAAGCATAAAAAAAAAAAACCGCGGGGGGCCGGACAGCCAAGGCAAAAAAAAAAAAAACCTGTGGCGCGGCCGGACCCAGGGTGCAGGAGGACTCCCTGCCCTGCAGATGTGCCCCAGCTAGCAGGGCGAGGGGGAGGGAGCGGGGGGAGAGAGAGAAGGGGGGCAGCCAGGGCTTCAGCGGGGCGCTGCCATGCGGCCCCTCCCGCCGTGTCCCCTGCCGGGAGGGCTCCACACCGCTCCGGTTGGCTGGGAGGGAAGGACACGGGCTGCCCTGCCGGGCTTGCTGCAGGGCGCTCCTGTCCTCCACGCCGCTGCCCCCTACAGGGCGGCCAGAGCGGAATAACAACAACAACAAAAAGCGGCTGTGCCGCCCTAGGATTGGGCGGAATGCCGCCGCCTACAAGCTGCCGCCCCAAGCACCAGCTTGCTCGGCTGGTGCCTGGAGCCGGCCCTGCATAGCACCTAGAGATCCCAAAAAGATTGGGACTCAACTGTGCTAGTTGTTGTATAAATGTAGCAGAAGAGACAGTCTCTGACCCATAAATTTGCAATCTAAATTTTAATCCTTATTGATTGACTTATAAATGTTAAGATGAGAAGGGACCACTATGATAATGTAGTGTGGCCTCCTCCATAACACAGGACCCTCACACAGCAATTTCTGCATCAAGCCCATAACTTCTATTTGAGTTACAGCATATCCTTTAAAAAGATATTTAGTCTTGACTTACAGACTTTAAATGATGGAAAATTCTATTACTCTCCTACTGTGTATTTCAAATTATCCCAATACATAATTGCAATATGCTTTATTTAGCACTAAAACCACCATATACTAAAAGGGAGGAATACGCTTGGAAAACAAGCAATTCTGAAAGAAACTAGAGGTGATGGTGCACAAGTGATGGAAACTAGAGGTGATGGTGTAGTCGTGGGCTTACAGTCTGATGTGGCAGTAAAAAAAGGCTAGTGCTATTTTGGGTAGCATATGAAGAGGCATCACACAGCAAAAGAGGAAGCTTACATCGCAGGCCTGGGTGTCAAAAGTTCAGGGTTTTAGTTACCGTTCTGACACATCATTCCTGAGTGACTTTGAGCAAGTCACTCAGGGCCTTTGTGGTGGGGGTGGGGAATGATACACATAGGTATTACTAGAAGTGAGGCTGAATGAAATATAACATGGGATATTTATGCTGAATGTAAGGAAAAAATTTCTTCACGGTGAAATGCATCAGGCTATGGAATAAGGAAAATGGTGAAAAGCCAATTATTTGGGACATTAAAACTAGACTGACAAAAATTCTGGTATTATACAGTAGGAAACAATACTGTGCTGGCAGAGAGATTGAATGGCTGAGCTAATAGCTAGGCCTGCTGGGTTCCCATCCTGCTCTTACTGAAGGCTTGCCATAACTCCTGTTTACTTCAGTGTGATCAGAATTGACAATTAGCAGGCTATAGGAGGGCAGCCATTTGAGGGAGACATGATCCCGCATCACAAAGCCAGTGTATCAGGCATGAATATTTTTATTTCCTTTATTAAAAAAAAATTTAAAACAACATTAGAAAGCCAACAGAAACAAAGATGTCATGTCTGTGTTTGCTCAATTCATTTCACCCTTGCTTGTGTGTGAGAGAGAGCGGACAAGCAGTTTTTACCCCTTTCCAGTAGACTAGTTAGAGCTTGAATAGAATCTGAATCTCTGAGATAAAAGGCTGATTTGTTATCCTCCAACAAGTAGAATCAGGACATCATAGGAAATTCTCAGATTAGTCCTGTTTTGTTTGGAATACATGCCCACCAAAAAAACCAAGCAAACTGTAAACCAATTCACAAAATCCTTATAATTTTGGGCCATATCTTAACACAATAACTACATTTGACCTTAGCAGCTTTACCCAGCACAAGCAAACAAGCCTTGAATTATTGCTCTCCTGCAACATAACAATTCCATTGCTATGACCCCTGGTGTCTTGCAAAATACAGTAGAACAATAATTGTCAATCCTTCCTATACAATGTGTTACATTTGACAGAGGTTAGCATTAGCTACATGACCTTTGGCTGGTACTCAAAGAGGTAATATCTCTTCTCCAGTTCAAGTGATAAAATGTTAAATAGAATCAATGTTGGCCACGCTTTTCTGGAGATAGAGACAAAACCAATTTTTACACTAAGGCACGCTTTTAACAGACTGAAAATAGATGTCAGTATTTCTCAAACTACATTGGTAAAGACACTATTTAAATGTCAGAAGTTTAATTTTTCTAAAGAAAAGTGACATAATTCTTCTTTCCAATTTGTGGTATGATTAATTTAACAAAACTTTGAAGTATACAGGCAATAAAGGAGTTTGTTACAGGTCTTATATGAGTAATGCATAAAGAAAAAAAGGAAGACTGACTCGTATAGATTCACTGTCAGCTTGTGATCAGGATAAAGCAAGAACATAATCAGACAGGGAAAGAAAATACATAAGCATGGGGGGACGCACCTTTTTTTTGGACTATGCAAGGGCTATTGGCAAGGTCAGAGTTTGCAGTTTCCATTCCAGGCGCTGAAGGGTAGTGTGTTGTATGGGCACACACTTTTCTATCTATCCCCTCTCCTCCCAAGTTTGACCCCCTTCTGCTCCTTCCCCTCCAACCTGTCTCTGTCCCACTTCTATCTCTTCCTCGGTCCCATTCTCCTTGCCTACCCAGTCCCAGTCTCCACTTCTCAGGCTTCTCATCCCAGTCTCCTTGCCCCGCCAGTCCTTGTCTCCCCCTCCAAGCTTGTTGACCAAGTACCAATCACTCCAGACTTCCATTCTCTCTCTCTTCCCCACACCAGGTCCCAGCCTTATTGCCCAGCAAGTCCCTTTCCCCCTCACCCAGCTCCTCATCTGATCTGTCTCTCCTCTACCTCCACTGGCTCACAGTCTTTCTCCCCAGGCTCCTCATTCAGTCTCAGTCTCCCCCACATACACATCCTCTCAGGCCACTTGTCCCAGTCTTTTTGCCTGTTCGATGGGTCCTTTTCAGATTTGTCTCTCCTCCTCCTCCCATTCCCCCCACTTGCTCCTAGTCCCAGTCTCCTTGTGCAGCCAGTCCCAATCTCCCCCCGCCCATCTCATCCAATGTCAGTGCTTCCCCAGCCACATGGCTGCAAGTTCCCCTTCCCTTTTCTCTCATCTGCTCCCAGTTCCAGCCTCCCTGCCCAATCAGTCCCAGTCATGCCTCCCACTCTCAAGTCTCACCAGACTCCTTGTTCCAATGTACTCCTCTTCTCTCCTCCCTTGTCTACCTTTTGTCCCCTTTTTGTTCAGATCAGATGACTTCCTCCTCCATGCGGCTTGGGCAATAGCAAGTGCAGGTGGTGGGGGGGGAAGGGGAGGAATTTACCAAAATAATTCAGCTTGAGGCACGGAAACCTCAACCCAAATGATTACAGTTTGGCGAAGTTATACAGAAGTTTATAATGGGAAGTATCCGATAACCTGAAAAACAGGCAGTGCTCCAGCCTCACCAATAATAATACATGTATAAAAGTACATGGTTGTAGAGAAAAGCTGGGAAACATGATCTAGGGGTACCGTAAAGGTTCAAAAATCAGAACGTAAGTAAAAAGAATGCAAATTATGTGGGTTTGTTTTAAATCTCATTATTTTTAAGCCAATCTAATGTTATAGGGATCAGGGACTGATTCATGATTAATTTAATACTGGGGATGGCAATTCTGTGCATTATATACAGAACTAGCTTCTAATTGTAGGTAAAAGAGCACAAAATAGCCCAGAATCTCATGGGCAAGTGGTGCAGTACTATTGGAAGCCCTTACCAACATCTGGGTAAAGAAAAATGTAAGATGATTTTTTTGTAGGCAGTGGGAACTGTATTGGGTAGTAGTATTGATTGAAGGGATTCAGAGTTTTCTAAAGATCACAGTATTTCCTCTGCAGGTTTCAGAAAGTTGTCTTTTCAAATCTCCAGGGGCTTCATAATGAGAAGTATCGTCAGCCACATTACCTAAGAAAAAGAAGCTCTGGTGAATATATATTTTAAAATAGTGCTTGCTATCAAAAACTTTTGGCTGGAAATAAATTAGTTGAGGTAGAGTCTATTATCTTGCTTACTTTTATTTATTAATTTTCTGGGGAGACACCTCAAGTAAATATTTTTTTAACTCAATCATTGAAACAAAATGCTTCTCTTTAAACTATTTTTATTTCAAGTCTTCATAAACATATTTCCCATTTTAGGTTGATACCCATCTCCAACACCTACTTGTTAAACTTTCAAATGAGTATCTTTGTGCTTTGTTCTTGCTACCCTTCATGCTTAGGAGCTCCCTGTAAACATCCACAAAACTACCTCATTATCCCCCATAAAACTCTCCTGTACTGTGATGCCTACACAAAACTTCACAACAGCTTGTGTGCTGAGACCACTGTCTGTCATGCTGACCAGTAGTGTCTCATTGTTTCCTTGTGCTCCCCTGTCTGTTGTATCCACCTGTTATCTCTTGTCTTACACTTAGATTGTAAGCTGTTTGGCGCCTGGTCCATTTATTTTTCTGTGCTTCTAACACGCATTGAAGTCAGTGGAAAGACTCAGATTTCAGTGGGGTTTGGATCAAGTCTTCATTAAATGGTAAACATGCCTAATATAGAAACCAGCCTAAGCAGAAGAATATCTATTATGGGTACTTTTCCTTAAAAGAGCTTTGGATCAGGCCAGATGTGAAGTAGCAGTTGTTATGGCAACTATTCAAGTTTCTTACTGAATGATTCTGGTCTTGTATTCATGTGTTTAATGCCTGTTGACAGCAGGCCCTTAGTAATACAATAAACTGTAATACATGATCTATGCACTGTATTTACTTGTATACGCAGGCTCAGTCCTACCACATGACAAGCACCGTCAGCTCGTATCATGAGTAGTGGGACTTGAGAGCATTTAGCATCAGGCAAGAGGAACATTTCACCTTGCAGGATTGGGTCTTAAAAGTAATAACATGTCTGGGATATTACAACTTCAGTATCATAGAAACCAACCTTTTTGTCTATTCTTTTTTGATCGTATGTTTTTATTTTGTTTCTTGGACCTTGCCCTGTTGAAGATCTGGGGAATGTGAATGCACAATACTGTTACACTGAAGGTTGGGTGAAATCTTGTTGAAGTTGGTTGGTGTCACAGCCACCCTTCTTCATTCAAGATAAATGTAAGAAGTGGTCAGCTCCTTTTTAGAGCAAGATAAATGAAACGATAGGAGCCACCACTCAAACATGGACCACATGCAAGGCCAGTCAGAAGCTGAGCTACGTGCACAGAGGGGTTTCCCTGGGGACTGAATGCAAACATAGGAGGCTGGATATTGTTTGTTGAAAGGTGTTTGTCTGTGAGCAGAAGCAGCTAGAGAACAAGCGGAAAGAAAGCCAGGAGACATCAAGAGAAGCACCTGCAGAGTGACCATGAGAAAAAACCAAGAGAGAGGGATTTTGGGGTAGAGAGCTGGCTGGAAAGAGATTTGGAATTGTGAGCACAGAAACTATGTCCTGTTGTTTGAATCCTGCTACATTCGGTGAAACAGGACTTTGATGTAATCCTATTTATTTACATAGAATGTACACACAGAAATTCCTGACTCCATCCTCAGTTTCTCCTCCTAAAGGAAACAACCACAAGACCACAAATATTGGCTAAGCGCTCAGACTGAAAAGGGGTAGCATTATTAATGAACATTTGGTGCCACTTAAGGCATGGGAGAGGGGTTGGTAGTCAACAAAAAATATAACCTGTCCTTTTTCGCAATAACTTTCAAGAAAATTATGCAAAAACCAAAATAACTATTTTCATTTTCAATTAAATGGGCAGCTGGAAATTATAATTTTGATAGTTATTTCATTTCTTTTATTTGTTATATGTGAACCCCCATAATTTTTCATTTTTTGCTGCATTGGTGTGTTTGAAGGCATTTATACAATTTAGGTCAGGGATTGGCAATCTTTGGCATGTGGCCCGCCAGGCACGCGGCACGTGGCTTATGGGCCGGGCCGGTTTGTTTACCTGCCGCGTCAGCAGGTTCGGCCGATCACAGCTCCCACTGGCCGCGGTTCACCGCTCCAGGCCAATGGGGGCTGCGGGAAGTTGCGCGGGCCGAGGGATGTGCTGGCCGCTGCTTCTCGCAGCCCCCATTGGCCTGGAACAGTGAACTGCTGCCAGCGGGAGCTGTGATAGGCCGAACTTGTGGACGCGGCAGGTAAACAAACCGGCCCAGCCCGCCAGGGGACTTACCCTGGCAGGCTGCGTGCCAAAGGTTGCCGATCCCTGATTTAGGTACACTTATTTTCTTCTACAAATAGAGAAGATATTCCTAGAAATAGGAACTATTTTGTGGTGTTACTATGGCTTATATTATGCCGGAGGTCAGACTAAATGATGACAATGGTCACTTTTAGCCTTGGAATCTATGAAAGAGAAACCTTTTTTCCATGGCCTGTGCTTGGTATCAAAAAGCAACCTCCCATTGTGTGCACAAAACTTCACAAGAACAGGAACTCCTGCATGTGCGCTTTTGGTCTAACACATGTAAATTTTGATCATCCATGTATACATAACGAATATGTGTGCTAGTATTTATGCTAGAAAAGTGTGTACACAGATTTGTCACATGCAAATTTGCACACACACAAAAGGATACCCTTTTGAAAAGCCTGAAACAGAAAGGTATTAACCAACAGAGGTAAGTGTACACAATTTAGTGATAGATGAACTATAAAAAGGCTTAGAGTTTGGGTTTTATTCAGAAAAGCCCTCAGATATTCAGCCATTTATCTAAAGCATGTCCAGACTATCTGCACTTCTTGAGCCTGCAAAGCTGAACTGGAAATTGGACAAGACAGGCTTTTCTGAGAGATGTCTAGTCTTTCCTGTTTCTGATTTAGACAGCTAAACCGTGATACCATCTTTCTTTATGCTATTTTGGCACTTCAGTTAGCAGTCCTGACTGAAACTGGGAAGTGCAGCAATGCACAGAAATGATAATGGAAGCCTGGGGTTAATTTTGGGGAGCATTCTATTTTATTGTAACCAGAGCACTATCTTGTTTTCATAGGGCCTGATCCTATACCCATTATGTATTCTGGGTAACCAGGCTGTGCTCTAAAATCCTTTCCCCCACTCAGCAATGGAGCAATAAGAAAGCTGCTCTGCAGCCTTTACTGCAGTCTTATGGTTGTCATTCTCCCACATTGCTGCAGTCCTCTGTAGGAGGAATGACTAGTGGATTTCTGTGTTTGTTGATTCCGCAGCCTTGATCCATTTCTCCCGTGACACATCTCCAAAAAATAGATGCCTAGATTTTAAGGGCAGAAGGCACCATAATGATCAACCAGTTTGACCTCCTGCATCACACAGGCCAAAGAACCTTACTCAATAATTTCTGCATCAAGCCCATCATTTCTGTTAGAGCTATAACATATCTTTTAGAAAGAGATCCAGTCCTGACTTAAACAAAAACAATCCTGTGAACTTGTCCAAAGGAAGCTCTGTGCCATATCACTGGGCAAGCTTCTCAAATCCTATAACCTTGTGCAATGCATCTATCCTGGTTCTGCTGAATCTGTGGGTCAACCAGGCCAAAGAAGAAAAGAGGTCATGCTTTTTATAAAAGAAAGGAATGAACAGCCTGGATTTACTTTTCTTGAATTAATTAAAATTTGTAGCTAGAACTATCCGTAAGAAAACTAATTGCATTTGGATTTTTTTTTAATGATGAGAATATACAACTACTGTAACTGATTGAAAACTAATCACAAAATAAATACTGATATACACCTACAGCTCACTACTAAAGAAATTGAGAAAGTGGCCCATTTAATGTATGTTTTAAATAAGTTAGACAAATATACATTCTTATGGCTAAGATGGGTGAAGAAAACTATAAAAAGGAACACCTGACATTTTGAAGGGTGGGAAAAAATATAAATGGCAGAAAGTATTGATCACCGATAATGAAATATCAACTCAGTTCACAGAATGCTTTAAGTTACCTCCTCCACTTTGATCAGGTTCAAATGTTAAATTTAATCTGTAAAGCTATAAGTGGAACTCAGACCAAAAAGACTCAAAGACCTGAGGTTTTTGAAAATAACTGCTGATGCTTGATTCAAATGTCAGAACAAAATTACAGAAAGGTGCCTCAGACCACTGTATTCCAAAATGAAATTAAAAATCAATGGATACTTTCTCTCCAGGAATTTTAAGGGGATAATATTCTGTATAAAAACTGTATGTAGCATACAGCCACATATATTCATATTTGTTGGATAACCATAAATATAAATACTAAATAATGCTAACATATCTCCTGTGAGCTTGTGGGGGCCTATTATCTTTGATCCTTTTGCTTTCTGAAAGAAAAAACATGTTAAGTTCCCTACAACCTACATATTTGGGTAGGAAACACAAAAGGTTTTAACAAAACATTGAGGGTTTTTTTTACCTTTACAGGACTGGTCCAAATGTTTGGTGTTGTTTAAATGATAGCCCATTCAATTCCTAACAAAACAGAGTGTTGGTATTTTCCTTGGTATCTGGTCCATTTGGGAGGTGGTCACTGACACTATAGATCAGCTGTTAACAGTGAGAATTGCATTGTAATGCAGAACAAATGAGGGTTGAATACATGCCCTCCTGGTATTCAGCAAGGCACTGCTGCCACTTACAATTACAAAGGACAAGAGCAAGAGACACTTCAGCAGCGGGAAAGCATGACCTGAGAGCTGCAGCTCATTTTGCACTGCACTTATTCAATACAGCACTGCCCTATAATTTCCTATAGCATTGTTATCTGTTAGCCGTTTACACAGTCACACCTTCATTATGTCCCCAGTTGCCAACATCAGCTGCTTGTCACATCTATTGATTGCACTCAAACTGCAATTTACATGGATCACTTGGGACTGTCTTCAGAAAAACTGATATCCCTTCAAATGAGTCTGCAGCTTTCTACCAGGTACCTCTAAGGCACAACAAAATGTCCTGTGGAAACCAATGTGACTTTAAGCAGCACCAGCAGCAAGTATGCCAACATTTGTCAAAATCCAGTCTGCTCCTTGCTCCCGCTAAATGTCAAGGTGTCATTCTCTTCTTGCTATGTGGTATATTAATTGTGAAGTTGCTTAAGGCCATGAAAGGTCAGCAAGGTTATCAAGCATGTGGTTTGTAAACTTCCTATCTGCCATCAGCAATAACGTGACTAACTTATTCAAATAGTCTGGGTAAAGAATTAAATGCATATTATATAGTTACAAAGAGAAAAGATGCCCAGGTGTTGAACTGCTGTTATTAGTTGTTTGTATTTCAGTAGCACCTAAAGAACCCCATCAAATATCAGGTCCCCATTGTGCTAAGCATTGTACATACACAGAACAAAAAGTCAATTCCTGCCCTAAAAATCTTATACCTGAAGTACTGGGTGCATTCAGGCAGTTGTGATTGCCACCAATGTATCTCCAAGGAATTCAGTATTCAAATGTGTGTATCATTTACTTGGTGTTCATATACACCACTATTGTGTGCAATAACTTAGGGGTTTCAGGAGAGACAGAGGCACGGGGAATGTAAAGGAAAAACAATCTTTGGCAAATCTCAGTCAGTATTGCGTTATCTTGTGTATGTCCCTACTGTAATCAAAGTGCAAGTACAACAGAACAAGGACACAAATTTGATTTTGAATCGGAGAGCCTCCCACACTACAGCCAGGTAAAGTGCTGACTGACTATCCCTAGGTGAACACGTGATTAAGATACTATTGCATGTCTCAGGTGTGATGCTTGTTCTGAATCTGTAATACACTGTGCATAATGTGTGTCCACACTGGTAGAGTTGCAGGTATTTCACTAGTAGCCTAAGAGACATAATTTCTGAAGCTGCTCATATTAAAAACAGTGTCAAAACTCCTGTTGTCTTCAACTGGAAAGAGGATCGAGTCTATAATGGTAAGAAAATGAAGATATATGCCAAAAGCATTATTTAAAAGATTGCATTAACAAACCACTATGACACATGAATTACAAGTGTATTAGGAGGTAGGAGGCTGAGAGCTGTTTTAAAGGCTAGTGATTCGCTTGCCTTCTCCCTCTTGCACCATATATTTCAATGAGCGTATTGTGAGATTTAGATTCCAGAAGGACTAGGAGGAATCTAATGTCTGACCCAGCTGGATAACAGAATCCTCACCAAACTGCCAGGCAGGCAATAGACAGTGTAGGCAACTACACAAACCTTTTCAAATCATCTCTACAAGGATGGAGTGCTGATAAAAGCTTGCAGTGAAATGTTCCTGAAATTATCTGTGATGGAGTAAAATCATGCACCATTTTGCAAGGGACATTGAATCAATGCTTATTACTAACCGGTAAAATGTTCAAATCTTTCAGTGGTTATAGTAAGAACAGAAAGCGAGGGAGGAAGATTATGGTGAGCCTGGTAAATTTTAACATATGAGATTACAATCAAATACATTCATCCTAATAGTCTGGCCTGTTTTGAACAGCACAGAAATATTCCTGACATGTCGCCATCCCTTCCTTTCAATTTATTACATTGATTAACACACTGAACCATTAATTCCATCTGTGTTTTGTTTTCTGCTTTTTCTTCATGCTGTCACACATAGCTCTGGGGATTTGACATCAGTGGTTGAGAACGTCAGTGCTTGCAGGGAAAAAAGGCCCAATCCTGCTAAAATTGAGATCAGTGAGAGTCTTGCCATCATATTTAATGGGAACAGGATCAGGTAGAAAGACCTAAAAATATTAACCCTTAGAACAGGATTAGTTTAATTCTCAAAAAGGGCAATGGGAACAAATATACTCCAGTGTAGCTTTAACTAATTATACTTTTTTTTAAAGTAGTATATTAAGGACTCACATTTCAAAAATTAGAAAAAAAAAAAAAGTGGATGTTAAATGTTAATGATAGTAATAAATTATATAGTGGATCATTGCAGATTATAGTAAGCCATTACTACTGAATTCCTGCACAAATATATTGGTAAAGTATTATACTTCTATTGCCATTCAGAAGGTCACGAAAGTCATAAAATACCGAACCTGGACACTTGCCTTTCACTGTTCCTACATTATACAACAGCACTGTGCTGCTTTAACAACTTACAGCTGAGGTCAAGGCCAAAAGGAATCAAATAAGCCCATGCAAGTAGTAGAGTATAAAGGTTTATGATGAGGGGTCAGTTATGACAGTTGTACTGTATAATGCCAGCAGGCTAAACATGGGCTAGCTGGTTGCCCTGTACATTAGAGGTCCCATGTAGCTGATATTAAACATCACTTCCTGAACTGTGGCAGGCAAAGTTTTAAAAATAAAAAAGTTCAAAAAATCCACCTTGGTTATCAGTAATATTTGATGAATGTGCATGTGCTGGGGGTGAAATCTTAGCCCCGCTGGTCAATGGCAAAGCTCCGTTGACTTCAGTGCAGCTAGAACTTCACCTTGTGCATATGAACAGAGCAACACAGGCAGATAAAAAAAATACAGGGAAAAATATTGCTAGGAACTACTGAGGGCCTGGCTGGGCTTTGAATCAAGCCCTCAGTAAGAGACGTATTTTCCATCCAAATTCCCTTCTGGTCTCAAGGAAGCCAAGAGATTTTCATAACCTTTCTATCAGAGTGTGATTAAGGATGCATCCAATACCGTAAATGTTGTCCAAAATTATGTTTTTTCAATATTTGTAGGTTTTACCCGAAAGTTTTTATGTGAGTTATTTAAATCCAAGAACAACGGTGAAGATAAAAGAGCAGAAGAGCTTTCCTGTGCTATTTCATTGTTTGCTGAAACTAATAATTCAGTGTCATAAGTGATGATGTAGTGAGTCAGCAAACATGAAATATTTCTAGGGAGCCCTTTGTTCTGCTATTTTTTTTCCACCCAGTGCCTCTGGTTGTCAACAGGAAAACATAAAATAAATTTTCAGATTCTAAATAAGGCGCCTTTAGGTATGATCCTAATACATCTCCTTGCTGAAAAATTGAAGAAAATTAAGTCAAGCGTTGATGTAGAATTTATTTTTCTTGAAAGTGTTTAGCCTGGAATCCTAGGCATTTAAGAAAGATGATACTAATGAAATTGATTCAGTACAAGGGTAAAATGACTAGAGTCATGTTGAATGGAAAGATTTTTGGTTGTAGGAGTTTGTGGGAAGCTTTTATTGTTTCCATTAATTTAGGTTCACACCCCTTTTTGTCTTGCTTTGAGTTTGGAGTTCTAACAACCTCAACAACAACAAAAGAGAGAGAGAGAGAGAGAAACTCAGAAGGACAATTTATTTTGCTGATGGAAGCATTTAGTGGTACCTGATGTCAGAGCACTTTGTGATGAGAGTAAATATAACTGAGTTTAAGAAACTCTGAAAAATTAGAGCTAGGCCTGAGACAAAATTCAGATTCAGATTCAAATCCTCCCTTGCTGCCAACCTGGGAAGAGTTCATCCCCGGAGATTTGGATCAGGCCCGTCTCTATTGAAAGTATGCAGCATGTAAAGAAAAGTTAATTCTTTTAAAATAAATGGTGTCAGCTTCACTAAGGTTCTTTCTGATACTTGCGCTTTGATAGCTGGTTGTCATTATCTCAGGGTAAAACTGTGATTTATCACAGACTTTGTTACGGGCTGAATGCTGACCCAGAGAACAAAGCTCAAGTAAAAGAAGTTTGGATAAAGGTGCTGGGGAAAGAATCCTCAGCCCAAGGTAACCTGCAGCCTCCTACTTTAGCCTAGGAGACGGACACAGGCCACTATGCAACCAGCAAGCCATTGCAGCACATTCACTAGCCATGTCTGGGGCCCTCCCACATTCCCCTTCTCCTCTGGAAATAGAGACCAGGATTCTCCATTGAATAATGGTATTTATGTGGCTTTAAAATAAAATGTAAGGCTTCAGTCCAATTATTGAGTTTTGGCTAAGGTGGTTGATCAGATTTCAGGGAAGTGTCTTTGAAGTCACCTGGAATTTTCAGATGATTTGTTCCCTCTCACTCTGGCTTTTGGAGCAGGTATGACATGGAGCTAGATTAGTCTTGTTACTTGATGATCTGCTTTTATCCATGCACAGAAGATAAGTGTCCTGTTTCATTATTTTAGACCCATCGTCAGCCTTTGATACTGCTGGGATTTTGTTGACCTGCGTGAGGATCCTGGTTGGGGTGAATGGAATTGCTCTGGAAGGGTTTAGCTCTTGAAAGCTCCCAAAGGGTGTTACTGAGCAATAGGTCATCTGCCCTGAGTGTTCTCTTATGCAGGAATTCTGTTATCCCTCCTGTTCAACATGCCTCTGGGGGAGATAGCATGGTGATTTGCAATGCAACGGCATAAGTATACATATGACAAGCAGCTCTAGGTCTCTTTTTCGACAGACACAGATGGTGCAGTGTATTTGGTTTCCTGATGCCTCGCTGAGATCAGATTTGGATGAGAGCAAATTAGATGAAGTTCAGGCCAAAGAAAATTCAGGTGACGCTGATGTGGTAGGGAGTAAAAGAAATATCTAAAGAGTGTTGAATGAGTTGTGTTTGCCCACATTTTTGAGGGGGTATTATCTGCGAGCTCTTCGAGAGGTTAACTGTTTAGGAAATCTTCTTTTGATCCCCAGTTTCTCCTCCATTCTCAGTGGTGTTGGTGGCTGAAATCTGCATCTGGTGAGGTGATTGCAGTCACTTATCTCTAACATTTGTTTATTTGTATTACAGTAGTACCTAGAAACCCCAAGCAAGATTAAGGCTTCATTGTGACAGGTGCTGTATGCATACACCGAAAGAGACAGCCATGGCCCTGAAGAGTGTATAGTCTAAATAGACAAGAGACAAAGGCTATGTCTACACTTGCCATTTAAAGCGCAAAATGTCCCTTTTTTGTGCTAAAACTGTGGGAGCGTCTACACTTGTTAATCACTTTTTGCGGTGAAACTCAGAAGTTTCACCGCAAAAAGAAAACTGCCTTCACGAGAGGCATACAGCTCTTACCACTGTTCTTTTTGCGCTGTTTTGAAAGTGAAGACACATCCTACCAGTGAAAACACCTTTTGGCCTCCAAATGATATCCCACAGTTCCAAAAGCGTCTCCGCTGCTCTGATGCCAGATAAACGGATGTCCACCCCTCCCCCTGTAAGCCCTGGGAAGTTTGAAACTCCCTTTCCCTTGCTTGTAGATGTGTCGGGGAAAGCAGCCAGACAGCAGGAGGTTTTAAAAAAAATGCCACGAAAGAAACAAGGAAGTAATGAGGCTGCTGGGACATGAAGCAATGCAGCACGGGGCACTGAGCAAGGATCCAGAATACCTTCCGCTCACCCCCCCCCCTTCCCACAAGACCTATTGAAAGAGCTGCACTGTGGGATAGCTGCCCTACAATGCTGCTATCATCCGCGATGGAAGTGCTGGTAGTGTAAATACTCTCTGACGCCTGAGGAATTAAGTGAGTACACAAACCAGCACTTTTCTTTCCCTGGCTCCCTATCACTGGTGAAACTTACAGCGCAAAAACTCTGCAAGTGTAGACATACCCAAAGGTTGGGAGAAAGGAAATATTATTATCCCCATTGTATAGATGGGGAACTGGAACACAGAGGTTTAAACTACTTGCCCAAAGCCATGCAGGAAGTCTGTGGCAGAACTGGGGATTGAACCCAGGTTGAGGGCCTTCCTTTAGTTATCCAAGCCTTTGTGACCACCAGATAAGGATTTCTGCTATCTACTTTACATGGGCCTACCACTGAAGACCACTCAGAAGCTACAGCAGTTGCAGAATGCATCTGCTTGTTGGTGTGGGCAGGAGGACCCGAAGAGGGCATTGGTTCTCTATTTACTTCTAGAATCAGTGCAAGTTGTTGGCTCTGATCTATAAAGCTTGACATGTTTTGTGCTCTTTTTGCCTGAGACATTGCCTCTCTCTTTTGAGTTACCACAGAGAGCACCTGTGATCAGCTGGGACCCTGACAGTTTTCAAAATGAACATCTAAGAGCTGGTGGAAGGCATTTTCTTTGGTGGGATCTTGGTTCTGGAACATGATTCCTTCTCAGATCTGTCAGAGTCTTTGGCGTTCAGGGCACAACACGAGGCTCATGTCATTCATTATTAACTATCATTATTATTAATTTTGTCTTAGCTGGGATGATTATGTGGGTTGAATAAATTCTACTGTGGTCATTTTTATAAATTAAAATATAAGAAAAAACAAGGCAGATGGTGATGGTGGTGGTGTTTAATCAAATAATCTGTGGGCAAATATGTGTGTCATCCAGTTTTGCCTTTAACTTTAGGACAAGTCTACAACAGTTCATTATTAAAACACAGTAGAGATATTTACATGAGATGCTGTCAGTCAAATGAAACCAGTCCAAATTAACCCACAATGTCTGATTCTAAACAATCCAAGTGTGAACAGAAAACAGACACAATAGTCCAGCTTGGTAATCAAGAGACAAACTTTCTTATAGGAAATTTACACCAGAATGACATAGCCATTTAACGATTACAGGATAACTTTCCCAGATCATCACATGGGGAAATATAATACTCTGAAATTGTTTACTAAGTAGTACTAGGTCTCCTTTACAGTCCTTTGCTCCTGATTCTAGGCTTATCCTGTGGTGAACTTGACATAGACCAACACTTGTACCGCATGGAGCCTCACTGAAAATGGATTCTACTCATGGGGAACTCATTGCAGGATCAGGGCCTGAATTGCTTTATAAACTTGCCATTATATCATATGGTGAATAGCATCTGCATACAGACACATCATATTATTTGCATGTATACTTTGGAGGGGTGCACTCTCTTGCATACACGTTTCTGCTCATGATTTTGTGGTGGCTCATATACTAGCTCTATCTGAATGTTTTATTACTACAGCGTGTTTCCAAAATTCTTGGTTTTAAATAATTTTTAAAATAAGTTGGCAGATCGTAATGGTTCGTTTTTATTAAGTAATAGAACATCACTACAATAGCATGAATCTTCCAGGAAGTCTCAGATGATGGTATTGCAGTTTAATATACTTCAATCATATTCTACTTAAATATCAGTCACTAACAACGTTAAAACACATAAGGATTGAAGAATAGTGACAGGTGCAGGAGGTCTGAACTAACCATTTGTGATACTGAAGATATGCCTTACTCATGTCTGCAGACAAACTTTGGAGAGGGATATCCTTACTATAATAAATACTGCAAACCTAAAACATCACATGACTACAATTTGGTACTACATTTCTATTACTACTATCGTACAACACTACATTATCTCTGCAAAATAGATAATTTATTGCATGATTTTTATATAAAATATTTCTGTGGTTCAAAAGAAATGGTTTGCTATTGTAATCTGTGCTAACAGCATTTGGTTTTGTAGATGGTAAAATACTTTTCAAGACTGGTTTTCATTCATATATTAGCAAAACTGCTTTTTTTGGGGGGGGGGAAATTCCTAGTCTAATGTTTACAAGATTTCCAAAGCAAAGATATTAGGAAAAATAAAATATTTTACACTTAAATGGCACTTTCATTATCCCCATGTGGTCGGTTAGTATTAACATCCCTATTCCACTGATAAGGAAGCTGAAAATTAGAGAAATTAAGGCTCAGATGTTCAAATGTTTTCCAGTAATTTTGGATGCCCCAGTTGTCTCAAAATGAATATCTAAAAGTTGAGACTGCTAACATGAGTAGACACTTCATCTTTTCCAAAATTGAGCCTAAGAGAGTTGCCCACAAATTGTCTATGGCGGAGATGGGATCACAGCCCAGGGCACCTGACCCCACCAGTTTTAGACATAAGCCACAAGACCATCCTTCATCCCACTATTAACTATTTCAATAAATTGGCTAGTATTTACATTAGAGAAACAAGGTGGGTGAAGTAATGTCTTTTATTTGACCAACTTCTGCTGGTGAAAGAGACAAGCTTTCAAGCTACACAGAGTTCTGCAGGTCTCTGTGTAGCTTGAAAACTTGTCTCTGTTACCAACAGAAGTTGGTCCAATAAAATATATTACCTCACCAAACTTGTCTCTCTAATATCCTGGGACCAACTCGACTATAACACCACTGCAAATAGCATTTATATGTTCCACTGCCCTCTGCTGGATACAATTATAAATACCTGACTGCATGTCATAGGCTAACAGAGATTCATTATACTTTAGTTCCACTGGTAGGGAGCTCTCTCTTTTTATGAAATTTCTGAATGCCCATACTGTGCAATATAGATACCTTGCACCAGGTGAACATTTCCAGCACATGATGAAGTTGGAGGATTTAGGAAGACAAAAATGATTTTATGTATTTCAAGATTCATAGCTGTTACATACTACTTTGCATTGGTCACTCTCAAATCCCGTTACAAAATAATATAAGTATTGCTATCCACCTTTTGCATATGGGGAAACTGAGGCACAGAGGTAAAGTGATTTGGAAGGTCACATAGCAGGTCTGTGGCAGAGCTGAGAATGGATCCCATATCTCCTAGTTCAGCATTTTACCACTGAACTACAGTGCCTCCTTATTAGCCAGAGTGATGATGATGACTATTAAAATAGGCCTTTACACAGATTAAGCTGCTCAGGCTAGAGACTGGCTAAGACAGTAAAATTTGGATCCAGAATGAGATTTCAAATGTCCCAAAATTCAGGAGTGTTTGAGAGCAGGGCTTTAGTTTAGCATGTTATAAAGATAAGAAGTATTAGCACAGTTGAAACTGATCTCTAGTAGCAATTTAGTTACCCACAGCCCCAGTGGTGGATTAAGGATTTTGCTGCCCCTAGGCCCTGAAATAATTGCTGTTCCTAGCCCCATATGAACTTATTAAACATCAATAATTTCAATATCAACACCAATATTTTCACTTTTTACTTCACTACTACTTTCAACTATTTTTTCTGTCTCACTGTTGGCACTAACTGATACAACAAAGGAATCTATTTTGCGCATTTTTACTATCATTTCATTTTCCCTTACTTTCTTTTGTATAGCATTTTTTTTTAACTGAGAACCGCTTAATTTCTTCCTTCCGGTCATATTATGAACGTTTAGGATTCTTGCAAGTATGTTTACTAAATGGCGTCGCGCCATCTTTGTTGGTTTCAATACGCGCTATGATTGGTAGAATCGCGGCGTCACTGATGCCACGGTTATAAAAACGCTGCTATTATAAATTTGCCGCCCCTGCAAATTTGCCGCCCTAGGCCTAGGCCTTGTCGGCCTAGGCGATAATACGCCACTGCACAGCCCCCAGATTCAGAGCTGTTGGGGTGCTAGGGGTAGATCTCTGTTGTGACGGGTTGGATCACAGAAAACCCCTTGGGAGCTGCCATCCGATGTGCCAAGACTACCCCTGCTTCTGTTTTCCCTGCCAGCTCAGGACTCCAGCACCCCGTCTTGCTGAATTAGACACTCCAGTCCCCTTCAACACAGACCCAGGGTCTGAATCACTTGTCCCAAAACTGCAAGTTTACCCAAAAACAGCTCACAGGAGTGTGCTTGTCTTTAGCACTCAGATGCCCAACTCCCAATGGGGTCTAAACCCAGATAAATCCGTTTTACCCTGCATAAAGCTTATGCAGGGCAAACTCATAAATTGTTCGCCCTCTATAACACTGATAGAGAGATATGCACAGCTGTTTGCTCCCCCAGGTATTAATACATACTCTGAGTAAATTACTAAATAAAAAGTGATTTTATTAAATACAGACAGTAGGATTTAAGTGGTTCAAAGTAGTAACAGACAGAACAAAGTAAGTCACAAGCAAAATAAAATAAAATGCGCAAATCTATGCCTAATCAAACTAAATACAGATAATCTCACCCTCAGAGATGCTTCAGTAAGTTTTTCTCAGACTGGACACCTTCCAGGCCTGGGCACAATTCTTTCCCCTGGTACAGCTCTTGTTCCAGCTTAGGTGTTAGCTAGGGGTTTCTCCATGATGGCTCCTCTCCCTCTCTGTTCTCTTCCACCCCTTTATATATCTTTTGCATAAGGCGGGAACTCTTTGTCCCTCTGGGTTTTCACCCCCCCCTCACTGGAAAAGCACCAGGTTAAAGATGGATTTCAGTTCAGGTGACATGATCACATGTCACTGCAAGACTTCATTACTCACTTGCCAGCACACACATATACAGGAAGACTCACAGGTAAATACAGCCATCTGCAGACAATGGGAGTCATCAAGATTCCAAACCATCCTTAATGGCCCACACTCTACATAATTACAATAGGCCCTCAGAGTTATGTTTTATATTTCTAGTTTTAGATACAAGAGCGGTACATTTATACAAATCAGATTATCATACTCAGTAGATTATAAGCTTTGTAATGATACCTTACAAGAGACCTTTTGCATGAAGCATATCCCAGTTACATTATATCACTTATTATCATATTTTCTCTAAATCTATCCCAGTTACATTATATTGACTTATTATTATATTTTTATAAAACCATGTAGACTGCACAACGTCACATCTGTATAAATGCTTAGAAAGAGTTGGGCCTATCCCTAGCTGTGGCTGTTGTTTCGTGGTCTCTTTTACTGTTCAGATTGGCATTTGTGTAAACCATAACTGCGGTTACTATTCATGATGATTTGTAACCTTTGGGAGCTAGGTACTTTCCCCATTAAAGAGACTATGGTCTTGAAAATTGCATCTCTCATCAGGCAGATCTGACTCATCTTGCTTCCCTTGCATGCTATATACTGTTAGGAACCTGTTTTTGTATAAGCCATGGGGCCTTTAGGAAAACCCAGCAAAGAAGACAGTCACAAACCTAAGAAGGAAGGGGGAGCTTATTGTGGGAATTCAAAGTAGTGTGTCCTTGCTCCCCAAGCCAGCAGCAGCTGTGCCTATACCCTGAGTTCTATTCCCTTAGGTTAGTGAAGGGTCAAAATCCTTTGAACGCAACCTCCACCCATCCGAATCCAGCATAGCTCAGATTTCCTAATGATATTTTAATGTGCAAATCAGCATAACATGGGGACTTGTTTGCATTGAAACAGTTACCTACAGAGTGACTTGACAACCTGTATACATTAAATGTGGATCCTCACCCCTCTTTCTTCCCTCCCACTCCTTGATGTCTGGCCCCAAAGCTACAGTGGCTTTCACTGCAAATAGTCACACGCTGACAGGCTTTTCAGATGCTTGTAAGTAGGGCAAGAGTGGATTACAGCAGGCATTTTGCAGCAGAAGGCTCTGAAGTCTCACCTGCACAGCCTTAGGATTGCATTTTGTCCTGTTTCAATGCCCTTGAGCATCTTTTATCTTCCAGTTTCTAAGGTCCTGATTCTTCTTTTCACCTTCATAGGCACAAGGGAGCAAAAGCAGGCAGAAATAGGAGGGGATGGGGAGCATGGAAGAGAGGAAACAGCAGCTCTGATGCATACTTTTCCCCCTCCCCAGGAGTCCTCAGAAGCCCTTCTCTGCCTCTGAAGGGGACACATTGAGAAGCTGTCACTCTCTGCAGCCTGTTGCCCTCGGAACCACACAGACATCTCTGTAGGAATTGAGGAAGTAGCATTCATTGACTCTCACTTTGTGTCTGTGTAACCCACACGCCTTCTGGGTGTGGTGTTCTGTCCCATCTAGTGGCACTGAGACCACCGAGAGAGAGAGAGAGAGAGAAAATGAGTCTGCTCTGCAGCTTTAGCTAACAGGCAGTTGGCTTTTAGCTCATGCAGTAGAGCTTCATGCACTAAGCTCCAGAGGTCCCAGGTTTGATCCCGCCGACGACCAGGGTCTTGTTGGCATTACATCTGCACCCCCAAATTGGAGCTGGAGTTTAGACAAAGGAGTCATAGTCAGTCATGAAGTGTAAGGACAGGAGGGATCATCTAGTCTGCTCTCACCAGATCATCTAGTCTGCTCTCCTGTATATCACAAGCCACCAACATTTGCACGCTACACTCAGCAACCAAATATCAATATCCACTCCACACATCTCGTAAGAAAGGGAGGGGAAGCTGAGGTGAACCATAGAAAGCCAGCCCTAGTATGGAAGTAGGACTTCATTCCTGTGCAGATTCCAGCATCTGCAGGTTTTAGAGGTCATGCCCCTGCTTCCTCTGCCATTCATTCAGACTCTTCTTCATGGAGGGGAACGCCCAGTGGAGACACTGCAGAATTTGCCACCCTGCTGCCAGGGACAGGCCTGAGCATGCCAGGGGGGTGCTCTGGCTCTGTCCCCAGGAGCAAGGTCTGGGTGGGGGGTGCTGTAAAGAGGGACTCCAGCTCGCTTGGCCCCATCCCCAGAAGTTGTAAGGCATGGTGGTCACACAATTCAGGTGCACACAGAGTTCTGCTAAGATGCAGTCAAGATCTCTCTCATATTTTAGCTATTGGTTGCTGCCTACTGGTGAATAAACTACCTGGTCTTTTCTTCAGTTCTTTTAGTTTGAGAGACCCTGTGTGAAGAGGTGAGTTGCATCACATCTAGACTGTATTGAGGCTTCGGTTTGTTGCGGTCACTGTTGGTGGGTCATTCCCTGTGCTGAGGGAATGTCTTATAAGAATTTGAGGCTAAGCTCTATCAATCATGTGTTGTCCTGGCTGCAGTCAGCTATAGAGATGGGTCACAAAAGGAGCGGCTGTCCTTCAGATAACATGGAGCTGACCGTGAAAGAGCATTATATATGAGGACTGGCACCTTGAAACATATCTACTTTAGCTTGTGCAGGTTGCAGTGCCTCTGTGTTGTGTGTAGGTTTTGTTTTCCACATGAGGCACGCTGAGGTGTGGTAGATGTACTGCAGCTTCTTGAAAGCTTTGCCTTTAGCTCCAGATAATGCAGTCTGAAAGAGTCCAACCTACAATGAACAAAAGGATCACTGTAGTTGGGCCCTCATCTGAGAAGAAAAGACAAAGTCTCCTTGTTAGACAATGGAATCTGGTGTTACTGGTAATTGCCATTATTTGGGTGTCCAGGAACAGGAATGATTTCAGCAGAACCCCAAGGCTGCATACTCCATTGACCATTCATGGGCATGAGACCGCAATTGAGAGAGATTGTATTTACTACATTCTCTTTTTTGTACTAATATTGCCTGTGTTTTTCCTGGGTTGAGCCCAAGTTTCATCCAGTGGGGTATTGTCTGTCTGGGATGAGAGAGAGAGAGAGAGAGAGAGAGAGAGCTGTGTGTAATTGCCCTGGTCCATGTCACCTCACAGTTTCATATAGAAGTTATATAAAAGTGTGGAGACAAGATTGAGTTTAGCTGGATAAGGAGCTGACGCCATCCATGATAACATGAGAGAAATGAGCGTATGCATTTAAGGAATTCTGTCAATTCTAGCAAGTTGTGCAATACCCTGTAATGATGGTGTCAAAGGCGGATGGTTAACTGATTAATCTTCACTTCCATCCATGGCCACAAGGAGGTCGTCCATCAGTATAACCAGAGCTGTCTTTGTTCTATGATCATTCCTGGAGTTGCCTGGGAGGGAACTATGTCATTAGCAGAGCTCAGATGTTGCTCAACTTGGCTTGCTGGTGCTTTCTTGATAACTTTGCCCAGGACTGAAAGATGAGATACTGGGTAGCAGTTCACAGGTTGTTAGCACCAAGTGACAGCTTTCTGAGAATGGGCCAGACTGTCATCTTTTTTGGGTTGGACTGGTAGAATGCCCTCCCTGGGGACTGGCAAAACCACAAAGACAACCATTCCCATAGCCTGGCAACACTCCAGTTAGAAGTAAAATAAAATTGTGTAAAACACTTTAGAACCTTAAAAAAATTATTTAAATTTGAATTAAATCTTAGAAATAGATTACTGTCCAAGAGTACTCTTTTTGTTTTTAATTAGGATGTGCTTTTCTTTTAAAGCTCATAACCAATATTGTGCACGTACAGCATTTAAATATGGAAGGCAATTGAATGCTAATTTCTATTTGTCTACGCAGAGATCTGATTTCTACAGTGCTCTAAAGTGCTGTGCGTTAATTGATCCACACAAACCCTTCTGGTGTGCACTACATGTTCTCTGTCTAGTCTTTGAGATAGTGCACTTTCAAATAGTGTGCACCAGGAGGGTCTACATGGACCTATTAACGTCCAACATGTTAATGCGCTTTAGAAATCACATCCCCATACAGCACATTATTGTATCATGATAAAGTACTTATTTTCACCACATTAACAGAAGAGGACAGCACTGGTCACGACTAGAATAACTAGAAGAGAGATTAGAGAAGGTCTAGAGTCAAAGCCAAAAAGACCAAAAAAGTTACTGGTTACTCCCACGTATTTTCCATATGCCTCCAGATCCAGAACATGGAAGTAAGTTGTTTAGGGACTTGTTTAGTTGAGCTCCCCAACAGGCCAAACAATTCACTGCCCTTGCATGGTGGTAGACATGTGTGTGTGTGTGTTTTCTGCGTCACTTGTACAGTACAATATCCTGCAAAAGGCTCTATATGTGTGGACCGATGCTTCCACAAAGAGACCCTTTCTTTGACTTCAAGGTAGTATTGGTCCAAACTTGCAGACCCTTTCAGAGGACCAGGGCTTTAGGTTGTAAGGCCATCAGGGCAGAGACTGTTTATTTTGTGTCTTGTGCAATGTAGATTACACTGTCTGTGGATAATCAATACGTTTGATGCAGAATGCAAAGCCCAGCTTTACAAGACCTGCTTTTAGAGGATTAGATAGATGTGCCTAGGCACATGTGAGTCAAATTAAGACCTTTACACAGAATTTACTTGATTTTATTAAAGGTTTAAATCAAAACGTTAGTATCATTTTATGTTCTTTTTATATATTTAATTTTAAAAAAAATCTATGTAGAGTTCAACCCTGTCTAACCAAAAAGTTTCAGGGGCACAAAACATTTGAATATACAGGGGTCTGAATAACAGGGAGTGTGACAGCCTAAGTGCTGCACAGCCCGGGGTGTAACCTAGATGCAGACAACAGGGAGTTTGAGATTAAAGAGGTTCCAATAAACAGGGCTTTACTGTACTCCTATGGCTTACTGCAAATGGAGCAGACACTGAGGACATTAATTATTTAGCAGAACTTTTTCTTTAATATTATTTTCTTCTGTGTTAGCAATCTAGGGGTTCCAGATTCATATTCTTTAATCACATGACAACTAAGAAGGGAAATGCCCTGAAGAAAAAGGTTCCTTGTCACTTAAATGGGCAATCTACCTGCTGTGTAACCTTTTATTTTCTTAGGAAATATGTAATGTTTTGTGGTCATGCTTTTCTATGGAACGCTGTTGCCATCTTTCTCCTCCATATAAGCCCCACTGTACCAGTTACCTTCATTGCCTGGTTTCCTAAACGAAGTGCCGCAGAGTGTAATATGTCCGTTTTGAAATCAGACTGAGTCCCAACACACTCATTTGTTTGCTGCACTCACAAGGAAGGGCAAAAGAGCTATTTGCCCTTCATTATGAATTTAGCAAACAAATATGCCTTTAAATAACTAAACACGCAATGGGAATCTTGCATAAGATTTGGGGGTACAGTGTTTCTTCAACAGTCACCCAGATTCTTCCCCTGGAAGCAATAATCTGCAATAAATGAACTAGTTAATAACTATTTGGTTAGGGGAAATAGTCCCAGCATTTCAGTGTGTCGGGAAGCATAATATTCTGAGTCCATATGGTCTACAAAAAAAAAAAAAAAAAAAAAGCCTTACAATCCCTTTTGTAGCATCCCTTCTTGTAAGCTGCCCCTTAGGCTTTTCCCAGATAAACTGGCAGTATGTTTTTATTCCCTACAGTGCAGTTCTCCCTTCCTTTCTATCAGGTCCTAGGCATATCCGTCAGCCCAAATGGGAGCTGAGTTTGCAAGCTGACAGGGGATGGAGAGGGCTGGTGGTGCTGATGTCAGAGCCAAGAGACAGTTGTGATTGGATCTAATTAGACTTTGCAGCAGCAAATAGACAAGCTCCCTGCATGATTGGCTTCAAAGTGGCTGGTGCCAAACAACTAGCAGAGGTGCAAAAAGTAGAAGCAGTGCATTTACAGCCCTGATAAAGGAAGGCAGCCGGAGTGAGAGCTACCGGGCTCTTGAGCAGCTTCAGTCTATACCTTTCCACAGTTCTCACTACAAGCAGTTAAGCATGTCAGCTCAGAAGATCAGAGACACTTAACCCAGCTGATGCCAAGTGACAGAGAATAATTAGAAGTAAACATCACGCAGTACTAAAAAGTGAACCTTATCCACAGATCTATAAAGCAGCAAGAACCAGAGGTGAAAATATACAAGGAAGAAAAGACTCTACATTCTTGTTTACTGAACTACAGTTATGACATCAGTTCTGGGGAACAACAGAGCTTCTGGAGGTCCAAGTAGTCAACTAAAATGCAAGTCCAAAAGGAGGAGGAGAAGAAGATCAAAGAGGAAAGGTAAGGTTTGCTTTCCCTCTGCCTTTCTTTTCTTTCATTCTCTCTCTTCCTTGTTCTCTCTCTCACACGCTGTCTGGGCTGCTGCTGCTTTTGTTGTCTATTTATTTTGGACATATGCACTTTTTGTAGCCTCCAGGATGCTGTCTACACAGAACGCTGGGTACAGGGGTTGCGAAATACCCCACAATTTCATGTAGGCGGTAACAAAGAGAGCCTTGCAATTGCTGGAAGTGAGGGGATGCCTGTAAAAGGATAGGGATTGTTATTTTGTTAAAGGAAAAGGGAAGTGTTTTCTTTCCGTCTTTCTTTGTACTGGATTGAATCCGTTTAATTATCCAGGTTCTGCAGCGCAACTCAACAATCCACGGCTAGTGCTTCCTTTGACCCTGTCAGAGGTAATGTTATCACATGATTCCTAATGAAATAATACATCGAGCAGTCCTAAGAATTAAAAAAGGGAATAAAAGAAAGCGAGGCTTTGCCAGTTTTTTTTTTCCAAATACAAATCACCTTCAGGTTCAGAGTTGCTCATACAACTGACACTGGCTTTCCAATAACCTGGGACCAGTTTTAATTTATCTGAGTATTTCTCCTATGACAATTATGAACTGCCTAATAAGTCTCACTTGCACATGTCTTATGTAGCAGAAATTTAGTATGTAAAAGAGGATAGAGGATACACCATCTTGTTGGTAATGAAACAAGCTGAAAATCAGTGTGGGGAGAAAAGCAGTTTTCTGACAGGTTGCTACTTACAAACTGTTATTTTTGCCTTGTTATTAATATTTGCCTAAGCTTGCTGTAGTAAAGTTAATACATGCATTAATTCTGATCCACTTCTCTAACCAAACCTGCATTATAGAAATGCTAGATTTGTAATTACTCTAATCCAAAAATAAGTGAAGCTACAGAATGTCATTGCAGACTGTGAGTATGCCTTAGATAAAAGCTTTTCCCGAGACAGTCTTGCTTTCTCATAGAGAGGGAATAAGACACTACTGCCACATTCCTGGTGCTATGCCTGAACAGTTAAAGTTAAGATATTGCAAGTACTTGAAAGTAAAATAAAATTGATTTAATAAGCAGAATGTCAGAAATGCCCAACTGCAATTTGTTAGACTATAAAGATGCTAATACAAAAGGGTTTACCAGAGCTGTAAATTCCACCTAGTCTGTAATTGTCATTGCTTCCGAGGCCTAAGATAAGTTTCTGTCAGCTAGCTCATCAGCTCAAGCTGTTCTTTTAAAGCCTTTGAGTACATTATTTCTTTTTCAGATTCTGGAAATTAACCAGACAGTTTGCAAGCCCTAAATGTCAATTATTCTTGTGTCTTTTAATTATTGCCTCACATGAAAGCCATTGGGCGCGCATCCCGATAACTTTCTAGAAAGGCTTCAAAACAGGCTTTCTGTGGCGACTTGCAATAACTAGCCAAATGCTAAAAGGGGAACTCTGCATAATTGGATTGTCACTATTATATGTTTACCAGAAACTCCATCTTTTTGTTCAAAATTTTAGTAACAAATAGTGCCCTAAAAGTACCAATAAGTAAAAGTAAGTGTACGTGAATGGATACTTGAAATAGAAAAGCAGCAAGCTGCATGTAACCTTGACTTATTTCAACAAATCTTTAATATTTTCTAATAGCTCATACCAAAGGGGCTTCTACAATTGTGCTTTATGCTGTGTCACAAAAGAAATATTATCTAAAGTACCAAGCAAGGGAAAAGTCCACCCCACAATTAATGTGGATTAAATCTGTTAGTTTGTAAGGCTCTCTGCTTTTACCGAAACCTAGCTCTACTGACTTTGTAATAAGTTATATGTGCTTTAGCAAATCTACTTATCCGGACGTTAAAATTTGGCCACAGACTGTTATCCTAAACTTGTATACAGAAATGAATCAATAATTTATTTAACTATAGAAGAAAGATTCAAAGGCTAATTACACTTGTTAGTTTTGTTTCTAAGACAACAGAAAAAAGTGAAGATCTTTAACAAGGTGCCGTTTCCTATAAACTCTGTGTTTTGCTGAAATAATATGGAAGTTAGGCATCTTCTTCAGACAGCAAAGTTGCTAAATGATAACTATTTGCAGAATGCACAACTGGAATTTGGTAGAATTCCTGAAAGGAATTGATACATTTGTCCAATAGTAGATAGACAACTTTCAGGATCTAATTTCTGATTCCTTGGAATATGTACATTTGTAACCAGTTTCTGAATATTTTAACTGGTTAGCATGTGAATTGTGTTATTATTCTAATTTCCCTGCCCATAGGCTCATAGTGCACACTCACAAAAATTCATATGCACATGAATATATGATGACAACTTAAGGAAAACCCAATATTAAACCTGTTGGATCTGTTTTTTAGGTCACACCAGTTTCCATACTGATTGTATGTTTTTTTTTACTAAGACCAGTTAATTGCTGATACAAAGGTGTTGTTCAATGCATCAGATACATTGAGCACTCAACAAGAAAAAAAGAACACATCTTTTACATGAGTAAATATGGGTCCCACTGTTTTTCAGATACTGCGCACAATGTAATCTATTTTAATCAATTGAGAAAACCTTTTAAAAAGGATTATACCAAAGGTTTATGCATTTAACTATTTTCCAGTGTGTGTTTTACTATCTACAGCAGGTACACTTTTGGCAGGTGTTATTGAAGAAAATAAACAGGGGGTCGGGTGACTGTGTGCGTGTGTGTGTGCGCATGTATGTGTATATATGTGTGTGTGTGTATGTGTGCACACAGAGACACTCACCTCAGTGATAAATTTTAATTTAGTAGAAATCAGTGTGAGAAAATGAAATATATCTGAAGACACACACTCTTCAAGAGACATTACAAACAGATCATTTATAGAAATAAATTCCTTATGCCAGCTATATATTACATATGTGATGTGTTTATATACCAGGTTAGTAAGTTGTACTACTTTATAAAACACTTAGGCATGCTTTGGAGTAGAAGCAAGTATTACTCTCTATTTGACGCCATTCTTCATCTCTTTCTGATTTTACTTTCCAGGTTTTTGTTCATTTTCTTACACTGATTGATGTGCATTTTAATGCAATGCCTCTGTGTATCGATGTATAATCCTTTGCTGTGTTTTTCATTGATCCTGGCACTATGCTTTAGGAGTTACGTTACTTCAGAGGCAGTTACATCTGAGGGAAACAAATTACATTCTACAAAAGTTAAATTTCTGCATTTATTTAGGATAAATATAGTGAAAGGGACATACTGTCACAGGGACAGGCACTATTTCTGTATATGTAAATCAGGCAGTGGGGAATGTAACTACCATGTACTGTATGGTTCAATGTTCAAAGATATTGTTCAGTTATTTAATATTCCCTGTATTATGTTTATAGTGAATGAGTCTCAGGGCTTAGTTAAGACCCTAGCATTAGTGGTATATTCAAATGTCCATGCAGTGTGTATCACATTACAAGCATATTTACATAGAAATTTAATTTAGTTTTACACTACTTGCAGAAAGTGTATTGGAAGGCGAAAATATTCTGATATTCATAGCTATTTTGTAAGCAATTATGGTTAGGAATAGTTGCACTATCATTCAGAAAATAACTATTTTAACTCTTAATCGTATGTAAATATCATAATTTCTCAAAGGGCAGATGTAAAATAAAGACAGATATTTGCCAGAATATCAGCATGCTAATTTTCTGTAAATTACTAATGGCAGGTCTGAAGCAGTATTAATTTCATTCTTTTAATCTTTCTCTCTTAAGAGAAATATGCTTAATAATTTGGATAAATCCACGTTAACATTTAGTGGCTTGTGTCCCGTTGCAAAACAACAAAAAACACCTTGCAAATTCATATGTATCCGAGTTTGAAACATAATAGATTATAAACAGATTATTGGTAAAATTCACTCCAGAGCCCTGAACAAATTCTGTGCAGAAATAGGAAGGGAAGGGCAAGAACTTTAAAAAGAAAGTTTGTTTTCAAATGAAAATGCTTAAAAAGGGACTAAAATAAAACAGAGTTGTAACATGCTGATCATGCTGTAAAAGGCCAAGCTTCCATGAGCTTCCTCATCTTGGTGGAAATCAACATTTGGAATCTTAACGTGAAGTTGGTGGGTTGGAATGTACCACTGCTTCATTATTTTCCAATACACGACAGCAATTACATTTACTCATTGTTTGAGTGTGATTTCTTCAAATCCATTGGTTAAACTTAATCGTAGAAAAATGGAGTGAATCGCATATAAACACAAAGTGAAATGCTGCAATAGAGAGAGAGAGCTGAGCTCGCTATTGATACTGAGGGGCAAGAAATAAAAGTTGGCAAAATAAACCCAGTAAGTGCAGCGGATGGTGAGAGAGCCAGGATTATGATGCAATGAAATTCCAGAAAAAATTAATGATTGTGCTAAGGATGGAAAGAGGAAGTCAGCTTGATTCTTCATCACCCAGCAATGACAAAGTAATAAATGAGCATGTTTCATCTTGGTTCAGGGACACAACTCCTTCTCCACGACAGGATTTTGACGTGCTTCAAGATGTGCTCTGCTTATCTCGTACCCTGACAGCTCAAGAGGAAGGGACTGGATTTGGTGATAAAATTAAATTGATTAAGCCTTTATCCATCTAATTTTCAACCTTTTTTTTTAACTATTACCTCCAATTTCTAGTGATCCGTGTAATGACAGCAATTTGAGATTGCATCAAGGGCATTAGCTACGATGGCTGAACTTAAATTTAGAATAAAAATATGGGATTCATGCGTCGATATCTAAATAGTGGAGGATTTGGTTATAGCAGAATTGCCTCGTCCTAGCAACAGCATGTAAGTGAGGGGACAATAAAATTGAGCATTTTACCTTACCAGAGAGAGCAAAATATTTTGGATTAACCTTAAAATGTTTATGTAAAGGAGAAAAAGTACTAGCATATAAATCAATAATATATCCACACTGTACCTGTGCTCTCCTTGTAAATAGCTGTCTTCATTTTTTCGAACAATTAGAAATTAATTCAGGTTTTTTTGCTTTCTATTATGGCCATTCAAAATCTCTTAAAGACACCCGCAAAGCATCACAATGCAGAAAATGACTGTATGTCACTTAACATCTGTCATTTCTCTTTGTGAGTTGAGCAGGTGAATTTTCCCACACGGTTCTACACACCCAGGCTCACAAACTCCAGTTTATTAAGCGAGAGTAATGCAGTTTTTAAAACATTTACGACAGCCCTTTCTGAAGTTCTACTGATACAAATGGGAAACACTGCACTAAAAATTAAAGGTCAGTTGAAATTGCCTAATGAAATATCAAAGCCACTAAAGGTCTGTACAAACAGTTTTATTAGCTTTACTTCCATTTATGTCTGTACGTGATAGTAAAAGAAAAAGTGAAACATTAGAATATCTAATATCCAGTAATTGAACTACTTGGAAACCCTCCTGGCCAATATGCTATAGGTTTTGTGAGTAGTAATGAACCTAAATTGATTCCTACATTTAGAGCCAACTATCTCTACAACCTTCCAGGCAGTTTACAGTTTTTCCTTTGTAAACTATTAGTTATCCAGACAATAAAGCTGATATGCATCAGCAGATACATCAATCTAAAAGGGTCCATGATAGACTTGACATTTTTTATGCATCACAGCCTGATTTCCCTGTAAATTACATAAGCGCCAATAGTAAATAAAGTGCTTACATTTCTTCCCTATCTAATCTTCGTTCCCTGTTGGCTGCATTGTTTAAAATTCAGACAACCTAGCAGAGTTTGCAAAAGCATGTTGTAATTGTGAATGTAACAAAAGAGCACTTTGTTAACTCATGGAAGCAGCTTATCAACTCATAATAGTGACTAAGCCCTTGTAATTCATAAAGTAACCAAATGTGATACCTTTAGTGTACAAGTGATCTGGTGGCTTGTTGTTAAGTTTTCTTAATATCCCTTCTTTAAAAGGTGTATTTTTTTTCTTTTTTACATGCAACGAGAGAAAGCATTTACTATTTATTTGAAGTATGAAGATGTATTTCTGGACTCTGAATTAACCATAAAGCCACTCAAGGACTCTGAATTAACCACTGAAGCCACTTAATGAAAACTTGTGCTGAGTGTGCAGTAGTGGTGAGAAAGGCAAACAGAAGGTTAGGGAGAAAAACTAACAGGATGGAAAATAACACTTAAAATATTACAGCACCATTATGTATATGAATGGAACGCCCTCGGATGGAATGCTGTGTTTAATTCTGGTCATCTGGTCTCAAAAAGATATCACAGAAGTAGCGGGATCTAGAGATGTGTAACACAAAGAATTAGCGATGTGGAAAGTCTTTCATCTGAAGAGAGGAAACATGAGAGGGGAGATGGCAAAGGTATACAATTAATGAATGGTAGTAGGGAAGGTAAATCAGGTGGTCCTCTTTGCCTAGTCTTATAATACAACACTGAAACTGAAAGACAACACATTTAAAATTGATAAAAGGAAATATATTTTTATGTAACACATAAATTCATGGAGGTTAAGTCCATTAATGGCTATTAGCCAGGATGGGTAAGGAATGGTGGCTCTAGCCTCTGTTTGTCAGGGGGTGGAGATGGACAGCAGGAGAGAGATCACTTGATCATTACCTGTTAGGTTCACTCCCTCTGGGGCACCTGGCATTGGCCACTGTCGGTAGACAGGATACTGGGCTAGATGGACCTTTGGTCTGACCCAGTACGGCCGTTCTTATGTTCTTATGAACCTGCGGAACTCACTGCCTCCAGATATTTTTTACTTCAAGATCTTAATAAGATTTTTTTAATCCTGTATATATGGATACTGGGCTTGATCCTGCACAATTGAGATCAGTGAAAAGTTTATCATTGATTTAAGTGAATGCAGAATCAGGCCAGAATGAGAGCACCCATTGATGAATTAATAGGATTTTGTTTTTAAATAGGAGATATAAATCCTTGTTCTTCAAAGCATAATCCAGCCACTAACTAAAGGGGTTGGATGGGTTAGGAGAAAAGTTGCCCTACAGGAAAGCTATTCCACACCTCTTTCACCTTACTCTGGTCTCCTGGCCATTGTCAGCAATACAGTACTTCAGATTTTGCTGTTGTGTAAGATTTAAAATGCCTACAGTAAAATAGCTAGAAAAAACATATGGTTAAAATGACATGTGTGGGCAGATAATGATTTCTTTTTAAGCAAAAGAAAACCAGTGATATGAAATGACAGCCAGATATTATTATTATTTCTTTGTATTATCATAGTACCCAAATACAGTAAGTGTTTTATAATCTGTATATTTACATCAGTGGATTAGTCCTGCAACCCTTAAATAGTCTTATTTATGCAAGTGGTCCCATTGAACTGAGGATTGTGTCCCAAAGTAGTTTTAAATGCATCTGATTTTGGATATATGACACCTGCTAATATTGTTAGGCTGTCCTGATAGTAAAGGAGGTTGTTGGTTCTTTTTCTTTTCTTTTTCTTTTCTGGGGTTCAACAGTGGTTCACAACTAGATTTCAGTCTGAAATCTGCAGAACAAAGTGACTTTACCATCTTTAGATAATCTTTGCTCTCTCTAAGAGAAGCTTTGTTCAAAATTATTGGTGGAGTCATCGCTCTCTCACTGTTAATGAAACACCAGCATGAAGAGTCAAAGGTGTATGAGGAAAAAAAGTTGAATGTGACAGACTTTATATCTCCATCCTTGTAGAAAGAGATTTACACCAAATTAATTTAATATAATTGCCTGGTTCTTACCTCTTCTTAGAAGCTGAAAAATGGCTGTTTATTCTTTAAATGGTGATTGGAGGGGAAAGGGGGGAAGGCAGTTAGATGCCATGGGAAATATGAACCAGAAATAAATATCAAACAATAGCTCTGACGCCCGCACTAATGACATATCACCTTCATACCAGGCCTTAAGCTGCCACTCTACTTGCATTGTAATCTCATAGTAAGGTCCTGCTCAGCATGAGCCAGGGTAGTAGAATTGTGCCTACTGTATATATATATATATATATAAAATGGTCTCCAGCTGCTCTAGACGTCTAGACATGCTAAATTGATGGGTATCATAAACCCAGGTTGTATTAGGAAATAGCTCTTAAACACAGTGGAATCCAAACAGTTCTTACTTCAGTGTGGGTTATTATTGGTTTTTATAATATTATGTTTACGAATTTTATGTATACCTGTAGATATAGATAAAAAATATAAATGCACACACACAGACATAGTGTGTGTATATATACACAGACATGCATATATATAATAATCCCAAATATATTGTAGTTAAAACAAATATGTGAAACCATCCAAAGAAAATAGCAAATATAAAAAAAAATGGAGAAATAAATAAATGGAAGGAACTCTTTCTAATCAGTTTCCAAATTATAGCTACAGTATATGAAATGAGTACATTTGCTACATATTTTTTATACTTGGTTACTAGACACGATAGCTAATTTAAACAGGTTTTCTTCTAATGAACTCAAATATGGCAGACCCAGAAGTTAAATGAAAACATTTAACGTTAAAAATGAGAGGATTTGGTTTAAGCCCCTTCATGTGCTGATCTTGTTTCAGCTGCATCTATGGCAAAACTCACACTTCAGTGGGAACAGAAGCAGACCCTAAGCTTGTGTTTTGTATTACATTCATCCTATCATCATCATCATGTTCCTATTACGCCTATCATACCTGCCACAGAATACATATAGATTCCTGAGTAGTTTATAAGTAAAATAAACTTTCCTTTAGCTGATATCCAGGTTGTACCTTCCTTTCCCCTTGTCAATCACTTCTATTTGGATGTTGAAATTTATACAAATGGTAAGTTAGGGGTTGGGGAGATCACAGCTGTCTGTATTGTCTCTATCCATTGTTAAGCAGCAGAGACAGTAATTAAATTGCAGCTCAGCTCTTGCTGTTTATGTCTTTAAAAGTTTAAAAAGAACAGTGTGAGCAGAAAATGTTCCCTAATGTCATTGACAGAAGATTTCCTTGAGCTGCTAACTGCTACGCAATGTATTAATCGATCTGTGGTGCAGCATTTATTTACGCTAAAGCATCTGATATATTTGTCTGTAAAATCTGTTATTTTAAAAATCATGATATTTGGCTCATTTTCATCACAGATCGCTTTAAAATGACCAATTTTACAGGCATCTGCCATACTCCACAAAGATTTATTTTATTGACTGCAGTAGTCACAAAATATACCTTATGTGCATTCAGCTGAAAGCCATGAACTTAGTCACTTGATGATAAAAAAGCAAAAAAATCCTCATACTACAAATTCTCCAGTATTCCAACACATACTGAAAAGGGGGGTACCTAGTATTCAAGTATAAAAACTACTTCAGTTCTCCTAGCACAAGCCAAGAGCAAGACTGCTTACATGAACTTGTGTCCTAGCAATAGTGTATAGTAAAAGCATACCTTTCCTCTGTATTCAGTTGCTAGGAGAATGGAGAATTTGTAGATCTAAGCATGTCTGGGACAAATTGTAAACAGTGAGGATGAAATGCAGTCAGACACCAACTTGTCATGAGTATGCCACTCCCAATGGATGACAATTTGTTCTCAAACCAGATGTGTTTGTTAAGGTCTTCACCTACTTTGATTAGTGAGCAGTGAAATAGAAATTAGGAGTCTTTGCTTTTTTTTATAAGTGTGGTTTGCAAGAGTAATAGGACTAATAATGACAGGTTTCAGAGTAGCAGCCGTGTTAGTCTGTATCCGCAAAAAGAACTAATAATGGCTTTTACAGAACACACTTTTACAGATGAGTTAGACAGTGCACATTTTGTTAGCCAGATGTTATGTTCTGAATAAATGGCATCAGACTCCAAAAAATAATTCTAGTCAGTAATATGCTAGAGGGCTCGTGTGAGGACTCCTGGGAGTGCCTTGTTAAAATTGCACCCTCAAATTGGAAGGAGGGTTGGGGTGTTTTCCCAGCCTGACACCGAGATTATCCTCTTTCTTCAGGTAATTCTAACTCATCCAAGCCAAAAAGGACTCTTACTGCCAGGGTTAATAAAAATACATCATCATCATCATCATCATACTTGGTACCTGTGCTTTTAATATTCAAAGCACTTATGCAGAAATTATCATATTAAGTCTCACAATTATAGAGGCAGACTACCTAAAATTCACAAGTGAGGAAACTGAGCAGGAGTGGTCCATGGACCTCAGGGTCCGGATCAGGTTTGGAATTTAGGAGTTTATAAGACCCAGTTCTGTGCACTAAACCCTTATTCACATTTCAGAAGCAAATTTTTGCCATTGGAATTAATCAAATTGCACGAAATTTTCTCCATGGAATGTTTTTCTAGGAGAGGACAGCCCCTGGTATCCCTGGCCATTTCAAATTAATGAAGTTGACCAATGTGCCATACTGCAGTATCAATATTCACAATACAGGAACAGAGTGTAGACAAGGTCAGCAAATAAACCTATTATATTTCTTTTTGAAACAGTGTTGCCTTTGTCTTTGGTAGTGCTTACACAAGTGTTTTGTTATTTTTAAATGGGAAAACATTGGGTAGGGCCAGAGCCTCAGCTTCTGTTATGTTAGTGTAACTCTTTTAATTAGGATGGAGCTAAATTTTCCCCACAATCACTAGTGCTGTACATGTGGTAGAAGGTTTATGGGAAGCTGAGTGAGAAGATATTGTTGGGAACCACTTCTTCAAATATTAGCGGCATATCACAGGCTTTTTGTAAGACTAGTATATTTGTGTAATACATGTTTTCCCTTTTCTGATGTTAAAGGGGAATTTGTATACAGGACTGATTGAAATGGTTAGAGATTTTTCTAAAACACATTGAAATGAAATGCTTAATTTAAAAGGTGTAATGACTCTCAAGTTTATCTAATTTTGTGCAACATTTATCAGAAATCTTCACTATACCTACATTTCTTCTTTGCCAGCAACTCACTCTGTCTATGTGTGCCCATTTCCTGAAAGATCACTAGGTTGTTGTATTGTTTAGAGCAGTTTCCATTATAAACTATGTATACTTCTTAGTCATAAATAATTGCTATGAGCTAAAACATGGCAGGTAATTCAGAGATCAAGAACAAATTTTAAAAGAATAAGCATGCTGATTTTGTAGGTTACAGGATTAAAAAATTACTAGTATCTGCTGTTATTTTTCATTCTGAAAACTAAAAAAAAGTCTTTTTTATTTTTTTAAAAGAACAGAGACGTTGTGGTTCCTTAGTTGATAATGTGTATTAGTGACTTTATTTAGGAACAAAAAAAGCCACAAAAATAAAAGTCACCAACAAATTCCTTTCCTTCATTTATTTAGACATTCCCAAGAATTTGTAGTACGCTGACTTGAGCAGTATGTGAATTGGCAACATAGAAACTGTCTCAGTCTTTCGCAGTAATGACTGAAAAAAATGTCGAAGGATAACTGTAAAGGCTCCAAAGAAACCATTATTGTCACAATATATAGTTATTAAGCAAAGCCTATGTAACTCTCCAGACACATGAATTGCACGATTTTATTGTCTTTCTCTTCAACCAGCCTCCACCAAAACATCTTTCTCTGTCATCCCCACCTGTTGTTCTTGTCTTACATGTCTATACTGAAATGTAAGCCCAGGTCTGTGGGACCAGGGCTTGTGGACTCAATATTTCCAAAGCTGTTCTTGAGGATCCACACTACACTGTAAACCTGGGTTTACAATTGCTGGACCCAGGTCTCCGAGCCACATCAAAGTGTCCAAACTGCGCTATGCAGACCTTTTGACTTGGGTCTGCGGCTTGAGCTGGGTCCATACTGCAAAGTGACAGGGCTAGCCCCCTCACTCCCCAAAGAGTGTGAGGACCTGGGTGTTTGCTGACCTGAGTCAGACTGAATTGTGGATGCGGATGGAAGGGGGGCTTGGGCTCAAACCTGAATCAGAGCCCAGACTTAGTGTGCCATGTAGACATACCAAAGTCCAGCCATACAAATCATTACTCATGGAGAAAACTTATTCAAGCAAATATTGGGAGTACTTATGAGTGACCCTTAGATTGTGCAATGTCTTCAGGGCAGGGATCCTGTTGTCTGTTTTTTTCCAGTGCCATGCTGTTCCAAGGCATTATAACCCCGATTGAGAAAAACACTTTAGCATTTTCTCAAAAATCCCATCCTTATTTAGCAAAGTACTTAAATACATGCCAAAACCCCTTTGAAGTCAATGGGACTTAGCGCAAGTTTAAAGTTAAGCATGTACTTAAAAGCATTGCTGACTCAGGACCTGTATAGGTAATAAATAATAGTAATTGTCCTTTTGGTAAATAATTCATATTTTTAAAAGTCCTCAATATATATATTTAATAGTGTATGTTTTAAAAGGCTCCTTCACACAAATTTTCCCATTCATGCACTTATAGAACATGCAGAATTCATTTTCCCCTGAAAACCTTCTCTTTACAATAACAAAAGAGAGTGACCTGTGAAGTATGTTTCTGCAATACTAAGGTTGAAACAGACCCCAATAAAAGCAAACGTATTGCAAGTCAAGACATTCCTTCCTCCAACCTCCCCCCCGTGTCTGTTATATAGCCTCATATTTGCGTATATGCAGCAATAGTGAGACACAACAGGGTGAAGGATGGCTCATCAAGTTTGACTTTAAGCCATCTCGCTGTTGGTGGTTTGCAGCGTTACATTAATATTGCCTGTGCTGGTTTGGTATGGTTTTACATAAATGTACGCCTGTCCACTTGTGCAGTCAGACACAGACTGACATACAAACAATATCCTTTTACTCTAGTATACTGCAGTGCATTGTGATTCACATGATGCTGATTCACTGCATGAGGTTAAAAAAAAGGCTTTTCAATAATCTTCAGTGTATGTTTTGTATGTTCATACACATACAAGTAGACAGACATATTACACCATATACTGTTATGCATGCAGTCAAGCATGCACACAGTCACCCAATCTGTACACAAAAACATACTGTGAAGTTAACACTATTATGGTGCCCTGACTGAATATAGGAAGCGGGCTTCAATCAATTCCGAGACAGCTTCTCTGTGCTGAATATTACATAAATTTCTCCACAACAGCTTGTTTCAGAAACTTTCTCTAATAATGTAGATTAAATTAAATTGTTTCTGCTGCTTTAATGCATATTCATCAGATAAAAGCCCAGACAATTATTATGATAGTTTCTCTAGCAGGTGGAGTATGTTTTAGGATTTGATGGACATGGGATTTGATGGAGTAATCTCAGTGAAATTTTGTGGATTATTTTTATGATGGGGGTTAGCATAAAAAGTGAGAACCTAAGCAGATTTTAAGGTGATTTCATTATGTTTTTACATTTGTTTCCTTTTATCATTTTAAACCTAGAATAAGTTCATGCTTTGAACAAATGCAAGTCTTTTAAGGCAAGCAATGAACCACACAAATAAATGCTGCCTAAGCAATATATTATAAAATAACGTTAATCATATGCAATAATGTTTCTAAAGTAATTGATTTTATTGCATTTATTTTCTTAAATAGTAGGAAGACCCCAAAGAAAATGTTATTTTATACTTTTGCAAAAGTTACATGTTGTGTTATATATATGTGTTTGTGCGGTATGCATATTACAATACATATTTTGTTTCATAAGAAGTCGCTAATACAATTGACAACATACACATCATAGTCTATGGGAAAATGCAAATAGAAATCAAAGCACAACTTCACTTTTTTAAAAATTGAACAGAAAAGAAAAGAAAAAAAAGATTGGTAGCAAAAATGAGCCAAAGAGACCTGAAGTCTGATCCTTTTCCCATTGAAATTAGAGGGAGTTTTGCCATTGGAACAGGATCAGGCTCTATTCCGATTAGGAATCCTGTCCCATAGATCACGCTCACATGGGTAATCGCATTGTTTTCAATGCAAATTGACTTCAATGGCAATACTTATATAATCAGTGTCAAATAAACTGGCATTATAAATAATGGGTCGCTGCCAAATTAGAGTTTCCAACAGAAAATGGAAGTTAGAATTGCACACGCAAGAAAAGCCCTTTATTCCATCTCTAAAGTATACGGTTAGAATGTAAAATTCCAGGGGGTTTAAAAATACACTTGGATAACACACAAGAAGTTATCACACTAGACTCCACATCTGTTAATTGCCTTGTTGCTAAATATCAGTAGCAGCACGGTATCTGACTTAACAGAAGTAGACATGTTAAAATGCTATTAATTTCTTTACACTGTTTTGTTACCAATGAAACTTCAGAGCTATGAATGCATGTTTATAATTAATTTCTATTTAAACTCTTATACAGAGACATGGTAGTAATATGCATATTAATATACACAACAGCATGTGCCCCAGCAATGTTTATATTAACCTACATGCATATTCATTTACAGGGGCTGAACTCAATGAGAGTTTTGAGATTGGCTTCACTAGGAGCTGGATCAAGCACCTACCTTTTAACTTACATTGGGCCAAATTCCAAGGGCAGAATTTGGCTCATCAGGTTTTAATTATTTACCATTAAGCACATGTGATGATCTTCCCCCTCCGGTGTTACTACTCTCACACTCCTACATTGTATGAGCTCACCTCCAGCTGCTTTGCTGTGTCTCCTATTTTGTTTATAAAATCTTGCATTTATTTCTTTATGTAGCTATGATAATTGATAAATTAATTAACAAACCTTCAGTTCAGAATTTTCCTATCATTCTCAAGCCATTTATAACCTTAGCCGACAAGTCGAGATTGAAAGTCAGCCTTGTAGTTAATCTCGTCATATACTTCATGAATATTGTTTGTGCTTTATTATGCTGGTTATATTCTCTTACAATGAAATTCATCATGATACAGAGGACTCCACATCAGGGTGAATTTCATTGTTTCAGTGTTCAAAACCCATGAGTGAGGCCTCAAAAAATGATGTAATTGGCTTAAAAATTGTGAGATTGTAAATAAGTAATAGATTTGGGGTTGGTTTTGTGCCTTTGGGCTTTTGAGGCTTTAGGGCATATTCACAGTTTCAAGATTTTCTCTGCAAACACGAGGGCTAGAAAAAGGAAAGCTGTGATTCTCACCTAATCACATGCTTCCAGTAGGTGGAGCTTTAAGGAAATCACCAAAATTTCAGTGAGACTCCCAACACTATCAAGAGAGTTGGCAACACTGAGTTTGGAGCCTACATTGTCTCCCAGTGCTATGAGATGGTGGGAAAAGGCAGGACAGATGTAGGGCAGCGGGGGAAGGGGGTCTCTGCACCACTGCACCCTGGAAGAGAGAGCTCCACCATGATCATGAATATCAGGATGCATGGAAGGGAGCACAGCAACCACTATTCCATCCCACGGACGGCAACTGTAACCATAGAAGGACTTTCCTGCAGCTAGATGACCCATGCCTGCCAATAGTGTGGGGGGCAGAGTGAGGGCAGCCGGCTTCAGCAGTGTTACTGAGCATGCTCAGTCCATGTGAGCATGCTCAGTACAAGCCAAGCAGCAAATTGGGGGGGGGGGCATGACCCTCCATGCCCCGCCCAGTGCTTCCCCTCATTCATCCCTACAGAACTCTCCTCCATTAAACTTGTTATATAACTTCTTTGAAACAATCGTGATCTAAAGGCTGGGTGTTTCAAACAGCTGGTTGCCATTGTGTGTTTTTGGTTGAAAACTGTGGGACTGGAAACTCTTCCTTCTGATCTTTTCCAGCTCACTGCACAAAGGGAAGCGTGCGAGGTAAATTCTGGCGACATGCTGTACATTCCTGTACAAATGGAATAATGATGGAAAAAATATTTATTTGCCTGTCCCCTATTCTGAACTAGTCACTGTTTCAAACTGGACCTAGTAGCACAGAAAGGATGTATTCCTCCGAAAGGGACCAGCCGTCATCAAGCATCCCATAATTTATGTAGCAATTATTGTTTACTCACCACTGAAGCGAATACCCTCATGGACTTGCCAGGCCAAGGGACCCAGTCCTTCATTTCAACACGACCTGGGTCAAATGCGTAACAGTCAGACTTTTTCATACATAATTCTTAAGTACAAATAGAAAAGCCATTGATAGCAGTTGTGATACTGCCAGACAGCAATCCACTGAATTATTTTGAAATGATTCCTGTTTTGTTATTCATACAGTCTGGGCCTATAAAAATCTCTTGCTATATTCTGTGCTACTGTTTGCAGTAGTGTTCACAGAGGCAGCCTGGTTCCCGGGCTTCAACTGAGCTCTACACAGCAAGGGAGGGGAGAGCAGGCCCTCCATGTGCCAGGACTGCACACTGCTCTGATGAACTCTTGCACATAAACTCTGGAGAGCATTGTGAATTTTAAAGGGGCAGATCAGGGGGCACCTCATGGAAGGGTTACTGGGTCTTACTACATGAAGAATGGGGTAGTTTCCTGAGAAGTTTCAGGAATACTGGTTGTGGGAAAGAGGGGACCAACCAGCCATCCCCCAAAGACGCTGGATGCCTAGAGGTGGGTGAGATATGTGGCTGTGTCCTGAAGCTGAGTTTATGACACTGTGAGTGGAACACGCTCCTCCTCAAATGAATGATGAAGAGAATCAGGAAATCCCCTCCCTCTCCCCCCCCAATCCATGTTCATCACGTACATACACACGTCCTCTTCACTTTGAGCAAAAATGCAACAACGGCAGCATAGCCTCGCAACGACACTTCTGTGTTCTTAATTCCAGCCAACAGAGACAGTTCTCAGTGCCTGTATTTCCTATGCACAGGTGAAAGCTCTGCTTTAACATTATACTTGCAAAAAACATGGATAATTATTGTGAATTGAGACAGAGGCGTTTTAAAATCAATTAAAACAATCCCAACATCCTAGCTGAATTCTTTCCTTTCCAGTTTAGAGATACAGGTGTATTTACATAATACAAAAACAACAGGGAGTCCGGTGGCACCTTAAAGACTAACAGATTTATTTGGGCATAAGCTTTTGTGGGTAAAAAACCTCACTTCTTACCCACGAAAGCTTATGCCCAAATAAATCTGTTAGTCTTTAAAGTGCCACCGGACTCCTTGTTGTTTTTGTGGATACAGACTAACATGGCTACCCTCTGATACTTTACATAATACAAAGGTTCATAACTACCCTCTTTTACAATATTGTCCCAAACACTGGCCTCGTCATCCCCTCCCTTCCTCCTTCCCTCCCTCCCATAATATGCAAGGGCCTGCTCTCCGTGCACTACTGTGTAGAAGATGGCTAAAGCAAGGCAGCCAGGCTCCCTCTATAAAGATTGTGGGTATAAAAGGGGAGAGAAAAGGCTACACAGTCATCTATGAAAAGAAAACAAATATTGTGGTAGATTCTACATCTCTCAATTTCCACCAAGAACAGCACGAACGCCAATTATAGCTGGAAGCCAGTTACAGCTCCATGAATTTCTGCACAGATGATTAGAGCAGTCTGGCAGTTGCTCTAACTTGTGCCAGCTGGCAATGGCCCCTAAAAGGTGGGACCATGGGGAGGAAGGTGTAATAGCTAGCTCTCCTGGCTCTATTCCCACATGTACCAGGGCAGTGGTTTTCAACCCTTGGGGGTCTGCAGACTATGCCAAGGGGCCTGGGAAAGGTTGTCATTACCATAGAACAGTGGTTTTCAACCTGTGTTTTGCAGACTTCTGAGGTTCCGCAGACTAAGTCTAAGATTTCCATTTGAAAATTTTTAGGGGTCCACAAATGAAAAAAAGGTTGAAAACCATTGTCCTGGGGTTATCGCCAGCTGGAGAGTTATGCAGTCAATGCACCTTTTACGCCACCTAGTGGTGTAAAGGGCGCAGAATATAATATCAGTTCTGCTTCATTGTCCTTTTAGATTACAAACCCCTTCAGCCTGGAACATGTCTTCTTCAGTTTTTCACCTAGTGCTTTGCTGATGCTCACTAAATAACTGTAGTAGGCTAAAGAAAACACACCAGCGGAAAGGATCCAGGTGTGTCGAGAAAGGAACTTATGTAGGCAAGGAAGATTGCAGAGTACCCACACTCTGAAGCTGGTGAAGTTTGGACTTAAAGTTATATTTCCCTCCTTACAAGGGTTATCTCTAATGTTAGGACCTAATTTATCTCCCAACCGCACAATCCTATGGCGTTCCCACTGTTGTTATTATTACCGTTTGTTGTTTCCCACAGAAATGCTGAATCAGGAAAATGATGGGTGGTAACTGCTATTTATGTTAAAGAAATAAATCAAACTGCATACAGGCCATGAACATAGCAAAAACCATCTTGGGAGGGAGGGAAGGAGGAGATAGTACTTTGTTCTTTTCCTGTATTTCTTTTTTTGCTGACATGAGGCAGGGGTTCTTTACAAAGTTGGCATTCCCCAACAAGTATCACCCACTGGAATCTGAGATACTAGTTTCCCTCTTGACTGTAACTGTGGTATCTCAAATACAACTGTAAGGTAGCTGTAGGGAAATGTGACATTTTAATTGAAACCACTGACATATATAAATAATGTGATCACTGTTTATAACTTTGAAGTGAAGTAGCACAGTAGAACCTCACTCATGCATGCTACATGCCAAATTTTATGAATTAGCAAATAAACGTTATTAAAAACCCAACAAGGATACAGCGTCACAAGTTTATTTTATTTACTTTAAAAAGTGTCGATATAGTTCTTTATACTGTTGACCGCACCATGTGGTGGAAGGCTGGATGTGTATGCCATGTTTTGCCATAAATTGGCTGCAAGCACATGTTTACGTGTCTGTTTAGTTCCCGTGCTTTCAGATGTCACCATCCTCTATTAATTAATTGTAGTGTTCATGGTATTCTTGTAAAAGTAGAGCCTGACCTTGCAACCCTTAATCCCAGTATTAGGTTTTACACATGTAGGGAGTCCCATTGAGTGGGATAATTGGATGAGCAAGCATTGCAACAACTGGCCCCTTACCATAACCTATTTTGTGAAAGTAAAATATGAGATCTCTACTATTAAGCCTGGGGGACACCTCCACACTCTTGGTTGGAATGATCTGTTTTGAGGAGTAGTGAAATGAGACCTAGATTATAAACTCTTTGGGGAAAGGACCATTTTATGGCCATGTGTATATACATGACCTAGAACAATGGGGGTTCTTGGTGCTACTTCAATATAATTAATTACTACTACTAATGAAATAGTTATATTGTGCCACATAAGAGATAGGCAATTATCCAGCTAATGAAACCTTCAATGATTATTTTTATTTAAAATAATAATAAAGTCCTTTACTCTCTGTGCATACTCTGCAATTTAATGTGATCAGCCCAATAACAACTGAAGAAGAAAAATAGGGAATTGGAGAAAGTTGTACTTGATACCTGTAAATTAGTAATGCAAAAATAAACAGAACATTTAGAACATGGAAATCAAATCTGCTCTTTGTTTTAATTTGTTGTTGTATTCGATAGAAATGGCTAGGATTGGAAAATGATTACTAAGAAGCATTATTGGTATACTGTATATTTCAAATCACAAAGGAATGTTTCATTTAAAATAAAATCATTAACAAAAGAATGCATCAATATATGAATGAATAGGAATGAAATGTTTCTGGTGATGCAAAAAAAATATAGTGAGTCATTAGCATTGGTACAACTAGCTTCTTTTTATAATTCACAGTCACATATCCCGATTAACTGTAAAATATTCCCAGATTTAGGACACACTGTCCTCCACAGAATGCTTAGCTGGGAAAGGTTATTAACATTGAATGGGGACTGTTCTCTCAGGAGAGCTGCAGCTAAAATGACCAGGGAAAGAAATAGCACAACTTCTCAAATTAGCATAATTAGTAATTATCTCTTAATAGCCCCACTTGGCTTTGGAGACTTGGCACTTGAAATTCCGCTTAAAGTTCAGTGAGGAAAAACAAATTTCACGCTGAAATGTCTCAATAACACAGCTGAGCTGCTGAGGTAATCGTCTGGTTTAGGTAAAGGGAAGAAGATGAACATATGGATAGCTAAGATCTTTCCTGTAAGTACTGTGTTTGTGTTTGCATATGTAAAGCACTCAAGATTTGATTGTAGAGTTGCGTCCTTCTCTTTTAGGGAGGGAGCAGGGATGACTTAACTTTTCCATATTTCTCTTTTAAGAGGAAAAAAGATTAGGGTAATAACAAAGTAAAATGAAGTAGCTTCATCCCTTCGGCATTTTTCAGAGTTAACTGGAAAAGATAATAAGCTAAGACAAACAAACTAAATGGTGGAAGGAAACAGCAGACTTTATTGTAGCCAGTGGCAGAACTAACCCCTTCCCAAAGGGCAGTGTTCTTGAACATTTTACTCAGGACAAAATCAAATGAATAAATGCAAGGAGCAATAGTAACCCTAACATTTTTCTTTTTGTGGCAAGGAAACAGATGTCTCTCTTAAGATGCTTTTGGCTGAAAGAAAACAAATGCTGAAGAAAAATATTTACAATTTTTATATAGCTAAAAGCTAGCCCTTTTTATCCCCAGGCAAGGAGTAATTTATCAGCTGATCCTGATCTGAGCAATCCTTTGTTATTATTAATATGTGTTTGATTTACATGCTGCACAGCTGGTTTGAAGCCCCTAACGAGAACAACATGTACGCGATCGATATGGTGCTGTAAACTAGTTCTGAATAGGAAAATAAGTTTCCTCCTTTAGCCTCTTTGACAGATGGACAATCCATGTTAGGAGCCATCATGCTGATAATGGACCTATCTGGGTTGCTTTTATAAAAAAAGTGTCAGATTTTGCTGAGTTTAAATTGCCTGGATCTGAACAAATATGGAAGGTGAATTGCGCTCTCATTTCTCAGCAGCTCAGACTCCTCCAGGTGAGGCTGGATATGCCTTTGAGAAAAAGCCTGAACTCTGCAATGCCTGTAGAACAAAAGCCTCCTCCATTGCTCAGAAATAACTCTCCCTTACCACGAAATCGACAGAAAACTAGAAAATATGAAGATAAACTAGTCAGAAAAGGCTGACAGCTGTTATAAAACTGATAGGCTGACACTCTTGTGACCAGACGAGGAAAAAAGGCTTGGCTTGGAACGCTAATTAAGCCTGGCCAAGGTCCATTAGCTCATCTTCACTTGTAGCTTCTCAGCCTCACACCCAATGGATCACCCTTATTATACAGGGTGCTAGGTGAGAAATGTGATTAAGCAATCTGCTAGTCCTGTGTTTCAGAGGACCAGTTTCTGAAAGTGTTTCAAATCCTTTATCAACCAATAAAATTCATTTCAAAATTCAGAAAGTGTATGAAAGGCGAGAAAAAAAAAGAAATGGAACTGGATCAAAAGAGATGAAATGACATTTTAAAAGTATGGAAATGAGGAGCGTGTTGAGTCTGAATTAACAGCATAAAGAAAAAAAAAAGGCAGAAATCTGGCAAAGTCAGATGGAAATATTTGCAGTCTGAAGAAAAGCAGGAGAATATAGACAATGTCGTAAGGAGACAAGTACATTCCCTTCCTCCCCCACTCACATCCATTCCCCGAATGAGCACTCGACAAATAAATTAAGCTTAGGCACTAACTATGGAGCGAGCACAGACAAAAAATCTGATGGATATCTGAGATTTTGCAGAAATATCTTCTGATATGCTGCCTGTGGGCGGCAGCTGAGAAGAAAATCCTACAAAAGGAAAATGCCCACTTCTTGACAAGCCTCTTTGTTGAATGATTGATATGTTTCTGCTTTCCATCTTCTTTATAGTATCAGGAACCAGAGGTGTTGTTTCAGGACCCGAGCTATTAAGAATTAAAAAAAAATAAATATAATCTATTAACTCCAGTTTGACATGATTCTCTTTGGTCCCCAAAAGTGGATTTTGTGTGCCCAGTTTTCAAAATAGGCCTATTTCATGGTGCCCACAACTTCACTTGAAGAACCCTCCATGCTCAAAGTGGGTAATGGTCTGCACATCTTGGTAGTATGTAAATACTCATTCGAAGGCTGGGCTTGTGGTTAGGGTACTGGACTGGGAGCCACAAAATCTGGGTTTAATTCTCGGCTCTGCTACACACTTCTTGTTTGATCTTGGGTGAGTCACTTAATCTCTCTCTGCTTTTGTTCCCTGTCTGCAACAAGGAGATAATTAGGGCCCTACCAAATTCATGTCCATTTTGGTCAATTTCACGGTCATAAGATTTTAAAAATCGTAAATGTAATGATTTCAGATATTTAAATCTGAAATTTCATGGTGATATAATTGTAGCGGTCCCGACCCAAAAAAAAGTTGTGAGTGGGGGAGGAGGTCGCGGTACTGCTATCCTGCTTCCGCGCTGCTGTTGGCGGTGGCGCTGCCTTCAGAACTGGGCAACTGGAGAGCGGCGGCTATTGGCCGGGAGCCCAGCTCTGAAGACAAAGTCGCCGCCAGCAGCAGCACAGAAGTAAGAATGGCATGGTATGGAATTGTCGCACTTACTTCTGCGCTGCTGCCTGCAGAACTGGGCCCTCAGTCAGTAGCCATCACTCTCCAGCCACCCAGCTCTGAAGGCAGCAGCGCAGAAGTAAAAATGGCATGGTACGGTATTGCTACCCTCACTTCTGCACTACTGCCGGTGGGGCCTGGCCTACAGCCACTGCTCTCCAGCCACCCAGCTCTGAAGGCAGTGTAGAAATGAAGGTGGCAATACCGCGACCCCCCCTAAAATAACCTTTAACCCCCCTGAAATTCCGTTTTGGGTCAGGACCCCCAATTTGAGAAACACTGGTCTCCCCTGTGAAATCTATGTAGTATAAGGTAAAAGCACATAAAAGACCAAATTTCACGGAGAGGAGACCAGATTTCATGGTCTGTGAATTTGGTAGGGCCCTAGAGATAATATTTCCTTTCTCCCACCCCTTGTTGGCTACCTGTCAAGGCCTTGTCTACGCTACAGCGTTTTGTCAACACAAACTACACTGACGATCAAAAAATGGTATAATTACGTTGCTTGTGCATGTTCACAACGCTTCTTCTATCGGCAGAGTGCGTCCGCAGTAGGTGCTCTAGCATTGACAGAGAGAGCAATGTACTGTGGGTACCTATCCTACTGTGCTACTCGCCGCCTTCTGCAGTTATGGCGGAATGGATCACAGTGCATCATTGGTGTGGGCTCAACATCCCATGGTGCTGTTCTTTCCGTCTCATCATTCCACTGGCTTCCGACTGCGTTTTGCAGCAGTTTTCAATGGCCCCTGTTTACTGTGTGCCTGCCATCTCTGACTGAAAGGATGAATACTGCTCTGCTCTCCACTGTTGTGGTCACTGTTATGAACACATCGTGGATGGTCATGCAGTAGATCATGAGCACCCAATCTGAACATGAATCAGAGGTGCCTGACCTGCTGTGTGTCATGGAAAGAAACAACACCAGATTACTTTTGGCATTCATGGAGCAGCTGCACATGGTGGACCATCGCTTTTGGACTCGGGAAACAAGCACTGTTTCACATCATCATGCAGGTCTGGGATGACGAGCAGTGGCTGCAGAACTTTCAGATATGGAAAGCCACCTTCCTGGAATTGTGTGTGGAGCTTGCCCCAGCACTGTGGCACAAAGACACCAAAATGAGAGCTGCCCTCTGAGTGGAGAAGCACATGGTGATTGCTGTGTGGAAGCTGGCGACTCCAGACTGCTACCAGTTGATCATGAATCAGTTTGGAGTTGGGAAGTCCACCACTGGGGCTGCATTAATGCAAGTGTGCAGGGCCATTAAGCGCATCCTACTGTGAAGGACTGTGACTATTAGCAATGTGCGTGAAATAGTGGATGACTTTGTGGAAATGGGATTCCCTAACTACGGAGGGAAGGTGCTCCAGTTTTGGCTCCAGACCATCTTGCTACAGAGTACCTCAATAGAAAGGGGTACTTCTCTATGGTATTGCAGGCCCTTGTGGATCACCATGGCCGTTTCACTGACATCAGCGTAGGGTGATCCAGAAAGGTGAATGACGCATGTATCTTCAGGAACACTGACCTGTACAGAAAGCCCCAAGCAGGGACTTTCTTTCTAGATTAGAAGATTCCAGTGGGGGATGTTGAAATGCCCATAATGATCCTGGGAGTAGCGTACTCCTTACTCCCATGGCTCATGAACCCTTACAGAGGGAACCTGGACAGCAGCAAGGAGTGCTTCAACAGTAGGCTGAGCGGGTGCACAAAGACCATAGAATGTGCCTTTGGCAGATTAAAAGCATGCTGGCACTCCCTTTATGGCAAGTTAGACCTAAATGAGGAAAATATTCCCAGGGTCATAGCAGCCTGCTATGTGCTCCATAATATTTGTGAAGCTAAAGGTGAAGTTTCCCCCAGGGTGGAGCGTGGAGGTGAATCGCCTGGCGGCTGATTTTGAGCAGCCAGATACCAGGGCAATTAGAGGGGTACATTGGGGGGCTATTCGAATCAGGGAGGCTTTGAGGCACCATTTTGACAATGAGCTCCAGTAATATGTCTTTCTATACAGCACTCTGCCATGCCTTGTTAACTTGCCACCTTGCATAAAATTTTCATGATTCCTGACCATGGTTTGTACTCCACAAATGATCAAATTGCCACTGTGTATTAATTACAGCAGCAACCGCCATGTGTAGGAGACAAGTAAAGATTGGCTATCTTTCAGAGAGTATGTTTTTATTAAATACCAGTTAGCAACAAACACACACAAAATGCTTGATGGGAAGGAAGATAATGCAGGGCAATGTAGGCTCTCATAGCTGTAAGTCCAGCTATCAGTTTGGAGGCTGTCTGAAGGGGTGGAGTGAATGGGGTACCGAAACAGGGCGGGAAGTTGCAAGGAATGTGTGGGCAGAGTTTGGGAAGGGCATGGAAAGCAGTTCTGTATTGGCTGCAGGGGGGACCGAGTATGTATGAATTCAGCCTGCAGTATAATAAGGGACTTAACATCTCCGTTTGCTCCTGCATCACTTTTATCATCTGCTCTTGGCCCATTAAAATTTGCTCCTGGCTCTCCTTTCTGTCCTGCCTGTCTATTTATAACTTTCTTATAAAGTCTCTCTCCATGCCCTGCATTCTTGTTTTTCAGTGTCTGATAATTGGAGCCCCTCTCAAAACATATCCTCCTTTCTCTTTGTTTTCTTATCTGGTGGAGGCACTTCACCAGTGTGTAGGGGGTTCCCCTGAAGGCCACATCTGCAAAAGCACAAGAAATAATAAACAGAAACATGATTGTTAGTGCATGCACAGCATCGAATCATTGTAGTAAAATGCACCTTTTTAAAAATATGAATCAGTTTCTCACTGTCCCTTGGAAAGCACACAGCTCGGCCTGGGGGCAGGGAGGCCACTCAAGATGAGGCAAAAGATCTTGGTGTATTTTCAAGGGGATCACTGCAGGCAACTAGGGACAATAATGTAAATTCTGCCACCATTTTCCACAGGCGGGGGGGGGGGGGGGCAATGAAGCCGATATCTCACGCCTGAGGGTAGGCAAGGATGCAAGGGTGCATCTCCTGCATGTGTGCAGCTTCAGACCGGGTCCCTGTGTGCCACTTTGGTCCCTAAGTAAGTGATTGACGATTGGCATGGAAAAGTTTCCTACAAGGGGAGAAGGAACAAAGCAGCTCTGCCGAGGAACCTTCGGCAGAGGATTGGCGAGTACTTCCAGGAAAGTTTCCTAGAGATCTCTCTGGAGGATTCCCATGAAATCTCAGTGTGCATTAACACACTGTTCCAGCAACCTGCTTAGCTGCACAGGGGAATGTGAAGCACAGGCAAACACATCTAGTCTTGTACATTTCTATCCCTTCATCCACTTCTAGAATATACAGAAAAAAGGACACCTATACCTCATATAACCAAGCAGCATCAATTCAAAAAGATCACTTATTAGAGCTCTCCTCTCCTGCATCATGAGCACCGGAGACTCACTTCTGGGACTGGCTAGACCCCTCTGGAGTAGAAAACAGGTCCTGACTCATCACACCACTGGATGACCCTGTCATGTGCTCCACATCATCCTCCAAACTCGACCTCCTTGTCCATGACTTCATCCTGAAGGTCGAGTCCTGTATCTGCTGTCTCCAGTCCTGCCAAAGAATCCACGGGGTTCTGGGTAGTGGAGGTGGGGTCGCTGCTGAGGGTGGCGTCCAGCTCCTTATAGAAGCAGTAGGTTTTCGGCATAGCACCAGAGCAACGGTTTGACTCCCTTGCATTATGGTATGCCTGCCTCAGCTCCTTGATCTTCGAACGGCACTGATATGTGTCCCGTTCATAGCCCTTATCCAACATACCACCAGAAATCTGCCTATAGGTATCGAAGTTCCTATGGCTGGAGCAGAGCTGGGACTGCACAGCCTCCTCTCCCCACAGTGCCAGCAGATCCAACAACTCAGGAGTGGCCCAAGCAGGACAGCATTTGCTGTGTGGAGCCGCCATGGTCAGTTGGGAAGATGTAATGTGAACTGTCCACACCAAGCAAACAGGAAGTGGAATTTCAAAAATTCCCAGGACTTTAAAGGGGGGACGGGAAGAAGCCATAGGCATAGTTTGCTATATTTGGGGGGAGGAGGGGTTAACCACAGGCATGCCCATGCACACACACAGATGCACACTGAAGCCAGTTCCTGTGGTGCACTGGCTCTCTCCCCCTGCCTGCAGTGGTACCTGGGCTGCTGGTGCTGGGGGGGAGGAAGGGGGATGGGCTGGCTTAACAGGGGAGCCCCAGCTGCTGCTGGCAGCCACTCCAGCACCAGCTGCGGCAGCAATGTCGCTGCTCTGGTGCTGCTGCAGCCGCCTCCTTGTTGGGGCTGGGGCTGCTGCTGAGAGGGCACCACATGCCGGGCTTCTGCTTTCCCCCACCCATTCCCATCACCCTCATGTAGGAAACAGGCAGGCACTAGGACCCAGGAGACAGCATCCAGCTGCTGAGACCGGAAGCCGCAGCACAGGAGAACAGCTGCTCTGTCCCGCCCCTCCACTCTCCGCGAGCTGGAGTGGGGGCAGGTGCGGTGTTGGAAGAACAGAGGCCCCCTCCTCCCACCTGGCAGGCCGAGACGAGCAAGCCCTGCAGGGCAGTTCAGAGCTTGCAGAAATGGGGGGGAGGGGGAGGGAGAAAGTGGCACATGACCCCATGTAACCCCCCCCCACACCTCACCTCTGTTTGGGGGGGCAATGCCCCCTGCACACTCACAAATTACGCCAAGGTAGAAGCCAGTGTACCTGGGTGCAGGGCAGCAGAGTTCAAACTGCTGACCAGAGCGGTCAGCAAGGTCATTGTGGGATACCTCCTGGAGGCCATTTACAGCAACACAACCAAGCGCAGTGTCTACACTGACATTTTGTTGATATAACTTTGCTGCAAAAAGCTCTACACCTCTCATCAAGGTGGTTTTATTTTGTCGGCAAAGCAGGAGAGTTTTGTCGGCGGAAGGAGCATTGTAGTTGTACACCTCCACTGTTTTGTTGACGAAAGCTGACTTTTGTTGACAAAACTCTGTAGTGTAGACAAGGCCTTAGACTGTAAGCTGTTTAGGGAGTGTCCCATTATGTGTATGAACAACACCTAGTATAGCTGGGTCCCGGTGTCATTTAGGAGCGGTAGGTGCTATTGTAAATAATAAAAAATAATAATTAGCACATTACATCTGGCTTCTGAGCATTCAGGAAGATGTATGTGTTATTTTGCAAGTGTAGTTTCAGAGACTACTTCGACATCTGGCCCTGAATGGCAAGAATTAGTTATATATAGCACCATTCTGCAAAGTGCTAAGCATCTTCAAGTGAGGTGCTGAGAGCCCTCACCTCCTACTGGAATCAGTGGGACTTGAGGGCACTCAGCAGCTTGTACAGGATTGGGCCTTTAAAATTGGTCTGTGCGATGGATTTGAGGACAGAACCAAGAAGAGGAGAAACACACAAAATTACATGAGCAGAAAAATGCCTGAGGATAATTTGTTCTTTTAAAAAAAAAATGCCATTGGGTCATACTGGCTTTGCAGGAAGTATTTAATTGCATGAAGATGATGCTGCCAGTCTCCTCATTCCAGTTCCCTTCTCCTGCTTCTTTCTCCAACTCAGAACTATCAATTCTGGCTTATTTTGAATTGCTCATAATTCAGCACAAGAAGTGTCAATAAGAATATACTGTATATTACTTTTGGTCTGCTTTCAAACAGAGTTAAGCACAAGCTATATTTTCTGAACACACTAAGAAAATATCAGTATTTTAACTGAGAAAGTAAATTAGGAAATCGAACAGGCCCTATAAGGCCTACTGTCCTTTGTCTAATAAAAGTAGGTCAATGTTTTATACTGTTCACATTAGTGTCATTCATTTTAGTTCTACTAATAAAAGCTAATGGCTGGATAAGCATTAGTGGATAGCAGAATATCAGATAAGAAATTATAATAATAAAAAAAACTGAATGGCAATTTTTTTTAAAAAGTACTAAATCATTGGAATGTTCCTATACAATAACTTAAATTACACCTTCCAACACCCTGATTTAGAAATTCCCATATGCACCATAATGAAAGTGCAAATGAACTGGAACATGGTAAAAAATCTTGTATATGTCTTTAGCTTCAGGTCAACCATCAAACGCTCAGCAGATGCTAAACACCAGCTTTATCTTGCAGTCCTTACACATAACTTCCATTAAATTCATGCAGAGTTTGTCAGCTGTATGGATCTGCCCATAATTTCTATGGTTCTGTTCTTGCCATAAAGTAGTTCTTCTTATGGCTCCTCTTCACATTAATGGTAGCTAAGTGCTTGCGTAATGCCAACAGACCCCTGGCCGTTGGGATTGAACCTGGGACCTCTAGATCTTAGTCCATGAGTCTCTGCCACATGAGCTAAAAGCCAACTACCTGTCAGCTAAGGCTATAGAGCAAACTAATTTTATCTCTCTCTTTAAGTGGTCTTAGTGCCACTAGATGGGACAGAACACCATACCCAGAAGGTGTGTGGGTTACACTTGCATCAAGGGAAGAATAGCACCATGAAAGTTTTAAAATGTTAGATGGTAATTGTGAAATGTATAGTAAGGGTTCTGCATACCTGAAGTTGATGAACATAAAGTTGAGCGTAAGAGAAAGTCAAAGGAAAATGTACTGTTAGTATGTTTTGGTTTTTTATATATAATGACATTGGGCTTCTTCCTGAAGTCAGACAAGTATTACACCAGTATTGCTAATTCCAAATATTTGAAAATCATGAGTCAGGCCTCAAAAATCATGATATTTAAAAGAAAAAAGCTTTGGGTTCTTTTTACTTAGCTTTTGAGCCTTTAGGATATGCTTGGGTCATGTTTTCAAGATTTTTTTCTGCCACCATGAGGTCTAGAAATTTACTTTTTTTAAGAGAAGAAGCAGCTGAGATCTTGCTGTGTCACAAGACTCCAGGAGCTGAGGCTTTAAACAAAGAATCAAGTATTGTGGAACTTGCGATCAACTCATGAGAGCTGGCAAAATGGTTACTTACAGTTTGTAGATTAGGAAAATGAGGCATGGAGGCAAAGACTAACAAATAGGAGCCTAAAGTTAGACTCCTAAATCCATATTAAGACACCTAAATAAATGGCCTGGTTTTCCAAAGTGTTGAGTACCCTGCAGCTCCTGCACTGAAGCTGCTGAATACTCGGATCTTTGGAAAATCAGACCTCTTATTTCTGAGTCTAATTTTCAG
>NW_020664462.1:20484684-20701020 GCF_002925995.2 Terrapene triunguis | reverse complement strand
CCGCCCCCCTCCAGGTGCCGCCCCAAGCACCAGCTTGGGTGCCTGGTGCCTGGAGCCGGCCCTGCTCATCAGGTAGAGCTCTAATAAATCATGCAAAGGACTTTATGGGAAAAAAATCTTTCCTTTGGAGAGTAATTAATATCCACATTAGTTACAAGGTGGGGAAGATGCAAGGAGTCTTCCTCTCCTGGGGTGTCATCCAACTCTAAAGGAGAAGAGGAGAGATGAAGCACATACCAGTCCCTTGGGATGCATCCTCACAGCCTGTGGCAGCCTGCAGCAGGAAGCCTCCTGGCCTGGGTTGACAGACTTGGGTTTGTGGGGCTCGTGCGACCACATTAAAAAGAACTGTGTAGACAACGCTTTGAAGTTGTGGCTTGGGCTGGAGCTCAGGGTCTGAAGCCCACCCTGCTCCCAAGGCTTCAGAGTCTGAGCTCCAGTCTGAGCCACAATATCTACCAGCTTTAGAGCCATAGTGCAAGCTCCGCATGCCCCACTCTGCTGACCTGGGCTGGGAGACTTTTTGTGGCAGGCTGTGTAGACGTACCCTTATTGAACACAGGGCAGCTGTGCTGGCTACACAGATGAATGTATGTGGCACCTTCCTAGTGGATAGTGCCTCAGCTGCACTCCCCAAGAGCTGTGGATGGCCAGAAGTCCCTTTGGGCAATACATCTCTGCACCACCTCTCACAGGATCCTGTGTAAGCTCTTTTTGGCAGGGACTGTTTTTATGTTCTGTGTAGCACAATGGAGTCCTTGTCCATGACTGGGGCTCCTACATGCAACTGCAATACAAATAATAATAATTAATATAATAAATGAAGGTCACCTTCTAAATAACCCTGCGGTCAGTTCCGATACTGTTGTGCTATTTATTTTAATCTTCCTGTGTAGATAAAACCACAGGTGGTGGGTTTTTTTTCTCATGAAAGGTGACTTGTTTGTAAAACAAATAAGGTGGGATCCAGCTGTCCAAATTACGGCGGTGTCCTCTAAATGCAATTGGAACTGTGAGTGGTGGTGTTTCCAGAAGAAAATCTCTTCCTTTGTAGTTCTTGAAATGGCCATAGAAGTTCACTAGTACAGTAAATTCTGCACTAGCCAAAAAAAGTAGGTTTTTGCTCAAGTTAGAGACCAATTATTTCTTCTGGTTTTTGTTCGTTCTCCAACACCATCAACTATTGCTCCTGTAAACTCTGCTCTTGGATGTTTGCTCATCAGCTTCACCCACCCTATAAGTACCTATAAAGCAGTAGTCATTGAGACCACATGCCTGCCCTCTAGTGGATCTTAATGTTTGTTATAAGCCCCAATGGCTTGCTCTTCCTTTCCTGCCACAATAGCAATGGTTCTTGAAGTCATCGTTCACTGGAAGAAGAATGCCATGCCCAAGGGCAAGTGTGTATTTTCAACATGGGAGGGGAATGGGTAGCACAATGTGGGGGCTTTTGTGGGGGATGAACTCTCGATTGAGTAATTTATTTGCTCTTGTTTTAGGGCCTGTCATGCTCCCCTTGAATTCAATGGTAACTTTGCCATTGACGATAGTGAGTAAGCCGCACAATCAGTATCTGGTCAATGTTGTTAGCAGCTATCAGGCCACACTAATAGAGAGTGGTGGAGGTATTTGTCTGGGTGTTTTTTTTTTTTTTTTTAACCAAAACCTATTTCTCTTTCGTATTCAACAACTGAATGAACTCCTCCACCTGTTCCAAATTGAACGAATCTAAACCAGCTGAAATGGTGACAGTATGTCCATTGCACAGGATAATATCCACTGCTGGATGATGCAAAGCTTCGTTTTCATTTCTGTCTTTGAAATACAATCGAATTATTAGTCAGTACCATCAGTGGATTCCCTGTTGCCCCACCTGCCCTGCTCTGACTGCTCTATTTTGTCACTGTCTGTGCCCCTTTGCAGTATGGACATTGACCTTCAATTTCCTCCCCCTTAGAAGTAAAAGTTCCACTGTGTTGATCCCATGAGCTGCCTTCTGCTCTCACTTACACCACTTATATGCTGACTTCATTGGAGCCAGTCCTGATTGACGCTGGAGTATGAGAGATCTCATCCCCTTTAGGTAGCATTAACTCATTCTACATCTGAGATGCAGCCAAATGTTTTGATATTTTTCTGAACCAAGCCCAAATGTTGACCGTTACAATGAGCACCTACTGTTTGTGCTTGTCTGTCATGCTAGTTGCTTACTGCGTAGGATGCTGTGCTTCCCCTAGGCCAACCCCTGGGAAGCAATTGGCTGCAAGCTACTGTCGCTCTGGGTCTTGTAGGTGCAGAGGCAATGGGGGGGACATACAGGAGGGCCACCTCCACCTCTAGATTTGCTGCTTGGCTTGTAATGAGTATGCTCACACAGACTGAGCATGCTTAGTAACATCTGCTGAAGCCTCTGCCCTCACTCTGCCCCTCCCCCACTATTGGCAGTACGGGTTGTCTCTGCATGGGCGGTACATCCTGCGGCACCTACTGTCCACAGTGCTCCCTGGTTGCATTTCTGCAGGGCCTTCTAGTGGCACTGTGGGAACATCAGCAGCTCTAGGCTCTGCAGAGCCAGGTTCTAATCCCCAGGATCTTATGCAATAGAAATTTGTATATAGACCTCAATGTGAGCAGGATTGGTCGTTTTAATAATCAGTTAAGTAATTTCATTACATGTTATTGTCCATATGGTACCAGTAGAAAGCAATGTAAAAAGTTTTTTCCAGTTCTTCCAATAATAAGGAAAGGATTAGCATGGAAATGTAGGACTCAATGGTACTTGTAATGCACTGGGTTTAAGAAAATGGCAGATGGTGAGGAGTTGCACAGTGAGGTTGTGGGAAAGAGAAACAATGCCTCTCAGACACTTAGGTCCAAAGGTACAGCCCCAAAGGTGGTATACTATGTAGTTCCCTCCATCATCAGCCAGCTCCATTGGTGGATGCAAGGGACAGGGTTGGAGAGGTTGTGGGGCTAGAGCCCCACTTCTTCCTCACCTTTCCCTGTCCTTGAATCAGTCCTTTTGTGCAGCTCAGAGGGCTGCAATTATGTCCTGCAGATGGGGAGCAAATTAGAGGGGGCTCCTTCTACCCGTGTGGGGATGGCCACCATCTGTCCTCCACAATAATTATCATATAATTAATCTTGAAGAGGTCAAGAGTTCCACTGTATATTTCCTATTTCACCTCGATTTTAACCAACCATGCAATTCAGAGCGCAGATGAAGCAACAATAATAGGAAATGGGGGCGGGGAGGAAATCAATAATTTAAGTTAGGAGAAATCATAATCAGTTTTGTGTAAAGCAGCTCCACAAAAATGTAGCCCCAGAGGACATCTGAGTGTATGACAGATCTCTGAAACTCTGGGCTCCTTATCTATATGGGATACAGATCATGTCTCATGCATTATGTGAATGAGATGTGCAAGTAATTCTCTTCCTCCCTAGGGTATCAACAGGGCTGAGTTTTCATTGAAATGATAGGGTAGCATTCTCACACGTTTGTTGTTTAAAGATTGGTTTTGGTCTCTTATTCCCAGGTATGGTAATAAAATGTATGCAACAGCAAGGCTTTCATACCTGTGGAAGAGCACGAGAGAGCAAGAGGGGACACCTTTCGTTACTTATCTCCCCAAATCTTTATAGCTGCTCTCCTATCGCATTATGCCTGAGCATGTGTTTGTTTCTGTATTGGATGCAATGATAAAATATTTTGGTGCTCAGAGTATTGTGTTGTGGATTCTCACTCATTAACGCGCATCGGTATCTCTCTCCATTCCTGCTGGACCTTAAAAATAATTTCTTACAAAGTTGCTTACTCTGGCTTCTAACTCTATTGTAATAGACACTGACCTTTTAAACCACTACGCCTATGGGTGTGTGTGTGTGTGTGTGTAAATTATAGCGTTTGGTTCCCTAGATGCTCCTTAGCTGTCATAATGAAGTAAGTTTTCAGTGGGAAAGTGAATGAAGCAAGCATGTTTTTAACCATATGGTAATTATCTGCTATCTGTGCAAAAGACATAAAGTGTTGTTTACCGGATATGAAAAGAGCATCTGAGAAGGGATTCCCTGGGGAGGGAGTAAGGGAGATTTGGCACAGTGGCTGCTCTTCAGATGGCTTGTAATAGACCCTATAAATTTGGAATAAGCTGTTGTTAATCAGTGAAGATTGGAGACGGTTGGCACATAATGTTTCAGCATTAAGGGGCAGGTGACTGTCTTGCCAAGCAGGCATTTTTTAAAACTGTAATTGAATTATACAGTTGAGCTTTTAAACTAAAAATGAACAAAAATGTGTAAAATGAGGTTCTAACTCTTTGAAGTCAATCGTGCATTTAATAAGTAGGAAGAAAAATCCTTAGTGGTGGATTTTTAGGTGTCATAGCACTATAGTCAGGAGAGCTTCCTAAATTATGGAATCTGTTTTTTACTTTTTTCTTCCAAATGAGCTTAATTCAGCTTCACGTCTCTCCATTTGCCCATAATACATACTTTATGCAATATGTTTCTGACAACTTTACTTCTTAAAAGGGAGGGGAAAATGAGTCACGCTTATAACTGTAACTGCAACGGCACAAAATTCAGAATCATTTAACTTCAGTACATTAAATTATTCAGAAAAATTGCCAAGCCTCATTTGAACAAATCTCCTTAACCCAGTTTAGCATTTTAATACCAAGAAAATTAGTTGTGAAATTCCAGCAGCGCCATTTGCATTGCTACATTTAAGGGGGTCTGCTGGCATTTCCCTTTAAACTCTCCAATGTTGCATACAATACTTAGTCATTAAAAATCCACTCAGTGATGAAGTTTAGCATGGCAGGTCTTAGCCACCGGACACTCATTTCCTTTTCCTTTTTTTTTTTAACTGACTGCTTTTGACTTGACATAAAATAATAAAAGTTATTCTGTCACATGCCAAATTCTGCAAACATTTACTATTGACTGTAGTGCTTGCTACTGTGAGTTGTCCCATTGAAGCAATGGGAATACACACTGTGGTAAGCACTACATTTGGAAATGAGCATTTGCATGATCAGGTCCGAAGACACTTTTTTTCATCTGGGGGTAACTCCAAAATGTTTTATTTAGAGGAAAAATATCATGGGCAATCTATTTATTGTTGTTAATGATATTTATTGTATAGATGATGATAGCATCCATAATGTATATGTCTGAGCTTGTTAAGTTTAAGTTCATTGAGAGATATACAGGTCGGAGATGTCCGAGAGGCACAGGTTATGTCTACACAGCATTTTGTAGAGAGCCTCCCATCTCAGGTTGACGGGCTTGGGTTAGTGGGGCTTGTGCTAGCACTCTAAAAATAGCTGTATAGATAACACTTTGAAATTGAGGCTTGGATTGGAGTATGACTCTGAAGCTCACCCCTGTCCTTAGGCTTCAGAGCTTGAGTTCCAGCCACAGCCACAACTTCAAAGCACTGTTTATATAAATATTTTAGAGCAGTGGGTCTCAAACTAGGGCCGCCGCTTGTTCAGGGAAAGCCCCTAGCGGGCCGGGCCGGTTTGTTTACCTGCCGCATCCGCAGGTTCGGCCAATTGCGGTTCCCACTGGCCGCAGTTCGCCACTCCAGGCCAATGGGGGTTGCAGGAAGCGGCGTGGGCCGAGGGAATGTACTGGAGTAACTGTTGTCAGGACCAGGCCCTAAAGGTGGACCAGGCCTTCCATCAAGCCCAGTATGCTGTCTTCTGACAGTGGTTAAGTGCCCTGTTCTTTTCATTCCCATTGAAACATCTGGCATTATCAAGTGATCCAACCCCTGTCATCCAGTCTCAGCACCTGGCAGTCAGAAGCTTAGGGACTCCAGAGCACGGATTTGCATACCTGACCATCTTAACTTATTTAATTCATTTTTGAACCCCACTATAGTTTTAGCCTTCACAACATCCACTGGCAATGAATTCCACAGGTTGACTGTGTGTTGTGTGAAGAAGTACTTCCTTATGTTTGTTTTATATCTGCTGCTAATTAATTTCATTGGGTGACCCTTAGTTCTTGTATTATGTTAAAAGGTAAATAACACTTCCTTATTCACTTTCTCCACACCAGTCATGATGGATTTTATAGACCTTTATCCTAGCTCCCCTTAGTCATCTCTTTTCTAAGCTGAACAGTCCCAGTCGCTTTAATCTCTCTTCATATAGAAGCTGTTCCATACCCCTACTCATTTTGTTACCCTTTGTACCTTTTCCATTTTTAATATATCTTTTTAAAGATGAGGCGACCAGAACTGCATGCATTATTCAAGGTGTGGGCGTACAATGGATTTCTATAGCCGCATTATGATATACTGTCTTATTATCTATCCCTTTCCTAATGGTTCCCAATGTTCTGTTCGCTTTTTTGACTGCCGCTGCACATTGAGTGGAAGTTTTCAGAGAACTATTCACAATAACTCGAAGATAACGAATTTAAACCCCACCAGACTGTATGCATACTTGGGATTGTGTTTGTCAGTGTGCATTGCTTTGCATTTATCAACAATGAATTTCATCTGACATTTTGGGGCCCAGTCACCCTGTTTTGTGAGAGTCCTTTGTAACTCTTTGCAGTCTGTTTTGGTCTTAACTATCTTGAGCCATTTTATATCATCTGAAAACTTTGTCACCTCACTGTTTAGCTCTTTTTCCAGCTCATTTATGATTATGTTGGACAGCACTGGTCCCACTACAGATCCATGGGGTACACCACTATTTACCTCTCTCCATTTTGAAAACTGACCATTTATTCCTTATTATTTTGTTTCCTGTCTTTTAACCAATTACTGATCCATGAGAGGACCTTCCCTCTTATTTCATGACTATTTAGTTTGCTTGAGAGACCAGAAAGCCCTTGAAAAGAAAGTCCAAGTACACTATATCCACTGGATGACCCTTGTCCACATGCTTGTTGACCCCCTCAAAGAATTCTTATAGATTGGTGAGGCATGATTTCCCTTTACAAAAACCATGTTGACTCTTCCCCAACAAATCATGTTCATCTATGTGTCTGACAATTCTGTTCTTTACTATAGTTTCAACCAGTTTACCCGGTACTGAAGTTAGTCTTACTGGCCTGTAATGCCAGGATCACCTCTGGAGCCTTTTTTAAAAATTGGCATCACATTAGCTGTCCTCCAGTAATCTGGTACAGAAACTGATTTAAACAATAAGTTGCATATCACTGTTAGTAGTTCTGCAATTTCATATTTGAGTTCCTTCAGAATTCTTATTAGGGTTTAATTTATCAATTTGTTCCAAAACCTCCTCTACTGACACCTCAGTCTGGGATATTTCCTCAGATTTGTCATTTAAACAGAATGGCTCAGGTGTGGAAATCTCCCTTGCATCTTTTGCTATGAAGAATTCATTTAGCTTCTCTGCAATGGCCTTGGTTCCATGAGTATTCCTCTATCATCTTGATCGTCCAGTGGCCCACTGATTGTTTTGCAGGCTTTCTGCTTCTGATATACTTAAAACATTTTTTTGCTGATCATTTTTAAGTCTTTTGCTAGTTGCTCTTCAAATTCTTTTTGGCCTGCCTAATTATACGTTTGCACTTGATTGCCAGATTTTATGCTCCCTTCTATTTTCTTCAGTAGGATTTGACTTCCAATTTTTAAAGGATGCCTTTTTACCTCTAGGAGTCTCTTTAACTCTGTTTTAGCCATGGTGGCATTTTTTGGTCCTCTTGCTCCTTTTTTTAATTTGGGGTTTATATTTAATTTAAGCCTCTATTATTGTGTTTTTTAAAAGTTTCCATGGACCTTGCAGGCATTTCACTCGTGTGAGTGTTCCTTTTAATTTCTGTTTAACTAGTTTACTCATGTTTGTGTAGTTCCCCTTTCTGAAGTTAAATGCTACTGTGGTGGGCTTCTTTGGTATCCTCTGCCCCCACAAAAATGCTAAATTTCATTATGTTATGGTTGCTACTACCGAGCACTTCAGTTCTATTCACCTTTTGGACCAGATCCTGTGCTCCACTTAAGACTAAATCAAGAATTGCCTCTCCCCTTGTGGGTTTCAGGACTAGCTGCTTCAAGGAGTAGTCAATAATTGAGTCTAGAAACTTTATCCCTGAATCCCATTGTCAGGCTATGCCAAAAGAATAACAGGAGACATTAGATATGGGTTTAATCAGGCCGCAACTTTATTATTGATGGATGTCTGGGACTAACCGGCAGATAAAATGTGTGCAGTGCAGGTGCAAAATGTATGTCCCTCCATCAGATTTACTGCCAGGACCTTGCCAATTCTGTGGGGGGGACTTCCACAGCTCCCCTGCTATTTATCCAGGTCCCTTCAGCAATTTCCTTGCTGGGACCAGGTCCCTTCAGCAATTCCCCTGCCAGGACCTTACCGACCATGCCCCCTCATAGGAGGGGTTAAGGTGGACTATAATGATGTGGGGGTTGGCTCCCTGCTGTACTAGTCATAGGAGTCTCCAACTGCCCCTGGCTTGCTCAGTTACCAAGCACCTCTCCTTAATTCCTTTTCCAAGCCATTTTTTCATTCTTTTGTGCCTTAATTTATGGAGTACCTGCATTGAACATCCGCTATACACTTAAATAAAGAGTTGCGACATATGGCCTACCACCCATCATGCTATGCATGAACAGAGCCCACCTGAACCTGCTGCAAGGAAGGCGAACCCCCCCCGCACACACTGCACCTGGCCAATATGGTGGTAAGGGAAAAATTCCTTTCCAGCCCCCCTTCGTGGGGCGGCTAGCGTAATGCCCACAGCAGATATAGCTAACGGCCGGCATATTAGTGAGGGAGGGTAGGTGCTGCCCAGCCTGTTCTGAGTAAAGAAGGGATGTGGGCAGGCCCAGCTGACCTTTTTAAACCCCACATTCCTATGTGGTGAGTCATCCACTGCTCTTCCAGCAGCTTTACATCTTTCCTCCTCCCCCAAGCCAGAAAGCATTGCCTTCTTCTCCCGGACAGCCAGACAAACTCCTCCCTGCTTAAGTGCAAGGTGGCGATACTGAGGTAACATGTTCCCAGTCAGTATGGGGATAGTTGAAATCCCCCATTATTGAGTTTTCTATTTTTATGATCTCTCTAATCTCTCTGCGCTTTTCATAGTCACCATCAACATATTGGTCAGATGGTCAGTAGTATATTCCTACTGCTATTATTCAAGCATGGAATTTCTATCCATAGAGACTTTATGGTACAGTTGGATTCACTTAAGATTTTTACTATATTTGACTCTTTCTTTCACATAGAGTGCCACTCCTACACCAGCATGACCTACTCTGTCATTCCTATATATTTTTTACCCTAGTATTTACTGTGACCCATTGATAGCAATCATTCCTCCAAGTTTCTGTGATACCTATTTTATCAATGACTTAATATTGATAGTCATTGATAAAATAGGTATCACAGAAACTTGGAGGAATAATTGCTATCAGTGGGTCACAGTAAATACTAGGGTACAAAATACCAGGCACTCAAGTTCACCCATCTTAGTATTTAGACTTCTAGCATTTGCATACAAGCACTTATAAACTTTGTCAGTTTTTAGTTGTCTGCCTTCATGTGATGTAATTGAATAGGACTCTTTTTCATCTGATGGTTTCTCTTCAGTTCCTACCTGTACTTTATCAACTTCTGTCCTCTCCTCTTTACTAGGATATAGAGAATCCCTGTTAATAGATCCTCTCCAGCACTGCACATAAGTCTGTCTAAATGTCTCAAAGAGATCTGCAACTTTCGGATGCCTCTCTCTGAACCACACTCCTTCGCACCTGTCGGCTTTCCCCCAGACCTTAGTTTAAAAATTGCTCTATGACCTTTTCAGTTTTACATGCCAGCAGTCTGGTTTTGAGTTTTGGTGGAGCCCGTCTGTCCTGTATAGGCTCCTCCTTTCCGAAAAGGTTCCCCAGTTCCTAAAAAACCTAAATCCCTCCTCCCTATATCCTTGCCTCATCCATGCATTGAGGCACTGAAGTTTCACCTGTCTAACTGGCCCTACGCATAAAACTGGAAGCATTTCAGAGAGTCCTGGACTCTGATCTCTTACCTAACAGCCTAAATTTGGCCTCCAGGATCTCTCTCCTGCCTTTCCCTATGTCATGGTACCAACATGTACCATGACCACTAACTCCTCCCAGCACTGTACATAAGTTGGTCTACATGTCTCGAGATCTACAACCTTTGCACCCAGCATAAAGTCTGTCTTACCAGTCTGTAAAGCCAATACATATTTATGGTGCTATTTAAATGATGATTTATTATTTATATGTTCTTAATGTTATGCCTAATGAGCTGTATTTTCTTTTTAAACAAGGTTACAGAGCATAGCTAGAACATTATGCTATCAAATTTTAATGATTTTTTTTTTTCAAACACCTCAGTATATAAAAGTCAATGACTTGCAGACTAGAACTCAACTAAGGAAACCCTGATCTCATGGGTAATAACAGTCTTACAGCCCAATGGGTCAGTGCTCTGCTCACTCTGAAGGCTTTCTATATGCATCAGCAAAAAAAAACCCAAACCCCCAAAACCATGAGGGCAGTTTCAGGCTAGAACTTGTATTTTAATAACTCTGTAGTTATATAATTTACGCAATCCAGGGAATATGATTGTGATTGGGGCTGCCAACTGATGTGCCAAGACTACCTCTGCCCCTGCTTTCCCTGCCAGCTTTGGACTCCAGAACCCTGCCTGGTTGTGTCAGACATGCTTGCTGGCCACAAACAAAGACCCAGGTCTGAACCACATCCCACAAACTGCGAGCTTAACTGAAAGCAGTTTAAGAAGTGTTCCTGTCTCTAACACTCAGATGCCCAACTCCCAGTGGGGTCCAAACCCCAAATAAATCTGTTTTACCCTGTATAAAGCTTATGCAGGGTAAACTCATAAATTGTTTGCCCTCTATAACACTGATAGAGAGAGATGTACTGCTGTTCCCCTCCCCCCAACCCCCAGGTATTAACACATACTCTGGGTTAAATAATAAGTAAAAAGTGATTTTATTAAATACAGAAAGTAGGATTTAAGTGGCTCCAAGTAGTAACAGACAGAACAACGTGAATTACCAAGCAAAATAAAATAAAACACGCAAGTCTAAGCCTAGTACAGTAGGAAAACTGAATACAGATAAAACCTCACCCTCAAAAGTTTCAATAAACTTCTATCACAGACTGGACGCCTTCCTAGTCTGGGCACAATCCTTTCCCCTGGTACAGCCCTTGTTCCAGCTCAGGTGGTAGCTAGGGGATTTCTCATGATTGCAGCCCCCTTTGTTCTGTTCCACCCCCTTATATAGCTTTGGCACAAGGTGGGAATCTTTTGTCTCTCTGGGTCCCCACCCCTCCACCCCATTCTAAATGGAAAAGCACCAGGTTTAAGATGTATTTCAGTACCAGGTGACATGGTCACATGTCCTGTGAGACCCAAAACCTTCATTCCTCCCAGCCTGACTCACAGGACGGCCTGCCTGGCAAACAGAGCCATCCACAATCAATTGTCCTGGTTGATGGGTGCCATCAAGATTCCAAACCACCATTAATGGCCCACACTTTGCATAATTACAATAGGCCCTCAGTTATATTTTATATGTCTAGTTTCAGATACAAGAATGATACATACATACAAATAGGATGACCACACTCAGTAGATTATAAGCTTTGTAATGATACCTTACAAAACACCTTTTGCATGAAGCATATTCCAGTTACATTATATTCACACTCATAAGCATATTTTCATAAAATCATATAGAGTGCAACAATGTCTTTTATAAACTTCCTAATTGCACTTTTACTCGGTGGCCTGTTGAATCATTTATCCACAACTCAAAAAAGGCCACCTTCTCGGTCTTGTTAAAGTAGATTGCAACAAATTGCACAGAGCTGTTGCTATTTCACCAAGTACATCTGTTAAGAACCATGTGTCTTTACCTAATTTGGGGAATAATATTATTTCATTGATGACATGTCAGCTTACACATTATTTAAAGTGTAACAGTGTTCATAATTTTCTGTTTTCCACAAACACGTGGCAAACAATTTCAGTTCCCCACAGCTGCCAAAGTATTTTCAGTCAAATGCATGAGGGTTGAGCTCTTCTGACACTTATCTTCACTTCTGAGGAGAGATAAGATGTCACTGCTATTTGTGAATTATCCCCTCTCACGCCCCTCACATCTGAATTTTTTCTTGTATTGGGATTCAATGTCTGAGCCCAGTAGTGTCTTCTATGTAGCGAGAGTCTATGGGGCTGGCAGCAGGGGAACCTGGACCCTCCCTTCTCCATCAGGTTCCAACCCAGGGCACTGTAACTGTCAAGTTGGGTATGTGGGCTGGGGGTGGACACCACCAAGCCTGCTCCCTGGATCACTTCCTCCCACGCCCTTTCCCCTCCAAAGTCACAAGAGTATCTGCTTATGCACTTGCAAGGGGGCAGAGTTCACCCAGGCAGTGATCCGGAGGCTTTTCTACTTCAGTTTCAGTCAACTGTCCCCGGTCTCCATGGGGCCTTCAGCAGTGATGCTTGGTTCCAGCGGTGTGAAGCTCCTGCAGGAGCTAACAGTAGAGGACTGCTTCCTTCCTCCGACTGACTTGTGCTACTCCCTTTTGAGCTCTGCTTCCACTGTGAGCACTGCCAGCAGGTGCTGCTGGGTGGGGCTTCTGGACCCAGATTTGCTTATTAACCCTTGGTTCCCTGGTCTGGGACCTATACACCCCCATCTCACCTTGATAAAGGCCAAAATGTGAGAACCTGTTCTGATTTCCTATGGACAGGTTGCAAGTTTTTACTTTTCCCCCCATTCTAGGTATTCTATTGCTTATATCTTAGTATAATGAACCAAACAATGTTTTAATGTAGGTGAATATTTTTGTGTACAACACATACATAGCAATCCAGTGCGCTCTGGTCCAGTTCCTCAGCTGGTGTAATTTGATGTCAGTAGAGCTATTTATACAAACTAGCTCTGTTTGTCTTAATGCTGAGAGGCAGCTCCTCAGCTGATGTAAATTGGGATACCTCCACTGACATCAATTTACACCACCTGAGGAGGCCAGCAGCATATTCTGCACTCACCCCTTGGTGAGAGAGAACATCTTGTGTTGTTAAGCAGTGGCCTGTCTCCAGGGCCGGTGCAAGGAAGTTTCGGGCTCTAGGCAAAACTTCCACCTTGCGCTCCCCCCCCCCCGCCCCGCGGCGGCTCCCCCCCCCGAGGTGCCCCCCCTCCCCCGCAGCAGCTCCCCCGCCCCCTGGGAGCTGTGCGGCAGCTCCCCACCCCAGCTCACCTCTACTCTGCCTCCTCCCTGAGTACGCTGCCCCCGCTCTAATTCTCCTCCCCTCCCAGGCTTGCGGCGCCAAACAGCTGATTGGCGCTGCAAGCCTGGGAGCCGGGAGAAGTGGAGCGGCCGCTGCGCTGGGAGAGGAGTCTGAGCCGCATGTGTCAGCGCACCGCCGGCAGCCCAGCCCAGGAACGCTGTAAAAAAAAAAAATTGTGGGCACCGCTTTTTGGCGCCCCCAAATCTTGGCGCCCTTGGCAACCGCCTAGTTTGCCTTAATGATAGCACCGGCCCTGCCTGTCTCTCATCAGCTCTGGCTGTCTTATAAATGATCTGAATAGACACCAAAGAGAGTCCCCTTCTGGCCTGGGGTGGAAGCAAGTGTGACCAGTGATGGGGAAAATTGTGTGCGTATGTGATGGCCGGCCTGTTAGACATCACACTAGGGATGGAACTGGGAATCTCCAAAGCTTAAAGCACAAGCTGCTACAGCTTGAGCTAAAGGTCTGCAACTGGGTGCTGTAACAATTCAAATCTGCAGATCAACACAGGGCCTGTAACATACACTTACCAATGGGTTACACTTCCTGGATGCAAAGAGCTCCCAAACATGGGTGAGGGTGAGAATCTCTTAACAAGTAAAAGTTGCTTTTTCTTGTGCTAAAAATCCATGTTTTCCTTCATAACAAAGAAGTTGTGAGCTCCATCAAATAGATAGAAAGGTATTGCACCATTCAGAAACTTAACACTAGTAAAAATGTCTGGGGCCTGGATTCAGCACTGCACTACCCTTTGATTTATGCTGGCATGAAGCTGGAGAAATGCAGTAATAGTATTTAATATGAATCCTAATTTTTAATTGCAAATACTAAAACTTTTGACTAAATCGAGATCATCACTAGTCTGGATCTGTATGTGACTCAGCAGGTTCTATAGAAGCTCATATTGTGATCTAGGACAGGTCATATTGGTTACAGTTCCTTCCCACACCAAATGTGCATCAGCTAAGATTCATTAATTGTATGTCCTCTGTGATCTAGGGACCTCTTGGTGCCAATTGGCAGTGGGCAGGGGGTGCATAAGGCGTACGGGGATCTCCTGGAACTGGTAACTACAAACCATTTTGCCAAAAAGTGTCATGTAAGGTCTCCGCTGATGCCTGTGTCACACAGGTCCTCATAATCATTGTGAAATGTACGTACAGATCATATGTAAGGAGATATGTATCTATACTGAAAATTGTGTTCTTAAGGTCTGTGACTTGGGGCTGGTCACCAGAAGGTGATAAAACAAGTTTATTTCAGGCAGTAGGTGCTTATGTACTTGTCCGTCTATGTGTAAATTGAGTATTGTATATTTCACAATGAATGTGTATTTACATCTGAGCAAAAGGCCAACAAGTTATTGCAAAGCCTCCAGGAGAGATTCTCATAGGGAAAGCAAGCAGCAGCTGTTGCCCTTTTACAACTGAAGACAGTGGAGTGTTGGAATTATATCCGAGGGTACAGAGGTACAACCAGTTACCCTTCACTGAGGGGACAAGCTCTCAGCTGGTTTGTCTTCGGCTACGTCCTCACTATGGGGGGGAGGGGTCGATTTAAGATACGCAAATTCAGCTACGCAAATAGCGTAGCTGAATTCGACGTGTCCGAGCCGACTTACCCCGCTGTGAGGACGGCAGCAAATCGACCTCCGCGGCTCCCCCGTTGACAGCGCTTACTCCTACCTGCGCTGGTGGAGTACAAGCATCGATTTGGGGATCGATTATCGTGTCCCGACGAGACGCAATAATTCGATCCCCGAGAGATCGATTTCTACCCGCCGATTCAGGCGGGTAGTGAAGACGTAGCCTTAGGAATGGAGGATCACAGCTGGTCTAGCAGTTTGATGCTGGGAGAGAAACTTTGGGTGAGCTAACTTTTATGAGACAGGAGAATGTCTTGTTTAGTTATGCTTAAGCTCTAGAAAGCATGTTATGATTTTATTTTATATGTAACCATTTGTTTTCCTTAATTCTACTTGCTTCTTCTCAAATCTCTGTTCATTGTTAAATAAACTTCTTCCTGTTTTCCTATAAACATATCTAAGAGAAGGTGTGACCTAAGGTGTAACTGGTAAGCTGGGGTGCATGTACTGTTCCTTTGGGAACAAAGGATCTGGGAATTCCATGAGTCTAATGGATCAGGGGCTGGGCACTCCACGGTGCTCAAAGGACTCAGGGGTTGTGTGTGGCTATTACTAACCTGTACAGAGAGAGAGGAGGCCTGGGAGGCAGTGCTTGTGTTGCAGAGGCTGGTGTAGTTGGGGAACTGACCTACAGCAGGCACAGACAAGACTTCCTCACACTAAGGGCAGTTGGTTTTGAGGTACCTCCCAATCCTGGGTACCCCTAGGTAGCATCACATCCTCCCTGTTTCACTTTCCCAGTCTCTTACCATCTTTCTCTGTGCATTTTCTGTTTAAAGTTGTGCTCCAATTGCCTCATCCAAAGCCCACTAAGCCAGTGGGAATCATGCCACCTATTTTGGATCAGGTCCTAGATTCTTACAATAAGTCCAGTATTCAGAGTAATCTCTAGGCTGTGAGATGGCAAATGGATGCACTCATTGCTTAACGTTATACACATCGGTAGTCTCATTGAGTTCAGTGGAGCTACTCGTGTGCGGACAGTTAAGATTCAGAAAAATGGCAAAAATCATTGTGGGAGGGTTCGTTTTTATCCTTACGGTGTTTGTTACCAAACGTTGGAATGTTCATACTCTGTCATTCCTGTAAAAAGAACAAGTGTTTGAATATACAGGATGGAAAGCGTGTGATTTTGTTTTGCAGTAGTATGTGTTTAAATATGTTGGGGGGTTTTAAGGCGAATGCCATCTCTTCTTTGCCAAGATTTGCACACAGAGGTGGGGCATTAACATAGTGGATAATTGGATATTGCAAATGAATTATCCAAATGCAGTGACTAATGAGATAATGTCCCTAGTTGATACATTCTCTACTCTTCTATCTCTAAGCAGAAAAGGGGAAGGGAAAAAGTGGTTTTAAGAAGTGTTCCCTTGAATTGTGATTTGCATGATCAATAGCTGACTAAATTATTAAATAGTCACTAAATATGTACATATAAGTATATGCACACACACAGACTATATTTACATACTTATAATGGATGCATGATATATAATAAAATAGCAAACTGTACCAATGGAACATTAACAAAGGGGCTACTGTCCCAATTACAGAATAAAATGGAATTTTTCCTGGAAGAGTTTTGCTGGTACTGAGATAAGATTTTTAAAAAAAATCAAGTTAATGAAAATCCGATTCAGCTCTCTGAAATGAGATCCTTAGCCACTATAAATTGACCTACCTCTTCTGCAGTTGGGGGAAGCCTTATCAATCTCCACGAACCGAGGATCTGGACAAAGATTGACACAATATCTTCCCTTGTGCTATCCCCTTTTGGTGTCTTTCTGCACACTCTTGGTTTGGGCCTCCCTTCCCCCATCCCATTTATCCCTTGTTTCATGTACATATGCATTATGGTAAAGGGACCTTCTCACGGGTATTTTGATCAGTAAAACCTTATTATCTACTATAGTTAGTACAGAAGATGTTTCTGTAACTTCTTCCATGTTAATGCCAGATTTATAACAAAGGGTAGGATTTTCAATAGCCCCTCACTGAGTTTAGACACTTAGCTTCCATTGCTTTCTTCATCCTGAGTAGCAAGACATACTCTCTCCCCCCCCCCCCAAATTTGCAGCAGTTGCCAAAATTATGACTGCAAACACAGGCAAAAGAAAGAGTAGTATTGACTTCATATGGTGTGACCAATAATCCTGTTTCTTATTTGTCTATCATGCGTATTAACAAATAATTCTGGCTATATTTTTGTCAAAGATTCTACAATTGCTGTAAACATTACTTTAAATCTTCAGCTGTGAAAACTAGTTGTTTTTTGTCATCAGAGATATACAAACTGCTTAGTTTGCACATCACTGCTTCTAAATATAGAATATATTTTCCTGTCACCATTATTATCAGCAGAATTAGGATGTTTCCACTGGTAAAGATGTTTCTTAAGTGCTTTACTTGTGATCATGTGAGCTGTTTTACTTATAGTCAGTAGGAAGTCTGGGTAAAACTTTAGATACATTTTCCCGATGTAAGCAGAGTCAGGATAAGCTCTACCCTGACATCTGGTGGTGAATTATGGCAAGGGTGGAAAAGAACTTCAGGGGCTGATCTTGTTTGCATAGGCACACCCACCCACCCGCCTAGCCTGGGACAACAACAACTGAAAGTGGTTACTTGGCTGGTGTGGGATCCCCAGTTTCTCTGTTATTGGGGCAGGAAGAATAAAGTGTTATTACCCTGATTCTGTGAATCAAGGCCAGTGGAACTGTTGTATGACAGAGGGACTCACCAATAACTAAGTAGCACTTGCTAGACAAGGGGCATGAGTTACAAAACCCAGTGAATTGAGAGAGGTTGGGGACAGGTATGTGTACCTGATGGTATGGTCCCCTTTTGAGGGCCTGGAACACCAATTGCACTACCCCCTCTCTCCACTGTTGAATAGCAGAGCTAAGTTTGTTTCCATTAGGAGTCTAGCTAGAAGTTGCTGAACTGAATTCACTTTGGGCCAATGGTGCACCAGCACTGGGGCTCCCCTACTACAAGCTGAAATCACTAAGAGCTGAAATCACTAAAAGAGCTAAAATTGCTGAGCTGAGATCACTGAGTGCTGTGTTAACCAATGGGGGAGCCTGAAGATATATTGCTAAGCAGCTGGCAGAGCCGAGCAGGTTGTGGGATGGTTGGAGCGGCCCATGGAACAGCGAGCGGAGCGGCGCAGAGTGGAGCTGAGCCATTTGCGGGGGCAGCTGGAGAGGTTCATGGAACAGCTGGTGGAGTGGAGCGGCTGGCAGAGCTGAGCAGTTTGTGGGACGGTTGGAGCGGCCCACAGAATGGGGAACAGAGCGGAGCAGTTTGCGGGGACAGCTGGAGGAGCGGAGCGGCTGGTAGAGCGGAGCCATTCGTGGTAAAGGCTGCAGCAGAACTCCACGGAGAGGTGGGGCAGTCGGCCTCGGACCACGTAAGGTGCCCCTTAACATCCCGTGTGCCCCCCCCCATTTCCGCCCAGGCTGGGGGGGTAAAACTCTGCAGATAAACTTTCGAACTCTGGGGCGGCACTGACCAGGGACAGAGACTTTGGGGTTGTTGGACTTTGGGGTGATTGGACTTAAGACCCTGAGGGGAAAAGGACACTGCCAAACTTACTTGGAGGTGGGTCTTTTGCTCATAGTTTGTGTTATGAATCCTGTTTGTGGTGTTTCCCCAACATAATGCCGCATTGTTTCCCTCCTTTATTAAAAGGCTTTTGGCTACACTCAGATGCCGTGCTTGCGAGAGGGGAAGTATTGCCTCCTAGAGGCGCCCGGGGGGGGGTGATATGTAATTGTCCCAGGTCACTGGGTGGGGGCTCGAGCCGGTTTTGCATTGCGTTATTGAAACGGAACCCCTAGATACTGAACCCGGCCCTTGTTGCTGCCAACTCAGAGGGACAGAAGGGTTACACCTAAATGAAAAGATTTTTATAGTGGCTATAAAGCAGGTGCATATACTTGGCTTATCTAAGCCAAACCAAAAAAAAAAAAAAGGCAGCTTTGGGGGTGTATAGCTACCTGTACTTCAGTAATTATGTGGCATTTAATTTAATGTTAGACTCATCAATGTGGATCTTCAAATCAGATGGTTCATGTAATCTGTGGTATCAATTTAAATTTTCCTTTATGGGAATTTATGCAAATACTTTCTCTGTAAAATTTGCTTGTCCCAGAACATGTTTAAAAACTCCTGGAAGTACCCAAAAAAAAATGTTTATTGCATTTCTGATATCTTGAAAATGATATATAACAGTGGGTATAAAAGTCTTAACAGTGTTAACTATTTGAGTTCACAGGACTTACAAAGCACAGTAAATCTATCAAAGGACTCTCCTGGCTGACTTGTGTATGCCAGATGGATGTACATGCTGTTACATTAATTTTAATGGATCTGCCTTAAAAGACATGTGCCTAGGTGTGCCAAAGGCATAGTGTTAATATGCCTTAGAAAAACATTAGTGCTTTATTTGAAGGATTCAGGGGGAAAGAGGGTAATGGTGACAGAAAGCTGTTAGACGCAAAAGGATATTTAGAAGGGTGATGGGGCTGTAAAAAAAAAAAATTATTAGTAAGACTATTGTATCTTTAAATACATTGTGAACACAATATTCCAAAACTACATTTCCATAGAGATTTGTAAACTGAGCCAGTAACTGGGTAATAGTTGGAAATGTACCTTGTAATTCTTTCTTAGGGTTCTTAGGTAAGAAACCAGCTGTTTAAAAAGAAAAGTGATTTTAAGTTTCTGGTACATTCACTGAGCTGAAAAGTAAATGTAAAAATATGATCCAAGAGAATGTTCATGCCAGAACTGATTTCTTTATGGCTCGGTTGTGTCACCTATGCACTATTGCAAATCACTAATCCCAATCCCATTAAAATCAAGTTTTGCCTTTGTCTTCAATGTGAGAAGGTTTGGACCCATAAAATAAATAGATCATACTCCATAAGGCAGGTGCCATAAGATTACTGCCATGTCCCACAATTAATTTCTGAAAGAGGTAACATGATCTTATGTACAGGTTACTGGCCTGGGAGTCAAGACACTTGGGTGTTGTTCCTAACTCTTCCACTGAATTTGGTCACTTTGCTGCTCTTTTTCCTTCCACCTTAAGTCTGTCTTGTCCATTCAGATGGTAAACTCTTTGGAGCAGCAATTGGCTCTTATTGTCTGTCAGCCCAGTGCCTCGCAGAATGAACCCCTGATATTGGATGAAGGCTTTAGGCGCTACTGTAATGCAAATGATAACTTTGCTGGAAATAACACTCAGTAATTTAATTATGTTGAATCATGTTGAAAAAAAGCTCAAACCAAGATCCAAATGACAAATTTTACCTAAATTTTACTTTCATCACATCCTAAAGCATGTAAAACAAAATATTAAATATGCAACTTATCCATGACTCAGTAATGGGCTCTGAAACCTTTGCAGACTCAAAAAAATGTATAAGAGAACAATTGATGAATTTTATCATATTACACAGAAGTTGCCCAATCTCTCAAAATATGCTTAAAATGGAAAGAGGAAGCAGTGTTGCATGCGGGAAATGTCACATTGAAATGAGTTCCATTAAGAGAATGTCGTCAGACACATCTTGGAGAGATGTAGTGACTGCTACTGTGTTGCTGCTATAGCAGCAAGGACATCATTATGAAGGATAATGTTGCAATTCAAGAAATATGCACATGTTTAAAAAAATTGCACATGAAAACGAACAGCAGATATTTCGGTGTTGGCTTGACAAGAACCAGTCACAGGATTGCTTGGGATTATGAAGAAATGTCATCCTCCTCTAAATAATATTGATAACCCCAGTCATACTGAAAAGTATCAAAATATATTAAATGGTCTGGTCAAAGTAAATTATTTGAGGAAACCATTACAAAAATCCAATTTATTTTTCAACAACATGACTGGTATTCAAGGCACAACGGTTCTCTATTTCTGTAGGGGTAAGTAACATATCTGCCAGTTACGGTTTGGGGTTTTTTTCTTTTTATTATTATTTTGGCACTCTTATTTCTATATAAAATAATGGGATCCCAGTGTCATGGGAGGATAAGAAGAGCCATATTAGAAAACTGGCAAAAAAATCAGGAGAAGGAAAAGAAGTCCCCAAAAAAGCAGGGACTAAAAGAGCTATTTAGAGCATAGATAAAGTAGGAGTGTCCCAACAGAATTTGGGGAAAGGATACATCTAAGCTGATTTCTCCCTATAAAGGGAATATTATGAGCCTGATTCTCTTCTCGCATTTTTTTTTTTTTTAACTAATCTGACTTATATCAGTGTAATTACAGAGACAAGGTGAGGGAGGTAATATCTTGTATTGGACCAGCTTCTGCTGGTGAGAAAGAAAAGCTTTCGATTATACAGAAAAATCTTGTTCAGGTCACTTCTGTGTAAGCTCGAAAACAGAAGCTGGTCCAATAAAATGTTACCTTACCCACCTTGTTTCTCAAATACCCTGGGACTGACATGGCTACAACAAAACGGCAAACAGCTTATATTAGTGTGAGAGAAGAATGATATTTTGTGTTCCATAGTAAATACTGTGTAGATATACTGAACCAGCTTTGTGTGGCTGAATGCATTATCATTAGTCATTTTCACCAATCGCTCTTAATGGTTCTAAGGAGTAATTAGTAAAATTAACCATCAGTACTGCATGCAAAGCCATCACAATTGAGATATAACTTGGCATCATTGGTGTCTGGGAAAACAGAAGAAAGGAGTAGGGAGGAGAACTCGTAGTGATAAAAGAAATGTAAAGGTGTTTGGAAATGGAAGAGAAGCGATCCATAGGCTCTTGTTTCAGCTAATTACAGAAAATAACTCCGCTTCTTACTCCAAAAAGAATTTTGGGGCTTTGATTACACAGTAAGTGCTGGGTGTCCCTTACAACTTTTGATTACTTAAGAGTGTGTGCATGGGAGGGAGAGCTTTAGAAGACCAGTCCAAATAGCATATCATTTTGAAAGAAATGTAGAAGTTTGTCACTTGTCCTTAGCAATAATCTTAGAAACATGAACATACATAGGCACTTAAGGAAAGGAGTTGGCATTTGGTACTTGCATATTATTTCTTCCAGAAAGATAATTATGGCTTTTTTATATAATAGCCTGTATAATACTTACACTTCTTGGATATTACTATTAGTTTCTTATTTACCTCATTTATTGTATTTTAGTACAAACAAAACAAGTGATGTAAATTAAAACCCCTGTAGATTTCAAATGTGTCTGAATGAAATGAACTATCTATTTAAAAATGGTTGCCCATTGGGGTGGTATGTAAGTTTTGTTTTCCATTGGCATGACCACATCGAGTTATAACACTATGGGGGGAAACAATCACCCTAGTTACTAAATGCATGTTTGTCACCCTAAAAGAAGAGGGGGATGTTATATATACACACACACACACACACACACACACACACACACACACACACACACAAAACAAGTTGTCGTCTTCTGTTGGTAAAGACAGGATTTAAGTCTGATTGGCAGAGGAAACCCTGGGGCTAGCCACTGAAGATGGCCATTATCATTTATTAAGCAGGTGTTGAGATGAATTGGTCTTTTATCGTAATGCAGATTTACAGTGCATTAGGCAATCCATTTTTCAATTTAGTGTACTGCCTCTGATAAATTAACAGATGTCGATTGATTTTTTTTTCCCTTCAGTCCCCCTGTTTACACCTGACAGCCAGTTCTTTATAGCTGAGCAGTTATTTGAAGTTATAAACATTATAATTAGCAATTTTTTAATTAGGCTGACAATTAACAAGAGATTTGCAAAGCTGCTAATTTGACATGTCATACTCTCCACAGTGTTTATGTTAACCACTACTTGAGTGAATTCAATTGAACAGAACCATAGTGTCTGAAAAATCAATCTCAGAAGAACCCTTTTTCCCACTTGGCTAGCATTATGGCACTTCAGGCAGAGAAGTGGGACTCAATGAAATTTTATAAGATGACAATCCCAACAATTGAAGTTTAAACAATGTGACCCTGTTAACTCAAAGCTGCTATTAAGCGCAACACACCAAGCACAGGAGCACGCTCATTTGTTTTTAATACCAGTGTGCTTCAAAACATTTAAAAAAAACAAAACAAACAAACAAAAGTGAAGATGAACCTGGTCTCTCTCTGATTAAAACAGAGGAAAACAAAAAGCAGACGAAGAAGAAATCCTGCATAGCATGTTATGAGTTTCTATGGTCATTACTAATGTCTGTTGTAGTTTTGAGTTATCTTATTGGAACAATAGATGCATTTCCATAGGGCAACACCCGCAAGCACTCCCCCTTATGGCATGGTGTGGCTTTTTAGGCTGATTGCCCTCTCCCTCCACCCCTTCACCCCCACCCTCCGATAGGTTTTAAATCATTTACTAAGATCTTTAATAATTGGCACCAGCTGAGGATCTGCCCCTAGAATAATTATCATATTTTCTCACCTGCCAATAATGACTTTCTTAACCACTTATATTTCTGGTCAGTGACTAAACGGATAGAGTTTTGGGTTCATAGCCCAGTGCATTTTATAACACAGAAAATGTCAATGCTGCTTTCTCTCTGGAGTAATTAAACAAATAGTATGTCTTATGGTTCTATTGGAGTAAATGGAGAATCAATAGCAAAGGAGTTGTAATTAAGTATGTGCAGTGATAGTATTAGCATCTTGCTGCTTACCATTTTTCAACACAAATGGGCTTAATTAGTAATGTGGAGAATCCTGTATTTGACATGCTGTACACTGAAGAATTCATTTTATGTGAAATATTTCTTGTTCAGCTCACACAGTGAGTCAAGCATTGGGGCCAAAGAGGCACCCTTACTGTCTCAAATACTTGAGTTTCTTCTCTCTGGACAAATAAGGTCTCAAGAACCGCAACTAAATACCCTTTTAATGAACAAGACAAATGATCTCCCTTGAGACAGTGACTCAGAAAAAAATATCTAGGGCTAGGCAAATACAAAGAACCTATTGGTGAGAAAACCAATAGGTTTGCTATTGTTCTCCAGGCTAGCAAGCTTCATTTAAAGTTAATGACAAATAGAATTAAAGCAGTTTTCTTTGGGAGCTCAAAAGAATTTAATATGCTCAAATACGGGATATATTCAGTTAGTTGATGCCATATTTTTGTTTTTTCAGTTATTTTTATATAATTCAAGTGCCATCTTTTGTCTCTGTTGCTGTGTATTTTCTGAGTCAAATTCTGTTCCTCTTTACAGTAAAGACAATCCTAATACCATTGAGATCAATGGAGTTACTTTGGATTAGCAGTGAGGGAGAGCAGAATTTGACTTTTCCCTCTATCCTTTTTTTTGTTTTTTTTTTTTTTAAATCATTCTTCTGTTGAAATCAATAGAATGTTGTTTGGGGCCTCTCTTTTTCTTTCTCTTTATTCCCTTAACGTTTTTGTTTTGTACAGTATTTTGGTTCTGAGTGCACCCTCCTCTTATTCATATCTGTCTGACTTCAGAACTCTCTTAACACACTAAAGAAAGCAGAGACTGAGACTAACTCAAACTGCTCCACTGACTTCCATACTTAGAACACTTTGGATTCCGGGTAATTTATGGAGCACTTTTTTTTAACTGTCTCTTCTTTGAACACCTAGTGGGTGTGTGTATAGGCTCACATTGTACAGGAAAGCCAGCCTCAAGGCGAGTCAAGGAGTGTTCTGATCTCAGCTTCAGTTGGAGTGGTTTTTTTTCTTACTCTCCCCTCTAATTGTTCCAAAACACAACTGTCAAAATCCTTTTCCTTTCCTACCGTTCTGACGATGTTTCCATTTAAGTCTCACCAGGTCCCACCCTTCTTCCATATCAAACTGAAGCATCTTCTTTGTATCTTTAAGTATCTCCACAAGTCCATTCCTTCCTGCATCTCTGCTGCCACATCTACCTGGAGTAGCCTCTTTATCAATATCCACCAAGCTTCTTCCATTTTCTTCAAGAAACTTTTAATAATCTAACTCTTCCATGAAACATTCAAACTGTAATGACTAGGCACTTTGAGTCTAATCTGGCTTGTTTTTGTAGACAGGATGGAAACGAAGTTCTAAATTTTGGAGATGTTGAAAAGAGAGTAATGGCAGGATTTGGAAAGTTCCAGATGTGAGATGAGAAGGAAGCAGAGGAGACAAAGATAACTCTAAGGATGCAAGGTTTCACTACTGGAAGTATAGTGGCAGGAATTAAGGGAAGGGAAGAAGTCTTAGGAGGGAAAATTGGGGGATTATTTTTGTGCCTGGCTGAATTTAAAATGGTGTCTCCATCTAAGAAGCATTATCAGAAACACAAATGAACACTGTTGGGGTGGACAAACAGAGAAATGGGAGCTTAGACCATAGCTGAGCCTGTGGGAATAAAAGTCACCTAGGGAGAGACTAGAGAGTGAGAAAAGAGCACTGAGGACGGAGTCTGAGAGCACTGACTGAGGGAGGGGGAGGTAGGCCTTGGAGGTAGATGTAAGAAGAGAATCAAAAGAGCACATTGCGTTGATGGCCCAACAAGTAGAGATGGATCAATAGTGCTAAAGGCAGCAGCTAGGTCAAGGAGTTAAAGAAAGAGGATACAGTAATATTACATCTGTCACTGGAAGAGCTTAACCCCTAGTGGGAACAAAGTCTACAGCCTGAATGCAATTGTACACAGTGAGAAAAAAATATTTTCCCAATAAGTGCCAACAAATATGGGGGATATTGATGGGGAGGGGGAATGTTTGGACCTACTGCACATAACAAACTGATTAACGTCATCACATCCTTCTCAAGTTCCTGAGTAACGTCAGAGAGGGTCCTGTCCCACTGGTAAAGAGGAGATGGAGTAGACTCTGTCTGCTAATGAATATACCAAAAAAAGGACGTGAACAACACTCTAATTGAGAAAACTATTTATTTTGAGCTGTTTATTTAAGCACAGGAGGATTCCTAATGGAGCCATCAGACCCCACTCATTGGCTAATAGTTTAATTAGGCCCATCTGGTGGAGGCTGTGGAGAGAACTGTCCCAGCTCTGATATTGGCAGAGAGGTAATTAGTCATTCTGTGGCCCAGTGACTGGCACGCTAACATCTCTAAAGCCAAACAGAAGCTCAGCAATCTGTCTCACATGAGAATAGCTGAGAGCTATTGGAGGCATTTGTGTGGTTCACCTTGGCACACCAAGGAGAAATGACACTGTTCCACGATATCCTTGAGATAACCTCAACAAAGAAATTGGGGGGAGGGGGGGAGAGAGTTTCTGAAAGTCAAGTAAATCTTGCCTTCATCAGCCAAACTTAATATAATGAAAATCTCTCTCCCCGCTCCCCCACCTCCCAAAAATGCATGTAAAGGGTAAACATGTTCTCTGTCAGTGTTTGGTAGGGAGCATCCTTACTTCTGAAAACTTACTTGCTATTTAAAAAGAATTCTGTTTCTAGGTAGACCGCTAGTAGGGCTGCAAATAGAGTCACAAATAGAGTCACAATGGCTTCACGCCAGTGTATCACAATACAGTGGCTTCACGCCAGTGTGACCACTGTCTTTAGCTGAGTTGGTGGGGAAATGTGTGGGTTCATTAAATTAAAAGTGGAAAGCACTTTAGAGTAGTAAGTAACAGCGACTGTTTTAAAGACTGAAATCAAGGTTTCCTTTTTAGCCTGGTGTTACGGTAAACATTAGTGTCAGAGGCGGTAAGGTGGTGTTATGGCCACCATTTTCTATTCAGTGGGTGTACTTGAGAAAACATGGTTTAGTGCATAAAAAAGTTGTATTTCATGCCCTTTATCCCACGTTATTTATGGGAAACCATTCCTTATTCTTCAGTTCACTCTAATATGACCCTCTCCCTTTACTGAAACCTCTAAAAAGCAGTTAATTTTTCAAATATTTTATCAACTTTTTTTACAGTCTCATAATGTGGATGCTGACTAAACTAAAATCAAGCACAAAGCCTGCTCAGTGCAAACTTAGCAATTTCCACTATAAATGACACTTAGAGAAGCTGAGTAGCCTCAGAGGAGACATCATAAGTTTAAAAAAAAATAGCAGCAAGTCAATAAATCACCCCCTTTAAGAGATGTCAATTCTCTAAGCTTTATAAAAGAAAAGAAGGCGAGTACTCAGAGTAAAAGAAACTCATGCTTACGAGCTTTAAATGTATTCTGCTGATGCTGTATCTCCTCTTCTGGATCAAACAATACATTGTGATTTTCTTTTTAGAAGATTGTTTTAAGTCATATCTTGGTATTATTTTTTTCTAAACACCCTAGAATTCATAGTGGAATATTTTTGTTCTTATTAACATTTGCCCTGTGTTCCTCCTTTACAATTACAGTCTTTTGATTATATAGACTCATGAACTTGACGGTCCAGAAACAACTGTTCTAATTAATGTTATTAATTGGGCCTCTACTCTGTCTTGGCTTGGACATGCATGGAATTGTTGGTACACATCACAGGTGTAAACACCTATGTGTTTATTTAAAAAATCACCTGTCATCTATATGTGCAAGCAGAGTCGTCTGTAGGGGGTTGCAGGGCCCGGGACATAGGCGTTGAATTTCTAATCTGTCGGGGGGTGCTTCCTGCCAGCTCCGCCCAGGCCATGACCCCACTCCACCCCTTCACCCAAGGCCCCGCCTCTGCCCCACCTCTTCCCCACCCAGTGGTAGGTGCTGATCAACAGGGCCCACCGGCAGGCAGGAGGTACGGGGCGTGGGGGAGATTCTGGTAGGGGGGCTCCTCGCCCCTCCTGCCTGCTGCTAGCCATTCACCTCCTCACCCCGCCCGCCTCCCACCTCACCTCCCCACCCACCTTCGCACTATTCTATAGAAGCGTGGGGCCCCCCAGAGTGTGGTGCCCGGGGCAGTCGCCTCGATTCACCGTACCCAAGGGATGGCTCTTTGTGCAAGCATAAGAATTGGCACCCACGTACCCAGTGATTCCCAGTGGGTTTGCATGTGCAAACAACTGTGCACTTTATGTGTAAATATACAATCAACCCAGTTTTGCAAAAATCCATTAGCCCAATTGCCTGGGCAAGCAACCTTTTTATTGGGCCAGTAAACATCAGTCATTTTTAGCATTCTTATTAACAACATCCTGATAAGAATCAGCAAGTAAATTTTGTGCTTGGTCTAATAAATTGTTAGGACAATTTTGCAATGCTGAACAAACTCACCCAGTGCAAATATTTACCAAAAGATTATCTAGTCTTAAAACAGATCTGACTAATCTATTCTGAATGTGTATGTTGAGTAAGCTAAAAGCATAGTAACAAAAATGCTTTGAAATGCAGGAGCCATACAATTCACTGCAACCTCTAACCAATCTTCTCTTGGAAGTTCACTCTTCTGTGTCCTGCTGCATTGGGAAAACAGCATTGCTTACAAAAACATTCTCAGCTGATTTACAGGATGTCTGATAGAAGCATTCTGACTACTAATTTATGTAAATTCTTTTGTCTTTACTGTTATCTTCTCCTCCTCCCGTTCATTTGTCTGTTTATTTACTCTTTGCATATTGTCAAAATCCTAGATTGAGAGCCCTCTGGGATAGGGATTGTCTTTCTGCTACTTGTCTGATTTTTTTTATTTGGGGTCTCAAGTGCGACTGAAATAGAAATTCTTAATAATAATAACTATAAATGAATACAACCAAACTTTCCCAGTTTGCTACTTGTAAAGATACTCCTGGGGAATTCTGCGCCACTGCGTGTGCGCAGAATTCATGTCCCCTGCAGATTTCTTTGCTTCCCCACAGAAAAATGATTTTCTGACAATGAAGCAAAGGGAAGCTGCAAGAGCAAAGGGAAGCTGCAAGAGCAGGGGAGAGGGGGTCTTGGGGCTCTGGGCCAGGGGGGAGGGAGGGAGTACCTCGAGCATAGGGGTAGTTTGACTTCTATTTGGGGAGGCAGGAGCCAGCTGGACTCGAGCCAGCTCCGCACAGCAGGGTCTGGGGAGGGAACGCCACCTCCATCCCGTGACTCACCTCAGCAGGTCCCCCAGCCTCTCTGGGTTGTGAGGGGGCAACCAAATATTATAACTCAAAGGTGGGGGGCTCAGCCCAAAAAGTTTGAAAAGCTTAGGCTGCAGGCAGGGGGAGCTAGGGGCTGTCAGCAGGCATGGGAGAAGATCAAGGTACAGGCAGGGAGGAGCTAGGGGCTGTGGGCAGGCACAGGGGTAGATCAGGGTACAGGGAGAGGGTATCTAGGGGCTTTGTGCCAGGAGGGCTTCCCTACGGTCCCTGTTCCCAGAGGGCTCGGCCAGCCACAGAACTGGGTCCCCCTGCCCGGGGGACTCTTACCGGCTGCATGAGCAAAGGGGGCTGGGAGCTAAGGAGCAGCTTCAACCCCGGGCACCAGCAGCAGCAGGAGACGAAGGCTACCTGCTCCACGGCATCAGCAAGAGCAGCAACTGCCTTGCTCCAGCTTCCTGTCTCCGACCTGGCCAGGGGGCAGGGAGAGAAGGAGGTGGGGTTGGGGTGGAGCTGCCCTCAAAACTGCCCTGTTCTTGTACTGTGGTTTGGGGGGACCAGTACCCCCCATACCACCCAACTCTACCCATGGGCTTAGGTCTTCTGCCCCACGGAGAGCACCGGGGCTCAGACCTCCAGAATTCAGCCTCACGGCTTCAGCCCCTTATGGGGTGCTGGGGTTTGGGGCTTCAACCCCATGGCTCCCAGCTTCCGCTATGCAGGGGGCAAGCCCCGCAGGGCACACCGAGGATCAGGGTTTCAGCCCCGTGGTGGGCACTGGGGCTCGGGCTCTGTGTTTCCGCTGCGGGGCCTGCCTGAAAGGGCTTGCGGCTCCCCCAGGGGACTGCAGACCCCTGGTTGAGAACCACTGGTCTACTCTACAATTAAGCAGCCCCTTAGCACTAACCCAAACCCAAGTCAGCTCACATGGGCTAGCCACTGGTATTTAATTGCAGTGTATACACACCCTATGTGAACTGTGCTAGCCGCACCAGCCTGCTTCTTGTGGCACAGGAGTTAGGCTGCATGGTAGTATTTTCTGTACTTGCAACACCTATCAGAGATGCATATAAGCAGACCCCCTGAAGTCATTGCAATTTCACATAGTCCACCTGCACGTATCTCTTTGCAGAGTCGTCTGTAGCAGCTAGGTAAGACTTTGCACCTCAATATAAGAGTTGTAGATGGATAATGGATTACAGTAGTCTGTCCCGTAGCAGCAACTGCTCCAAAGTAGGGAGGGAAACCCTAAGTAATCTAACTTTGAGTGTTTTTCTTCATAAGAATATGAGAAAGGAAAACCTAAAATGTGGTGTTCATTCCAAAAAAAAAAAAAAGGGTAATACAAAAGGAGAGAGCCTCAAACTATCAATTTATCTTTGTGACGGACTATATGGTTATTTATCTTTTTTAATTATGCCTCCAAAGGAACATGAAGTGGCAATAAATAACATTAGGCAACAAAGGGAACAGCCTGGAGAGCTGACTGTAACTTGCTCACCCCACCCTTTTTATGTTAACCTCCATAAAAGTGTGTGTGTTGGGGGGGGGGGGGGGAGGTTGCTGGTACCATTTGATATATTCATGATGCTATATTTCTGGAATCAAGTGAAACACAGCTGCTTGCTGGTAAAGGGTATGCAGGATATGGCAGGATTACATTAGTATGATGCATGTGCTGTTACTCAGGGACCAGCTAGTTCTCAAATTTAGTGCCAGATACACACACATGGTCACACCTGAGCACATCTAAAAATGTAGCGCCTCCACCAGAGCCTGCATTTGTGAATATTCTTTGTTTTAGTTTTGTGGAGTTGATGCTTCTTAAAAATAAATAAACAAATCCCTATAACTTTAAATTTTAGAGGCTGCCAAGCACGAAGAACATTTCAAGTTGCAGTAGCTTTGCTTTAGCGTGTGGCAGTTTGCAGAAAATCTCACCAAGCTTTCCAAAAGTAGTGTGTCATTTTGTGTGCTCCAATTTTTGGATGCTCGTTTTGGGGGGGGGGGGCGCCTCACAGGAGCTGATTTTCAGATGGTTGAGTGCTTAACACTTTCTGAAAGTCCAGGTGTCACAAACCGAGCACTTCAAAACACTAGTCACTCTTGAAAATCTTGCCTCCGGTGTTTGGGAGTGCAGGGGCAAAATTATACCATCAGATATGCCTGTGAAAATACAGCCCAACTCCACTGACTTAAACAGAGTTAGTTAATATATGCAGTGAAGTAACCAATAGCAGAATTTGGCCTTAAAGCCTTTCAATAATCCTGCTGACAGTAATATGACAATTTATCATGCAGACAAGTCTCACAACTATATCATAATTTCAAAAGCTTAGCATTCCTTCATATTTAGTTCAGCAATGAAGAACTGTTGGGATTTTCATGTGTGTTTTGCCTTTGCAGAAATAGAAGTAGGAATATGGAACATAGATCATCCTCCACATTCATTAGCATTTTAATGGCCTCTCAATCGTTAACAGATTTGATGTAGCTACTGGAAAGATAAGGCTGAACTTTGATTTACTTCCACACTTTCCAGTCCCTGTAGTAGTCAGTCATATTTTGTTTTACTAAGTGTAACATCAGGCCTCTGAAATAAATTCTCAATTCTTTGAGAAAAATTAATAATAAAGAAAATTTGAGGCCAAAAAACACCAATTTTTACTCTCTCCAGTTTTCATTGCAGAATGAAAATTCTAATCTCAATTGATATTTTTGTAGCTTTCATTGAAAGTCCCCATGGGAAAAAAAATAGCAAAGCGATCTGAAAATTAAAGTTGAGGAACTTTTGCAAAATATAACTACATGAAATAATAGCATAAAGTAGCAGTTGCTATAACTTGTATAATGACCCAAAACAAAGACTAATGTAGTTAAATTATTGTAAAAAAAATCGCATCATTGTTTTTAATTTATGCCTCAGGTCTTATTTTATTAGGAACTGAGATTATTTGAGTGGGTTTAGTGCATAACAAACATCTTTAAACATGGAGATGACCAACTATGATATAGCTATTTATTATTTGTATCGTTGCAGCACCTGGGAGCCCTAGCCATGGACCAGAATCACATTGTGTTAGGCACCATACAAACACAGGCTATTGGGATTTTACCTTCCCAAAAGTATTGGCTCTAAAAAGTGAGGCAGAATCAGAAAACACCGGAGCATCATACTTGAAAATGCTTTTGGCATCAAAAATGAGGGGAACTACTTAAAGTGAGCTACAGTCCCCAGAGTCATGAAAATGACATATGTTTTGGAGTTAAATACTGGCAATAGATATTTGCCTACCATCCCTAGTTTTGTTGCCTTGACAATCCAACATTCTCTCCAAGATTATTATTATTATCTTTACTGCAGTAGCAACCACAAGCCAGAAAAAATATCACCTTTTCAAGGACTAATAGTACCATCAAAACAGTCAATGGGAGTTTTACCGTCCACTTAAGAGGACACGGGTTCAGGACCAAGACCTGTACGAATTCTTAAAAAAGAGGAAAAACAAATAATAGCATTACACTGGCAGAACAAACTAGGTTAATCTGAAACTTTTCTTCCTGTTTCCCATCTCCTTTCAGGCAATTGCCCAAGGACAACAGGAATTAAATGGCCTAGGAGTTTTGTAATGGGATAGGAATATGCTATCATCTATTAGCTGTTTTGTTATCTGGTCCACTTTCAGTGGGAGTTGGATTAGGCTCCTATCTAGCTGGTGATATCTCCGCCCATTTCTCTCTGGATCGGTATGTGCATCACCAAAGCACCACTGCTCGTGGTTGGGTAGAGTGCCCTTGTAGCCATCTTTGGAGAGGGATGTCAGATTGAATGCTCAGAGAGAAACTAACCCACAAAAGGTCCCTCCAAGTTGAAGGCACCAAGTAGCAGGTCAGGCTGCAGAAGCTTCCAACGTCATTACCTGTGCTGTGCCTGTTCTGTGGTTAAAGAGAGGATTTCAGTTTCCAGAAGTATTGATGCCGCATTATCATGGCAAGATCCTGTCAAAGCTGTGGAGGGGAGGGGATGGATGGCGTGTGGAATATGCACATTTTTTCTTTAAAAAACAAAACAATGAAACCCAGTAGCCTGAAAAGTCACCTTCCATGGCCTGTGTTGTACAGGAGGTCAATCTAGATGATCTAATGATCCCTTCTGGCCTTCAAATCTGTGAATCATCTTCATAACTCAGCAGGTGACTTTAACACACTGATGACCTTAACACTGGGTATCTGAGTCTAGACAACAGTCCTCTGATGTCAAAGGCTCTTCACCTTTACGTCTGATATATTCAGCCCCTGGTTGAACTGGGACATCATGACTTTCTAAGTCAGCAGTATTATGTTCCCACCGTATGATTGCTTTCTCTGTAGCATAATGGGGAAAATTACGCTGGCTAACATATTTTACAAAACACTTATCTTAAGATGGTATCAGTTAAGCGCTGGTAGAGAGTACCCGGAATGCACCGTTCATTTGGAGAGTGAGATCTCCTGTCACAAATCTTAAAAATGTAAAATGCTTGTGGTGGAGATTTCCACTGGTCTACAAAATCCTCACTTTCATCAGGAAAATAATTTAAAATCCTTCACAGCCATTGTGAAAAATATGGGCCAGGAGAGTGTGTCAAAACTCCATTGAGCTGAGCCACTGAAGACTAGAAAAATTGCATTTGTATTTGAACATTATCTGTCCATTCAGCCCTGATACTCTGCAGGAAAAGACAAAGCTACACTGACAGCTCTAGGAGCAGCCTACACATTTCTGTGTCACTGTTTGTGATAACCTATGGCACCACACGCATGTTGTGTGTGTTTTTAAGGAAAGGCGTGTGTGTTTCTTCCCTCTGTCCCTCTCCCTCCTTCCCCTCCCCCCACTGACCCTCAAAGCTTTGATAGAAACTTGCCATGATAGATGCAGGTGGCTAAAAATAGTGTGTTTTGTGTGTAACATACAAGCAAGTGAATAATTTTCTTCCGTAAGCAAGATACCAAGGGACAGCAAAAACCTGATGGTAGTAGCAGCTAACGTACAGTGATGGAGTGCTGCTCCCAACACACTACATCATTGGCAGAGCAGCTTGGCACACTTGCAAATGCTGCTGCAGCATCAGAAAAAAACCTAGAGAAATAGTCCTTGCATTTAAAAATTATACTTTGGATATATGTTTCATACAGGGAATTTGATAATTTATCCCTGCAGCATGAAAACAGTGCAGTAATAAATGATGGCCTTGTTATATTAGCTGCCTCTATTTCTGTCTCCTGGATTCATCAGATTTGTTCGCTCTAGCCAGGATTATACCATATATCACCACACTTCTGCACTCTGCTTGGGGTGTGGGCAGTTAAACAATTAAAGAACCAGTGATTAAGTGCAGAACTAGAAAGCATCTCATCTAGTTCAGGTTTTACTAGTGACAGCATTAATGTAACAGCCATTCCTCTTTGGAAAGAGTTTGTAAGAGCATGGCAAATAAGTCCGCTTTCTCCAGGATAGAGCTTTGACTTCTGTGGAAGTAGTCAAGCCATTGCAGAGTTTCCTGTTTTACTTCTAGAGCAATGTAAGCTTTGTTATTTTTATTGTCCTTATGACACAGTGACTGTTACCAGCAGCTATTTCAATATCCGGAATGAAATCCTGGCTCCATTTAAGTCAATTGGAAAATTCAGATTACAGCCCTGGATCTTTGCAAGATAATAAATCACTAGCTAGCCAGGTCCCTTGACTATGTGCCTTGCTCTCCAAGTGACCCAGTTTACATGCTGACCTCAGAAATGCTGCTCTTGGGATCGGAGGACAGTAGGTGGAACTGGAAAGAGGGAAGGTGCAGTACTTGTTGGGTGGAGTTTCACAATAGGTAACGAGTGCTAGAAACAGAATCCCTTCCGTGGAAGGCATGAAATCTTGTTTGATTGTGGGCAGCAGCCACTCATGGGGGGGTGGGGTGGACTGAAAGACACAGATAACTAATGTGTAGTCTAGTGGATGAAGCCCCACACTGCGAGGAGAGTGGTTGAAATCCTGGCCCCACTGACGTCAATGAGAGTTTTGCCATTTACTTTGCTGCCAGGCTTTCACCCCTGAACTCCAGCATTGCTCTGTTATGGAATCACTTTGTCTTACTGCACACGATTGTGTTGTGACTGAGGCTACGTCTACACTACAGCCGGGATAGACGCTCTGAGATCGATCCACCAGCAGTCGATTTAGCGGGTCTAGTGAAGACCCGCCAAATCGACAGCAGATCGCTCTCCAGTCGACACCTGTACTCTATCCCCGACAAGAAGAGTAAGGTAAGTCGACGGGAGAGTTACTTACCTTAATCCCGTTGACCCCCCCCCTCTCCCCGCCATATAGACCCCACAGTAACTCGATCTAAGGTAAGTTGACTCCAGCTACATTATTCACGTAGCTGGAGTTGGGTAGTGTAGGTCGACTTACCGCGGTAGTGTAGACATAGCCTTAGGGAGCAAGGGTGCTGTGCAAAGGACTCAAGGCAATCTCTGCTGCTGGTGTGATGCTGCTCATGCAGTGCAAAGAGAGGGGAGCAATCAAGGGAGACTGGACTCTGAGATGCAAAATGATATTAACAATACAATCAATGAAGTTTAAATTCTGAAGTTAAGTTCATCCATTGACTGTTAATTAGATCTCCTAAGAGGATACAGTTATACTCCAATAGGTTTGTTTCCCTCACGCCAGTGAGAAAACCAGATTTGGGGGTTGCTTAAATCTTTTCATCTGGATGATGATTTGCAGTCTGTCGCCACACACTCCTTCATTATGTAAATAGGTACAACAAATGTTCCCTCTTTCCTGCTCCCACCCCTATTTAAATGCACTGTTGTGAACAAAGACCCAGTGCAGTTGCAGGACTGGTATTAGATTGTTCACATCATTAGTTTAAATGAGATTACGATTATACCATCTGCATTCAATTGCACTCCATTCAAACCTTGTCATTGCCTTTGCCAAACTTAACATCTTTTTTTAAGGCTATTTGTCTGCATTTCCAGATGATTTAAAGACACCTTGCTGCCTGTAAAGGATCAATTTAGATTTCATTAATTAAACATTACTCTTTGCTGGGCGTTTAGGTCAGATTCCTATTCCATGTTGTTAGTGCTTAAACCTGCACCTTTGAAATAGGATGCCAAACTTTGGGTTGTTCTTTTGATAAGCATTCATCACTTGGCATGATCCCTTGAAATTAGCTAACCTTAGTGCTTCTTTCTGTTATGTCTTTCTGACAAGTGGCGACCAGATATTAAAGCAGAGATCCCCAATTAGCAGAGTCCTTCATCCAGTTGCTGGATTTGCTGTGCACACTTAGAACTCAAACCAAGAGCCCTGTAGTCCCTTGGCAACAGCTCCACCAATTGATCCAAACTGGAGCCATGTCCTACCTTGGCTAGCATGAGCTGTGCTTTGCTTGTGTGAGCTAGAAGCTGCTTTTCCATAGCTTGCACTCTCCACTTTAAAATTTAAGCTTTGTCCACCATTATTCCCAGTATAAATTCACATCTCATATCCCTCGCGGTACCTGCAATCTTGTGCGATTCTTTTTCTGAAAATCCAGGCTATAAATAGTGTTATCCTGTCACCTTTGATTAATATCATTATAAAGGTCTGGCCCACCCCTTTCCTAACAGAGCACTGTGATGGGGTTTGTACCCCACACTAACATGAAAGGGGTTAAGTAGAACTAGAGAGCTGAATTAAGAGGCCTGACTGCACATGGAAGGTAGGCCAGCCCCAATTACTGATGAATCCTTGGAGAGTTAGTACAAAGGAAGGAAGTTGGTAACAGAAAAGAGCTAGGAACTGTGCAGTCACTCTCTAATCAGAGAATGGAAAGAGCCTGAGGACAGCAGAAGGGTGTTGAAGTTTATACTTTAAGTTTAGGATTTTGGTTAGTGGGATTCCAGGGAAGAGCCTTGAGGGTCCCTGAAAAAAGGATGAACCTAGAGAGGTTGTGGGGAAGAAGGCCAGTGAATGCTGGGTAGGAAGAAGTCCATGGAGGCAGGAGCAAGGAGATGGAGCAGTCCTTAGTTGATGTTTTATAGGATCCCTGGGCTGGAACTCTGTGTAGGGGAACCAAGGTCCTCCCACTATCAGCCAGTAGTGAGGTGGTGTTGGGTTGGATGAGAAGGACAGAGAGCCCTGAGAAAAAGGAGTAGTGACCCCGGGGCCCAAAGTCAGGGCTGAAATGCTGATAGAAGGTCTTGGACTCTGGTTTGCTGGACTCTTTCCAACCCCAGAACAGGTGGAGTTAAAGTGTGACCTGGTCAAAGAACTGAGTCACAGGAAGAGGCAGACCACTGAGAACTGAAACAGCCATCAGCAGGAGATGCTGTAATGAGGGTCAAAGCAGCTATGCCATGTCCCGACCACGAAGAGGCACTCTAGTGGTGAATCCAATTCTTCTATGTGCATTCTATTTTTAGTTGTATAGAGTGGAGTTCAACTCAGTCACAGAAGCCATAATCCTTACCCTGTCTGCATACAGCAGGAATGAAAAGTTAGCATGTGTTATGCTGTGATTCACCGAGCAGCAGCCACCACCACTTTGCTTTTTTTCAAATCCCTCCTAAAGACTCTTCCAACAGTAGTGCCAAGTGTCATGCGTTTGGCAGCCTTGCTATGTGTTCTCACATCTCAGCTTGATTTTCATGCAACCAGCTGAGCTGTTGAAAGACTGTAGGCATTTGCCTTTTGGCTGCTACAGACATCTGTAATGGTTGATGATTAGGCAGCCAGGCAACTCCTTTCCCTGCTCCCCCATTAGATGAGAGCCGAGAATAAGCAGCTGGGAGGCAGAGGTGGTGGTTTAGGCTGGGAGAATGTAGTAGGTGCAGTTGTACCACGTGAGGGTCTAATACCACTCCCAAATTCCCTCCTTCCCCACTTCAGCTAGCTATGCCAGGATCTCCACCTCCAGGAGTCCCTGTTCTCACCATGAGTCTGAGCACCTTCTACCTGCTTCCCCCTCTGCCCTAGAAATCCCACTAGCTGGTTGGGACTCAGGAGAATTTAGTTCCATTTGTGGCTCTGCCAAAACTTTCCCATTTCACCTTTTGCCAAGTCATACGCCTCACTGACCTCCTTTCCCTGGCCTAGACATAAAGCAGGGGCAATACCAATTCCTTTTTCCCATCCTTTGTATGTCTCTTCTACTAAGATTGTAAGCTTTGTGGGGCAGAGACTGCATTAACCATATGTATGTACAGTGCCTAGCACAATGGGCCCATGATCTCATATAGGCCGTGAGATATCACTAAAATACAAGTATATAATACAAATTCAGTGACTCAGTATTTTCTGTGGCGGTAGCTAAAGAGCTCCTTAACATGGTTTGTACATTTGTCAGTTGCTTAGACAAGGTTTTGAATTTATGCTTAGAATGTCACACAAATGTTAGTGAGTCACTTCTGCTGACACAGAGTGTCTAATGGGTTTTATAGAGAAACAAGGCAGCCTGGGAAATAGATGGCATCTGTCCAAATTCAGGTCTCAAGTACAGAGGCTGGTTTGAGGGTGAATATGGGACCTTCAGCTACACTTGCTATAGCTGTTGTACAATTTGAGTTGACTCAATGTCAAATATATGAACATGCATTGTTTTGGGGGGACAGAAAGGGGGAGATTTTTTTTTTGCTTCTAAATTAGTTTTCTGCCCTAACAGCCTACCTAGGAAACTGGTCATCTTTTTCAAACAATCAAGTCTCAATAACAATTCAAACATATAGTATTTTTTGTATTAAGTTATTTTCCTATGTTTCAGTGTACTTTCTGCACCAGTCTTACCTTTATGAATGATTAGAAATCTGTTCTTTTTTTTTAAATTTAGTTTCAAGTTTAACATAGTGCTTTCAGAATCGTAATGGCAACTAATGAGACTTGTGAAGAAAGTCTTTTACTGTTGCAAAGTGCCAGTATAGCAAGGAGTGGAAAGCTGAGATTCCTTTATCCTGTTTATGACCTGACTCCAAATGATACACTCTGCTTGAGAGATGGTAGTTTAATGGCCATTATTATCAAACAAGCCCGAGCCTCCTTTGAAGCTGTCAGCTTCAAAATCAACTCCAGTCGTGTATCTTCATTTGAAACCTTTGCTGAGCTTTTTATCAAAGCATGACCCAGACCTGCTTTCCAAACACCTTCCTTCTCTTGCACCAAGCAAACTACTTCTTTTCCCCCTCATCTAGCATGTACAAAAAAATGCTTTCAGGCCCAGATAGAGACAGTGGATGTTAAGAACATGGTGCAGAGAAGGAATATGCTAATTAAATTACTTACGCACTTTAAAGGGATTTGCTTCCCTTGTAGAGTGTGCATCTCTGTTGGCATGTTAATTCAGATGTAAAGTAAATTATTTACACTAATTATTAATAAATCATTAACAGCACATTTTTGAAGTATCCAGTTAAGATGCTAAAACCTAAATCTCTGATCTGTATAAAAACAAAATACTGCTGATCTATTTTGTGAAATAGCAGGACTTGGCTATTTCTGTCCCTCAATCAGAAATATAAATGCTGTGCCCTAGGGTTGATGACACGATCTACACGTGTCCTCCAACCCCAGTCTTTCAGCTGCTAATGTTGGAACCTGATGCACAGGCATGCCTAGCATCCCTCTCTCCATACTTGACTACAGAGGACTGAAGTGCTTGTAAGGGTTTTGCAGGCTCTGAGAATTTGGTATTTGAAATAACTTCTTTGTGGAAGAGGGTTAGGGAACTTTTTAGGAATCCCTTACTTTTTAACCCTCTGAGTTTTAATGTGAGTTAGATCAGTCCTCCCTGCTTCTAAGCTACCAGAATGGATATGTTTTTCTCTCTTTATTGTCTAGCCCAGCTGATGGCCAGGTATTTGTGTTCACTTACCACCTGATCCTGCAAGGTTCTGACCATCCTCATCTCCTGCTTGGCCTGCTCCCATTTGTTTGCTATTTATCATCTCCCCTCCCCTGCATAAACTTTGGTAGGTGCCTCCTAAAATATTATTCCTGTGCACAGAGCTTGCAGTAGGGAGGAAGTTGGGGGAGATAGGACAGAGCTAATGTCAGAAATATGGGGAAAGGTGGTGACTTATGGGCCCATAGAGGGAATTAAGGTGCCCCTTAAATTCCATGTGTGAAGGCCCCACATTGCCAGGCTGTGTTCAGAGGGAGCTGTCTATGGAGTTTCTGCTCCCGCATATTGGAGGAGAGTGGGTTCAAAGGGGCATGGAATGGATGGAGCCTTGACCACACACATGCTGTACCCCAACATGCTGGACAGCAGAGAGGAGCTGGTGCAAGTAATCAGCTGGTGGCATGGGCCAGACGCAAACTAACTCCCTCCGTCCCCTCCCAGGGGCAATGGGGAAACTAAGGACAGAAACGAGTCTCTCAGCATCATAGTTCCTTCCCTATGCTGCTTTTTAGTGGTAATAAATGAAGGCTCAGTCTTCCCATTATGTGGTAACTCAGCAGGGACTAGAACACAGAGATTGGCAAAGTAGACCTTTTTCTAATTAATGGAATAAAATAAATAATGTATTGGGTTAATTTCTTGTTAGCTTCAGAGAAGTAGGGCATGGGTCGGGACTTCAATGAGGAGACATAGTAACAATGAGAGCTGCAAGGGCTTGGTACCTCACGGCACTTGACTGTCTATTTCTAACTCACCATGAACATTACCCCCCAGTGAGATGCACACACAACACTGCTGTAGCCTGTAGGCAGCAGCTCCACCAGGTTAGCTAAAAAGGAATCTTCTTTTGGCTGAGCCCAGAGGAGCTCTCCCTTAACTGGAAGTCACGCCTTGCAGATTTTACATGCACAGGTAGGTCTAATATTAATATGAGTTACACTTACACTACAAAGAGAGGATGTTTCCTCATATCAGATCCCAGATCTGACTTCCTAATTACTGGGGCTAGTGGAAAAGGAGGAGGTTATCTATTATACATGATAAACAATTCTAATCTGTCCCCAAAGTTACAAGCAGTAAAAGATTATAATTGATCCTAGGCAATGAAAACAAGGCAAACTCCAGATTCCTTCATAATCAGTTTCAAACCCTGGACAACGCATATTATTTATACAGAAATTTCTGATTTGCAGAAAGATAGGGAGACAAGTTTCTGGAGAAACTGTATGGAAATAGGGTATTTGGGGGGAAGAAATTGATAGGCAAATCACCAATAGATGGATGTTAAAAAGTCACTAGAGATACCAACCTAAAACCACAGTACTGAATTCTTTTAGGTACATCTACACTACCTGCTGGATCGGTTGGTAGTGATCGATCTATCGGGGATCGATTTATCATGTCTAGTGTAGACGCGATAAATCGATTCCCGATCACTCTGCCATCAACTCCTGTAGTCCACCGTGGCGAGAGGCAGAAGTGGAGTCGATGGGGGAGCGGTGGCAGTCGACTCCGTGCTGTGAGGACGCGAGGTAAGTCGACCTAAGATATGTTGACTTCAGCTATGCTATTCTCGTAGCTGAAGTTGCGTATCTTAGATCGATTTCCCTCCCCCCCACCCCCCCCCAGTGTAGACCAGGCCTAAAAGAGAACATACTTAGACTCCTTAGAAACCAAGTAGGATGTAGGCTCACCAGCAGACAAGATCTGAGAAAAGAAGTATAAAAGTATTTGTTCTTGCCTGGTTCAACATCAGACTTTTCTGAGCTGTCCCTAGTTTTCTAGTAATCAAAACTACATTGGGAAGTCCCAATATACCCAGTCCTAGGACTGTAGTGCAATAATCCAGGGCTTCCAAATTTCAACAGCCCATAAAAAAAAAAAATGAGGCTCGCATGAGTGCTAGGGTTCAGGCCAAAACCAATTATCTGCAAATAGTGGGAAGATCACAGAATATTAGGGTTGGAAGGGACCTCAGGAGGTCATCTAGTCCAACCCCCTGCTCAAAGCAGGACCAGTCCCCAGACAGATTTTTGCCCCAGATGATGACAATCCTGTGACCCAAATGGAATTGAAAAAGGCATGAATGGAAAACCTTCCTGTGAGAGGTATGCATCCAGAGGACAAATACAAGGAATGTGGCAACCATTCTTAGACATTAATTGAAAAATAGAAATTAGAGGAAAAAGAACACCTCTTACTTCCCTGCATACCCATGAAGAACCAATCATTGGTTCTGAGCCTGTGAGTTGCTGAGTGCCTCCAGCAATTAGTAGTTGGCCAGGGTTCTCAACACTTCACAAGAGCTGTTTAATGATGCTTAAAATTGTTGATTGGCTCTAGTTTTCAAGATATGCTATTGGGTCAGTATATACGACCCTTGACTTGGGAATGGCGGAGGATAAGTGAGTTATAAAGGGAAGGGATCTCAATTTAAACCAGAAATGACTAAAATACATCTTTGACTGGATCTATGAATAAATCTATGACTGGGTTTAGATAGTACTTGTTTTTTAGGCAAGACAATGAATGATGCAATCTAAAGCTGGTATTGCGTCATACATTATATGAATTGCATCATGTTATTCCTAGAAGTCACGGATGATGCAATCATAACGAAGCTTACATCACTCTGCTGAACAAATTGCCCTAGATCAGCTCTAGAAATCATACAGTGTCGTGCTCTCTTATTTGTCAGTGTTTGATTTTGCAAAGGGACACATTTCTGTTTAGCCAAAGTGAGCAGAGATGCCTCGTACTTGTGTGAACCGTGCAGATAACTTCTGCTATGTTTGTGGTGAAGTGACTTTTGCATCACAAAAGCGCAGTATAACCACTATGGTTAAGAAAGCCTATCACCTTTATTTTGGCTGCAAAATTGGAGATCAGGACAAGAGGTGGGCCCCACACATATGCTGCAACACTTGTGCAACAAATCTTCGCCAGTGGTTGAACAGGAAAAGGAAATCTATGCCTTTTGCAGGGCCAATGATTTGGAGAAAGCCAACAGATCATACCAGCAATTATTACTTCTGCATGGTGCCTCCAGTTGGGAAAGGTGTGTCAAAGAAGAAAAAGTGGACTGTGCATTATCCAAACATTCCATCAGCTATACGTCCAGTACCCCACAGAGAAGGACTGCCGGTTCCTGATGCACCAGAATCATTCTCACTTGAGTCAGACGAGGAAGAGGATGAAACTTCTGGTCCTGAACCATCAATGTCACAGGACCCACATTTTCTCCCATCCTCCTCCTCTGAACCACACCTCATAACACAAGGTGAACTGAATGACCTTGTCAGGGATTTGGAACTACCCAAGAGTAAGGCAGAGCTGTTGGGCTCCAGACTACAGCAGTGGAATCTCCTGGCAGGTAACGTTAGGGTTTCCATGTTCCATGACCGTCAAAAGGATCTTGTCCTATTCTTCTTCATGGAAGGTGATCTTGTAGCCTGCAACAACATCGATGGTGTGATGGCAGCCCTCAACATCGTTCACGATCCAGATGAGTGGAGACTGTTCATTGATTCATCGAAGACGAGTCTTAAAGCTGTTTTACTGCATAATGGCAATGTTTTGCCATCGATTTCGGTTGGTCATGCAGTCCATATGAAGGAAACCTATGACAACATGAAACAACTTTTGAGGTGCATAAACTATGACCAACATCAGTGGCAGCTTTGTGGTGATTTGAAGGTTGTAGCTCTCTTGCTTGGTCTGCAGACTGGATACACAAAGTACTGCTGTTTTCTCTGCGAATGGGATAGTCGTGCAAGAGATTCCCACTACATCAAGAAAGATTGGCCATGCCGACAGTCATCGGAGCCTGGGAGGAAAAGTGTTCAGCATCCACCACTTGTTGAATCAAGGAAGATTTTGTTACCACCCTTACACATCAAGCTGGGTCTGATGAAGAACTTTGTCAAGGCCATTGACAAAACACAAGCAGCTTTCAAGTACCTCCGTGGAAAATTTCCAAGGTTAAGTGAAGCTAAGATAAAGGAAGGTGTTTTTGTTGGTCCTCAGATTCATGAACTTCTTCGAGATGATGCATTTGACCATGCACTGCGTGGCAAGGAAAAGACGGCATGGAAAGCCTTCCAGTTAGTGGCAATAAATATTCTCGGAAACAACAAGGCAGACAACTACAGGTTGTTGGTGGAAAACCTCCTCAAGGCATACAAAAGCCTTGGTTGCAACATGTCACTAAAGAGACATTTTTTGCACTCTCATCTAGATTTTTTTCCACCGAACTGCGGAGCAGTGAGCGACGAGCACGGCGAGCGATTTCACCAGGACATTGCAACAATGGAGAAACGCTATCAGGGCAAATGGAGCCCATCAATGCTTGCAGACTATTGCTGGACAGTGACAAGAGATGCTCCATTTAATGAATACAAGAGTCAAGCCAAGAAGCGCCGAGTAGACACTGAATAGGACTAAACTATGTACAGAATAGTTTTTTGCCTTTTGTTTCATAATAAATTTTATTTATATAACCCTTTTGCTGATTTTTAAAGTGTTACATAAACAGGACAGGTGAAATATTATCATGTAAAGCAACCATAAACACATGAAAAGACCTAGGTTTACAATTTGATTAAAACTCTACTATCTACACAATATACATAGACATAAAATGTAAAAACTTAAATATCTTAGAAACAGTAGCCAATCAGTTGTTTTAATTGTCATATTTGAATTCAGCACATCAAAATACATAATAAATAGCACATTTTATCTCTGAAGCAGACGACTTCTCAAAAATTGTAGACCAGTGTAATATGTATCGATCGGCCTAAATATATTGGGATTGGGTTTCCAAAAAGTGCCATAAAACTGGCCCTGTACTGTATTGGTTTCAGTAACAAACCTGTTTCAGTTAATATGTATTGGGTCCTAGAGAAATGTTTAAAGTATACTTCATGGGTTTAAATGAAATTGGCTTCTATAAATACCATTTAATTTACTTAAATGCATCTAGCTGTGACAAAGAACTGGTGGGAGCACAAATAAATCAGAAGGAATTAAAATGCATTTGTTTTGAGAAGTGACTACTGGCTTCAGTGAAAAGCTTTATTGGGGTTAGTGAAAACAGTGTTTTTAATGAATCTTTGCTCATTTATTTAAACTATATTGTTTCCATGTATCCGTATTGGTTCCACTGGTTAATGAAATGAATTCAGTTAAAGGGATTCAGCAAAACCATCTCCATTAGAAAAATTAAACTGACATCAGTTGTGTAACACCTCAGGTCCATGATGCAAAAAGAGTAATCCCATTGAAAATGATAAAATAAACACACTATAAATCCAAAGTATTGGATAAAATATAAATTAATTGAAGGGATATGCTTTGTGCACATAGTGTGTGTTTATACTGGATAGTATCTAATCCTAGGCATTGATTCAGTGTGTGGTACTTAAGCATGCGCATAACTTTAAGGATGCGAGAACATACGTGCTTAAGTGCATTGTTGAATCCGAGTGGGAGATGCAGCCAACCTTCTGCACTGGAGTTTGGGTTCAGAAAGGCATTAAGGAGAGGAGGAAGATAAAACAAGAGGGAAACAAATGGTAGTTGGCGAAGGACAGTTATGCAGTGAGATGTGTTCATGTGATGTTCTGTTTCATTTTTTTAAGGTAGGTTTACAATCTACAAATTCTGGGCCAAATTCTGAGTTCTCTTCTCAGTTTTTATTCACTTGCCCTAGCTCTTATCCCAAACAACTCACTCTCTGCTTAGAGAGGGATCTGGTGTGTTACTTTGGAATGAATTGATAGGCATGTAGCAAAAGTCTATTTGTGTATATACCTTGATGCTTTTTTAGGGTGTGACCCCTCCATCCTTGCTGTTTACCCTCCTCTGGATTTGTAAAACTAAAGACAGTTCTTCTGGACAGACATGACACAAGCTCTGCGAGTATTAAACCTGAATAGCCATAATCCTGTTGCTACCTCAATATGGAGCTGCTTTGGCTTTTCCTTTCTGACACAAGAAGGGACAAGGGGTGGAATCCTGGCCCTACTGAAATCAATAGGGTCTTTGCCATTGACTTGAATAAAGCCAGAATGTTACCTACAGAATGTCAGAAGCTTAAATCTGAGGGCTGAGATTTTCAAAGCACCTCAGCTGTGGTGAAGAGGTAAACCAGTTTAGGCAATTAGGTTAGCATTGAACACGTTTAGCTCAGTAGTTCTATAGCTCACTCCCCTCACACTCTGAATGTCTCCAACTCCAAGCCCTGTTGTATGGTGGTTGTCTGAAGGCGCTTCTGCTGTCTCCGGAGAGCAGCAGGGCAGGGGAATCCTACTGCAAAGATGCCTCTTCTCACTTTGGGGCTTTCCTGCCCCGCCTTTCCTACCTATACATCATGTAATTGAAAGGGACACAGTGGTCTAGAGCTGTCAGAATCGGAGCACTTTTATTTCAGACTGAGGGGGTCTCTACAGCTCTCCAGAGAATTCAGGGCTGCATTTTATACATTTGAGATCTTTTCAAAAAATACCTGGTTTGGCTCTGTGCACGTTTTCCCCTCTATTTTTAACCATTGGCTACACTGTTGCTAAACCATTAGATACCTTAATACAGAAGATAATGTCCTCAGAATTATCATCATTACTGCATTTTTCCTATATATACATGCATCAACTTCTCATTCTGACTATAATACTTTATTCTAAAAATCAGCAATCGTTCAATGCAGTTATTTTTCATACACTTGCACTGTATATAGATTAATGCCTAAAACCCTGAGTTGAGTTACTTTCTCTGCTGCTGCTTTCATGTGGCTTGGGTAGTTAGTAACGATTAAAAATTTATATTTAGATTTGATAGCCAGAATGTTGCCGCAGCAGTGAGCTGGTGAATGTCCTTCAGGCCCCCGGAAAAAGAATGAAGGGGACTCAGATATGATGTGCTCCATCATTTGTGACTGGTGAATGCAGTTGCATACAGGTGTTTGCCTCATTTTCCATTTAAAGAGGGTCTGTCCACATCTCCCATGAGATGTCCTGATGCAATTCAATCTGCACCAGTCTTTCTGACATAAATCAAAACCTGGTGGTTCCTCGGCACGGTCAATGACGAGCTGTTTGTTTTGAGTGACCAGAACACTCCATGTTGCTCTCCATTGAGCCTCCGCATCGAAGTTGAGTGTAAGGGTCTTGATGCAGTTCCATAAAGGGTTGAAGGATTTTAATCTTGTCTTTGGTGGGTTCTGCGGGTGGTCATGCAACGGGATCCATGTGTTTGCATTGACATGGTTGAGAAAGTGAGATGTCTGGACAGCTCTTCTAATCTGTTGAGGCTGGATATGCGATATGCTGAGTGGACATCACAGATACCACAGCATTTCCTATAAAGCAGGAATTTATCCTAGCATCCCTAGCCAAAATTTTTCCTCCTCCTCCCTCTTGTATAATGTGCTGTGGACTGATTGGTTCTTCCTCCCATCCGCCAAGTCAGTATTTCAGTGGTTGTGTATGTATATAAAGGGTTCTATATCAAGGGTGCCTACATCACCCTTTTAGGTGTAAATTATTCAAATTAAAAAATAATTGAATAGTGCCACCTGATCAGAAGGTAACTAGAGGAAGCCCTAGGAGTCATACTTGTATTAATCAATTGCAGATAAGCTTAATTAGACTCTCAGACCCTAAGAGAGGAGGAAGAAAGTAGGTTTGCTTGGAAGCTTGGTAAATAAGCTCCAGAAACACAAGAGTTGTCATGTTTGTTTTGTGGTCTCTTTTGTTTGCTTTCGGTGTCTTTTAAAGACTGCTCACCTATTTAAAGAGGAAATGGCCAAAGACTCTCCAAGTTTATTTTGATTTGGTTGCACCAAACAAATCCTGTAAGTAAATTTGAAATCCCAAACTATTCAAGACAGGACTCTTGTTGAATTTTATTCAGCTGCATGATTGGTAACCCTCGTTTGCCATAAGTACTCCACAATACTTTGTATTTTTAATATTTTTCAATAGACTGACTTACCTTGTATAGTCCCATAGGTGGATTAGTCCATAAAAGCTGATTATGCTTAATAATATTATATCAGCCATATAAAGACTAAGATACAGATAGTAAAACTGTAGCTGCACAGAATCTCATTTCATGTTACTCGGTTTTATTCTATATCCACTAAAATATTTATCAGGTGTCTAAAACTAGAAATCCACACATAGGGTAAAATTCAGGCCCTATTAAAATCAAATGGCAAAACTCCTATTGACATCAATAGAGACAGGATTTCACCCCTGAAATATACCAAGGAGGAGGCCTATGCTAACATTTTATTCTTGTTCATGGATGAGAGCTTGGTTTGAAGATAAATCTACCAGCCAGTATTATACAGCTGGAACTCTTAAACTCAGAGAATGGCATTCCCTTTTTCCTAGAGAAGTTAGCATAATCCCTGCATGACCAGGTGCCTGGAATGGGCCTCATTGAGAATGCCACAGTCAGGGCAGACTGCAAAAAATAGGGCAGACAATCCCAAGTGGTTTACTCTATAATCTATACTCTATACTCTATAGTCAGATTCACCAAGCCAACAACTGAATAGCTTCTGCAGTACCACACTTGTTAACCAGAAGCCAAACACAGTCCCACTTAGGCATTCCAGCCCTTGGCTCCCATCCAGCTAAATGGGCTTAATATGGTGAGGCGTTATTGAAAACCTATTTCACCATATGTGAGGTTCTTATTGATCCCAGAGGATTAGACACACATCCCTAGGTCAATATGAATCTTAGATCTTTCCCAATAAAACTAAAAACTAAAGGTTTAATAAGAAAAGAAAAGAAAAGTTATAAATTGCTAATAGATCATACAGATACAAATGATTTTTTCAGTGTTCATAGATCAGGATCATAGCAATAGGAAATAAACTGCTAGCTTGCAAAAGTCTCTCTGGAATTACGCAAACAGATTGAGGATCATCAGGCCTTGGTTAGAGCTTCCTTGTTAGAAATCCAGTCCAGAGAAATGAAGACAAAATGAAGATGTCTCAGGTGCCTTTTTATATCCTCTGCCATGTGTATGGAAATGTACTGTACCAAACAAAGTCCACAGCCCTGTTTGTGGAAATGACTGGCCCAAGATTGAGTCCAGGGTCACTTGATCATATCACATGTCCTTACATAGAGATTAATGAATCACAGGGAGTGAACATTGGCCACTTGGAATCTGAGGCATCTGCAGAGATACCTAGTGGGCAGGAGGAGTTTCTTCAATGGCCTATTGTTAGAGTGAAATGTTCTTAATGGGCCATTAACACATAGCTGTCTAGCCTTGTGTGACGGGGTGGGGAGACCCTGTCCAGTGCGGGGTGAGTTCACCCTATCTTTAAAGCTGCCCTCAGTCTCCAGACCATGAGACCTAAGGGCAAGAGTCCATAGAGATGTCTTGATCTTCTGGGCTTTAAGACCCAATGGCTGGAGTGTATGGAATCGCCTTGCTCCACAGGACAACAGGGTCACTTGACCCACATCCAGGGGTAGCCCTTCTCTGCTGGGCAGTAAATCCTAGCAACCAGAGTCCACAGGGGTAACCCGGGGCTTGCAAGACAGTAAGGCCTGATGGCCAAAGTCAATAGAGATACCCTCGGTCTACAGGGCAGTAAGACTTAGCAGCCAGAGTCATTAATGATACTCTGGATTCGCCAGCAGCCAAGTCTAGTGGCCAGAGTCCATAAAGTCATCCTCTGGGTGGGGCTGTATGGCCTCGCAGCTGGAGCCAATAGGGCCACTTTCTATTGGTGCGGCTGTATGGCCTAGCGGCCAGAGTCAATGGAGATGTCTCTCCAGGCGCGGCTGTATGGCCTAGCAGCCAGAGTCAATGGAGATGTCTCTCCAGGCGCAGCTGTATGGCCTAGTGGCCACTTGTGGGGGTGTGGCGGCCAGGTAGGGGGACCTGGGCCCTCCCTGGCGAGTGTGTCCATCACTGGGTCACTGGGGATCCATCCGCAACGTGCTGACTGGCCTCGGGAAATGGCTTGTTCCCCCCCGCCCCCCAGGCTACTCCCTATCTTTTCACTCTCATCAGCGATCTGTGCATCTTCAGGGTCTCTGTGTTCTTTGGCCAGTGCAACCCCCTGTAGCTCTGACCTCACTAGGGTATCCACAGGTAGCTGGGCATCTGTGTGGGTCTCGGTGTCTCTGGTTTCCGTGATCCGGGGCGCCAGTGGTTCCTGGGCAGGAGCTGGCAAGCAGCATCCTTCCTCTCTGGCAGTCAGCCCAGACTGAGCTGGGCTGCACCCTCTTATATGGCTGCTACACCTGGAGGATGCCCAGTAGGGACGTGGGGGAGGGGCTTCCTCTGCCCACAGTGAAGAGTCAATCCTTCCCCGTCCAGTGCGGGGTGAGTTCACCCCGTCAAACCTTGATGTAAATCTATTTGGGGGGTGTCACCCAGGAATACAACTGATGTGTAAGATACAAATACATAGCCAATATTCATAACTTTGTGTCATCTCTATATCCAAACATATGAACAGAATAATCATACTTAGCAAATCAACTTTTCCATTGACACCATATATGACATACTTTGTACAAGATTTGTTACATTTGTATAACAATGGTAGCAACGATGATACAAATGATCAACTTTCTTATACACAACATCACACCCTGGTGTTCACAGATTCGTAAAGTTTCAGCCAGAAAGGACCTGATCTCCTATATATTGCAGGCCACTAATTTTCATCCAGTTACCCCTGTAGTGAGCCAAATACCTTCTTTGACTAGAGAATAACTTGTTTGGCTAAAACATATCACCACTAAAACATCCAGTGTTGATTGATTTAAAGATGACAAGAGATGGAAAATCTACCATTTCCTTTGGTAGTTTGTTCCACGAGTTTATTACCTTCACTGTTAAAAATGTCACTTACTTCTAATTTGAATTTATCTGGCTTCATCTTCCAGCCACTGGTGCTGTGGACTCAGGGACAAATGTCTTGTAGGTCTTGCAATCCGACTGTGATATAACTGATTTTCATGAACAGAGCAAAGTAATAAAGTTGTAAATTAGCCCAGCTAAGAATTGGAGAAACGTGCAGGAGCAGGAAGCGCTCCTGAAGATAAGAAGGTAATTTTTTATCCTTCTGTTTATTCTATTATTTCTTACTGATCTCTGCATCAGGCTAGTGGATACAGTTAACTGTGACTTTTCTCTGAGGCAGCACACTGGTGATGCTAATAGTGAGAAAATGTATTAATCGTTTGGCCTGTGGCACACTCAGCACTCATTCTCTCTAGCACGCTTTCCTTTTTCTCTACAGGGTGGTAATAGACATGTAATCATAGTATCTCTACGAGGTTTAACACATAATCTCACTGTCTGCTCCATAAAGATGTACCTGTAAACTTGATGTCTCTGTTGCGGTAGGCATAGCGTATGTGCAGCTACAGCTGCCATGTTCATGTAATCTCATTGTATCAGTATATGTATGTATATGCAAATTCTCTCTGGCTGTACATCTTCATTTGCATACTTTACTTCTCTTTAAATATTTTCTGTATTGCTCTGGTAGCTCTTCCAATTTGGAACTGACTAGAATTTGTTGGACCAAAAAGAAGGAATGAAAACCAACCACTTCCAGATTCTTTCTCCTTCAATGTTACTTAACAAAGCAGTAGCACCCTTTGACTTGGGGCCTGATGTGAAAACACATCTTTTCCCTCCCCAAAATATTCAAACTGACTTTTTTAAAATTGAGGAGTTAGTGGAATGTATTAAGTACCAATTTAGAATTTTTCCATGCCGGTGCATAGAGCCAAAGACAAGAAGCAACCCCCCAAAATGTATATTTATTACTGAAATGAAGATACTATAACTCAACAATCTGCTATTAAAAACTAAATGGATGCTGCACTTTCCCACAAAGAACATGATGGGAGATGTTTAACTTGTTGGGTACATAGGAAATAAATCACTCAAGCCAGGCCAACCAGTCTGGATAGCATAAGTACTGACCCAAACTTTTGTTCATAATGATAACGCAATGTGACCCTCTTTAGAGATTTGAATAAATATGGATTCTGGGTTTTTTCCTCCATACACACTTCTTAGTTCTGAGATTGGAACTGCTGAATTAGGAGAGAGGTGTGTCACGATATTTCTAGCTTGACTGGAAGCAGCAAGTAATGAAAATATTACCCCAAAAATCTTTTCTCACCACATTTCCAGCCCAATTTGCTGACTTTTGAAGTTCACACAAGGCTTGGTCAAAAGCCCACTGTAGTTGATGCAAAGACTCCCATTGACTTCAATAGACTTTTGATCAGGCCCAGGGTAGTATATGATAAGTGTGAGACTAGCATCTGAATTTTGGGGTGTTTATTCAGCTAAAGTGAATCTCTGAGTTTCACTCATGCCTCAATGTTTCAGTATTCCCAATACTTTACTTCACTACGGTACTTATTAAGAAGATAGACTGAAGACTGTTATTTAGGAAAAGATTGTCACTCATCTTGCATGGGCTACCCACACTGCACATGACAGCATGTGGTGGGGGGAGGAAGAGAAGCTTTCTGCATGTGGACTGGAAGTAGGTCGGGGGGAGAGAGGAGGATTGATTCCACTTCCTAATATGCTTGACTACCTCTCCTGCTGCATTGACTCAGCTGTGCTAATCTGCAGTTGGCGTAGACTGTCTATACTAGTAGCAGATTACTTCTGCCATGTCCCCAGGAGCAACAGGTGGACTATATTTTAGCTCCTCTGATTTACAGTGTGGCCCATTGGCTGCTTCTGGGCAGCACAACTGTGTCCTACCCCACCTGGGGCAACTTGTTAAGGGCTAAATTGTCAGTTAATTTTTGAAGGTAATTGAAAAGCTCATTAAGGGTGACCACTGTAAATAACTTTTGTGCTAATGTAGCTTTATCTGTGTCATGGTAGAGTTAGTGTTTGAAGTATTTAGCCAGTTACAAAATAGAATGACTGGCAGACCTTACTAGCAAATTGGCCCCTTTTCTCCTAGTTTTGGTAACCCAATGTTCTCTGTTTTATGGAAAATATCCTGGTTTCTTAACTTTTGTTAAAAAGTACTGATATAATCATAACAATAATAATTAATAATAAAACCTCATGAGGGATGCTCTAACAAATTTTGACTGAGTGCCATACCAAAAACCTTGGAGTATGAATGCAGCCCCTTTCATCTGGCTCCCTTGCCTTGTGCACCCCAGGGTTCTGCTCTGGGTTTAGGTGGATTAAAAAATGACTTTTGGTGAAGGCTGGATAGGATGTTGAAGTCTATCACCATCTTGGAAGCACTTTTATTGTCAGTGATGGCTTGTCAAATCTTGGATAAAGCTAACCTATTCTAAACATCTTAATAAAAGTATCTGTTTGTCTTTCTTGTGTGGAGTAGTAGCTTATTAAGTTCTTCTCTGTGCCATTACAGGAGCAGAATTTGAAAATGTTTTGAAAACATCCCTTAGAGCCACACAACAATAATTAACAGCATAGCAAGTGCTGAGCAGCAAGTAGCTGATAATGACAGAGTCTAATGTCGACTGAACGCAATTAATCATGGATACTACCCATAGAGCTTAGGATTTATACTCACTTATTATGAAGCACTGATGAGGTCCCTTCTCGATCCTTCACAATGTATGCATTAAGAGTAGCTTTTCTCCATAAGCAGAAGAAAGCAGAAGGAACGCTTTGAGACATGTATTTCTTAATGTTTACTATCTCTCCATTATGCAGTTAGTCACTGGTATTCTCATAGGATGGTGGTATCATGGAGAGGCAGCAGCAGCTCATCCTTCTAATCTTTCCAGCAGACATGACAACAGGCAATATATAGCGCAATCCCAATGTGACTAATAAGCACCAGCATTTTGATTAGGAGGCTTTACCCAACCTAGAAACTGAGGCAAAACAGCTTACCCCTAGTACACGTTCATCTTTGCTGAGGTTAAGAAGTGGTGATCAAATATTCTACAATGCATGTATGAGTGGCTTCATAATTTGTATAAAAACTGCATGATTTCTCTTCCTCTGTTACAATCATCACATTCCACTAGTACAGTGCAGCATCATAGCTAGAGCCCTACCAAATTCAGGGCCACAAAAAACACGTCATGGACTGTGAAATCTGGTCTCCCCCCATGAAATCTGATATTTTGTGTACTTTTACTCTATTCTATATATATTTCACGGAGACCAGTGTTTCCCAAACTGGGGGTCCTAACCCAAAAATGGGAGGCAGGGCAGGCGCGAGGTTATTGTGGAGGGAAGGGGGTGACAGTATTGCCATCATTACTTCTGCACTGCCTTCAGAGCTGGACAGCTCAAGAGTAGCAGTGGCAGGCTGAGAGCCCAGCTCTGAAGGCAGAGCCGCTGCCAGCAGCGGATGGCATGGTATGGTATTGCCACCCTTACTTCTGCGCTGCTGCCTTCAGAGCTGGGTGGCTGGAGATTGGAAGTTGCTGGCCAAGGGCCCAGCTCTGAAGGCAGCAGCGCAGAAATAAGGGTGGCAATACCATACCATGCCATCCTTACTTCTGCGCCGCTGCTGGCGGTGGCGCTGTCTTCAGAGCTGGGCTCTTGGCCAGCAGCCACCACTCTCTGGCTGCCCAGCTCTGAAGGCAGCCGCAGCGCTGCTGCAAACAGCAGTGCAGAAGTAAGGGTGGCAGTACTGCGATCCTCCTACAATAACCTTGTGCCTCCCCACCTCCCGTTTTTGGGTTAGGACCCCTACAGTTACAACACCATGAAATTTCAGATTTAAATATCTGAAATCACGAAATTTACGATTTTTAAAACCCTATGACCATGAAATTGACCGAAATGGACTATGAACTTGGGAGAGCCCTAATCATAGCTATTTGGCACTTGACTAGAATCTTAACCCCAAAGTGAGTTCATAGCAAGGAGAAGGAGACGAGCCATCATGTTGCAAAGCACTCTCAGTAAGACTCAAAATACTGTATGGCTGGGTAAAGAAGATTCTCCACAATTTTAAAATTGTGTCCAAACCCCGTTCATAGCTAGTTTCTGATTTATTGCCCCACCTAATCTCAGATTGTTTGTTTGCAAATTACTTTTGCATTCAAAAAAGAAAATAGCATAGAGCAGTGGCTCCCAAACTGAGTATGTTTTCCCATCAGTCCTCGTACTGTAAGGTTTTTGTAATGGAAATGGTATCCAAATCCTCTCCTGTCTATTTTCCACTTAATTATAAGGCTGGGATTTGGAGCAGCCCAGACTCCCTTACTAGTCGGAGAGTGCAGAGAGCAGAGTTGAATGGGAAGATGTGGGCTTTGGTACAGCAAAGATCTTAGGGGTTGTTGATGTAAACTATTTAACCATTTGACTACTGTATTCTGCATATGTCTAATAAAACTCACCAAAAGTTCCACTGCTTGAAACACATCAGCTATAGCAGTGGTTCTCACACAGGAGTACACATACCCTGGGGGGAAGGCAAAAGTCTTCCAGGGGGTACATCAACTCATCTAGATATTTGCCTAGTTTTAAATTTGTCTATTTTTTAAAAAGCACTAGCGAAGTCAGTACAAACTAAAATGTCATACATACAATGACAAATGTATACAGCTCTATATACTATACACTGAAATGTAAGTACAATATTTATATTCCAGTTGCTTACTTATCATTTTTACCGTATAATTATAAAATAAATCAAGTTTTTGGTAATAGTGTGCTGTGACACTTTTGTATTTTTATGTCTGATTTTGTAAGCAAGTAGTTTTTAAGTGAGGTGAAGCTTGGGGTACGCAAGACAAATCAGACTCCAGAAAGGGGTACAGTAATTTGGAAAGGTTGAGAACCACTGAGCTATGGCACAGGTATCATTCATTCCACCAAACTGCAAAAATATTCAGTAATGAAGCTCCTATGATGAAAGCAATAACCTACAAGTCCAGCGAAGAGAGGATTAGTAGAAGATAATGGGGCTAGAAAGAATTAATTCTCTTTTGATAGTTGTTGATGGATTCTCTAGGACTGATTCTGAAGTTTGACATTAATGGGAGTTCCACACATGGCTGCAGAATCAGACACTCTTAACACATTACCAACTGAAAAAGGATTTTTTTTTACCATGTACAATTGGCCTGTGGAACTCATTGCCACAACAATGGTTGGGATTCTTTTAATTGAAAGGAATATACATACTTGTTCTTGTAGGACTAAGCCAACCTCCAACTGAGGGTTCTAGGAACAAACTTCCAATATGGTCAGTTATTCATAATTGTATGCCTGAGTTTTCTTGCACTTACCTTTGACATATCTAACACTATCCATAGGCAGGGTACTATGTTAGATAGACCACTAGTCTGATCTGGTATAGTAACTCCTCTGTTCCAAATGTATTTCCTAAGTAAATCAACCCCCCAAAAGGACAAAGGTGGCTGACAAAATTCCTACAGTAGCTCTAAAATGTACAATACATATTCATTGTAACATCATCTTAGGGTTCTTCTATCACTCTTTAGAGTGACAGATGGATATTGCTATACTAATGTAGTGCTTTTAGAGAGGTGTGATTCCCTAGTGACTGATTTCCACAGCTAAATAGAAAAATGCAACCCACAGTAAATCCAGTCTTCAGATGAGATGTAAAACTGAGCTTCTGAGAGCTTGTAATAATTAAAAAGTCCATAGAAGTTTTCAGAAGGGTAGAAGGTGCTTGTTCCCTTGTCCTGGTCAGCTTTCATGCTTGAATATTACATTCTGGCTACCTAATTCCCCTGGCATTTTTAATTGGATTAGCTATGTTATCACTGTTGGAGAGTGTGGCTATATGTTGTGAAAATGCTAGAGGTGGCTGTATTTCACTGGTGGATAGTATGAGTTTTTGGCCGTGAAGCAAATTCATCTCAAAGCACTATTTTAAATACCTTATTTTTTGGTCATTTGTAGTAGCAGCCAATTAAACTGCTAGCTATTTGGAGTGGAACCATTGTGAAAATAAAAAGCCGTTTTTAAGGGCAGTCAAAGGATCCACATTCCAAACTGTGAAAGTTGGGTTTGGTGGGGTGGGGGTGTTTAAATCTGTCTCCTTGCTGGGCTCAACTACACTAACAACTTTGACGTTGTGCTTGCTTGTGTTGTACTGTGAGATCATTAATGTGCTTTCATCATTGAAAATAGCTGCCTTTTTTTTCAGATCTACAGATGAAACGTGCTATACTGTATGACAGAATCAGGTGGATAGACTTGGAGATCTCATAAGTCCTAAAGTCTCTAAATTCATAATTCTGAGTAACATAAATGTACACTCTTACTGCTCGGTGCACGAAAATGAATCCAAACTCAGAGGGCCTCCACTGCACTTAATCCCCTCCACACAGTGGGTCTTATGGGTGCAGTACTTGTTCTTGGAACTCTCTGAACCTCCTGGGTTCTGTTCATTGCTGCTTTTTATTAGGTTTGAATAGATTAGTACGGCCAGGACAAGGAGAGCTGAGCTAATGGCCAGGGTACTGTATCCATGTTGATGTGGATCCTCGCACTCCAAGAAGAAAGGTCTGATCTGACTTCTTATTTTGGACTAGGTCTGAAGGAAGTTCTTGTGGGACTTGTACAGGTGGATGTCGTGCCTACCTTGGTGTCAGCCTTTAATAAAGCTAGGGATCATTCCGGGGGTCATAGTAAACCTTGTCTCTAAGTCAAAACAAACTGGAAACTTAAGTTATCACTATCGCTTCTCTTTCTGTCAATCATTTGGTGTTCCCCTCCTTTACTTTTACCCTATGCTTTGGCCCATTGATTAATACATCACTACAAATAAGGATTCAGCAGAAGAAGAAAAGAACAGTACTTTTAAAATGACTCTCCTCAAAGCTCTGTACAAGATTAATTTTTGTACATGTCAAGCAACCTGCTCCATAGTTAAGCCACAAATAAATAGCAATAAGAAACTAAACACAGACCTCCACACTACTTACCTCTGAAAATGCTATGCTTTGCCTTTTATTCACTGAAAACTATGAATCAGTGTTTTCACAGTTCTAAAATAACTAAAACCTGCTAGTTCATAGCACTAAATATATCTAATTTTAGATAACTGACATCCATGCACATAATAAACAATTGTAAGATGTGAAAATGAGCTTACACAGTAGTACAACTGCAGGTTTCCAACAGCCATTTTTAACAGTGCAGCTATGTCAGACATATTAGTGGTGTATAGATTTTATGTCTGTTGCTTAGCTTGTTAATTTGAGACCCAGTCATCCCAGAATTCAAGACCCTGTGAGTTGTGCCATAGGTTTTAATGGGAGAAAGATGAGGCCCATAAATGATCTCTGTTTAGACTTATGCCACTTGCTCAATTTGCATCTCCTTTCCAAACTGTGGCTTTCCTGAGTGTTCCTGACCATTTACACAAGACACTATTTAACCCTTCTGCCATCAAATGCTACTCTTCTACCACTAAAAAACTGGCAATTCCCCACACACATTCTGTGAGAAATGAGCTTTTTAGTTTTGAAGACCTGTGAAAATTTCAAAGAAAAGTCAAACTTTCATTTTTTACAAAACAGTTAAAAATATCCATTTTTTGCCAGCATTGCAGATTTTTACACCTGTTTTGTTTTATTTTAAATTAACCTAAAATTAATATATGCATCTAATCAAATGTAAGATAAGTGTAGTATTCTTGCTTGTATACACCCCCTAGTCTATTATCAGAAAGGAAACTTTGTTCCTTCAGAATCTGGAGGTTCAAGAGAAGTATCAGTGATATACTGTAGTCATGTAATTTAATCATTGTGTGCTTTGCTATGTCTTATGATATTATTTTTCACCTCTACCACTGTAGATTGAATAACAAGAGCAACAGAATTGTACATCATTTTCTGAAATACATAGAAATGTTGCCCCTTAACTTCTGGAGCGATGGCTGCTGCAGGTCTGAATAAATCACTCGGTATGTGTTACATGCATGATGGACATTTAGTCTTCCAGGTATAATTTCCAGTAAAGAAAAGTCATTTTATTTCCAGCTGAATAGGCACTCTATCATACTAACCAAGTCAAACAAAGTTATTATTTGGCTTTTTGCCAAGATGTACAGTATAGAAAGGTCACATTTTTAATGGTTTTGTACTCCATAGTAATCAAATTTGTAAGCCTGGAGAAATAACTACTTGAATATACAGTGTTCCCTGTGCATGCTTAACCACTTCTGTGCTGTTCTCAAAGTATCTTTTTCCAGTATTGCAGTAGGAGTGGCAAGCTATGTTTTACTCTTATCTCAGTTATTAGCTTCGTACATAAAGGCGTAACATGCTAATCATAAAACAACAGCTAGTAGGTCGTGTTTTCTGATTGCTTTGGAAGACTAAACCAAAAGATAGTTTTCCCAATAAAACATCTGCTTCTGGTCAAACAAGATTACATTACTGTAAACCTAATGCACATACATGTTAATATTTTACTAGAATCAAAATAATTAGAAGGAACACCTGCTTTTAAAAGTTATTGTTCTGGATGACTAGGCATTGTATTCCACACACAAAAAAAAAGTATGAAGATTACTCCTGAGTGAAAGTTATAAGGGGCTCTTGTCTCAAAATGATAGGGGAATTTTTATGTCCCCAGGGTGACATGATGGTCCAGCACAGTTGCTGTTCAGCAAGGTGTGATGTCAAAGATCAGCACAATCTTGGAAAATCCCTATGAAGAAGAAATGCTAATCCTTATTAGTCTTTACTTGAGAAGAAAATCTTGTCTGCATTTTTGAATTTAAGATTAGCTTCTATTTTTGCATTTTTATTATAGCATTTATATATTGGCTAGAATATAAGTTATCAAACAATAACACAATGGTCGGGAGTTGAGAGTGCTAAGAAGGCCAGCTAGTGTTAATTGTTCTGAGGGCTGCTAGGTTGAGAACACTTGTCTACTACACAATGGACTGAGACAGCAACTATAGGTACCTAGTCTGGAAACAACACCTCTTTAGTCATAGGTCACTGGTTGCCTAGGTCAAATGAGACCCAAAGGTGAAAGTCCTTCCAATTTGTCTTGCTTGCATTTTCCACACGTACAACCTATGAGCCAAATCCTTGCTCAGTCCCTGCTAGGAAAAACCTCCCATTCTAACTTCAGGATCTGGCCCTGTAACACTTATCCACTGTTCCTGACTTCTACAATACTAAGGCACAACCGAATGAGATCCTTACCTCCACTCTAAACACAACTCTGTTACGTATTTCATCTTATCAGAAAGGTCAAGGATTTAATTGTTATGGAGCCTGAAATACCTTCTCACCTGTTAAAGAAGTTCCTCCAGGTTAAAGTTGTGGGACTGCAGTCCCACACTGCTACTCTCCATCTTGCATCACTCTGTGAATTAAAGGACTTTGATCTCTTGGAGTGTCAAACTGGTACATTTCACACTCACTAGAAAAGGAATACTTTTTACTTATGGTGAACAGCGTCACTGAAACAAACAGGACTAATTCTGGAGTAATACAATACTCTCAGCATGAATGAGTCAGAATCTGACCCAAAGTATAAAAACATCTTTAAAATATCCATATTGACCTCTGTCTCATGGTGGAAACATCTAGGCCCCCTTGGTGCAGCAAACTGAGCTTGCATTGAGCCCTATCTAAGTCAGGCTCTGCGTACTCCAGTAGCTCACCAGCAAGAAACCCCACGATTAGAGTCCAAGTCATGTATTATCTATTTGCCCAACATAATAACTTCAAAATGTACGGGGGGGGGGTCTTAAAAATGGCCATACCTCTTTGGTTGTACATGAAGACATAAAAGCAATTTGAATATTAAATCCATTTATTTTTTAAATCCCAAACTTGTAAACTTTCCATTCTTCATAGGCTTTTTCCTTTTACCTGCAACATCTTAAAAACAAGCAAACCAAGTATTGCTTTTGTTTTAAGCAAAGGCAGTTGTTCCAATGCCAACTTGTTGTAGGCTAAATGTCAGCCTGGAGCAAATAGTAACAGCCAACTTGTGTCATCCCTTGAAGAAAATGATTTAACTGAGCAACAAACATTGACAGACCTTTAACTGTTGTAGTCATGCAGCACAAAATTGGTACACATTTTAAAAGGAGGGTGTCATCATGAGCGTAATTATACCTAAAGTGGCACGACTTCAAATTCATATCTGTGGTAACGTCCCAACCATGTCAATGGCACATGAGTGCTGAAAAGTGGAAAAACATCCCATTAAGAACCAGATGTCCACGTTTACCAGATAATCTCTTTTCTTGTTTAAAGGCTTATTGTGATGAGATTGTGTGACCTGCAAAGTGGGAGGAAGAATTTAATGGTTGACTGAAAAAAAGGTGTGTGAAGGAGGCAGTCCTTCTTCCTGGAAACAAGGGGAAAAGTGACTTTCTAGGTCTTTTTGAAAGAAATCCCTCTGTTTTTGAGCTAAACTGTGGCGCAACCAAAGTAAAGCCTGTCTCCAAATAATCCATCCCACGTTATACAAATAATCTATAACAGGTTCTGCGTGGTGGGAAGGGGACTGTGGAAGTCTGGGTTAACTCTTTGTAGACCTTGAGCCAAACCAGATGTGACTGATTGACCAATCTGGTGTATGCCGTTAATGTACTATCATGACTGTTAATTGCACTCTGAGTGGTGCAAGATTCTGTATCTCTGCTTGTGTGCAATAGTATGGATCAGTTTAATGATGGTTGCGACAGAGACATTGAGGTGGGATGGGGAATAATAAAAGTGAGGATCCTCTGCCCAGTTTAGTCTGTTGGGCTGCCTGGGCTCCTATTCTTCATTCACTGCTAGAATCTTTCACTCAATACATTACTGAGGTCGTGTGGTATTCTGGCTTTCGGGAACAAAGCGTCTTTGTAATGATGACAAACGTTCAAATACCTTCCCATTTCAGATGTTCTTGTGTTCATCACAACTGCAGTTACCCATGAATTCTTTCCTGGTTATCCCACACTTTGTCATAGTTGGAACACCATGTGACACCCCTCGCTCTTTAGCTTGTACCTCTTATATTTCTTTTGCATGCCCAGTACTGTGAAGCAGACACATAGTCCATCTAAGGAGGATACTTGATTAAGTGGATTGTAACTATACCCTGGTGGCCAATCATGGCATTCTGCTGGGGTCTCCCTGCAAAGAGAATGTTAGGATCTTGGCCCCCTCAAAGGTAAGATGTACTCTACCCCATTTTTCTTGCTGTCTTCACTTTAGATCTCATTGCTCAGTGGTCATGAGCAGCAGAACTATTGCAGCCTGCTGTTACAGTCATAATTTGTGATTCTTCCAAAAGAATCAAACTATTTGCAGCTACATTGCACGAGCCTCTTTTTTGTAAGAATCATCAAGAAGCTCTTGTACTATTCACACGATCCCCATGTAGCAGTGGAGAAGAGCTGGAATCCCATGCTTTAGTTCTGGTGTCTGGAAAGGTCTCCCAGCTGAGAACTTGGCAAAACTCTGGGTGTGATTGATGAATGAGCCATAACTCCTGCAGTGTATTCTCAACACTCCAACCATGGGCAAAGTTTGTCTGGAAGTTCCTAAGGGGAAGAGTATAATAACCCACTCAAGATAGTGAATCACAAAGTAAGACTATATGGATCCTAAAGTATATTGAGACTCAAAAGATCAATTTTAAAAATTTAAAAATGTATTCTTATAGTTTAACAAGGGCTGTGTCATTAGAAAGTCAGATTGATTGTCTGTGTAAACATCAGTTAAGCTTGAAAGAACATACTCAATGAGCATGAAATTCATAAGGGCATAAATCTATAACTCTGTGTAAAGTACCAGAGGGTCCTGTGGCACCTTTAAGACTAACAGAAGTATTGGGAGCATAAGCTTTCGTGGGTAAGAACCTCACTTCTTCAGATGCAAGTAATGGAAATCTCCAATACTTCTGTTAGTCTTAAAGGTGCCACAGGACCCTCTGTTGCTTTTTACAGATTCAGACTAACACGGCTACCCCTCTGATACTCTGTGTAAAGTAGAAGCTGATGATTATTCCTACGCTTACTAGCCCTGGATCTAACGAAGGAAAGATCTGTGAACAGTCCTGGGAAAAACTAAAAAGCAGGTGCTAGGAGTATAAAAGTTGGAATGTTCTTGGAAAAGTAATCACAGGGACCTAGGGGCAGGCATGCCTACGAATGCTTCTCCAAGAGAGAGAAATCAGGAGACTTTTCCTCATTCCAATATTCACCCCAAAATCTGAAAATTCAGAAAGCAGCAGGAGATGCCAAAATAAAACCAAAGAACCTGGGAATGTGAAATTTCCAGAGTTACTAGAGGAAAAACTTCAAGGTACTTCTCACATTGCGACACAACCTTTTATCCTGTCAGCTTGACTCTCCCCTCTTGTTCCTGGGGGTGTAGTGACTTACCTGAAACTACCACCTGGCATGCTCACTGAGCTGTGCTGGCCAGCATGGTGAAGGTCCTGAGCCAAGGCCCTGCCGATTCCTCACCCTTCCCTGTCCACCTATTTGCAGTGGCTGGGAGTGAAAGTAAGCAGGGATACAGCACCTGTTAGCCCTTCCTGACAACACCAAGGTCCAGCTAGCATAAGGGGCATGGGGATGTCAGGTATCCCGTACTCTGCATGAGCATGCAGCCTACCTCAGTCATATATTCAGAACTTACACTAGTTTCAAATATCCTGCACATAGCATTAAATCTCTTCCTATGTGACTCCCTAGCTTTTGACACATGATCTGTGTAGCTCTTTGTATCCTTCTTGCTGCATGCATTAAAAGCAGTGGTCTTTAAGCCTGTGCTATTACAGGGGGCCCTGCACTTGGACACCCAATTAGAGGGTAGTGTGGAGCCGGGATGATCACAGATGAGGGTGTAGAAACTTAGGGCCCCATATGTCTAACTTCACATGAAGCAAAAGCCTCAGCTCTGTCTATAAAAGACTGAAGTCAAGTCCACTTTGTAATGTTTCTCACAACAGCATTTACCAGCTCAAAGATGAACAGCCAATGCTGTTAGCATGAAATGGAACAACTCCCCTACAAAGTAAGGAGAAGGGAAGCACTCACACCATCAAGTGGCTCTGCTGCTAATTGCTTGCCTTTAAAAAGACTGATGGATGGAAGGAATAATGCAAGTGATGTGTATTTAAACCAGACATGAAATCACCTGGTTATTCCCTAATTGTGTTCATTTGTATGACTGAAAAAGTTGTTCTCAAGATTGCAGACAGCATTGTATAAAACTCAGCAGTCAATTTACCCCTTTCAGAAGGGCACAGACTTCTGCCACAGCAAAGAGTGAACATTAAAATAACCATTGTGTAGGCCTAGGAAGAAAGTGTCACACGCTGAAGTAAAACATTTCATTGGAGGAATGAAAAGACAAATTCCCACTCATCCAGAAACTCACTCAAATGTCATATTATATGTGCTTCTAATCCTTGGGATCATGCAGGTATTACTAGCATAAGGACAATCTGGGAAGCACATATCCCAGCTTACATGCTTCTGAGAGAGACACAGATTCACAAAACGGAGAAGCTAAAACAAATATCGGGGAGGAAGGTGGGGAGATAGTAGGGGGGATGAGTCCTGGCCTCCCATGCTTGGATTTTCTTTTTCCTGTTCCAGTTGGATATTTATATTGCAACAGAGGGACCACAAATGGTTAACAGTCAAAGACAAAACCCACTGTGACCGGCCGGTCTCTGTGCAATCATCAGTAGAACTAGCTATTCTAGCCAATTTAATAGCTTGAAAATGAACTCATTAGTGGTCTTTTATCAGTGGAAAAAAGTCTATTAAATCCGGATGTGTGAAGAAGCAGTACAGAGGCTCATTTCCATCCCACTTGTGACCTGAACAAATCAGAGAAATGCTTTTCAAGGAACAGGGTCAGGCTTGACTGCAATAAGATATTTTCTACACACAGCACCAAACTTGTCTCTTTCCTTCAGGTTTCTGATGCAGTTAATTTTAATTTACAGTCTGTTGCTTTCCCCTCCCCCCATCCGACTCCACCACCTTCACCATCATCCATAATTATGCAGGCTGTTTACACTTAGTGAGGAGAAAATGCAGTTCAGTCTGTTGGATTTCTGATATACCGGCATAAAAAATCCCTCTAGTAAATCTGCATTGCACATTACTGCTTAGTGACCAGGGCTTAACAGAAAAAGCCAGATCCTCAGCTATGGAAAATGGGGGTAGCTCCATGGGAGTCAATAGTGATGCTGGTCAAGGCATTTTTTGGTATGTTTAAGGAAGGAAGTTCAGTGATCAGAACCAACCACATTGAGATTGGTGGCATACGATGCACACCCATGTATATTGCATTATTCCTGCCTCCACAACTTTCAAGCTACTAATACCCAATTGTGGAACATTCTGACAAAGACCCACAATGAGAGACACAGGTTACAGGGGAAGCTTAACATGCTCTGGGATTCATTTCTTTAGTGTAAACAATTCTTTCTAGAAAACTTCAGTTTTGTGATTCTTTATTTCTGATTTAAGCAATTTTCAAACATAAAAGTGGTGGGCACCCCTTATTTGTGTGGGACACAGGGAGCTTTGGGTTTGAAATGAGTGACATCCCTTGGAATAAGGTACAGCTGACAGGAATTGCTGTCTCACATCTTTCATTTAGGAGCTGTCCACACTGAGTTTTGAGACATTAATACTTCCCACAGAGAAGGGTTTAGACACAGGTCTTAATAGAAAGTTTACATAAAATACTTGTGTATGAGACTAGTGAATATGTATCTCTACTTAAAATATTTCTTACGTGTAGTACCTCCACAACTGTGTTCTAGTTTATACGTATCTATATAATATCACTTCATCCATAGTCTTGGAGACAGCATTATTTAACTGTGCCTAGAATAGGCTCTTTCCCTTTTTCCTTACAATTGCTTGGTCAAAAGTTAAATTCATAATGGAATTGAATTATTTTTAAAATTTAATTCCAGACACTTTATTCACATGTATTTAAACTTATAGAACTTAATGAACTTGGATTACTTAATGGCCTCTCAGTCCTGCCCTGCAACATAAACCTATTATTCCAGTCTTTTGCTCTCCCATGAATTGAAAATCCCAGCCATGGTGAATTCCTTCCAGAGTATGCTGTGGTTTTGCAATGAATCTGTGAACTATTTTGAGACCACCAAACTCATTTACTCTTGTTTGTTAAGCCAGGCATGAATTGCAGCTCTCTGGGGGTGAAAAGTTACTATCTTAACCCTCCATATCACCTAGCGACTAAGACAAAAGTTTTGCTATAATGAGTAACTGTATAACAAAACCATAAACAAGGTGTAATCTGATTCCCTTGATTAATCGAGTGATAGGTGGACTCAGAATGCGTTTGAATGTATCCCCTAAAAATCTGTATGTTCATTTCTTAGATTAACTGTATGTGGAATACTTTCCTTATCTATTCTAATTTCTCCCCAATTTTTTCTTCCTGCAATTCCATTGAAAAGCTCCCCAGCCCCTCCCTCCACTGTCAGCTTGCTCTGGACCCAGTGACACATACTAATGATTCTCTTCCATTGTCTTGCATGCCACTCACCTAGGAGATATCCAAGAATCCATGAGATCTGGTGACATTATTAGCTAGCATGGTAGACAGTGTAGAGTTGCTAAAGGCCTATTGTAGATTTTATTTATGGTATATCAGCAAAGGGACTTGCAGTCATTTACTTGTCCAAGCTGACCTAAATGTATAAGAGTTTGGGTTTAGGATTTCTTTTTAACTAAACTGGTGTTACCTCTGCCTAGAATAGAGAATCCATCTTCTTGGCTCTTAAAAGGTACTTCTGCCTTCACATGCGTCCACTAAAGGTGAGCCCTCAAGTGATAAAAATATAGCCATTGATTACAATGAGACTTTTCCCATAGTATATATAAGGCACTGCCTAATTTAAGCTGCTAAACTTTGTATCTCATTGCACAAGCATCTGCAGTGCAGGCTATTGTGAAGCATTGTTACCTGTATACAATCACAATAGAGCATCATTCAATCTATTTTTTATGCACTGTAAATTTGTATGTAAAATTCCACTGTGCTTTGTATAGCACATCTACAGACCAGTAACTGCACTGAATGTATTTGTTGCTGTGAAGTAATATTATGTTATCTGAAGTCCTATTTTTATATTTCAAAGTCTTTCTCCACACGTCACTGGGAATGTTAAACTTTCACAAAGCAAAGGGGAAAGAGGCATTAAAATAGCATGCATACTGATAACATGCTGTTTTTTGTTCCGTTGTTCACACACAGTATGTACTGTACAAGGAAAGAACATGGTCACCTATCCCCTCACTAGAGAAACTGTCATTCCTAATTCATTTCTACAGAGTACTTAAGCTGCCTTAAGCAAACTAAAACAGCTTTAAAGCAAAATTAATCTAGTTTGACTGTAGCTTTTTCTAGAAATGTAAAACATCTTTTTATTAAGAGAAGGAGGAGGTCATGCTGCTTCTCTAGGCCCATTCAGGGGGTCTGCTGGTAAAATCTTCCCAGATCCCTCAGTCTCACTTGTGTTGAGGGGAAAGCAGCTTGGACAGCTATTGCACATGTGCATGAATAAAAATGACTACTTGAGCCCTCTCAGCTGCTATTCACAATCTGATTGGGTCTCAGTCCAAGTTAGCATAATCTTACGTAAAGTATTGTGTATATACCTCGAGCTGCAAATAAGAGTCTGCAATTTGCTCCTTGCTTGCAAAGGGGAGAGACAGGAGCCAGTCAACCAATCAAGGGCTGGGCAGCCATGCTAGGCCTGGATGCCTCTCTTACAAGCAAGGCAGATGACAGGAGCCATTCAGTCCCAGCATGGGAAGGCTGCACATGCCGAAATAGTGGCTATGGAGAGCCTCTACCTCAACCATCTCCAAGTTGCAGGATGGATTTAATTTTCCTCATCTCCACAATTCCAGTTGTAACTCTACAGACCTTCACCCTTTAGTCCTGTTTAAACTAGAAAATGAGAGCTGTTTAGCACATATGTAAATTAACATTTTAACCGCTTCTTAGCAGCCCATATAGACAGAGAGTAGTGTTCAAAAATATGCAAAGTGATCGTGAATGCATCTTATTTCCTTAGCACGCGGGGTGTTCTATTAGTGAACTCCTTAAGTTCGAACTGAAGGCTTGTATTTTGCTGTCTTGTAAAGATGGTTTAGAACGGTGTCAGACATATGGGTGCTTTAAATATATATCCATAGAAATTACTATAATAATCTTAAATTCATATGTGATTTTATTTTGTTTCCAATTTCTTCAAGAAAAATTGCAACACTGCTTGTATGTGACGATGCTCATTACGCATTACTGTGTATCAGCTTGTTGGAAATGTCAATAATAATAGTAATAATTAGCCAGTGGCTAATGTTTCAATCGCAGATCTTATTTGGGCATCTTTATACATTTACAATACTATATAAATCTTTTGAAAGATCAGTTTGTTTGTTTTTTGATGCTGTGTAAGGGAAACCTGCTTCTCTCTGCAATATTTTTAGCTTCTTTTAAACCAAGTGAAATACTTAAGGTCAAATTCTGAAGTCCTTACTGATTTGGACTTCATGAGGAACTTTGCTTGAACAAGAACTGCAGGATTTGACCCTAAAAATGTCTGGAAAAATGAATAGCCAAAATCACTTTAATTTTTTTGTTAAAAAAGATGCCTTCTTTTTTCTTCTTTGCTTACGTTACTTCTATTTAAAAGAGCTAAACTGTTACATTGCATATATTAAAACAGCAAAGAAAAGGGATTGGTAGAGAAATGGCTGCAGGAACTGTAGCTATTACACTTGCATATACAGCCATTAGAAGTGAGGTGAACCGTGTATCCAAATGCTTGAGATGAAGAATATTTTTAGTTACAGATTAAAGAGAGATTTCACCAATGAAACAGTGCACAGGTGAAGAAAGTAATTTTCTAAATCTTATATGTACTCCATAAAAATGATTACAAAAGAACTATTGCTCAAATCATGTGCATCTGAAGAAGTGAAGTTTTTTACCCACGAAAGCTTATGCCCAAATAAATCTGTTAGTCTTTAAGGTGCCACCAGACTCCTTGTTGTTTTTGTGGCTACAGACTAACACGGCTACCCCCGGATACATCAAATCATATACTTCTCTATAACCTTAAATACCCATGTGTAGCATCTTATAATACTTATACTGATTTTATTGTCATAGGGCCTTGCATATCTTTTGACTTGGACTTTTATATCAAATCTCTTCTATCTAACATAATTATTTGAATAATTATGTACGCAACCCTAAGCTAGACATTTTCAATCTGCACCACATCCTCCCTTAGGTGCAATGCAGGAAGACATTTATCTCTGAAATTAGTTAGCTGTATATGCTACCAAATGTTCATGGTTACTACATATTAAGTTTACAAAACATCCAGTATGTCATTTAAGAACCATTTACTGTATTTTTGATGTGAATGTCTTTCAAAGACAGAGTGCTACAAGATGCTACACTTGTCGAGGTTGGAGAATGAAAAGTATATTATATTTAGGAAACAATATGTGATCATATCATTAAAGATTGTTTTGTAACGCATATGCATGAGGGGGCAGGCTTAGGGTTCAGCCTTCAAGTGTTTGTTTAGTTAACCTAATGTCAGCTTTGTATCTTTTTTTAATTGTTTTATTTTTAGTACAGGGATCGGCAACGTTCGGCACGCGGCTCGCCAGGGTAAGCACCCTAGCAGGCCGGGCCAGTTTATTTACCTGCTGACGTGGCAGGTTCGCCCGATCGCGGCCCCCACTCGCCGCGGTTCGCCATCCCGGGCCAATGGGGGCGGCGGAAAGCGGCGTGGGCCGAGGGATGTGCTGGCCGCGGCTTCCCGCCGCCCCCATTGGCCCGGGACGGTGAACCGCGGCCAGTGGGGGCCGCGATCGGGCGAACCTGCCGCGTCAGTAGGTAAATAAACTGGCCTGGCCTGCTAGGGTGCTTACCCTGGTGAGCCGCGTGCCGAACGTTGCCGACCCCTGTTTTAGTAATTCCAGATAACAATAGGCTGGACTTCAAATACATTTCTCGAATATTGACAAACCAGTGGGTGCCAGTGAGCAGCCCAAGTATGTAACATGGTGTCTATATTTAAGGAAAAGTATTACTCTTACACATTGGGCTGGATTCATGAGGGACTTAGGTATGGCAATGCTCAACATTGCAATGTCTAACTTCTAGGTGCCTAGAAAATCACTAGGATTCACAAAGGTAAATCAGGCTTCCAATATAATGAACGAAGGGAGCTAGGCACCTCAGAATGGGATTCACAAAATATACCATGCTGAGTGGGGAGCTGCCAAAGCTAGCTAGTAGGAGAGATGTGTCCTAAGCCCTAACCTTCCCAGGTAGTTCAGTGCTTGAGTCCTAGCCGTAGGGAGGCTCCCAGTAGCTAGGGTACTCACCTATGATGTGGGAGTAGGGGGACTGGATTCTGGGTCTTCTACATCCTAGGTAAATACTACCACCAAGCTAAAGAGTCATTTGCTTGCTTGCTTGTCTGTCTCTCTCTCTCCCCTCCTCCCCCCTATGACTCTTCCATTAGTTATCCACAGTGGAACAGCTTCAACAGGAGAGACTGAAGGACCCCAAATCAGAATATCCCATAGCTCAGGGATTAGGGCACTCCCCTGAGAAGTGGCACCGCCCTGTTCAAGTGGCTCCTGCCCCTCAGGCAGAGGGGAATGTAAATCAGGAAATCTCCCACACCAAGCTAAAAGTCATGAAAGAGCCCCTACTCCTCCTCAGTTTGTGTGAATTCACATTCAGGGTCTGATCTATTAAGTTTGCTTAGAGCCCCACATGTAAGTAAGTCAGAGCAATGCCTGGTTCTTGCATCACACAGGGGCTTGGGCAGTTGGGCACCTAGATTGGAGCAGCAGGTGAATATTTCCAGAGGCAGAAACATAGGTGAATCTAGGCCTTTGTGCATGAGTTTATTTTGCCTTAACTTTATGATATTTTAACCGGCAGGTTAAGTGTTACAGTGCCATGGTAGAAGTTCGCAAATGGTGGTAAAATTCACATAGTACTATGAAATGTCTCATTAGGTCAATCTGTGTCACTTTCTGCAAGCTTGGCAGTCTCTTACTGTTTTAGATTGAGGTGGGGCAGTGTGTGTGTGTGTGTGTGTGTGTGTGTGTGTGTGTGTGTGTATACATTCTCCTTAATCACCAGTGTAGTTGTTTTTTAAAATGTGGTAGAATGATCCTAGAAATCTGAAAGGAAAACACTAGCATTCTTCAACAAATTAGAAGCTTAGAGGGGGAAAGGAAAAAATGTTGGGTCTCTCCCTCCCTGTTCCATGAACATGCTGCCTTTTAGGCAAGATCTTTCAGTGATATACTGTCCCCTGGTTGTTATCACTTGTACTATGGAGAAGGAGTTAGGAGAAGCTGAAGGCAATATTATTCTGCAAATTACTCACTGTAAGTATTAATATGGCCATGTATAGAATCCTAAATATCTTGCTATGATACTAACCAGATGACAGCAGCATCTGATAATGACTTATTTCTTAGCCTGCCTAGTGTCACAATCTCCTTATTCAGATAGATGAATTTCATAAAACTACCATAGATAGGCACAGTAAATATAGTAGCTGTGAATCTTGAGCTGCTACTATCTAATGAAATGGAGCTTTGTAGAAGTCAGTGCATGATGATTTTGATTTACAGAAAGAGAGAGAGAGAGCATGATTTTCCTATAAAGACTTTTGTCCAATGAAGGATATATTTAGACGTTGTTTGCTGCACCTAAGGATCAGGACAGTCTTAAGGTTGTATTGCTTCTATCTGTTGAGTGTGTTCCCTGTTAGTCTTTTATTAATTGGATTGGTCACTGTGTTACTGAATGTTCTCCTCATTCCTGCAAATGATTTTGGCATAATTGGTTCACTCTGATTTCATCCTATGTTTTTTTTTTTTTTTTTATAACAGCTTGTATATCTTGGATAACAGTCTGAAAGGCAAGATGTTTAGTTCACAAACATTTATTGTGGCACCCAAAGAACATGGATAAACACAAAAGCAAACTTTAAAGCTTGTATGTATCCAATAGTAAATTACCCAGGCTTTACCTGAGCCAGATCTCTGCAACCTTTTTTGTATCATAGTCCTGTGGATAAAAATCAGCAATGGGAGCACCTTTCCCTCAGACATCCTTCTAATTGGCTGGCTGCAGGCAAGATGACCCTGCTGCAGGGTTATAAGAGAGCTACTCTCTGATTGGCTACCTGCAAGTCAGTTGACTCTTTCATGGGGCCTTAAAATTGAGCGGGGGGGGGGAGCGGGGGTTGGAGGTCCCAGGCCTCAGTTTAAGTGAACACCTAATTAAAGTGCCATCCTGAATCGGACTCTAATGCTGAACTGTTTATGGCAAAGTGAGACTGTGATGCTAATGAGTAACTGACAGCTGGCCTAAATGAGCTGTGTAACTCCTCCCCGCTCCCTCCCACACCATTTCAAGCTGTAAATACAATTTATTTATTTATTTTATTTTGCATTTTCTGTGTCCTATTGCCCTCCACAATAAAGATGAGGGTAACAATATTCCACATTCTGGAATTGTATGTAGGTTGCGAGGATTACCTCTGAGTTGCAGTATCAGATATATTATATGTAAAAATGCACCTCTGAGAGGATGCTTACTAGCAATTTTTATAATGTGAGATTCATTACAGTGTGATTCCTTTTGTACTGGAATTTTGCTCCATTTTTTTATTTTTTGTCTTTTCAGTGAACTTTTAACCAGAGGTTTGAAATCTGTTAAAGAATTCCATCTTTGCACATGCCATTTATTAACTGCATTTAGCCTATGAAGTTTGCTATGAATAACAAGACTGAAAATAATGTGGGATGTATCATTAACCAGGCACAGGAAAGAAATGGGGTGGAGGATATGGCCTAATTGATTTTTTTTTTTTTTTTTTTTTTTTGGTTTTCTGGTGGTTTCTCGGGAATGTACTAATCAGCTTGAATAGAATATGAACTAACCTCAACCATCCCCCAAAATTCGAACTGAATTAGAACTGGAAGCAGACGTATTTAGCAGTTCCATAAACACATAATATTGACAGGTGTCAGCTGTTCCACATGAAGTGGCTCCAAACTTAAAGGTTGGCAGCAGCATTAGTGCTTGACTTTCAGCTCTTAAAACATCATCCACTACCATTTACACCAAAGGAAAATCTTCATTTGCTATAGTAGAAATAGAGTTTATTGTTGCGTGCCATCCACTAGAGAGTGACAGTCAAATCATGTGAGGCGAGTATGACATTCCATACAGTAGAGTGTACCGGTACACATATACACTACCGCAACATCACTGTGTGGCGTGGCCTGTACTTTAGAAGTCCTAAAATACCATGTTGAGAGTCTGTTACTTGGCATGTTCCCTTCTAAAAAAAAGAGCCAAAAGAGGGAGCAAATTAAAGTGAAGGAAAATCCATGTGGTGTATTTGTGAAGAAAAGAAGATTCAAAACTGTGGCATGGTCAGAGTATTGGATCACAATAGGAACAAAATGGTATTGCCTAAAGTGCTTGATTAATGGGTAATAAAATAGCAAACATAGTGACAATGTCTTGATTGTCAGAGATGCTAAGTACCCACAGCCCCTTCTGAATTCAAAGCTCTTATGAATTTATCTTTTATGGACTATTCTTATCAGAGTTCCCTTGGTGCATTTTTTTCAGAACTTCTGCCTATTCTTATGTGTTGTTAAATAACCTCCACACTTATTTTGTGTTGAAGATGTTCAGCACATTTCTGGAGTCACTTACCACCTTGTTGGATCGGGCCCCACTTTTCTTGCTAATCCCAGTCTCCATCACGTTTTTGTTTCGTCACGGAGTCATTCTGTCAGCTGTGTAGTAGTTACAAGTAGTATCTACTGAGTACTCTGAATCTTCTCAATTCTTAGATGGCACTCAGCATCAGTCTTCCAGAATCTCATCTACTCTACTTCACACACATTCTCAGAGCAGCAGATCTGGCAATACCTAGAGAACTGTTCCTATTTAAAAATATGTTTGGATACTGTTTTCAGTCCCTTTACCATACATAACTTTATGGGGATTTTTAGTAGTGACTGACTTGACTATTTTATTGTAATTGAACATATGCGTGTTTGTATCCCGATGTCTTCCTTATTGTAGGTTACTATCTAATGAGCTCTAACAGGCTTAGGAGCTGTGGTAGGTAGATACTACCTCCTACATTTAATATAATGTGTTGCTATGGAGATAAGTTCTTCTGTATCTGACAAGTGACAAAGAAGCCAAAGAAGGCATTGGCAAAATAGTTCAAAGCCTGGAAATGTAACATTAAAAAATCCTTTTGCCACTGCACTAAATTATTTATTTTGCCCCCATCTTGCTGTATGGTTTTATCTCAGTTTCTGCTCTTTGCTGGAACTACTATTTTTACATCCTTACTCCAGCTGCAAGAGCTGGCAGGCAGATCCCACTGGAACCTACCCCAGTTCTGCTCCATGAATTGGATTATATGTTGCTCACTGATGTAGCTGGCATTTGGCTCCCTTCTCTCCCGCAGTGCTCCCTAGTCAGCAGAGACTGAAAGGTTTTTTCCTTCATCATCGTCCTAGCCACCAGTCACTTAGGCTTTCCTGATTCCCCCATCTCCCAGCCCAGTGCACAGAGCTTTGGGAATTGTATCTCTTGGGCTCCTGTAGTTTAGAAGCTTGACTTCCTATGGGGGTTGGAGTCTCACTATTTCAGCATGTCCTTGGTGCTTCTCTGAGTCTCTCAGTCCATTGCTTATGTAACAGGATCAGTTTAGCAATTTAGGGTTTTTGTTGTTGTTGTTGTTGTTTGTTGTTTGCATTCAGTCTGATTGACCAGCTAAGCCATTTTAAATGCTATCTTCCCTTTATTGTAAAGGGTCAGACTGTGACCAGTTCTGCAAAAGTGTTTGAGAGAGGACACAAGAAGTCTTTCCTGATCATCACACCAGCCCACTGGCTCTCCCCCTGAATGGGACAGGGCACACTGTACCCTTGAAAGATTGTTGCTGAAAGATGTGCTCTCGCTTTGCAAGAGCTCCTGCTAGTATGTCTCAGCAACTGCTGTGGGCTGTGGCTTAAAACTACAGTTTATCCCTTTAACCTTCTTTGAGGTTTGAGGTGACTGGCTTAATTTTAGTACAATCATATTTGATATTTCTCTTCCCAAATATAGCTTCTTTATTGCCTGTTATTAGTTTAAGATGCATGAGCCAAAATAAAAAGGAAAAAAATGCTAGGATTGCATCTAAGTGTGACATATGTAGAATATTTCAACGTGTTCAAAATTTCAGCCCTTGGGTTGCTCACAAAGCAGTTACTATGAGCTTTGAAAGAGAATTTTGCACAATTTCAGGGTTTCTTGAAAGCATTTTGCATAGGGAAATTGAAATATGAAAAAGGTGTTGTGGAACAAAAGTTCTAAAAATTTCAGTTTGGAAATATCAACACTTCAGATTAAAACAGTGTTTTGACAATCCTTAATCAAAATGTTTTTATGGGTGGGGTTTTGTTTTTGTTGGGGGGGGGGGGTTATTGAACTAAATTGAAACATTTTTGGTTTGAGTCCATTCAACATTACACTGCATCTGCCTTCAGTGCTCAATGCCTCCAGGGAGTTGTAGTTTGGGGGCAAGAGGCACCTGTTCCCTGCATGGGGCATCACCGTAGTCAGACTACATTTCCCATGTTTCAACTGCAGTCCTGTGAGTCCATGATGCGCACACACAGCTTCATTTCAATTTTGTGGAAACTGCATTTTCTGTCAAATCATTTCAATGGTAAATTCCTGACCAACTCTAACACTGGGACATATTCACACATGATATAACTCTTTTGGATTTTGGAATGCTTTTGCCCCATTACCTGCACGAGCAGATAATCTATTAATTTACAGGCTGACAATACTAAATCATCAGCAGGAAGGTTTCACTTCTTGCACTGAAAGGTTAGAACTTGATGACAAGCAAATGTATTTTTATAAGCTCTGCTAACCAATCAAAGTTATCACTTCTTATTCATTTAAAAAGATTCTTCCCCTTGCAGTAGACTCTTGATTACTAAATTATCAGCATAATTTAGTTATAAGAAAGCACCTATGTGTTTTTATTTTAAAGCAACACAACAGAAATGAATGCTCATGATGTCCATATTTGAATATACTTACTCCTAAAGGGACACATGGAAACCTGGCAGGAGCTGATGCAAATCCCACTAGAGTCAATGGGAATCACATCTGCTTTCACCTGGGTTTATATCATCTATTCAGTATCCTTCAGCAGTTGTCAGCATCATTTAATTCAGCAGCTGGACTTGACTTCAATGGGGATCAGGATTTCACCCATCAAAGGGAGTTTTACAATTGACTTTAATGGGACCAGGTGTTCATCCAATATTTTTGGTGGCAGAAGCTCACAGAGAACAAGTGCAGTCAAAGTAAGCCAGGGGAGATGTTTTCTTCCACATCTGAATGAAGCACTCCCGGAATCCTTGACATAAGAGACAGGGCAAAATTCCTCGGGTATGTACATGTCACTCCCATTCAGTTCAGTTTGGTTTGTGTGTGGCTATCTGAGAGCCAGGTTATCCCTAAAATGGAATGTGGCTATTTGTAAAAGTGTCCAACATTCTTCACTAGAAAAACTTAATCTCAGAAACAGCAAGGAAGGCCAACAGCTGAGTGGGAATAATTGCATTTGTAATATCCCTCCTTTCCACCCCTGGGAGGATGTGCTCTAGAAAGTGAACATTGTTGTTTTCTTCACATTTTTCTCTCTTGATTTCTCTTCTCCATCACTTTCTAGCAGCAGCCATGTCCTTGGTATTTTATCATTAGCCAGGAGGGCAAGAAACACCTTCCACTAAAACTATTTGCAGATAACTAGTTTGTGAAGTATTAGACATACAAGTAGCTTCATCCAACTTGCATGTTTTCTTCTAAGACTTTTGGGACAGTGGTGATAATGGAGTTATAATCTACAAGGGCTGAGAAGTTATATACAATTTCCACTTTGAGTTCTTATTGCGTGCTAATTACAGCAGAGGAATAGAGTGACTGAATGCTTTAAATGATCCTGCAGACCATTAATCAGTTTTGGTTCTAGTTTATTGAATCTTCTGGCAGCTTCCACATGCATGGATTGCCTGGGAGATTGCAACAGGTGGGCTAATCCATTGTTTGAAATTGGCTCAAATCCTACTATTGCCATGTTATCATCTTGGGTAACTTTGTATACAGAGAGCTGGGGAATTAGTCCATGGTGCAATTTCCCAGGGTTCTATTTTGGTCCCTTTGCTATCTTATGTCCACCTGCTTCCTCTTGGAACTGTGATTAGATGGTACAATTTGATCTTTTGTTGCTCTGCCAGTGATAAATAACCAGTGAGCTAGTCATACTCTTCTGATTATACCATGGCTGCTTCTGTGCTCTCCTTATCAGATGTTCCTTGATGGGATTAGGATTCAGTCCAAATAAAGATTCTTTGGGTTTCAACAAACTTGAGTAGAAATCATGGTATATTCCCCTCCACTCACCCACCCACTTTGAATAGCCTTTTAAGTGTCAAATATCCAAGATATGCTACCTTGATGTTTTGATAATTTGGGGCTGGATTGTAGACTTCTTATGTCGATGTGCACTTAGATGAGCAGTCCCATTTCGGTCAATACTCAGCCTAAGGACTGCACAATCTAGTCCTGTGCTGGGATGCTTTACCCACTCCACGTGCCTATGGATGGAGGTACATGTGAGGAGTCGCAGAATGTGAAGAAATTAGCATGGTGCTCTTTAATGAGGTAATTCTGCAAGGTGTTTATAGTAACTATGGAATGTAAAGTTGGCTGCTGCCAGGTATTCAACTGAGAGTTTGATCCAATGAGATGGCAATTAATTGATCTTTGATTATTAGAGGTAAATATGCCCAATGGCCTGTGATGGGATGTTAGATGGGGTGGGATCTGAGTTACTACAGAGAATTCTTTCCTGGGTGTCTGGCTGGTGACTCTTGCCCACATGCTCAGGGTTTAGCTGATCGCTATATTTGGGATCGGGAAGGAATTTTCCTCCAGGGCAGATTGGCAGAGGCCCTGGGGGTTTTTCGCCTTCCTCTGCAGCGTGGGGCACGGGTCACTTGCTGGAGGATTCTCTGCACCTTGAAGTCTTTAAACCATGATTTGAGGACTTCAATAGCTCAGACATAGGTTAGAGGTTTATTACAGGAGTGGATGGGTGAGATTCTGTGGCCTGCGTTGTGCAGGAGGTCAGACTATCGACAATCATGAGGGTCCCTCTGACCTTAAAATCTATGACTCTATGACCTCAACTCCCACTGACTCCATGGGGACATGGGTGCTCATTAGGGTGACCAGATGTCTCAATTTTATAGGGACAGTCTCGATATTTGGGGCTTTTTTTTATATGGGCTCCTATTACTCCCCACCCCCGTCCCGATTTTTCACACTTGCTATCTGGTCACCCTAGTGCTCATGACACCATACTGCAAGGTGCTGTCTTAGCCCTGGTCTAGCTACGAGGTTAGGTAGAATTTAGCTGTGTTAGGTCAATCTTATAAGCAATGTGTCTACACAACCAACACCGTTCCATCGACCTAAAGGGCTCTTAAAATTGACTGCTGTACTCCTCCCTGGCGAGGGGAGTAGTGCTAAAATCGACCTTGCTGGGTCGAATTTGGGGTAGTGCAGATGCAATTCAACAGAATTGGCCTCCAGGAGCTATCCCAGAGTGCTCCAATGTGACCGCTCTGGACAGCACTTTCAACTCCAATGCACTAGCCAGGTACACAGGAACATCCCCAGGAAATTTTGAATTTCATTTCCTGTTTGGTCAGCATGGTGAGTTCAGCAGCACAGGTGATCATGCAGTGCCAGAATTGCAAACGAGCTCCAGCATGGACCGAACGGGAGACACTGGATCTGATTGCTGTTTGGGGAGAAGAATCTGTGCAGGCTGAACTCCGATCAAAAAGAAGAAATGCTAATATATATGCCAAAATCGCACAGGGCATGGTGGAGAGAGGCTACAACAGGGACACACAGCAGTGCCGCATGAAAGTTAAGGAGCTCAGGCAAACCTACCAAAAGACAAAGGAGGCAAACGGTCACTCTAGGTCAGAGCCCCATACATGCCACTTCTATGATCAGCTGCATGGCATTCTAGGGGGGGACCCTACCATTACCCCACCACTGTCTGTGGACACCTGCAAGGGGGAGTCTCACACAACAGGGAGGAGGATTTTGTGGATGATGATGATGAGGAGGAGGAGAATGCGCAGCAGGCAAGCGGAGAATCCGTTCTCCCCAGCAGGCAGGACCTGGAGCCAATACACTCCCAAGGCGGGTTCCCGGACCCTGAAGCTGGAGAAGGCACCTCTGGTGAGTGCACATTTGTAACTACTCTACAGGGTTTAGAAGCAATTGTGTTTTTAATGTTTGATTTGCCCTGAAGAATTGGGATGCATTCGCGGCCAGTACAGCTACTGGAAAAGTCTGTTAATGTGTCTGGGGATGGAGAGGGAATCCTCCAGCGACATCTCCATGAAGCTCTCCTGGAGGTACTCTGAAAGCCTTTGCAGAAGGTTTCTGGGGAGGGCTGCCTTATTTTGTCCTCCACGGTAGGATACTTTACCACGCCAAGCCAGTAGCAAATAGTCTGGAATCATTGCAGCACAAAGCATGGCAGCGAATGGTCCTGGGTTTTGGTCACATTCAAGCAACATTTGGTCTTTATCTTTCTATGTTAGCCTTAGGAGAGTGATACCATTCATGGTCACCTGGTTGAAATAGGGGAATTTTTGTAAGGGAACAGTAAAGGGACCCCATTCATGCTGAGCTGTTTGCGCTTGGCTAAAAGGGCTCATCCCTGAGAATAGCCACGCGGTGGGCAGAGGGTGAAGGGATCATCCAGAGAATAGCCATGCAGTGGGGTGTGGGAAGGGGTGTGCTGTACATCCACCCCAAAACCACAGCCCTTCTTTTAAATGGCAAACCCAACCAGTATTGCTTGCTATGGGAAAGAAGGGTGCTGCAGTTTGAAACCATTCCCACATGTTATGAAGGCGGAAGAAGCCAACCCCGCGTACCCTTTGGCTTGCCATGGCTGCCTGGAAACCGAATTCTGTTGTCCAGCCGTGTGTGATGTGTCACCATACCGGCAGGCGTTCAATATTAAAGGCAAAATGCGACCTTGTACCTAAAGCACATGTGCTGTCTGCTGTGAATTGCTTGATTCACTGTGAAAGAGTCTCCCTTTTGTTCTCAGAAATGTATCATCTTAAATTTTACTCTCCCTTTTTATCCCCCCGCAGGTGCAAATGTTTCTATGCTCCCCCTATCATCTCCATCCCTGAGACGCAGATTAGAAGGCGAAAAAAACGCAGATGCAGGAGGCGATGCTGATGCTATGGGGGAGCAAACGGACATGATCAGGCATCTGGTGGAGCTGCAGGAAAGGCAACAAGAGCACAGACCACTGCTGCATCCACTGTATAACCGCCTGCCCTCCTCCCCAAGTTTGATATCCTCCTCACCCAGACGCCCAAGAACGTGGTGGAGGGGGGAGGCTCCAGGCACCCAGCCACTCCACTCCAGAGGATGGCCCAAGCAACAAAAGGCTGTCATTCAAACAGTTTTGATTTGTAGTGTGGCTACAATAAGCAATGTGGCCTTGTCCTTCCCTCCTCCCCCACCCCACCCGGGCTACCTTGTCAGTTATCTCACTTTTTAAAAAATTAATAAATAAAGAATGCATGGTTTCAAAATAATAGTGACTTTATTTCCTTTGCCAGCTGTGATTGAAGGGGGGAGGGGGCTAGCTTACAGGGAATTAAAATCAACAAAGGGGACGGGTTTGCATCAAGGAGAAACACACACAACTGTCACACCGTAGCCTGGCCAGTCATGAAACTGGTTTTCAAAGCTTCTCTGATGCGCAGCACGCCTAGCTGTGCTCCTCTAATCGCCCTGGTGTCTGGCTGCTTAAAATCGGCCGCCAGGCAATTTGCCTCAACCTCCCACCCCGCCATAAATGTCTTCCCCTTACTCTCACAGATATTATGGAGCACACAGCAAGCAGCAATAACAATGGGAATATTGGTTGCGCTGAGGTCTAACCAAGTCAGCAAACAGCGCCAGCGAGCTTTTAAACGTCCAAAGGCACATTCTACCACCATTCTGCACTTGCTCAGCCTATAGTTGAACTGCTCCTTACTACAGTCCAGGCTGCCTTTGTAGGGCTTCATGAGTCATGGGAAGAAGGGGTAGGCTGGTTCCCCAAGGATAACTATTGGCATTTCAACATCCCCAACGGTAATTTTCTGGTCTGGGAAGTAAGTCCCTTCTTGCAACTGCTCAAACAGCCCAGAGTTCCTAAAGATGCGAGCATCATGCACCTTTCCTGGCCATCCCATGTTGATGTCTGTGAAACGTCCCTTGTGATCCACCAGTGCTTGCAGCACCATTGAGAAGTACCCCTTGCGGTTTATGTACTGGTTGGCAAGGTGGTCTGGTGCTAAGAGAGAGATATGCGTTCCGTCTATCGCCCCACCACAGTTAGGGAAACCCATTGCAGCAAAGCCATGCACTATGACCTGCACATTTCCCAGAGTCACTACCCTTGTTAGCAGAAGGTTGGTGACTGCACTGGCTACTTGGATCACAGAAGCCCCCACAGTAGATTTGCCCACTCCAAATTGATTCCCAACTGACCAGTAGCAATCAAGAGTTGCAAGATTCCACAGGGCTATCGCCACTCGCTTCTCAATTGTGAGGGCAGCTCTCGTCTTAGTATTCCTGCGCTTCAGGGCGGGGGAAAGCCACTCACAAAGTTCCAGGAAAGTGGCCTTATGCATGCGAAAGTTTCGCAGCCACTGGGAGTCATCCCATACCCGCAACACTATACGGTCCCACCAGTCTGTGCTTGTTTGCCAGGCCCAGAATCGGCGTTCCACTGTATCAACCTGCCCCACTGCTGCCATGATGTCCCAATTGCCACATCCCATGCTTTCAGGTACGTCTGTGTCCATGTCCTCCTCACAATTGTCGTCCTGCTGGCGGCTCCTAGCCAGGCTCTGCACATACTGCAGTATAGTGCGTGAGGTGTTTACAATGCTCGCAACAGCAGCAGTGAGCTGAGCGGGCTCCATGCTAGCCTTGCTATGGCGTCTGCATGGGTAACCCAGGAAAAAAGGCGTGAAACGATTGTCTGCCATTGATTTCATGGAGGGAGAGAGGGTGTGAGGGAGGGAGGGGAGACTAACAACATGTACCCAAAACCACCGGCGACAATGTTTTTGCCCCATCAGGCACTGGGAGCTTAACCCAGAATTCCAATGGGCAACAGAGACTGCGGGGACTGGGGGATAGCTACCCACAGTGCACCGCTCCATGAATCGATGCTAGCCACGGTAGTGAGGACGCACTCCACCGACTTAATGCGCTTAGTGTGGACATACACAATTGACTGTATAAAATCACTTTCTAAAGATTGACTTCTATAAAATCAACCTAATTTCATAGTGTAGACATACCCTTAGTGTTAAAACTTACCTATTGGACCGCTAGTTCAAAATTCTACTATGTCACAATGGTGCATCTGAAGAAGTGAGGTTCTTACCCACGAAAGCTTATGCTCCCAATACTTCTGTTAGTCTTAAAGGTGCCACAGGACCCTCTGTTGCTTTTTAACTGTAAAATGGTTTCTAAGATGGAAAAGAAGATTGGGGAAGAGGGGTGCATCTCTGATGAGGTTGAGCACTATTGAAGGAAAAGAGTACCATAATGTTGATATATGTTTTGTATCTTACATGTAGGTCCTTCATACTTTCATAAACTACCTTCTCCAACTACCTCATCTCTAACCATTATCTGCTGATTAAGTAGGAGCACTTTGTGTGGTCTTCATTCACCATCTCTTTGAAACAGTTTTCCTCATAAGCATCAGAGTATCCTGTTCATGCATTTAAATCAAAATAAAAGACTCATGGGCCTGCTTCTCCTTCCACTTATGTAGGTTTTATGCTGGCATAAGTGCACTGAGATCACAAGTTACTTCTAACTTACACCAGAGTAATCAAAAGTAGAATCCAATGCCTATTTTTGTTACTACTCTTTTATTAGCAATTTTCTCATTTTTCTCTTTTAAAGAACAATTCATTGGCATTTTGCTCTGCATTTTCTGGGGCAGAATGTTTAAAAAGTGCATTGCAAATATTTTCATTATTGGCTTCTTCATTTTCACACAGCTGTCACCCTCCTGATGGAGCATGGCAAAGTAATTGCAGTTCTTCAGATGGAAATGCTCTGGGAATCGTATTTGTTTATTAAACTTCTTAAAATAAATGAATGAATATTAGAGCTAATGAAAGGTGCCATATTCAGTCCTGGAGAATTAAGTCTTTTATCCACAGATCAGGTACACTATAGACCACTGAAGTGTCTCCATTCTGGTCTGAGGAACTACCTCTGTGAATGAGTGAGTGAGTGTAGTCTAGTACCTATATACATTTTTTTTTTTTTAATTTGGCTTCTAGTTGCACTGTCAATTAGTGCTGGTTTTGGTGGTGGTTTGTTGATGTTGAGTTGGATTTTCAAAAACACCTAGGTGAGTTAAGAACCTTGAACTTTCAATGAGACTTGGGGTCTTCGACCACTTAAGTGCTTTTGAAAATCCTAGTAGTGGACCTCTCTCCTCTAGGAACCCTGCTGAGATCATCAGCAACTCATTTAAGTTTAGTTAGAACAAATATTTTCTTGATGTGAAAAGATACCAGGAGGGATGGAACAAAATTATGGGCCTGATGTGCTCTTGCTCATTCCAGCTTCATGGAATCTGACTTCAAAGAGGTTACTCTGGCTCGACATTAGCATGAGAGAAGAATCTGATTATATAGCTGATTAAGGGGTCAGATTTTATACATCTCAAATCCTGGAAGGGTAATATTTTTAATGCATGAATTAGGAAGATATGATGTAGAATAGAGCAGCTATAAGTAAACCCTGAACATTTAGTAGAAAAATGAGGTTTGGGATGCATAAAACATCTCTGTTTAGGCAAGTTCAAACTAATTTTATGAACTGTTCACCCAGCTCTACTTTCTGTTTCTATCTCATTTTGTTTACCAGCTAAAAACAAATATAGCAGATATCAGTAGACCTTGAAAAATACATTAAAATTGTGCCCATGGTTCCTCCTTCTTTCCATATATCACAGCTAAATTGAAACACTGCTATATTTTTTGAGCTGACAGCTTTAAAGAAAAGATGACATGAAGTTGAAACTTTAAGAAACAATGTATTTTGGTTCTTTTTAAGAAGTTTCAGCAACAATGTACTCCAAGCTACAGTCCTAAGCACTGATAACAAAAGCCACCTTCAGACTCAAGAACCTATTTATGCCAAATCCCTTAACGCTGTGTGTTGCCTGTATCTGTAGATACTAATTAAAGTCATAAAACTCAGAGCACATATGGTCAAGAACATTCATAATGATTTCAGATTGAAAGTTGTTGTGATGGGGTGTTCACCCCACACCAGCCTTGAAGGAGTTAAGGTGGCTCGGAAGGGACTAATTAACTGTATACATGGGGGAAAGTCATGCTTGATTGATAAACCCTAATTGCAGATGAAGCCCAGCTGGGAGAAGGATTATAAAGGAAGTTGCAAGCAGAAGGGGATTGGGGGGCGGGGTACAGTGTGTGCGTGCATTCAGTTGCTCTCTGGGCACAGAGAAGAGAGTAGAAGGAAGCCCAGTGGGGAGCAAAAGTCCTGGGATCCTGTCCTTGATGGAAGGAGTTTGTCGGGAAGAAAACCTGTGAAAGGCAGAGTAGGAAGAAGCTCAGGCAAAGAGCAATGAGGTTTGAGACTGTAGGCATTGGCTGCTGATTATAGGGTCACTGAGCTGGAACCTGGAGCACCTACCAGTCACTGGGAAGTGTCACAGGACTGCTGAAGGTAGAATCTGAACAGTTGGTGTGGTGGGACATAGAAGGTGAAAATTACATAGTGACTTGGCTGGAGGGCTGAGTCCTGAAGAGAGAGCATCCCAAGTCCCAGAGAGTGAGAGGGGAGAGTGAGCAACGAAAGGAGGATGGGGGGGGGGCTAGATCAGAGGAATGCTGATCCCCAGACCAGCCACAAGGTACCCCCTTCCAGTGATGAGTGAACTAGGTTGCAGGTGTATTGTATTTTTATGAACTCTTATTTCTCTTCATTCCCCCTCTGTGGTTATGAATAGTACTTTAGTCCTCTACAAGATGGACAGTACCAAATTGTACTTTGGATATATTGGACTAAATTCTGCTCCATGGATAGCAATGCAAGAGTGACCAGCTCCAGGGATTACAATGGATTGAATCCTTCTTTCTACTGGTATATCTGACAATGAAATTAATCCCACAGATTTTTAGCTAGGTGGGCCCATGCTACAAAATAGGGCTTTGTGTTTGGCCCTCACCAAAACTTGATGGTATGTGGATCCAGTATTTTGATCAGGCCCATCCATAATCTAATGACCTTTCAAAATGTACAATTGAACACCAGCTTCAGAGAGAGACCTTGGCTGATGGTGTATTTAAATGTGGATTTCCAACCTACAACAGGAAAAGTAATTGCCTCCCTTAACCAAGTCAGCAAACAGCAGCTGTCCTAACAAAGAGCAATGCACAGGAACTGTTTGAAATCATTAGAAACAGTTGGTAGAACTGTCTCACAGTAGTTTGTTTATGGTGTCAATTTTATGGCATTGTTGTTGGTGTCAAGATAGCTTCTTGTTCAGAATCCTCTGTGGCTGGTGCCAACAGGAGCGCCGCCAGCTTTTCTGCTGCCCTAGGCAGCGGAAGGTCCCGCCACCAAAATACCGCAGCAGTAGCACAAATTGTAGCACCCTAGGCGACCGCCTAGGTCACCTAATGGGTTGCGCCAGCCCTGGGTGCCAATGTCTGTTTTTAAGGAAAATGTGCAAGGACACACTTTAGATTTCCTGGGTCAGTACCTTATCTTAAACTGAGCTACTGTAGGAAAGACAAGCCACCAACTGTATCTGTTGCTCTATGAGAAATACAAATTCATGTGGCGTGAGCTTTGTTGCACACTGCAGCTTGTGTGGAAGCTCTGACTCTATTAAAGTGTGTTGCCATTGCCTTCAATAGAGCCAGGATTTCACACTGTTTTGGGCCCTTGGTGACCAAGAGAGCGTGACCCAATGAGCAGCAAAGTGAGGGGTGGCTCCGCAGCTGGTGTAGACACATTGAAGTCAGTGGAATAGCGCTGATACCAGCTGATGAACTGAACCTGAAACTCATCATTCCTTTGTCATTTAGGGATGGCAGTGCCTGCTGAGCCCTTTCATAGCTGTTGCTCTTGTGTGTGGTAATGAGTACAAACTTCACTCCCTTTTAGAATAAATAAATTAAAATTAAAATATGTAAATGCTCCTGGAAATCCATATTTAAATGCACCATCAGCCTGGCCCCTCCTCTCAAAATCTGCCCTGCTTTTGTTGAAATGCTAGCAATTTAATGTCTTGCACACAACAGACACTATCTGCTCATCTTCTTTCTCCTGCCCTGCTGTGACAGGTTTGCAGTAAAAATGCAGCAAGAAAAACTGGTTGGATACCTCACATCTACTGGAACCTTTTCTTTTCCTGCTAAAATTATTTAGATGCATTCCTAACTTTAGCCAAATAGTTGGGATGTGCAAGTAAGGCCAAGGCCTGCTTCTGTCTAGAAGTAGCATTTGGTGGGTGATAAGAGCAGCTACCCACTCTGAGTGGGAAAGAGAATCCTTAAATCACAATGAGGAATGCCTCATAGAAAACCCATCCCTCCGTGGCAAGCTGACCCCGTCACCACTGAAACATTGTCACTGCATTTTTCACATTCTCACTTTAACTTATTGGATTTCTAAAAGTTGTATTGGACGATACCAAATACATACTAATTTGTATTACAGGAATGCCTACGGGTCCCAACTGAGATCAGGGTTGCATTTAAATTCTGTTCATACACATAGTAAGAGCCAGGCCCTGCCCTGAAGCGTCTACAGTCTAAACAGACAATGGGCGGTAGAAAGAGAAGGACGTTATTCCCATTTTGTAGATGGAAAACTGAGGCACAAAAATTAATAGACTTGCCCAAGGTCACAGAGATACAGTCCAATGCCTTAACTGCAGCTGAGAGGCAGATGCATGATCACAGACTACTCTTCACTCACACATCCACTCCCTGGGGCTTCTCTCCTGCCCCACAACTGTAGTCTCAAAAATGAGGTTATCACTTACATTGAAGACTTGTAACAAGCTACATGAGTACATCCACATGACGAATTACAAAACAATTCATGGCCCACAATCCCTTGCAGAGGACACTTCAACTATTTGGAAATCCAGGTGCTTGAAGTTGCTGTCTCTATTTTCTGTATCTCTGAGAGGTTAATTACCATCTATTCACAATCAATAATTAAATTAAACTACAGTGGAGTTATTTTGCATCACATCTTTCATACATACTTTTCTCCAAATGCTTTACACATTGTAGATTCAATTACAGAGTAGAGTTGGTACAATAATTATATACAAATGTTTTTCTCTGTGAATTTGAGCAATATTTTATGGAATAGTTGCTCATGGATAATGATTTTTTTCATTGCTTGGTCACCTGTATAAATACTTGATGTATATTCTTAGAATAACACTTGCTGTGAATATTGATATTTTTAAAAATCGTAAAATACTTTTTCATAACTTGGCTATCTCTGACAGATATTGAACCATGAAATTGTAGCAGGAAAGAGAAAATGAGAGGGATAGTCATTGGGATTTTCAGCTGAGGTGTGAGTTGAGGGAGAGTCAGTGAGACAGATAAATAAAGCAGAGATTTTTTCCGACAGCAGGAGCTGCAGTGGAGAAACTTGTCACCAGCAATGGTGAGATTTTGCAGAAGGACAGAAGAATCTATATTGCAAGATGAGTGGAACGACTAGGGAGGGGAGTATAGAGAGACAAATTCCATGACATAATCTTGAGGAAGATGTAATTTTTAATTGGATCCTGAAATGAAAAGCGCTAGTAGAATTTCCCAAGATGAGGAGTGATGTGGTTGTGCGCTTTTGAACATGTGGAAAGGCAGAGAACAGCAGTCTACACATGCAGAACAGCTAGTAATTAAGCAAGTCATAGAGAAAGAAATTGTACTAGTCAAGGTAGAAAGAGATGAAGGCATGTATGAGAGAGTCAAGGCGATTGCATTGGTGATGCAAAGAGAATTGTTCTATAATAGCATGCAGGAAGTAGAGCATAATACTTTGTTTTGCTTGCACTTCTTGAGTAATCCTAGAACATTCTGCTGTTAGTGATGGGAAGGTAAGTGCTGAGAAACTGGTTCATTTGGAGAGAGTTCGGCGTCCCATCCTGGTGCAATGCTGCAGTGGAGTCTAAGGCAATCAGGTAAAACAAAAGCTTACTTAATATTAGTGAAGAAAAAAGCTTACCTACCTTAACATCAGAGAAACAAAATCTGAATGGCTGACTCCAATAAATAGTTGCGTCTTTCTCTTTCTAGAATATGATCCTGCATGGGGCACAAATTTAATTCCAATAATAATAATTAGCATTTACATAATGCATTAGCTGTTGAAACACTGTACAAACATTGGGTCCATTGTCCCTGGTGTAACTCCAGTGACTTCCACAGAGTTACAGAAGGTATGAATTTGATCCAAGAAGTAATTTTAAGTGTACAGGTTATTGCTGGTGTTTGGGTTTTTGTGGTTGTTAGGCCCTGGGACAGCAGAGAAGGTTCAAAATATGTTTTGTCCTTTGGGATGAATTGGTTTGGACAAACTGCTCCTCAAAGCTCTTAAAAATGAGATTAAGGAGTGGTGGATAGAGGTTTTTATCCGTAATGGGGGACATATTCAATGACACAGATGGGAGTTAGACACCTGACTTGCATTGAATTTCAATGACAGTTATTCACCTAATTGCCTTTTATGCCTTTGACAACCTCCCCTATTGTGTTTATTTTGAGTACAGCTGGATGTACCTGGGAAAACATCTCCCGTAAGGAAATGTGGTCTCTTTTTGGGAGCCTGAGCTGATCGGGTTTCAAGGTTGGGCTGAGCATAGTTAAAGCTAGAGAATCGCCCAATGGAAATGATATGTATTTTTAACAGGCTGTATTGCTTCAATATGTCTTGGGAAAACTTCTATTCTCTTCTTAATGAAACTAAGTAAGGGCCCAAAGCTGAAAGGTGCTAAGCCTGACTTACTCGGGAATTGAAGGATGCTCAGGACCTCAAAGGAGATGCTCATCACCTTGTAGAATCAGGGCTTAAAGCTAGAAAGCCCTTTTATGTGATTCCCTATGCCACTTCTGTTTCTCTGCCACAGTCGCTAGTCTGGCCTCAGGCTTCTCTTACACACCAAAGGAGGAGAGAAATTACTTTCTGAACAGGCAGTGATGCAGTGAGCTTGCTCTGAATGTCACCTAATGCATCAACCACTTTGTAGCTTCTCACGCATGGATCAGTTTACACTGCCCACAGGCTTAGTGGCAGAATTTTTTGCCATTTCTTAGGGGACTCATTCTTCATGGCAAGCCTAATGAGCACTTTCAGGCTAGTGATGATGAAGTGGGAGCCTAAGGAGCCAGCCTGCAGAGCTTGGCTTACGAGCATTCAGCTCTCTGCGACCAGGTCACTCCAGCTCTCACACTGACGGAATATTCACAATGCTCTCCCCCCACATGAAAATACAAAAATACTTACCAGCCATGGCATCACACTGGTGATTTTCAGATAACAGATTAGTAAGCCACTAACATAAAGCAACATATATGCTCCATCAGTTGATGTACCATGTACCTTATAGGTTTCAGAGTAGCAGCCGTGTTAGTCTGTATCCGCAAAAAGAACAGGAGTACTTGTGGCACCTTAGAGACTAACAAATTTATTAGAGCATAAGCTTTCGTGGGCTACAACCCACTTCTTCGGATGCATATGTACCTGATATACCATGTTCCAGTGGGATGTCAGCACTTCAAAGGAATGCCTGTGTTCTGCTACAGAAAGGAGGCTGGAACAGAACCCAATAATAAAAGGGTTAAAGAATGACTACTTTTATTCAAAACAATGGATGAAGGAGCAGTTGTACTTGCACTATACATTTAGGTGTGTGTTGCACTGGCGTGTAAGGGAATACTGTGCAGATTGGTATGCTGTGGCTAGAAGAATATGCATGTGAAAGAGAACCTATGAGATGAGGGAGCCTTACTATGACTAACCAAGCTTGTTCATGAATAAAAGTGGGGTGAGCATCCAAGGAGGTGTGCTATATACTATGTGACAGACCCAGACCAGTGGGGTACAGGAGTCTAGTAGAGGGCAAATATACTGGTCACTGGATGAGTAGTTTTCTGTTCCCCTGAGTGACCAGAGCAGGGGCTGCACTAGAGTAATCAGGAACCTGCTAGAACCAGTTAAGGCAGGCAGGCTAATTAGGACACCTGGAGCCAATTAAGAAGAAGCTGCTAGAAACAATTAAGGCAGGCTAATCAAGGCACCTGGGTTTTAAAAGGAGCTCACTTCAGTTTGTGGTGCGAGTGTGAGGAGCTGGGAGCAAGAGGCGCAAGGAGCTGAGAGTGAGAGGGTGTGCTGCTGGAGGACTGAGGAACACAAGTGTTATCAGACACCAGGAGGAAGGTCCTGTGGTGAGAATAAGGAAGGTGTTTGGAGGAGGCCATGGGGAAGTAGCCCAGGGAGTTGTAGCTGTCATGCAGCTGTTACAGGAGGCACTATAGACAGCTGCAGCCCACAGGGCCATGGGCTGGAACCCGGAGTAGAGGGCGGGCCCGGGTTCCCCCCAAACCTCCCATTTGACCTGGACTGTGGGTTCTTCCAGAGGGGAAGGTCTCTGGGCTGTTCCTCAACCCACATGGTGAATCTCTGAGGCAAGAAAATCCGCCAATAAGCGCAGGACCCACCAAGATAGAGGAGGAACTTTGTCACAACATGCATAGGGAGGACGGCTCATGCCCTATGACACTCCTGTGTGCCTCCACAGTGTGCTCCCTGGTTGGAGAATGCCAGAATCTTTCATGCTCCTATACTCACAATAATGGAATTCAGTTAATTCCCTGTGGTAGCTGAAGGATCCAGAATGTAGACAGGCTCCATCACTTTCCTTTTGTCCCAAGGTGCTAATCTACTATGTAATCTATTTCCACATCTCATCCATCATGTAAATGAAATGTGGAACAGCCCCATGTTTCTTCAGGAGGCTATTAGACTGCTAAGGCAAGTATTTCAGACTTGATTAGATTAAGTATGTATACATGGACCTCAGATTACAAATGTACTCTTCACTTTACTTTTAACTTGAATGTAGAGAAACCTGATGGACCATCATCAGTGATGAAAAGAATCCCCTTAAAAATATTACGCAGCATTCTCACTAGGCCTGACATCATAAGGTCACTAACGTGGTATAGTAATGCTGCTGTGTCAATATTTCTACTTACTTTTATTTTCAGGGGCTTATAAATCTCTGATTAAAAAATAATTTCTCTGAGCTGACACCTGGTAGGCAAGGTTTTGTGTGAAATTTGTTAAGTGTTGGTTTCAGTTTAAATAGTTTTTTTGTAATTTCCAATATATTTTTTTAATTATCTCAGGCAAAAAAAAATAACAAACAGTTAAACGATACTTTCAACTTAGCAGGCTAAAGGATAAATGTTAGGACTCAGTTCTGGGGAACTTTACTGATGGGGGAGCTGTCGTTATTTTTGTGAAGACTAAGCTGAGATGGAACAATTTGTGAGCGTGAGGAAGAGCTTTCAGGATCTGACCCTAAATTAATGTGCTGATCATCTCCTGCAAGGTCCTGATGGTCTTCAACTCTCGCTGAAGCCATAGTTGAACCCCTTCCTGTTTAACTATCCAGTTCCTATTGGGTGGTGTGCATATGTCCAATTTGTGAGGGTTTTTAAACTAGTTCTGGGTATGTTTGCAAGAAGATAATATGCTTTTTCTGCTTGTCCATATATTGTTTCTGTGCAAATTGACAGATGCCACATGCTGGTACACATTTGGATATTCAATGTCACAATTAATTATGCATAAGGAGAAAAAATATGCAGACTTTTGGCTAAGTGTTGAAAATCCCTGTAAGCCGTTTTTATGGTATTGCGCAAGCATGCAACTGCCAAAAGTAGTTCTGTAATATATAGAAATATTTAGTGCATTTTATATTACTTGATTATGCAGGTACTGGGTCGCTCCTCTCCCCACCCCCAATGTGCTTTTCGAGTGGCATCTTTAAGACCAATTATTCTCTATCATTATTGCCTGCAGGAAATCGGTCTTGCATTTCCCCACTGTAGAAATAATCAGCAGTAACTATGCAATATCAAGCTGCTACCTTTTTAATGAGCTAAGCAGCATAACCACTGATTTATGGTAACTTCCCATGTGACAATCAAAATACATTAACTTTTATTTTTAATAAAGGCAATACAAAAACACCAGAATTACAGTACAGATAGAGAATAATCATAAGCATATGTGTGAATGAATTAACATCGCCTGTTAATTTTAAAACTGTTGATTAGCATTCATACAGTCATAATTTTTTTTTAACTTGAGCCTTTAATTGGAGTGTTACCTGCCAATGTTTTTATAGGTGGGGTGGGGCCACTGGATACAATTTTTAAAAGTGGCTAAGTCCCATTTTCAAAAGTACCATGTAGACTAAGGAACCTCAGTCATGCAGGGCCAGACTTGCAAAAGTATTTAGGCACCTGATTGATGCAGGAAGGTGCCTAGGTGCTTTTGAAAATCCCCTTAACTCTTTTTGAAATCAATAGGCGTTACACGTTTTTTGGAAAGCCGACTAAACACCTAGCTGCCTCATTAGGCACCTAAATACCTTTGAGAAACTGGCCCTTAGTCGCTGTTTCGAAAATGGCCCTTGTAACCTTTATGCTGAAATTTTCCCAATTAATATCAAGTTGTTAACGATATTAGTGCAATAAAACCCAACTTCATTTTCAGGTTTGAGCCTCTAGGTTGGTTACAGAAAATTTACTTAGTAGAGGACCACTAGGTGACACTTCGAATGATAAAACCAAACATTTTTTAATAAGGAAAGTGATTAGTTAAGCAAACAGGCATGCAGTTGCCATGTATACAACACTAAAATTATACTTACACTCAAAGATGAAATAGTATATCAATGGGTCATCAGTCCCCTGCCAACAGTTTTATAATCCTGGAATTTAATGGCTCCCTTTTCATGTTAATTGGAGCTCCCCTGCAATTTATGAAAACTGTTCCTTTTATAATTTATTATAATACTAATTAACATTAAACTGCCCTTACCATAAATATATTTCCACCTCCTCATTGACTCTGTTCATTACACATTATTTAAATAAACACCTAAACCAATATCCTTCCCATACTATCAATGTAGATAGCATTTTAATAACATTCACAGTTCTTAAAAACACTCATTAAAAACCTGCAACAACCAGTTACAGCCATAACCTAACCTTGGGTCACATCCTTACTAACTTCAATTTTCTTACTCTATCCTTATTCTTACATCTTTCTCTATCCAATGTATCAGTTTCTCACACTTGCAAGCTCCGTTTCTGATACTCCTCTACACTTAGGCCCAACTCCTAATTTCTATTTAATATAGGCTACAGATTTAGGCTTCTAAGTTACTTAGGTAATCTTAAAATTTCCCCCACTATGTCAACTCTATAACTTGTTCTTTAACATATACCTTAAGGGCAAGATTAAAAAAAAATGGGTGCCTAAAGTTAGCCTTCTAAATTTAGGCTTTAAAATAAGTTGACCTTATTTTCAAATATTCTAAGTCAGTAGTTCCCAGACCTTTTACTAGGACAATCCACCAACTGCTTTTTGTCTCTGACCCAGGACCCTCCCCCCAGCACTGGCACTGCAATCCCAGTCCAGTGCCAAGGGGAGATCCCCCGAGGCAGGGACTGGAGAAAGAGCCTGTCCCACATTCACAGTTGTGCCTGCTATCCTGAGGCGCTGAGCCCAGCTCCCCATCCTGGGTGTTGCGACCTGGCACACAGGGTTGCAGCACTATTTAGGCTTAGTCCAGCTCCCACACTGGGCCAAACCTGAGTGGCACTGTGATCCTGCGTACTAGGTCACAACACCTGGAGTGGGGCGCTGGGCTCAGCCCCATGGGACGGGAGCTACTGCTGTGGAGCAAGTGCAGGTTGGGCTCACTCTCCAGCCCCCCACATCCAGGGCCTCCCCCGAAACTGGGCCTGTGAAAATGTATGTTTGCCTAGGCCAGGACCCAGTGGTGGATTAATTTGGCCCTGGATGTGGCCACCCACTGTCTGTTTCCCAAATGGTAGGTCCCAACCAATGTTCTAAGTAGTTGGTAGCTCCCACTGAAGTCCGCACCTTTGAAAATCAGGTCATTTTTCTTGAAGTCTAAATAAAAGAATTTAGGAGCTCACCCCCCCCACACACACCCCTTTTTAGATAATCATACCCTAATAACTTTCCAACACTAACGTCTGTCTGAGGAACGATAAGCTTTCACCCAAAAGCAGACTGTCCCCCCACCCTTCTCCCCACTGTAAAGTTGGACGTTTGCTATCTTAGGAGGTCTTGACACAAAATACAAGTACAGCTGAAAATGTAAAATTCAGTAAAGACCATCTTAAAAAAACATCCTAAACAATAATTCAGTTTACAGGTCTCTTAATGCAGACCTACAGTAGAATACTCAGTTCCCACACTTTATCATTCCATTCCATGGTAGCACATGCTATAGCATATTGGCTCCTTGAACATAACCTAGCAAGAAAAATCTTCAGACCTTGAAACAATGGAAACAAAATTCTCAACACTTTTTTTTTTTTTTTTTTTTGTCAATTTGTGTACCTAGGAAATTCCATTAAGGCTTTCACACAAATCTGTTCTGTTTAGTCCTGCCAATACACACTTTAAAATGCCTCTGACTATACAATAAGCTGCGATAATACACAACAAACTGTCTATATGATATGATAGACTGCAGTAATTCCAACCATGATATCCACCATCTCACACTCCCGTGAGATTTCATTTTCATCTTTGCTAATGCTACTAGAAATAATGTGCATAAATCCTGAAGTTCAAAGCAAGCATAAATCCAGGTGAACTCTGTGGTAGTTTTGACTGCATTAGGACTCAGCTTCCCATTATATTCCTACAACAGATGAACCATAAACCTCATCATTTGACTTCCAGTCACGTGGTCTCATCAATTATTAAGACTCTTTAGGGGAAGGGCTATCTCTGTTTTAACAAATGATGAAACTGATGTATAGAGAGTTTAAAGGGCCACATTAACTTATTAACAATTTTCATCTTTTTAAAAGTTCCTTTAAGAAGTGTAACAGTTACTTTTGGGTACTATGCCTGCCCTTTGGTGACCCTAACAAATTTTGTAGTTTTAACAATTGCATCGAGACTGTACATAAACTGCTGTCAAATACCCTATTGAACAAACTGAAAAGCTTTCAAAGATTCTCAAACCTCATTGCACCTCGACCACCTTCTGACAACAAAAATTACTACACGACCCCCACAGGGGGGACCGAAGCCTGAGCACAGCTGAGCCCCGCCGCCCCATGCTGGGGGCCAAAGCCCAATAACTTCAGCCCTCAGGCCTGTATCCTGAGCCCCGGGCAGCGGGGCCCGGGCTTTGGCCTCGGCCCTGGGCCCCAGCCAGTTTCATGCCAGCCCTAGTGACCCCATTAAAACAGGGTCACGACCTGTGTTCCCTCTAACCTGCGCAGTGGCGTGGCTGCCCAGGAGTGAATCAAGTGCTGTGCACTTGATTAGCAAAGTCGCGCATGGTGGCATGTGTTCAGGTGCCCCTCTCCCCCACTGCTCTGCAGCCGGGTTGCTCCTGCCCTCTGCCTTGGAGCCCCGGCCAGCTGCTTCCGGGACCCTCCTGCTCCTGCAGAGCAGGGGGAGGGGGTTAATGTCAGGGTGTCCCCCATGACTCCCCCTGCCCATGTGCCCCATCTCCACAGAGTGGGGGGGAGGGGACAGGGCTCAGGAGCAGGAGAGCTCAGCTACTGCAGTCTGAGCCTTGTGGTGTGAGTGCCTAAAAGAGACAGTGAATAGTCTCTCATAACTTCCCCAGCAGCCAGCATGCGCGTGCGCGCACACACACAGTCTCTGTGTCTCTCATACACACACAGTCTCTGTGTGTGTCTCTCTCTCTCTCTCTCTCACACACACACACACACTGTGTCTGACACGCTCACCTCCCAACACATACTTTGTTTTTACTGGTGGTGCACATCTGCACATTACTTCGATATTGGTGCACATAATAAAATTCATTCTGCGCATGGATGGAAAAAATTAGAGGGAACATTGGTCACAACCCACTTTGGGGTCCCAACCCACAGGTTGAGAACCGCTGGATTAGAGAAAGTAAATTTTCTCTAATCATTCAGTTATAATGTATCAGGAGTTACTTGTAACAATAGTAGACAACAAAAAGAACAGGAGTACTTGTGGCACCTTAGAGTCTAAAGAATTTATTTGAGCATAAGCTTTCGTGGGCTACAGCCCACTTCTTCGGATGCATATAGAGTGGAACATACAAGATATTTATACATACAGAGAACATGAAAAGGTGGGAGTAGCCATACCAACTGTAAGAGGCCAATCAATTGAGATGAGCTATCATCAGCAGGAGAGAGAAAAAAACCTTTGAAGTGATAATCAAGATTAGCATTATTTGAACCTAGTATTTTGCAGTTTTAAGTGATACTGCACTGTAATGTGCCAGCTCAGTGTCCTTTAATGGATACCACACTGAAAGAAATTGACTCCATTAAACTGAAGTACAGCCTTTTAATTCCCTTTGGTTGTGAGCGTTCACTTATCACTATCTCACAGCATCCTACATCCAAATCAAACCTGCCAGTTGCTTAGAGCTCTAGTTGTATTTAATTTAGTTAGTAGTAAAAAAAAAAGCACCTCGACTTTTCCCTCCCAATTGCAGACAGGTTCTTTTCAAGCGATGCTGAGTAGGCGTGTTTTCTTCTGACATGAAAGGGCAGTCAATTTGTAAGGGGGAACATTAAATTTAGGACACTTAGTTTGTATGACTGAAAGCCAAATGAGGGCAGAGAGGCAAGGATCTGACATAGAAATGTCAGTATATACAGCGTAAAGCAGGTCGTAATTCACCTTCTGTGTGTGTGTGTGTGTGTGTGTGTGTGTGCACGTACTCTAGCAGAAGCACTAAAGATATTGTCGATTAAAAGCAATTAATAATTTTCCAACAGTGGATAACACTGAGTTAACAGTTAAGGTTTACTGGGCTTTAGCATTTTCTTTTGCTGGAAAAATTCAGGTTTTCTCTTCTCCCCTTGGCCAAAGTTTTAAATGTGAAAAACACAAGGTGAGAATTTTCAGACTGGAACACGGGGGATCTGGGTTTGATTCCTGGCTTTGCCTCAGAGTTTCTTGACCTAGAGCAGGGATCGGCAACCTTTGGCATGTGGCCAGCCAGGGTAAGCACCCTGGGGGCTGCGGGAAGCGGCGGCCAGCACATCCCTCGGCCCGTGCCACTTCCCCCATTGGCCTGTGATGGCAAACCGCGGCCAGTAGGAGCCGCGATCGGCCAAACCTGTGGACGTGGCAGGTAAACAAACTGGTCCGGCCCGCCAGGGTGCTTACCCTGGCTGGCCACGTGCCAAAGGTTGCTGATCCCTGACCTAGAGCAAATCATTTAATTCATGTCCCAGCTTTCCTTCTGTAATAGAATGGAGGAAAAGGAGGCATTATTTATCCCTTTCTCAGTCTTCTCTATTTCGATTGTAATCTCTTTGGAGTAAGGACCTGTAAGTGCAATGCCTAGCTTCTTGGAGTCTCCACATGCTGCTGTAATTCAAATAACTCAACTGTGAGGTCTATTTTCCTCTTAGTCTGCTTGCATGATCACCATTAACACTGAGTAAATTAGGCACATATACAGAGGAGGGAAGAATAGGTCCTTCAGACTTCAGACACCCCAGGAGAGGATTGCATTAGTCATTTAACAGAGGAAACAGAAGGCTATGTGTTTAAATAAGGGAAGATCGACAATGCCGCAGGGGAGCAGTTATGGCTTGTCACCTTTAGATAACCAGATAAGTGATAGTGGTCTAGTGTAGGAAAGATAGAAGGGTCTTAAGGAAGTTCTGCCTTCCAAGATCTGTACTCCAAAGACTGGCACTCTACCACGCCTTTGGGAGTAGTGGAACTGAGCACTTGCATGGGAGATCATCTCCATGGTGGAATTCAGCACCAGTGCAGAGGTCTATGCATTATTTAACTCCTCTTATGCCCTCAAGGGAAACAGTGCATGCATATGGGACTTAAGTGCATAAGCTCTATGCTGGGTCTCAGCCTGGGTGAAAATTTCACCTTGTGAATTTAGTACAGGTTCAAAATGCTGGACTGGTAGCTCTTCACACTGGAGTCCTGTCTTCACCCAGACAACAGAGAGAATGCAGCCAGCAGCAGTTCAAGGATCCCCTGCCTCTCCCCAATCAATTGGCTTAGTGCTCTCATGCGGAGATCACCTCCAACAATGAGAATCTAGGTCAGTCTTCCTGACCACTCTCTCTTCGCCCTCTCTGCTGAAACTGCCAACAAGGAAGGAAGTTAATACCAGTATAGTGATTTTCCCCCACCTACATGTGGACTGTGAAGCATGCTTCTGTTCTAGCCAAAACTTACAAATCCTTAAAAATAACTATTTTGGTAGTACTTAGAGGCCCCAATTGAGAGCAAGGCCCCGTTCTGCTAGGTGCTGTACATACACATAGTAGGAGACCGTCCCAGCCCCAATTTACTGTCTAAATAGACAAGGCAGACAAGGACTGGGAGAAAGGAAGTATTGTCCCCATTTTACACATGGGGACCTGAGGCACAGAGAGAGTGCGCCTTGCCCAGGGTTACACAGGAAGTTTGTGGCAGAACCATGGACCTGAACTCAGGTCTTCTGAGTGCCAGTCCAGTGCAATATCAGAGCTCCTTTGTAGCTTGAGAGCTAGCTAGTGAAAAGGGCAGGAGAGACAGCAGCAGATTTTGAAGTATGTGCTGAGCACAGGCACCATCTTTGAGTTGCTGGGGGCAGGTGCTTGACCCCCACTCCATCCCTTCCCCCAAGCTCCCACCCCTGCCCTGCCTCTTCCCACCCCGTTCTGCCCACTCCCCAAAGCACGCCCCACCCTCACTCCTCCCCCTCTTCCCCAGTTCCTCCTGCATGCCGCTGAACAGCTCATCACTGGAGGGCGGGAGGCGCTGAGGAGTATCTGATTGTCCGGGTCTGCTGGCAGGTGGGAGGTGCTGGGGGAGGAGCTGATCTAGGGGCTGCCAGTGGGTGCTGAGCACCCACTATTTTTTCCCCAGGGGTACTCCAGCCCCAGAGCACCCCCAGAGTTGGTGCTTCTGGTGCTAAGAGTTAGAGACCTGTTCTACCTATTACCTGGGATGGCTCCCCAAATTATCTGATTAGGTTTCAGGGGCCTCACAAGTCCTTGGGATAATCAGCATTCTACCGAATAAGGGTGGAAGAATTCAGACTGCAGTTTTGATGTATGAGGACAGAAAACATTAAAGAAATTATACACACCAACACTCTGTTTGGCATGGACTGTTTCTTTCCCCATGATTGATTTGAAATGGTGTCTTGTAATTTATTCATGCAAGGAAACTATGATGGATGATGTAAATTATTCTGTTTTTCCCTTTTGACTTAAATAATAATTGCCAATATCTCAGGGCAGTATGGAACTATACGGATAAGACAATATTCTGCATAGTGTTGTAAATTGTGGGTGTGGGGCGGTTAAGGAGATGGCAGTTGGGAAAGAAAAGCTCACTATTGAGCAAGGATCTCCTCCTGAAGGAGTGAAAATGTTAGTTTAAGAAAATTATTTGCCCCCAATATGTTAAATCTGTACGTTATGGGGGGGATGATATCAAATGCACATTAAAATAAAAGATGATCAAATTTAGACTCCAGTGGTCCTATTTCAACCTTTAGTTCATTGCAAGAAATTCAAAATTGGTGGGTTTGATTTTGAAAATACAAGTTTTGGAATAAAACCATGTTTCCTAAGGCTATCTTTTCTGCAGCTCACTAGGGAGGGAGGTTTAGGAATAAAATTAAGAACTGGAAAATAGAATATAAAACAACAAAGAGACAACCACTCTGTATCTTACTGCACCCTAGTTCATCCTGGGTATAAACCAGCTGTCTGCAGCGGTTACACCAATGACGAATTTGTCCCATTACATACTACAAATGACATGTATTTATCTTATTTCTAAGGAACCATTTCCAAGCACCATGTTGTATGATGTACAAATAATAACAGTAGCACTTCAAGGTTCCAGCAGTGATCCCATTATGTCAGTCACTCTACGCACATACAATAAGATTCCCTGCTCCAAAGAATTTACAATCTAAATAGACAAGACAGACAAAAGATGGGAGGAAAGAAGCATTGTTAATCCCCATTTTATAGATAGGAGAGTGAGGCACTGAGGGATTAATTGATGTGCCCAGGTTCATAGAATCATAGAATATCAGGGTTGGAAGGGACCTCAGGAGGTCATCTAGTCCAACCCCCTGCTCAAAGCAGGACCAATTCCCAACTAAATCTTCCCAGCCAGGGCTTTGTCAAGCCTGACCTTAAAAACCTCTAAGGAAGGAGATTCCACCACCTCCCTAGGTAACCCATTCCAGTGCTTCACCACCCTCCTGGTGAAAAAGTTTTTCCTAATATCCAACCTAAACCTCCCCCACTGCAACTTGAGACCATTACTCCTTATTCTGTCATCAGGTATCACTGAGAACAGTCTAGATCCATCCTCTTTGGAACCCCCTATGGTTGGTAGTTGAAAGCAGCTATCAAATCCCCCCCCTCATTCTTCTCTTCTGCAGACTAAACAATCCCAGTTCCCTCAGCCTCTCCTCATAAGTCATGTGCTCCAGCCCCCTAATCACTTTTGTTGCCCTCCGCTGGACTCTTTCCAATTTTTCCACATCCTTCTTGTAGTGTGGGGCCCAAAACTGGACACAGTACTCCAGATAAGGCCTCACCAATGTCGAATAGAGGGGAATGATCACGTCCCTCTATCTGATGGCAATGCCCCTACTTATACAGCCCAAAATGCCGTTAGCCGTCTTGGCAACAAGGGCACACTGTTGACTCATATCCAGCTTCTCGTCCACTGTAACCCCTAGGTCCTTTTCTGCAGAACTGCTTCCTAGCCATTCGGTCCCTAGTCTGTAACAGTGCATGGGATTCTTCCGTCCTAAGTGCAGGACTCTGCACTTGTCCTTGTTGAACCTCATCAGGTTTCTTTTGGCCCAATCCTCTAATTTGTCTAGGTAGTCTATGGTAGAGCTAGGATTTGAACCCATATCTCCTGAGTCCCCTTCCAGGGTCTTAACCCAAGATTAGCCTTAGTCTCTGATTGTATTCTGACATCATATGTTCCCAAGGGGAGCCAGGGAAGGACATGCTATAGGTTCATAGTGCTTCCTCAAGCTAAAGCTTCTTCCTAAACACTCATTCTCTGTGAACATCTACTCCTAGGATACTTGTCCAACTTCAGGTTTTAACATAGCAGGTTATATGTGTATGTTTCATAGGACAGTGTTTTGGACTGCAAATCTTTCATCCATACTCCAAGCAAAATGTTGTCTCTGGACGGGCATAGGTACGAGAGTAGCTCGGGTTCTTTCATTTTGGTTTGTCATGAAACTTGTCATTTGGTATGCCAAACAAGTCAACGTGCATAACCCTGAAACTGAGGAAGTTCATCCAAACCCATGCATGTTGAGATGGTTCTATTATTTCCCACTGCTCTACTGGTCAGATAGCTGATGAGTTGATGATCCTCTCCATCCCCTGTGTCTCTGTTACTCAAAGCATCAATGGCACTAAGATTCTCATTTTCCTTCCTTACTGCCCACCACCCTTCCAAGTGACCTAAAGAGTCCATTGCTACTGCCACTGAGCACAGGTCCAGTAGCTTAGAAATTTACTCTCACTGCAGCAATCTACCAAAGGCACCACCATGTCATCCTGACTTGCTCATTCAAGGCACTTCTTAATTTACCACGTTGTCCTCTGCGGGGGCTGCCAGGTCATTATCAGAGGTGGGGGTTGTCAGGGAAGTAATGGCTTTTCAACCCAGTGCCGCTGCTGTTGAAATGGGCTGCATGCTGAGTCACAAGAGCAAATGACCTTACCTACAAGAGCCAGGTAGAGAACTGAAGTGCTGTGAGGGATCTATAATAAGGAAGAAGATAAAATTAAAATACCTTTTAATGCTTTTGGCTGAAGCACTGCCTCAGGTGCCCAAAAGACAGAACTGTAGCTGTCTTAGAAGAAGCTGTCTGTCAGCTAGGAAATGGATATTGTTACTGCTGCTACTCATGGAACAAAGAAAGCCATCGGAGAATCATAGTATGTGTTTGGGGTTTGGGGGGAAGGACATAGGAATTAAGGGAAAGAGGCAAAATTCTTCATATACTCCCTGACTACCTATAATATCCAGAATCACTGTCTGTGATGTGAAGGGTCCCTTTGGCCCAATTCTAAGGGCCAATTTACCAGACTCCAACATGTAAAAGAAAAATCCATGTTCAAATGCCTAATCTGTCTGTGCCATGAAAACAGAGTGCCTCCTAACAAAAATACACCAAAATTGTCTATAATAACAGTATAGAAATAGACTGTAAAACCACTAATGATTTATGGGGAACCTATTCTTATGCTAGTGCAGAAAACGTGCATATACTTTTACAGTAATCAGCACACACCATGAGTTTCCCATAGTACCTGCAAACTGCTCAAGCTGATTAGCACAAAATTTAATTTGTGCTAATCAGCTCGAGGCGAGGGGAACACAAAATTAGCTTGATATGTTAATTTTGCATTTTTGCAGCAATGCCCAATTTGCCTAACCCTGCTAGACCAATTTTATATATGTGGAGTGTGTGTGTATGTGTTGTCTCAAATAGAAGTACCATGCTATGAGATGTTTCCACTTTTCCTTTGTATTAGAGGCAATCCTTCCTCGTGTCTCACATTTAAAGTATCATGCTTTCTTTTAGCTACAGTCTGCTGATGGTACTAATGTTTAGTGACAGTTACTCAGTACTAATGATCACCTTTGGGGATTTTCAGAGTGCTTGCTTCTTTCTGGTCATTGGTGAAATGTAATCAATAAATCTGCCAGCCGTGCTTTTCATGTTGCCTTTCCTGTTGGAATTGAATGAGCACCACTATTAATGATTTGTGATGGAGTCCCCTTCCCACCAAAAGTGATCCCGTATGGGAATAATGCCAGTTAAATTGATCTATGAAACGTGTTGTAAAATGGTAAATAAATGAAGGGGAAACAAATGAGTATTACTTACCTTGGGGCTGTCCCGGGATGTAATTCTTGCCTTAAAGGAGGAAGGAATAAAACTTATTTTTAAAAGAGCTGTTCCAGCTTTTTTTCCTTTGCTTTTTCCTTTTCTGTTGAGTTGTTCCAGTCTGTGTCTCTCTCTTTCTAACTCCTGCCAATACACAGAGGAGATATTTTCAATTGTTGTATTCAGCAGCTAGGTATGCACATTTTTCATTTAAAAAAGAAAGAAGCTTCCATTTGTTTTCTCTGTAAGTGAGCTCTGTAAGAATGTCTTCTGTCTTTATTATAACATAAGAGTGTTAGCAATTAAGAGTGAAAAGTAAACCATGTGTGATTTTTCATGTCAGTTCATTATATAAATCACTGTACCTAGTAAACTGACATTTATTTTTAATTATTGATTAGAACAGTAATTTTCCAACCTTCTGACATCAAGTAATAAACAACATTTAGTCAGATGCCAAATGGCTTTCTAGAAATGAGTGTACTGTGCCTGTGATTAAAGCATTATTTACTTTGGGTCAGATCCTAAAAAGAGCCATGTACTCGCTACTCCCATGAGAAGTTAATTTTGTCTTCAAATGTCAGTAGGCGTTAAGGGAGCTCAACAGTCAGAAGAATGGGTCCTTATTTATGTGTTAATATGCCATCTAATTCCAGTTTTGCTTCTATTTGTGTTTCAATGCTGAGGGGCAAAGGTTAGATGCATCTTCTGCTATCCTCTTGCTGCATTAGGAGGAGACTGTCTGCATATATGTACTTGTAACCCCCAGGCAAACAGGCTCCAATAATTTTAACGACACATATGGTTTCAGCCCCTTGATTTGTTTACTCTACTGCTTCTTTGGTTCATAAATGGTAGAGAGGAAAGGCCATGCCCTTGTGTAATTAATTAGACTCTTTAAGGGTTAAACCTGTTAAAAGTCTGATTTCTGCAACTAAATCCAAATGTCAAAAGTTGTTAAACTTGAATAAATCATGATTTTAAAAAAAATCCCCATGTGGCTGGCCACCATCTTACCTTGACTGATTGCTGCTGATGTTACACCCTGGACAATCAGAAGACAATTGACTCATATATTCAATTATGCTTTCAACCAGCTTCCTAATAAAAAGCTTTCAAAAGGCCTTTTAGCATCTCTCTCCCCCTAATAGCAAAGAATCCATTTGGAGCTTCTGGCTCTTGTAGATTATTGCAGATCCTGCATGAAGCAACATGCATTGGAGATGTCTGCTCATTTGAATTAGAAATATGTATCTAGGCCCTGATCTGGCAAAGATTTACATACGTGTGTAACTTTACACACTGTTGTTAGTATCATCGATTTAATGGGACTATTCTCAGTGCATTAATTTAGAAATGTGCATAAGTCTTTCAAGGATCCACTCTTTAGCTTGTTTAGTTTTTTACTTTTACCACCAACGTAGGAAGCGGGAAAGGTGACTTTGTGCTGCCTTTATGATACCCTTATCCTGGTGCCTGGCCAAGACCTCAAGGTAAATTAGAACTGTTTTAAAAATTAGATTTATTGACATAATCCTCCCATAAAGAGATCATTTTAATTCTACAAATGAAAATATTTTAACCGAGACGTCTGTGAAATCATTTTAAAATAATCCATTGAGGTAATGCAGCCCCAAATTTAACCAAAAATTCAACCTGAGAAGCAGATGGCCCTATGTATGAGGAAATCTTCACTTAAATTTAACTATAGTGATCAATAATAGGCTCCCTTATGAAATATATAACATCTGTGTGTTCTAAAGCCCTCATCACTGCAGTATATAGGTGTGTCTGAGTATGTTTATAGCATATTCATGTAAATAACTTATTTGGTGGTTTTTAACAACTATTTGTATGGATATTTAATGCTAGTTGGGAAATGAGGATATTTTCCCTGTGAAAAACTTCAACTTTTTTTTCAGTTTTCCTCAAAAAACAAACCTATTTAATTTTTCAGTGAAAACTCCAACATTGTCAACAAAACCAAAAATATTTCACAAAAAAATATCCATTTAGTTGAAAAGCCATTTTCCGTTGGGGATGGGGGAGAGGAAAAAAGATGGTGGAGGGGGAGAGAGAATTGTCTTGTGGTTAGGACAATAGCCTACGACCTGGGCAACCTGGATTCAAGTCTCTACTCCCCCACAAACTTCCTGTGTGACCTTGGGAAAGTCTCTCTGCCTCAGTTACCTCACCTATGAAATGTAGTTAATAGAACTTCCCTATCTCACAGGAACATTGTGAGGACAGATATGTTTAAAAATGTGAGGTGCTCAGCTAGAAAATTTTAAACCAGCTCTAGCTGCCACATGCTACCTCCCTAACCGAACCCTGTAAGGAACAGAGGATATCCTTAATCAGCCGTTTTAACAGCAAAAACAGTTATAAAAAAACAGTGTTTGACTTTCAGCAGTGAATTATGCTACAAAGCACTGTATCTAACAATCTGACGTGATGGCATCTACTTTAACACAGTAGTAGCTAGGTGCTGACAGAACACTTAGATCCACTGGAAGATTTGCCATTAATTATATGAAGAGCAAATTATTTGAAAACAAATCTTCCAGCTGGCTCTAAATACCCTGTCAGATATGACGGTGCTATAAAAAGGCTTTAGATAGAGAGCATATAACTTTTCTGAGACTTTCCATTCCTCACCTGGCACAGAGGTCCTTTTGAAAACATACGGTAGATTTCTAGGCCTCCAGGTAGAAACGTCCTTGTGTTTCTCCTGAGGATAATTGGTAAGAAAGCAAACATGCTCTGCTATGCTCGGGGTGTTTCTGAGCAGCAGAGAACTGCACAAGACCTCTATGGCAGGTATGTGATTGGCAGGTCTACTGGGGCACTCTTTTCTGTTTTGTCACATATCCTTTTTCTATGCAGGGATCAGTGTTGCCAACACTTAAGACTGGGCATAGCAATACTGAAGTCAAGGAGACTGCTCATGGTATTAACCTCTATGCTCAGTAGAAAGTGTTAAATTGCTGTCCCAGGGCCTGATTCTGTTATCATTTAAAACTCTTTTATTTTGTTTTTTATCATTCACATTTCAATCGTGGCATCCTTACTCATGTAAGTGGCACAATTAACTTCAGTTGTTCTACTCCCATGAGTAAGGGTTACTCATGTGGGTAAAGTTTGTTGGATCAGGCCTCTGCATTGGGTTTATTCCAAAGCACTTTACTTTGGTTTGCTTCATTTAAGGAGCCTTTAACACATGATAACGATTATAGCATTTGTGCAGACTGATAACACTTGCAATACTGCAAACCCCAAATTCAATATTTGTTTCAGTGTTGTTCCAGTTTTCAGTAATTGCACACACGCCAATGTATTTTGAATAGAATCCAACAACTTTTGCACCATGCAACTTGAGGAAATTTAGCAATTACAAAGCATTAAAGCTGAACAACTTATAACTTACACATGCCAAATTGACAGAAATCACTGCATGTATTTTATTATCAAACTGACACTTATTGTGTAATTAATAATTAGAACAGTAATTCCTCCAAGCTGCCTGCCACTACAAAGGGCTAAATTGTGTACTTCACGTCTCTGGAAGACTGTTCTTCTCATTGTTCTACATGAACAAACTGACTACTTAGTTAATGGACACTGGTGGTTGATTCTGTAGGAGACCTTACAAGCAGGGAAGGAGTGGCCATGACACCGAGTCTTAAAGATGAGGTGTAAAGTAGGAGGGCATATTTCAAACTAATTGTTCCCATCTGTACCTTGATGTATTGTTTTTTTTTTTCTTTTACTCCTATTAAAAGTTGAACTGAACTTTTCTTTAAGAATATAGCCTATCAACTGGATTGAGATGAAAAATTAAAAAAATGAACAATTTTAAAATACGTGGCCAGTCATCATTAATTCATTTGGTGCTAGTTATAGTACCATTAATCATGATTAATGTATTGGGTAATAATATAGACTTCCACTGAAAATCTGGTTTGCTTCTAATTTTATTTCAAGAAAAATAATTGGCTGCTTAAGACTTGACCTATTCTCCCTTGTTCCTCAGTCTTTTAGAAGTGATGGCCAGGGGAAAATGGATCACTCAGGTGGTTGGCAATGGCACATGGAGCTTTTTATTCCCTAGGTTACACATTGAATGTAGGCCACGGCAAAAGTGTTAATAGTCTAATGACTCTGTGAAATAATTTAGTGGTCTCAGTCCAGCTGCTGGCAAGCAGGTGTTCATGTCACAAAACTGCCTTATATTTGGCATCCTTGCTGGCAGTTGCAGCAGAGGGTTGAAGAATAAAATGCAGCATGGTAATAGAACTTACTTCCGGTCTGTTAAGATAGGCACTGCATGTCAGGGTTGATACACTCTGAGTGGAGGGCACAAGATTGAGAAGCTTGCATTGTTACTACCGAGAATGTGTCTTTTATGTGAGTAAAGGATTTCAGTTTCCATTGCTGTCAATCCAGTCCTTTTCATGAGCAGTATTATTTTCCTAAGTGATGGCCAATTTTATTGCAATATATGGTGTCACATGTATTTGCAGCAAAGAAGTTTTAAAATAAAGGCTGACTCTTTTGGCTTGGTGTGGTTTTGGAGTTTCATCTGGTGCTATCTTCCATCATAATGGAAACCATACATTTTAACATTGCTCTGCTGTTTGAGCCAGCAAGTTAAACTGGAACCTCTTCCCTAAGCATGCTGAAAATGAATCCAAGTTCTCAGTTGCCAGAAGCTGGGAATGGGCAACAGTGAATGGATCACTGGATGATTACCCGTTCTGTTCATTCCCTCTGGGGCACCTGGCATTGGCCACTGTCGGAAGACAGGATATTGGGCTAGATGGACCATTGGTCTGACCCAGTATGGCCGTTCTTATATTCTTATGTTCAGTTACTCTGCAGAGTATAAGCATGAAAGTTTCTGTCTCCTGATTAATTTTTGGTTGGATCTATGATTTTTTGGTTGTATTCCATATTTCAAATGTTTGTCTTTATTTGTTAGAAAATAAGTTTTTGTGTTGAAATGTATCTTTCTCCTAATAAGTTAATGTTTCTCTTTCCCCACCCCTCCCCCAACAAACACACTTCCATATGAAACGTATATATGCAAAGCTTTTTGTGTGTGATGTACATGGTTTGGGAGATTAAATATATTTAACAAGGGGTAATATCATCTGTGGAATACTGCAGTGCTCAATTGTCCCTCAGTTAAGATGGAGAACATTACAGAAGCTTTACCTGATCTCTGTTTTAGATACAGTGTATTACTAAAAGCTGAAAGCAAAACCAGAGTTCTGCTTGTGGACACTACTTATGTAGCGCCCCCTCTCTACCTGGTTACCTTCTTTAATGCCAGTCTGCTTACAGGTTTTGATGGACAGGTCTGGGTTCTTCTGGATCCCACCACCCACTCAGCAGGGTGTACCTTCTTTATTTTTTCCTATGAATTTATTTGGCGGTGCCTCCACCCCATCACTCCTTTCTGGCAGGGTCACCAGGGCAGCTTGGGAGGAAAATTCTAACCACAGGGTAATCCCCACTTACTTGCCACATAGTTGGAGACTTCCAAGAAATAACACAAACACATACAATGTATTCAATACAATAATTATATTAAACAGGAGACAAATATAACATAACAAGGTAAAACACTATTCTTAGGGTCACCGGTGCCCACGCTGATAATACCCGTGACTTTCCCCAGTCACGTGACCTGATGTAGCAAATGTAAGATCAGTGTCCCGTTGGTACGTGTGCTTTGTTGGGGCCCTTGACGACTTATGACCACAATATCTTCTCTGCAGTGGTTTAGCAGTGTGGCTGACTGGGTTCAGTACAGCCCAAAGGACTCACAAGTGGGAGAAGGTGGTAAGTCCCTCCACAGGTTTAATATGCAGCAGGTTATAAAATCCCCAAACCCTTACTCCCTGGCTTGAGGCACAGTTCAGGGAGTAGGGGGTCCCCAAAACAAATTCCCTGACTAACTAAAAGATGGTGCACTCACAAACTCCATGAATGATCCTCAGGTTCAGAGATGACTTGACTCTTCAGTCACTGCAGAGGGGCTGATCTCTGCTGGCAGGGATCCTCTTCAGGCAGGAGTCAGACTGCTTCTGGTCCCAGGATTTCCCCTCATCACAAAGGGGTGCAGGGCTCAAGGTGCAGGTTACACAACTGTACTAAAATCCAAACTGTAGTCTCCTACCCCAGTGTCCAGACACACTCACAGCAGGCAGCAGCCCTGGACTAGCAGCCAGAGCAGAGCTGACCAGGTGGTGACTGGTCTCACCTAGGGATCTGGAGGGCTAACTCAGCCTGGCTGGGGAAGTTTCCCAGCAAAACTCTACAAATCAGTGGAGAGGGAAAAGCCCAGCTGAGGGATCTTGCTTTCAGGTCCCTAGAGGCCAGTTCTCAGGGGGAACCCTGCATGCAGGCCTGGGATGCACCAGCTCCCCACGCAGCCAGTCCTGCCCTTGCCCTGGCCAGCTCCAGACTGACTCAAAAATGGCTTCTCCCCTTCCGTGAGCTCCCTGGGAAGGGGATCTCATTCCCTATTGGTTGCCGGGCAGACTCTGAGTCTGCCTTGGCTCTCCCTCTCTACCAGGGACAGTGTGCCCCTCCCTGAGCTGCCAGCAGACAGAGCCCCAGGAATCTAGGTAATCTCCTTGGGGGTTACACTTAAAAATAGAAAAAAAAAAATTAAAAGGAAGTGGGCTGCTTAAATCTTAGTCCAACCAACCCAGTAGGGAAGCGGTGTGGTTTTGTAGCATTAGTTCATTTAGTAATTAATATTTAATAACTTTCTGTGCCAATTGTATTTAAATGTTCTATCAGCAGGATTTTGACCCTGGAAAATTAACAAAGGTGCTGACATAGGGGATTGAATCACCCATATGAGTGAAAGATGCATTTTTCACATACCCCTCCTGGGGCCAGCTGTTCCTGAGCCACCGCCAAAAAAATACCCACCTAGGAAGGATGGTGCTGCCACCTTCCCCAGACCAGGGCAGCTTTAAACTCTGCCAAGGGTTTGATTCAGTAGGAGCCCCACTAATGGAAGATGCTTGGGAAGGGTGCTGAATCAGACATACCCTGTACCAATGGGAACCATAGGTAATGGCCTGAGGAGCCTAACTGATGTCACTCCCCATCAATACTCCTGTCCTATTAGGTTGAAAGAGCAGTGCGATGCTTCCTCTCCACTCAGAGTGCCCTGTGTCCTGCTCACTGCTTCTCCAGTACAAGTTGAGCTGGCTCAGGTTAAATGTGGTGTAGGTGGACTCAGCATGGGGAGAGTAAGATGGTTGCTTCCTTACTTCCCCCTCGCACATATGCACATCTCCAGCACCAGACTGGTCTCATTGTGACACTGGGTTGTGAGTGAGGCGTGAGAGCCCAGGATAAAAAATAACATTTCTTCCTTGTTATTGAAAATGTGTTTGGCGGGGGGGTCGACTTTTATTTGGTCCCTACACTACCACCACAACAACAACAACAACAAAAAGTAGTAGCTGCCACTGCTTAGATTAAATCCAAACTGCCTGTTAAACCTCTAATTATCAGCTTGCCTTGTGGGTAAAATGGTACTGTTCAATGATTGTTTTTTGTTCGCTTGTCAGCTGCAAAAAACATATTATCACGGTTTTTCAAACCAGCCAAAAGAACAGAAATTCTGTAAATTGCTTTCTAAACGTAGTTACTTTAGACCTAATACCTCTCTGCAGAGTGTCAGAAATTATATAATGCTATGTTGCATGCAAATTGTAGTTAATGTAGGTATGCCAATTATTTGTTTTACATTATGTAATTTTATTGAAACGATTTCCTTTGTCGCCACTTTGTATGTGGCTCAGTTTGACACATCCAAACTAGCATGTAAAAAATGCATTTTATCAAGGCACTGTAAATAAAAGCAAAAGTTGTCAAACGGTGGTTAGTGCTCTGATACCATTGTGAGATGAGAAATAGAAACCGCTTTCCAAAGAGGGTAATTTCGAGATTGACTATATTTGACAAACTTTTTTTATTTAATCTCCGTGGATAAAGGTTCAGGAGATCCTTTATCCTCGTTATGTCAGTTACTGATAACATGCTGCCAGACGGTATCAGAGCCCACACCCTGGAATGCTAGTGCAGGTATCATTATGGTTATAACTGTGTTATAGCTAGAATGACTAAAGCACCATTCCTTCAATGCTAAAACTGGGGAATACATATAATACTTAATACATTTACTCAGACACAGCTGTTGGATTTTTGAGGTTACAGTTCCTTTGCTTTCCATTTTGGAAGAGATATCATCATAGCATCATGTGAAACCTAGTCTACCAAAGCAATGGGAGCATAGGGAAAGATTCCCTTCAGTGACTATTAAAAATCAGTTTTTTTCCTCTCTTCCCCCCTGACTCCTTCCTGTATGGAAGAACTACATGATCCTTGAAATAAACAGTCTTTTGCAGGCCAGTTGGTCAGTACAGTCTACAGCAAATATCTGTGGCTATTTTTGAACTACTAAGTCACATGCCATGCTCATTTTCATCCCATGACTGCTTACCTAGACATACCACTGTTTTACTATTTCCTCTAGGTCTTCTTTTGCCATGTCATCTGCATATAGCATCTACTAACCTTTTCCCAGTGGGACCATCCTGCTGACAAAGTCCATCATATACTAAACAGCAGTGGAGTGAGGGCTGACCCCTGATGCAGAAGGAAAATTACACACATGCAGGATCGGGACTAGCTGTTCTTTGTAACAATTATATAATGATTTTAAATATATTTGACCTAATCTGGAATTCTCCTTTAACCCAAACTTGGAAAATTACGATGAAAATTTACTAGCCCATGGAACTAAATGTTTGCACGTGCAAAAAAGACCTTGATGCTTTATTTGCCCATCAGAAAATATATTTGCCCTAGGTAAGTGAGTGAGTAGGATTTTACAAAGCTGCTCTAACCTGACTGTTGACTTCAGTTAAGCTCTCCTTATGATGGCGTGTGTCGTTCATTCTTTTCCCACTCAACAAAAGCCGACAAAGGCAAGGCACTCACCTTGTGAGTTTCCCAAAGTTCTCCCAGCTCTAATCATCGCTTGTCCTTACTCAGTGACAAATTATGGCTTGGCTTCTATTGACTGAGAAGGGACCACAAGGGGTCAGAGGCAAAGAGATTCAGTGAGGCCAGCCATCCAAGAGAGGCAAGTCACACCTCATTAGTAGGCATGCAGGTAGTGGAGCTTTAGATTTGTTTCAGGCCCCTTGCAAAGGTGCCTTGACAGCTTGAGTTATGTTGACAGCCTCCCCTCAAAGGGGAAGAGAGTGTCAGGCAGAAGAGATGAAACATGTTTCACTGTCACCCTCCACACAGAATAAATGGATGGCCTAGAATCTTGCCATCAGCGACATTCCCATCTGGGGAAAAATGGAAGAGTTGAGTTTGATGTTATAAATCACCATAATTTGTTACAATTTCCAAAGACAAATATGACAGGGTGGAATTACTTTGCGGTGCTGAGACAGTCATTTGCAGAAGCCATAAAGTGCCAGTATAAATCTAAGGATGAGATATATTTAATCTGAGGAAACAGAGCACAATATCACCTCAGTATATTGTGTTTACCAAGAGCTTAGCTGCACTGATGCTATGGTATTGCAGGTTGTTCATTTCATTTTACCCTTCGAATCAAGCTGACTCTTGTATAAACATTCCAATGACTATAAAGGATTCCTCTATATATTTTTAAATTTGCTCTGTTGAGAGGGGAAAAAATTATGGTTTTTATGTCACCTGAGAAAAATGTCTGATGATCAGTTTTGACAAAACAAATAGTTTCACAGGTTATAAGCAGGATCCAGAGAAGGCAGGTGTTCATATTTTCATAAAATGAGGAATGTCTCCTCACAGCTATCCTGATTTAGTGGCTCTTACAAAAATAGACCCTCCGTTATATATTCTTGTGTTCAAAAGTGCCTCTCAACCACTTGCCATCCTCCCCATAGCCATAGTTTGAAACTGGCTTTATTTACATCATTGTTAATGAACCCCGAGAAATACTATAAATGGTCCTTCCAAATTTTGACCCTTCAAAATTTGAGGGATAGTGAGAGATGGGTCTTTGGGATTGTTTTCAAATTGAAACCTGTTTAAGAAACTTTTGAGGTGTTATTCACCTTGTGTTTAGATTTCAGAACCTGGAGCCAAAAACTTCTATTCCCAACTTTGGTCTTTACTGCTGGTGACGTTGCTTAACTTCGTGTGCCTCACCTGTAAAATGAAGATGATGTTTACTTTCCTCACAGGGGTATCTTGAAGATTAAGAAATAAATTCCTGTAAAGCACTTTGATTACTTTAAATGGAAGGTGCTCTAAAAAGTAGTGTCCTATTTAAATGAAATTTCTTTTTAGTACCAATGTTTCCTTACATTTCCCACATGAGAGAGCTCTGGCCCATGTTATAAAATGATTTAAAAAAAAAAAAAAAAGAGGCAGAAAGAGAAGGATTCTCAAATGCTGATTTGGCACTTTCAGCTAAGCTCTATCTGAGCCCCTGATTTTTACTTCCATAAATTCTGATGTTGGTAGTCAGTGAATAGCTGATGATGTGTTCCTCTATTCCACATTTGGGTGTTACCAAGAGAGAGGCGAAATATGTTTCACAGTGGCATTCTATACAGCATAAATAAAATCCCAATAATGAAATGTAATACTATGAAAATCCCATGGTGTGAAAAATAAGTGATAAGTGAACTCACCCATCTTAAAATATTCTCTTAGCTGGAGCTTTCAATATGTTAGCCTCTTGCTCCAGAGGAAACTATTAGGTATTTAAAGCATGCTGAAATGACAGTAACTTTAGTAAATGCTAACAAGAAAGGGTTTAGTGCCTTTTGCCCCGCACCCTACAGAGCATGCAGTGTTCTCCGTGGCCCCAGCATTTGAAACCTGAAACCAAGAATGAGCAAAGGAATGAGAACACAGAAAGAAAGGGTGGAAAAATTTGAAAGTAAAATGTTACCAGAGTGTGTTGATATTTGTTTGTAACTTTCCTTTAAATCCCCTCATTTTCCTTCCCAATGCTGACCTATAAGTCATGTCGCCTCTCCTAAAGGGTCTTCAATCCCTTTTGCTCTGACGCACCATCTTCTCTCTGAGAGTGCTCCAGAGAATTCAGAGGGCCATTTCTACACACAACAGGAGGGAGAAGTAATCACCCTGAGGTGCAGCAGAAGTTTTAATCGCAGGAGGTAAGGGCGCAGGTGGCTTTTTCCAACACAAATGGAACTCTATAAGTGTCACCTGGCCCGTACACTGCTGTGCAAACTGCTCTCCTGCCAAGCCCACCTCTCTACCCCCTCAAGACTCAAACAACCTTTAACTCGATGTTTGTTTGGGTTATTTTGTTAAGTCTTCAGTATTTCAACAAAAAGAGAGAGACAGAAGTACTTGCAATTCTATCACCCTTCACAGGCTGTTGCCACGCAGTGTAAAGCTCCGTTCAGTGTGGAAATGGTTTGGGGGCAATGTCAACAAGAGGGAGCTCTGAGAGAGACCTGGGAAAAGTACAGGAGCTGCTGCAAGCTCTTTCCTCTCCAGTCAGTCAGGATGAGAAATGTGTGTGATGTGTTGCTAGTAGGCGAGCGTGTGTTTCCAAAAGTGGGCTAGATCCACTGGCAGCTGAATCAGTTTACCTGCTCAGTATCCGACCTAGAAATCTATAGAAATCTTATTTCTAAATCTGTGCAATATTTTCAGTCACACAGCTCGTAATTATCTGCTCTACTCGGTCTTGATTCCCCCTCCCCCCCAAAGCTTGAAAACATCCCAGGGTTGATGAGACCAAGAGGATAGACAGTGTATAATTTCTTAAAAATTAGTAACATTGTAATACTGAAACCTGTAACATTGTAGTTCTTTTTTGGGTGGGTGTAGTCAAGTGGATTGAGCAAAGGGCTGGGAGTCAAGAGACCAGGGTCATTGTATGACCTTGAGTAGCTACTTAACCATTCTGTGCTTAAAATGGAGATTGTAATACTTGCCGACATATGCAAAACACTTTGAGGTCAGTGGGAGAAAAGTAAGGCTAAGATTTTGTCTTGGTTATTTTTAGTAAAAGTCACGGACAGGTCACGGGCAATAAACAAAAATTCACGGAAGCCTGATCTGTCTGTGACTTTTGCTTCTGCAGCTCCATGGTTTCCCCTGCCACTGTAATGGCTGGGAGCTGTGTGGTTTCCCCTTTGCCCACGGCGGCTGGAAACTGCAGGGTGACCATATTTCCCACAGAGAAAATGGGACACCCCCAGCTGCTCACCCGAGGTGCCGCCACTTATGCCCCACACGAGGCTGTCACCAGTCATTGGAACCCTGAGGAGGGCCTCCTCAGGAGTCTGTCACCTGTCACTGAAACCTTGATGGGGGCCCCATGAAGAGGCTGTTGCCCATTGCTGGAACCCTGCTGGGGCCCTGCTGGCTGCCAGTTCCAGTCCCTGGGCCCCTGGGGTTGAAGCAGAGAATGTCATGGAGGTCTCTGGAAGTCACAGATTCCATGACCTCCGTGAAATAGACATAGAGTACTATGGCGAGGGAACCCACCTCTAAGCTCAGTGTACCATGTGCCTGAACTCTCTTTTTGTCTGGGTGGTGATAGAAGAGCTAGTGACCTCAGCAGCAGTATTCCACTTGTCCTTGGGCACTTTGCTGCTGGTGATGATGGGGAAATGGAACCCAATGGAGAAAAGCATTATCCCAACTCAATATCCACTCAGGGCAGAGTTGATACAACCTACGCTGCTCTGTACCTGAGTCCTTAGAGATGGCCATGCACCCTGAAGAAAGCCAAAATGTGTGCAGTTTATGTGGATTCAGTAGTATGATCGTTGACGCCTCTCTTCTAATTAGTATACATTGGGTTGGGTTCCCAACTCCACCCAAGCTCTGCTCGGGTGCAGAGAAGAAGAGAGGCTTTCAAGGAGCTAGTTACAGATCCCTTATCCAGCAACAACTGGAGCCAGTGAAAGTTAAAGTTGCCGGGGACCTGCTGTAACTTAAACCAGTGATGTAAGATCCTAGTGGAGAACAGTGTAGCCTCCACCCCCACACAGTACAGCCTTTTTGCCCCCTGACATGCCTCCTACACTGAGGGTGAAAGAGGCTGCTCCATCCCATCCTCCAGCCTTAGGCCAATACTCTCTGGAAATTATCCTCTGACCTTTTCAAGCCAGAATCTGTCCTTGGTGTGCAAAATGGGTGGTGCAGATCAAAGAGCCTGGCCCTTTGGCTGCCTTTTGTAGGTTCAGAGACAAAGATGTTTAACTTTGTGATTCTCTCTAAACGGATTACACCTTTATCCACGACAAAGCACCCCAAAGTGTGCATGCTGCATAGCCTTTAAAACAATGGGGACAGCAGTAGCAGGGAGGAAAACAATGAGAACAGGAAAGACTTAGTCTGAAAGAGCTGGTAAGTGGGGAGTAAGAGCAGGCAATCTAGTGTAGTGCTTGGAACTGGCAATCAAACTCCAGATACTTACTTGAGCACAAGGATTTCCATCATGTTAGGCTGCTGTGGAGGGCAAGCAAGTGGCGAAAAGTCCTCCTTGCAGCCCTTTCTCTCACTGAATCAATCTGTCTGTATGCTGTTAATTCGAGACCTAGAAGTTGTGTAGCCATTCTGAATGTCGGCCAGCTCACACTGATCAACTCAGTATTAAAGGGTGTAGTCTGCTGTACAATGTGAGCTAAGTTAGTGTTCATTTTCTTTGGGGAATACCCCACCCCCCCGCCACCGTGTGCCCTAGTTTAGCAGTTAGATGAAAGAACAGTTTATTAGAACAGAGTATGCAGGAGCCAGACTACAGACAGCAGATCATATCATAGTAGGTGTTTTAAGCATGCTGAAATGACAGTAACTTAGTTTTAGAATTAAAACAATAGTTTTAGAATTTCAGAAGAGGACAGTTTAATTGTATCCTTGGTCAGCATGAAAGACAGCCCACCAGTGGCCAAACTGTTGTCACATTTTTTTGTAGGCATAATAGAAAAGGTGAGTATACTGTGAATATATAAACACAATAGTTTTAGAATTTCAAAAGGGGACAGTTTAATTGTATCCTTGGCTATTCAGTTATTTTCATTTGTGTAGCATGTATCTCATAGAAGCAGATAGCTTATATACAGAAAAGACCTCTTAGGTCAGCATGTCCATTCCAACCTCCTCCTCCACCCCTGTAGGGCTGTTTCTTACAAATTCTTCTCCAGTTTTCAGTGTCTCAAAAGGTGAAGCTTCCACCATTTCCCTTGGGAGATCATTCCACAGTCCAATAGATCTCCCCATTAGCAAGTGTTCATTATACTCAGCCTGTGGTACCATGGATCATTACTCCTTCACTTTCAATTTGTTTGCCAGGACTCTTTTAGTAACAAAATATTGCATCTCAGAATAATTCATTTATTCCTTCTTCACACACTTTATATGTTTTTTAACAATAAATCTAAATTGCGAAGCATCTTAAGCAACAGAGTTGTTTGCATTGCAATATTTAAAACTCATAACAGCACTGCATGAAGGGGAAAAATAGATCCATGTTATACTTAATATAGTACCATCCTTGAGAACTGGGCATTGCAGAGACATTGATATATAACATGGGTAATAAAAATTGGGCTTTTATGTATTTGGGAGGTGAGGCAGAGGCGTATATCATCAACAGTGGCAGAGCCCTCTAATAAATAAGGGTGGTATGTATTCAAGAGGAACATTTAAGGGAAAGGAACATAATCTACTGTCTGTATTTTTTAAGTGAATGTAGTGCTCTTGAAAGGTGCCAGATTGAAAGTCCTCTATCTGTCCACAGAACACGTACAGCATGGGCAGCTGCAATGCAAATTCCACATTGTGTTGGGGTATATAAACTACACTCTGGCTATGACCGGGTTAAGCGGAGCCAGAGAGCCAAATTAGCCCATTATACGGCATCTGAAGGGGAGACAGGTAATTAAGGATTAGACCCAGTTGGGGTCTAAAGGAAGGCTTGCAGGGCAAGAGGGAGAGGAGAACCAGGAGAGAGGTAGTTGGGAGTTTCTGCTCTCTGGGAAAGGAACCACAGAGGGGCCTACAGGAAGTAGTTAGTACCCTGGGACTGTCCCTAATGGGAGAGGGCAGCTGGGGAGATGTAGATTTCTAAAGCAGGCCTGTAAGAAGAGAGACTCCAGAGAAGAATCCCTGAGGATTGAGTGGCCTAAGAGGAGCTGGGTCTCCAGGGGTAAAGCGCTGGAAGACAGTGCTCTGTAATAGAGTGGGGAAGAACTCTGTGGAGTCCAGGAGATGGATAAAGAGTCTGTGGAGGTTTGAGCCCAGAAAGGGAGGAAGAACATAAGAACGGCCATACTGGGTCAGATTAATGGTCCATCTAGCCCAGTATCCTGTCTTCCGACAATGGCCAATGCCAGGTGCCCCAGAGGGAATGAACAGAACAGGTAATAATCAAATGATCCATCCCCTGTCGCCCATTCCCTGCTTCTGGCAAATAGAGGCTAGGGACACTTCAGAGCGTGGTTATATTCCTTTAAGTTTTGAGTTGGGGCATTGTTCCCCTGAAGGGGTGTGACCGTCAATGTGCCAGCACTGAAGGGCCAAGTCAATGCACAGATCTCTAAGCAGGAAGGCGAGGCAGAGGGCTACGATGCGAGGTCTTACCATGGGGAAGCATTCTGAGATGGTGAATCTGTGAGACACACACTGTAAAGAGATGGACTGGATGATGTCGTACGTCTTCCCCTTCTCTAACTTCTTTGTGTCTACAGATGTCTGACGTGTTTAAGTATGTGCTAGGTGCTGTACAAACACAGAACAAAAAGATGGTCCCTTCCCCCCAAAAGTTACTATCTATGAATAAGACAAGAGATGACCAATGGAAAAAGCCAGACAGATCAACAGGGAAGTACAAGGAAACAGTGAAATAATATTGGTCAGCATGAAAGACAGCCCACCAGTGGCCAAACTGTTGTCACATTTTTTGTAGGCATAATAGCAAAAGTGAGTTTTCACCTTGCTTGTATTCACTCCAGGGCATGAACAGATGTAGTAACTAGCTGATGTGGTGTAAAATGTTTGGGGAGGATGAGCCTGGGAATTCCTATGGCTAGCAGTAGAAAGGACTGCTTCCTTTACTTCCGTATCTGCTGAGGCAAAGGCATTTTGTAAAGCACATAAAACCTAGGTAGGATTATGTTAATCTTATTAATTCATGTTGTATTTGGGAGTCCTGAATAACACCGTCAACAATGATTATTCCTGGTGTAAAAGTCTTGGTTCTGCCCTGCCCCACTTGTGCTTTTTTTCTCGCATTGTACCAATCTAATTCTAGGAGACCAGATGTTCCCTAAAAAGTAAGAGAGGCCCAAATCCTCAACGTTATTTAGGCTCCTATTGTAGCAGAATTTAGGAGCCTAAATAACTTCGAGGATCTGGGCCTAAATGTCTATTTAACCCTGAGGCAGTAAAACAGGTTTTAAGAACACCTGTAAGGACTTCACTATTGCTATCAGTTTTACATGGAAGGCACTTGGGTACAATGGTGATGGACATTACAAAACCCTAGGACAGGTAGAATTTCAGAACTTGCATGGCTCAGTCACTATCCTGTTTGGCCAAAAAGACTTACTGCATATATTTTGTCCTGCCTTCTATGCGGAAATGGATGCATTGCTGAGGTTATGTATGGATTAAATTTACAATTCCAGTATAAGGGGGAAAAAAGCCGAAGAGAGAAGCAATTTTTCTCAAGGGGAATAATGGAGAAGGATAAATAATTACAGCCCACATTTCTGAGCTCTAGAAGATTAAGGCTGCTGTACATATGACTGTATTGAGAACAAATGATTTTGGAACAATTAATTACAAGAGCCAACATCTCAAGAACAATGATGAAAGCAGAAAATACTTTGGAAAGGATACAGGGCTTGCAGTTGCAGCTGAGCAAGCCGAAGAAATTGGTAAATACAGTTCCTCCCAAGACTGGTACATGAATGGGAAAAGACACACAGAACAAGGCTGTGTGTGATATGACAGGCTTTTCTTTGTCAAAAATAGAAAGCAAAGTCTAAGTTCATAGAACTTGAGGCCAGAAGGGACAGTGTAATTTCACAACATTCCCCAGTGGTGCTACATAGACATTGCATGGAAGTGGTGACCAGTCTGAGCCCAGTGGGAGTCTGTATATGGGAGCTGTTGAGGAGCTCTTTTTCATTCTTTGGGTTGGATTAGAAATCAGTATAAATAGCCCAATGGGTGTATCATATAACACACAATCTGTTACAGGCAAAGATCAACTTAACAATCAAACAGTGCAGACAATGACACTTTACCCACAAATAATGTAAACACGTCAGCTACCTTGTTCTTCAGTGTAACAGAGGATGAGGTACAATGCACTGGAGACCATTCAGAAGTTTCTCATTTCCTCACAGCCACCTGACAGCTAAACAATATAATCTACTTTGCAATATATTGCCTTATCGTGGGAATTGTATCTCAGTATGTTGCAGTAAAAAGGAAATATTTGAATGGTCTACATCTCCATTGCACATATCTGTCACGTTTAAGATGGCCATTTAGATGATGTTATTGCACTGGATGAGTTAACATAGGAGGCTGCTACAGATTACTCTTTCAGTCCAGCCCTGAAACTGACAGCAGCTGAAGACTGGCAAATGGTACCTTGGGACTGCAGAATAAGATCCCATTATTATGACAGAGGTGAAGGTTTTTCCGAGGATGGCACCCAGCCGGCAAAGGTGACTGAAGAGAGATCCCAAAAGCATTTCACTCTAGTAATGTAAAACTGCAGTAGGACAGATGCATTTTATACCATGTGATTTCCTGCTTAATCCATTCTGGCTAAACTCTAAAGATACAAGAGGCTGCTCAAGAATAATTTCTCCATTTCTGACGGAGGGGGAACTATTTGGAGAATCTGAATCCCTTGTGGTTTAATCATAAAGCAACATTCTCAGGTAATCCAGAGCATAAAAAATGAGTGGACCCAACTACAGAAAAAGAATTGCTGATTTGACAAGGACTACAGAAGGGAAAAAATAGATTGTGAGTCATGAGACAGTAATGAGTAGATTAAAAAAAAAACTTCCAAAAAAGGTATTTTGGCTTAAAATGCATAGATTCAGATTGGCGGAAGAACAGGCCAGAGCTTCTGTTCAAGAGGCAGGGTGGTCCAGTGCTTAGGGTGCTACTCAAGGACTTAAGATGCTCCACTGCAGACTCCCTGTGTGACCTTGGGATCAGTCTCTTTGTGCTTCAGTTCTCCAGCTGTAAAATATGAGCAACTGCACTTCCCTACTGCACAGGGGTGTTATGAGGAAAAATGCATTAAAGACTCTGAGGTGCTCAGATACTATGGAGAAGTACCATAGATAGGCATAGGAAGAGAGATCTGATCCCACTCTTCGGTGGATTTCAGAACCTCTTAAGGATTAGAAATCTAACCTTTTGCCCATTGACTTGGATGGCAACACTTCCGTGGGTGCAAGATTGAGCCCTTGACCCAACCACTAGATAGTTAAAAGCTTATGCAAAGAGGTTAGAAGGAAGTGAAGCATTTTGAGTAGATTTCGCATGTTTGTGTGTGGTTCTTTAGTGAGAGGAATTCTTAGAAAATTAGAAATATGGGTATAATTTACATATGTATCCACAGTAACTGCTTGTAACTGGCTGAAAAAGTGTTTGCGAATAAGTAAAGTTTTAGGTTTGGATTTTCAAAACCACCTAAGTGACTTAGGAGCATGTTTGAATATCCCTTCCTTTGACCTTATTTCTGTGTGTAGATCACTTCTGTTCATGCTGTCTCATAATACATATGGGTGCTAAGGCAGCAAGTTCAAAATGGATTAAAGGAAATACCACTTCCACACAATGCAATGTTAGCCCATGAAGCTCATTGCCACAAGATATAATTAAGGCCAATATATAGGATTTGATATTTTTGTGGATAATCAGAGTAACCAGAGTTATTCTAGCTATGATTTTATTTTAAAAAAGAAGAGTTTTGCAAGTAATACAAACCCTCATACTTTACAGCATAATTCAACCTCTAGTGGAGGTTAGGAAGAAATCTTCCCTGGTCAGAAATATGCCATAACTTTCTACTTTCCGGGCTTCCAGCACCTTGCTCTGAAGCATCTGTTGCTGAGATAGGATCCTGGACTAGATGGGTCAATGATCTGATTCCATGTAGGATTTGCTATGTTTTTATGTTCTTTTGTGCTCTTTTATATCTTTTAATCCAGTGACTTTTATCACATCACAGTTAAGACCCTCAAAGAGTAGTTCTGTTTTGCTATAATTCTGTGGTGACACAACACATATTATTGTTGATCAAACAGTGCTGTCTTTCAGGAATGTCAATGTGATCTTGAGTCTTGCTAATTACACAACCCAGATGTCTTTATTATGACTATGATCAATAAATACTGAAAAATGTAATTGTAGTAGATGGAACCTGCTTTGAAAAAGTTGCCAAGTGAAACGTTTTCCAGATTTGGGTTTTAAAAAGAACCTCGATTTAAAATATTTCTAAATATTGATGTTGATTTCATTCTTTTTGTAATCCAAAGGAAAATAAAGAATTTCCAGCTACAGCAAGCTGTACTTTCAGCTCTTGCTCACAGCTGTCTTTCATATTCATAAAACCTGTACAGGGGATAAAACTCCCGCCCCTTGCCCAGATCCCAAGTAAATATCTTTGTGTAAAGTAACTACATAGAAGTTTCAGGGGAATAGGATTGTGAATCCATTCCCCAAATCCCAGGCAAGAGGACAGGCACCTCCTCGGCTGGAATAAGGCCCCAAGCCTCTGTGCACCACTGTGGGGGCAGGATTGGGGTCTCTGGGTCTGCATAAATTTGGATGTAGTGACTACTTCACGTCTATGATCCTGCCCCCATCTCCCTCTGCACTGGTGTATGCAGAGCTGGAGTTAAGCCCATCGCTTAAAGTTAAGCCCATGTTTAAGAGTTTTCCTGAATAGGAGCTTGAATCAGTTATGCCATCTCGAATTTAAGCAAAGTCACCCTGGCACTGAAAGCACTTTGCCAGCTCTAGTAAGAACTTCATTTATACAGGATCCACCAAGATGCAATTTCCTTTAGCATCAGCGGTGCAATCAGAAATGGGCTGAGTCTAGCTTTCAGAAAAATGTGTGTATATATGTACCATGGATATATGTCACATGGCGGCTTATCTGCCTAGAAAGAAGGGGGAAGAGGAGTGAGGTAGTGGCAGGGGGGAGAGAGGCCTTTTTTTCCCTTTTGTGTGTTAGGGATATGTATTAACTTTGTGGAATCACTGAAGCACATTGTAACTGATGTATGAAATGAGAAATCCTTGCCCACTGCACAGAGAGAGAGAACATGACAGGCTGTGCATTTTCTACTGGGTTATTTGCTGTGCTAATCAACTTGGATATAGCCACAGAACCCCACCAAGCTCACAAGTTTCAGCCAACAGACACTAACAAGGCAAAACTCAAGTATTTGATTCTATGGGATGACTTGGTGGTTTAAGCATCTGATCTGAAATACCGAGAATTCCTGGAACCACAGGTTTAAATCCCAGCTGGGGTCAACTCAAAAGCATTTCTTTTGAAGGAAATAAATTGAGTACTGGGCAGTTTAGTGTGAGGATATCTTACAGATGATACCTTGAAAATAACGGAGATCCTGGCTGATCTGTGTAGAAACTTAAGTCCATGGTATTTTAAAACAAAAGAAACCCAACAACCCTGGTTTATTCTTCTTGCCAAAAAATGTCTTCTCATGACCTAAGCTTTCCCTATTCTTGCTACTTGTGTGTGGTTTGGTTTTACTTGTGTACTTATTGACCCTGGAAGGTGCCTCCCCCTCAATAGCCATTGCCTTGATTGTGTGCTGCAAGGTAGGTATCATTTTCTGCCTATCCATCTTACTAAGGACCAAAATCTGATAACCTGTTGAATAGCACCCTAATCCACACGCAGCCCCACTGTTTCCACTGACCTGCTCTAGAAATGAGGAGCTATTCCAACTCAGTAGGAAGATCAGCATCAGAATGTTGTGTTCTCTTCCAGAAAACACAGCAGTGCATTCTAATATATAATGCAGGGGTGGGCAAACTTTTTGGCCCAAGGGCCACATCTGGGTGGGGAAATTGTATTTAGGGTCATGAATGTAGGTCTGGGGCAGGGGGTTGGGGTGCAGAAGGGAGTGCGGGGTGTGGGAGGGGGTGTGGTGTGCAGGAAGAGGCTCAGGGTGAGGGGATGCGGTGCAGGAGGGGGCTCATGGCAGGCGGTTGGGGCTCAGGAGGGGTGCAGGGTGTAGCAGGGGGCTCAGCACAGGGGATTGGGGGCTCAGGGCAGGGGGTTGGAATGCAGGAGGGGGTGTGGAGTGTGGGAGGGGGCTCAGGGGTTTGGGGTGCAGGAGGGGTGCAGCAGGGGGCTCAAGGCAGGGGGTTAGGGGGCTCAGGGAAGGGGGTTGAAGTGCAGGGTGCAGGAGGGATTCAGGATGTGGGCTCCGGCCCGGAGCTGCTTACCTCGAGCGGCTCCGGGGTGGCAGCGCGCAGCAGGGCTAAGTCAGGCTCCCTGCCTGCCCTGGCCCACGCTGCTCCCGGAAGTGGCCAGCATGTCCGGCAGTGGTTCCTGGGGGTGGGGTGGGGTGAGGCAGGCAGCTTCGCCGTGCGCTGTTCTCGCCTGTGGGTACCACCCGTGAAGTTCCCATTGGCCACGGTTCCCCATTCCCGGCCAATGGAAGCTGTGGGGGGTGGTGCCTGCAGGCAAGGGCAGCTCATGGAGCCCTCTGCCCCCTCACCCCTCTCAAGGAACTGCAGGGACATGCTGCTGGCCGCTTCTGGGAGCGGCGCAGGGCCAGGGTAAGCAGGGAGCCTGCCTTAGCCCCACTGCACCATGGGGCTGGCAATCCTGCGGGCTGGGTTGAAAGCCCTGATGGGCCAGATCCAGCCTGCAGGCTGTAGTTTGCTCTCCCCTGATCTAATGGTTGAAAAACAGGAGATTGTGGGGGGAAATTATGTCAGTTTTTTTCAAAAATGTTGAACAATGTCATCAAAAAGTTGAAATTCTGAACATTTCAACCATCTCTAGCCTCACATGAGCTCACTGAAATTAAAGAGAGAGGCGAGTTCTGCATAACCTCTCTACTCTTTCACTCCGCAAAACTCTATTTAAATAGGTAGATGCCATTCATGGCAGTACAAGGGAATAAGCTATAGACCTTACATTTTTTTAAGTGGTAATACACACACAAGCTGTTTCCCAGCCCCACCTTCACATCTTATTCAAGTGTTCACCCCACCCTGCTCTTTGTTCTGGCCTAGTGACAATGTGTTTGCAGGTTAATAGTCCGGAGTGGAGGTGCGAACCTGTACCCAGCTGACTGTATGCCATTACAAAGGCTGGACTGACATTTTCTTATAATTCCTTCTTAACTGTCTCCTACTGGATCAACTCTGAACTATTGACAGATAATATTGCTGTGTCCTTCCTTTCTTTTGTGCAGACGTTGTCCACTTAGCAGCTTCCTTGCATTCTGGGATTGGTTGCAGTTCAGTGCTGCGGTCTGTCTTTACAGTACTTTGTGAAGTGCTTTAGGATCCTTAAGGATGCAGGGTGCTATCTGAGCCAAAAATCTGCTTTAGCTTAGAGTGGTGTGTTCCAAGAAGTCAAGGGCATTGTGCTGGTGCAATGGAGGGCAGGCTTAACTTCGTTAAGCATTTATTACATCATTAATAAATCTGAGTGCTAAGGACTCTACCTAACAAATTAATACCTGCTGTCACGTGAGCAAGGACCTAGAAATGCCAGAACTGAGGATATAATGCAGGTGAGAGCATATGCTGGCAAATCTACTGCACCAAAGACTAAATGGAAAGTACATCCAAGTGTTGAACATTTCAGATGGTTTCCTTTTGTGGAACAGCTTTTGTCATGGCTAGACAGTGTGTCATCCCCTAGGAAACAGCCATCCTTTAGGAAATAAAGAGGTATTTAGATTACAGAGGCCTCCCTATATTCCCCACCCCCAGCCCAAAAAATCTCAATATGAAGCATAAAGGTTAGAAATGTGATGTCTGCTTTTCTGGGGGTGGGGGACAGACCAGATTCTTACCAGGTCTGATTGTGTCTGTTCTGTCTGAAAGAAATGCCTTTGAGAGATATAAAAGTAATGAAAATAGCAGGTACTCTCAAGAAAAAGGCTTTTTTTAAAAAGCCTTTTTCTGAGAGATGTGGCTGAGAGTTAGGTTAAAAAATTAGAGCAATAAAAGAGAATTCTCCCCTCTTTCTCCCATGCACTTTCTTGGCAATTTTCTCATGGGTGAACAATGTAAAAGCATTATTTATATTGTTTGTCTAACATAAGCCTATCATGCATGCTAAATAGTTGTCTGAAATGAGAAGTACATTAAACAATTTGAATCGGTGTCAATATAAAGAACTTCCACCACTGTTCCCTACCCTACCAAAACAGAGAACCTCAAACCCCTCTAAACCAAGCTTGCAAGAACACACAGGTCCTTGGCGAGTGGTCCCAAAGTCACTAAAACTGATGTCTGTCCAGCCAATGAGTGAAGTGGCTTCCAGAGTCAAGGATCCTTCACTGCTAACACCCTGCTTCCAGCCACTATGTTTAAACTCTGACACTTCAGTTTTAAATGTTCCAACTGGTTACAACTGTTGGGATAAAAGAGGAGAAGAATGGCAGCCTCTGACTGGATTGTGTTTTGCAGTGTCCCTATGTAATGGGCACCACCACTGGGGCTCCCAGGGAAGGAATCAGAGCATGATTCCCGCTCTGCTTCCCACCCTTCTTCCTGGGTATGGTAGTCTGTAATTAGCCCATATTGGTAGGAAATTATTATCCCCCTGCACTTGCTCAGCTGTACTAACTGGCACATTGGTGCGGGAGCAGAACACAAGGTTCCATCTGTTCCTCACCCCTCCCTGTAGGAGTATCAGGTGCCTAGCTCCTATTTAATGCCTCAACACATGCAGTAGAATTGGAAAAGAGGCCACACAGAGGCATGGAGGGCTCTTACTCTTCCATACCTAGTGACGGAGGCTGGGGCATGATTTGACCCCAAGCTAGATATGACTTAATAAGTTTAAAAAAAACCAAACCTGTCACAGAATTGCAACTGGACACGACCTGGAAACCAACATGGACTGGGGCACAGGAGTGATGTGCCCCATGAAACACAATAGGTCATCACATTTTGAACTAGTTCAAGTGGTCTTTTAGGTCTAGCCCCAGTCAATAATAATAATAATTCAGCGGCCCTAAATTGTGCAGAAATGGAGCCCAGACGTTAGTCCTTCAGATCTTAGTGTCAGTTCTATGGGATGTAGGAGCACCACAGAACTGAAACCCCAGATTGTCTGAACCCAAAGTTTTATGATTGTTTGGGATGGCCGCTAACGCTTCATGAAATCAGACTACACCTCCACTGCAATTCAGTGGGACTACTGAATTGCACCTACTTGTATAAAGTAAAGGCCTTATCCAACTGTCATTGGAATCAACGGGAGTGTTTCCACTGACTGACTGCAATGACAGCAGGCTCAAGGCTTGAAGAAGACTTTTCAAGTCTGATCAGAAATAGTAACTAAGTAGCCAAATAAATGTTTAAATTGTTGCTGACTTTGGCATAACTAAAATTTAGTTCTTTAGAGACTATCAGGCTATTCTGTATTACATTTGTCCTTTAAAAATAAGAGTTTTGATGCTCTCTACAGGGCTTCATGAAGATTTTGCTTAAATAAAATCTGTAGAAGGAAAAATGTAGGGTTTTTTTGGTAATGAAAATAAGGAGCTATATAAGTGGCAGAAAAATGGTACAATTTTATCCTTCTGAAACAGATCAATTTTTAAGTGAAATTATTTAATTTCTGAAGTGATTCTGTTTCTATTTTTAAAGTTAGCCTGTTGCTTCTTATCTCACATATTTTTTCAGGCCATAGCTGTGAGTGACAGGATCTCTCGTGCACTCTGTGTGGATGATTCAAACTTTGAATTTAAAATTTGGAGATAGAAAATCTTCCTCGAGTGAGATAGGGAGCTGACAGCTTGAATCATCAGATTCAACTTTTCACTCTTGCACAGAGTGGGCCTTGAGATGTAAAGGGGAGAGAACATAAACCTCCAAGTGCTGGTTTTACTTACCATTGTAAATTAATATTGACTGTCCAAAAACTCAGCCAATATAAACAGGTCAGCTGGACAAACGTTTTACAAAAGCATTCTCAGATGCAATATTTAGGTACCATATAATGAGATTCTAATACAAACTCCTATGAATTTGAATTTAATATAAGTTCTTCTATCATCTCTTTTGTTAAAATTCACACGATTTAACATGTATTTGTTATATCACAATTGAGAAAGTGGAATGTCTATGGAAGGAATTTTTTGCTGCTGAACTCCAGAGATGTTAATGTTACTGGAGATGGTTTTAAACTATAATCATTGATTCCAACCCTTCTGACTTTGAAGGTCAGATCTCTGTAGAGGAGGCTGCCTTAGCTGTGAATTTTATAAGCTGTACAACATGTACTGTGCTTGTGTTGAACAGCAATTTTCAACAGGTTGAAAATCTGTCAAATGCAAACCAGCATTTGCTAAATACTTAATAGTGCTTCATCACAAAGAAGGCTATTTTCCAGGCCAAGTTTCAACCATCAAATGTTTTGACTGTTCACACTACAAGAGGCTGTGAGAATATTTTTATTATAAGGAAAATATTTCTCACACTCTGCTTGGGGAAGGTGTTAGACACACAGGGCAAAACTCCTTTTGACTTCAATGTGAGAGTTATCAGACCCAGATTCTTCCCCAACCCCTTTTAGCTCCAGTTTGTGTTTGCCTTTTTACGGCTCTGTCCATTCTATAACGATGACTGAAAGAGATCCCAGTTACAGTGCTGCCATTTTGTAGCAAAGACGAAACCCCATCTTTCAAACGTTCTTGTGGTTGCCATCTTCTTTGTTGGGGGCCTGATCCAAAGCCCATTTAAGTCAATGGAAAAAAACTCCTCTTGGTTTAAACAGACATTGGATCAGGATCAACATAAGGGTGAAAGAGAAGCTGACTGACAAACTTTTGATGAACTAGTTAATGCCAAGGTGCATACTTTCTGGATTTGATAGACTCATAGACTTTAAGGCCAGAAGGGACCATCATTGTCTTCTAAACTGACTCCTGGCACATTTGCAGGCCACAGAATCTTCCCCATATTCATTTATCATCTCTTCTGGTTTTCCTTCATTACTTACTCCCCTATCTTCATTTATCCTGTTCTACAGCTGAATCAGAGCCAGTCTTATTCCCACTCATGTTCCCTTTCAGCATGAAAGCTGATTCGCAATACACTTCCAGTATCCCCATTGCTCTTGAGTAGCTAATGGCACCGTTGACATGACAAATTGGTTTTCTGTGGCACCACCGTAGCTCGGCTTGCATCATCAAAGACCTGTCCTCACAGCATGAAATGTGCCAAGAGACAGAGTACATAGAAGAAATGCCAAACCCATGGATTTCTAAGTTCCAGGTGATCATTATTACCCATTACTGTCTCTGCTGGCAAGAGGTGATCCACTGAAGCTGGTGCTTAGCTTAAAAGATTTTTCAGTTAGTAGACATAAGGGAATAATGGATACAGTGCCACACTGTCAGTAAAAAAATTATTATACTTTTGTTTAAGGTCTATAGTAAGAATAAGGTGTATTGATGATTGGATGCTGATATGTTCAGATCATAGATCTCAGAGGTGGAAAAGACCCAGTAGGCTATTTAGTCCACCTTCCTGCAGCCACAGATTTCTCATTACTGAATGTTAATGAATGTCGTAGTCATTCATTTGCTGAACATTTCCACTAACTTGAGCATTCACTAGTGATGGGTGAATCCCAAAAGGTTAGCAGGCTCATTTTCCTTTTGGTTAAAATGCTTCTCTGTACCTTTTGTGTCTGCTAAATTGCTCTAGAATTCTCATGAGACCAGGCTTCCCTGTGAGATTGCCATAAATAACAGGTTCAGATTGAACTGGAAATACTGGGAGAATAGCATTTTGCTTGGCATTTTTTGGCAGTTCATTCCCTCCCATCTGGATTCAGGAAGTACAGTGTTATGCAACTAATTTTACAAATCCCAATCTAAAAATGTTTTGACCAAACTGAGTGTCATGCACATGTTTTTCTTGGGTTTCCTTTATTGAAATTGGTTCACCTTGAATACTGCATGTAGTTCTGTTTGGCCCGTCTTAAAAAAAGATATCTTGGAATTGGAAAATGTACAGAAAAGGGCAACAAAAATGATTAGGGGTATGGAACAGCTTCCATATGAGGAGAGATTAATAAGACTGGGACTTTTCAACTTGGAACAGAGATGACTAAGGGGGATATGATGGAGATCTATAAAATATGATTGGTGTGGAGAAAGTAAATAAGCAAATGTTACTTGCTCCTTCTCATAATCCAAGAACTAGGAGTCACCAAATTAAATTAATAGGCAGCAGGTTTAAAATAAACAAAAGGAAGTATTTTTTTCACACAATGCACAATCAGCCAGTGGAACTCTTTGCCAGAGGATGCTGTGAAGGCCAAGAACATGGTTCAAAAAAGAACTAGATAAGTTCATGAAGGATAGGTCCATCAATGGCTATTAGCTAAGATGGACAGTGATGCAAAACCATGCTCCGAAGTATCCCTAGCCTCTGTTTGCCAGAAGCTGGGACTAGGCAACATGGGATGGATCACTTGACAATTATCTGTTCTGTTCATTCCCTCTGAAGCACCTAGCAGTGGCCACTGTCGCAAGAAAGGATACTGGGCTAGATGGACCATTGGTCTGACCCAGTATGGCCGTTCTTATGTACCTGCTTCCCTGCATCCTCGACTGCGACAAGAAATGAACCTCATAACAGTTACTGTTACTGCATTTGCTGTGAGTGAAATTTAACCTTATGTAGAAAGGTTCTATGCTCCCCTTACATTCCATTAGCCTTGTGCTGGTGCTCTTGGCACAGATATGAAGTCTTTGTGAGCTTGGGCGTGTTACTTAGTCCCTTCATTCCGTAAGGATTTATGCACATGCTTAACTCTATCCACTATCCCTTTAAAATCAATGTCTACACTACAGTATGTCAAGTTAAACAGGTACATAACTCTCTGTAGGATCAAGGGCTATGACCTCTCTGAGCATCAGTTTGCCTCTTTTTTGAAATGGGTAAATATTAATACCTACCTCACAGGACCATTATGAGGCTTAACTGCTATTCATGAAATGTTTTGATCTCCTTCGGGAGGTGGCGGGGCGGGTGGGGCAGAGAGAAGGAGTATAGAATTGCAAAAAGTATTGTCTTTCCACAATGATGCTTAACTTCATTTGGCCACAGCCAGCCTCATTAAAATAACACCCCAGGAAATTCACCCTATTTTTTCTTTGCTTGCCAAGATTTTACATTTGACTTTAATCTCAGAGGCCTGGAACTGCAGTTGGTGCAAACTGACATAGCTCCACTGAAGCTGAGCTGATTTACAACACAGCTGACAATCTGCTTCTAAAACAAAGCCAGTCGTACATTTAGGATGAAAAGAAACACTACAAATTAAATTTAGTCTGTGGCCTCTAACATCAGTTTTAACAAGTTCAACTTATTACAGGTTTCAGTAAGGGGAAAAAATCATTTAAACTGGGAGGGGGAAAAAAAACAAATTCCAAACCTTGACAAAAGTAGTTCATAAACCCTGTGGCATCCAGTTGTTTCCATGGTTTCACATCATGTGCATGAATTTTTAGGGTGCCATATCATGTGTGAAAGCAGCCCAGAAAAAAACCCCTCCACCAAAAGGCGTTTATTTCACTTCTCTTTTCCCTTTTTCAGCTGCTACAGCTGAAAACCTTTTGAGTTTAATTTGGATTTGAGCACTTCAAAGACTGCAGAGATCTAGGGCCTGATCCTGCCCCCACAGACGTCAATAGAGAAACTTGCATTGACTTCAGTGGGAAAAGGAGCAGGCCCCTGATATGAGACTGAGTAACAATGGCTTGGTATGATTCACTTTTCCCCAAACTCCCCAGAAATAATCTAACATATCCACCGTGGTGCAACAAATTTATTAAAGGCAAATAGTCATCTAGTGCTAGAAATCCTTCAGAGTACAGTGTTTTGACTAAATGACATTTAGCAGTGTTGTAGCTCTAATGGCAAAGAAAACAGTAGCAGCTCAGTACTTAAACCTCTGTCCCAGGGTGAATATCACTTTCAATATCCTGTTAAATTTCTTTGAAGTGTTTGTACCCAGGCAGCCTCAGTGGATTTACTCAGAATTAGTTAATAGTGAGAAAGCATTGAACTAAATTTATCGGTTACGGTCTCTCATGATCGCATAAAAAATAAAATTAAAAGGAATCCTCTATAGAATACGTTATCAGGCTTGGTAATGGCATCATCTCTGACAGCGAGGCAATAAAAGCATATTAGTGACCCCCTGATGAAACATGTTTACCAGTGAAGTCAAAGAGATTGATCATTCTATCTGTGAAGTGGCATTTTAGTTCTACGTACCGTTACTGTTAGTCACAAAAGCACATTGGTCTGCTAATGTATGGTGAAAAATAAATGTGTGAAACAGGATAGAATTATCAAGTCCTACTCACTCCTTCCAGGAGACTTGAACCCATTCTGCTTGCAGACTGGACTAGATCACACAGTCACTTATATTTCTCACATTTATTAATAGTATTTGTATTACAGTATGGCTGAAAGGCCACAACCAAGATCCAGGGCACCATTGTGCTAGGCACCATCCAGACAGTCTTTTCCCCCAAAGAGCTTCCACTCTAAAGAGACAAGACACACAAAGGGTGGGAAGGGAAACAGAGCCACAAAGAGGAGAAGTGACTGGTCCAAGGTCATATAATAGAGCAGAGGCAAAGCCAAGAGCAGAACCAAAGTTTCCTGATGCTCAGTCCTGCACTGTATCCATGAGACCATATCACGACTTGTTTTCTTCAGGATTGCTGAAGTCAAAACAAAATCTTGGGATGTTTTTGATTTCATCCTCTCATGCCACTGATACCCCACCTGAAGTCACAATCCACAGTGGCATAAACAGAGAGACAAAATTCCCTTTCTTCTTGCTCCCTGCTTGGAAGCCCCTTGCCTCCAGCAGGTCCTCCTGAGATCCAAATGCAACTCAGGATGCATTGTTTAGAACATGGAACTCCCAACCTCATTGTTAGTGGTATGTAAATGGCACTTAGCTCTACATCATGCTCATCTCAAAATCATTGTCCAGCAATCGCAGCGCCAGACTATAATAAACTCCTGGAAGAAATTTAATCCCAAACCAGACAGTGGTGATGCTTATGGAGGGAAAAAATGCTCTGAAGAAACCATCAAGACCAAAACATCTCCCTCAAGGTGAGGCATCTGCTGTCTGAACATTAAGGTGATTTGGGATTCAAAGGGTTCCTGGATGCTTTGCTGCACCTGGACACCAAAATGGTGTCAATAACCAAAAATGCCTGCTGCCATCTTTGGCTGACCAACCAGGAGGTGATACTACTTCTTCCTGTCATCTGAGGGTCAGCAAGTCATATATTTGTTACCTCTAGGCTCAATTATGGCACAACAGCAAACCTGGATATTACAGAAAACATGATGGGAAAAAAAAGCTCCCAATGGTTTAATACATGGTGGGTCATCACCTCAGGCACAGAGAACGATAAGACCATATCAACCCAGTGTATCACATGCCATCCTTAACTCCCTGTTTGCTACTATGTCTAGGTTTACATCCTATGAGTTAACATCCTGATCTTTAGGACTCTCAATAGATTGGGTCTTGGCTATTGCAGAGACTCCCATCTCTGTCCCGGAAAATTATCTGAACATAAGAACATAAGAATGGCCATACTGGATCATACCAAGGGTCCATCCAGTCCAGCATCCTGTCTGCCGACAGTGGCCAATGTCAGGTGCCCCAGAAGGAGTGAACCTACCAGGCAATGATCAAGTGATCTTTCTCCTGCCATCCATCTCCACCCTCTGACAAACAGAGGCTAGGGACACCATTCCTTACCCATCCTGGCTAATAGCCATTAATCTGTCACATTAATTGCAGTCACCAGAGATAACAGAGTTAGCAGTTGCAAGACCAAGATTCAAGTAGATGGAGACAGGGCCTTATCAATGGTTGGCCCAAGTATGGGTGCTTTGGACCAAAGAGTTCAGTGTCCCACAGGGAGAGGTAAAGGCCATGTTTTTCAACCACCTTTCCTGTAATAACACTTCCAAGAATAACTCTGTGTGGGGAGGAGGAAAGAAGAAGACATGAGTGAAGGAGGGTAGAGGAAAACAAACAAAATTCAAGTAGCCATCAAAAGGATCTTTAGGAGGAGAAAGCACTACTTCTGGCTGCTTAAATGTTTTGATACACTGGTTGTGATCAGTTACCCCTATAATTGGTGCATAATAAATATCCAGAGAGATACTGTGGGAGCAAGGTGCAAATTCAATCCATGCTGGGAAAAATTAAAGGAAACTCCACCTTAGTAACAATATCTAGAGTAGGGGAGAATTTGGCTCAGACATCCTACTAAAGAACAAGGGGAGAGAAAGAGACGTGTTTCTAAATATAAATTTCCACCACGCTTCCATAAGGCTTCTGCTTTAACACTTCCACTGCTGTAGAAAAGTGTGGCACTTCGTAAAAGCATTTCACCCTTATAAGGGGGAGGAGAGGTTTGCTAGATCAGACAAGTGTCACAATCAAAGACAATTTTTCACAATGAATGCAAAAGCTTCATTTAGTGTCTGCCTGACAATAATATTGGTCCTACTTTATTCAGGTGCTGGAATTCAGATCCTTACCTGTCTGTGGTTTTAGGTTTCTACTGCAAAGATCCCTTTTTAACCACCCTACCTATTTATACACTTCTTATTGCTTTGCAGAGAAGGGTCACTGTGGCTTAGATCAGTTATAAATCTAACGTCTAAGTGGCAGAAAACACTGGCTTTCCCAATACGGAATGATTTTCATATTATTTTTTTAAGCAGTATTGGAATCAGAAAATAAATGAATCATTTAGCTGGAACTTGTTCAGCCCAAAGAAAGCAGCAAGGGATAGATAAAGGCAAATCAGGAACTCTGTTTAAGACTCCAAGTCAACAAATCAGGCATTTAAATTCCTCACTCCTCCCATTTCCCAGAAGAAGGTGACCAGAAATTAGAGAGAGAACTCAGTAAGGTTCTACAGTTCTCTCTTTAATCCAAAGTGACGCTCAGATCTAATAGCTGACATAATGGAAAGCTAGAAAATGTCTAAACTGGAGTTTTCAAAAGAACCTAAAGGAGTTAGATGCCCAACTCCAAATTAATCTCAGTGGATTTGGATGCCCAGGCACTTCAGGACACTCTGAAAATCCCAGTCCTGGTTGTAATTCAGGATGAACCACTATCTATGTTTTGTGTCTGGCCTTGGAAAAGTCACTTAACATCCTTATGTCTCTGACAGTCCAAGCAGGAACAGGTTCCTTGGGAAATGTGTGGACCTGACTTTTCAGTGAGTGAAAAAACAAGGGTGTGTCCTCTAGGGACAAGAAAGGGGAGATAAAGAAAACCAGTGAGAATCAGGGGATAGAGATAAAGACTCTGAAGGGAGAGGAACTGGAATGGAGAGATAATTTTGGACATCTGAGGAGGAAGGTCAAGAGGGAAGCATGATTGTCTTTAAGAAGCCCTGACATTTTGTTGGGTCAGGCCTTATTTAGATTACAGCAGTGGTGGGCAACATGCGGCCCGCAGGCTGCATGCAGCCCATCAAGATAAGCTGATTGCAGGCCACGAGCCGTTTTGTGGATATTGACTGTCCACAGGCATGGCCCCCCGCAGCTCCCAATGACCACCGTTCCCGGTCAATGGGAGCTACGAGAAGTGGCGGGCCACCACTGCATTGCATTCTATAAGTACCTACATGGAGGAAAAACAATGTAATAATGGACTCTTCAGTCTATCACAGAAAGGTGTAACACGATTCAATGGCTGGAAGTTGAAAAATTCAGACTGGAAATAAGGCAGACATTTTTAACAGTGAGAATAATTAACCATTGGAACAACTTACCAAGAATCGTGGTGGATTTGCCATCATTGACATTTTTAATCAAGAGTGGATGTTTTTCTAAAAGAGAGATGCTCTAGGAATTATTTTGTGGGGGGGTTTTTTGGCCTGTGTTATACAGGAGGTCAGAGCAGATGATCACAATGGTTCCTTCTGTCTTTGGAATCCATGAATCTATTGAACTCTTTATTCTACACTTAAGGATAAGATCACATAATAGACTCTTGCATATTTTAGCTAATTTCAGAATGCAAGGGGCTGGGATTCTGTCCCCACTGAGCTTATTTTTTGCCTCTAGATCAAAAGACTTTTCTTGCCTCTTTACAGTTCTGGGTTGTATATTTGCTGAAATGGAATTTTAAAAAAAATGTAGTCGTATCTGATGTTTCAATCTCTCTCTCACCATCTGACGTGCAGTAATAATAATACTGTGCATATCTTTAGTGCCTCTTATTCAAGGATCTTAAGTGTTTTTTAAAAGGTGGATAAGTATAAGTGTTATTCCTCGACTTTAGCAAAGCTTTTGATACTGTCTCCCACAGTATTCTTGCTGGCAAGTTAAAGAAGTATGGGCTGGATGAATGGATTATAAGTTGGATAGAAAGCTGGCTAGATCGTCGGGCTCAGCGTGTAGTGATCAATGGCTCCATGTCTAGTTGGCAGCCGGTATCAAGCGGAGTGCCCCAAGAGTCGGTCCTGGGGCCGCTTTTGTTCAATATCTTCATTAATGATCTGGAGGATGGCCTGGACTGCACCCTCCGCAAGTTTGCAGATGACACTAAACTGGGAGGAGTGGTAGATATGCTGGAGGGTAGGGATAGGATACAGAGGGACCTACACAAATTAGAGGATTGGGCCAAAAGAAATCTGATGAGGTTCAGCAAGGACAAGTGCAGAGTCCTGCACTTAGGACGGAAGAATCCCATGCACTGCTACAGACTAGGGACCGAGTGGCTAGGCAACAGTTCTGCAGAAAAGGACCTAGGGGTTACAGTGGACGAGAAGCTGGATATGAGTCAACTGTGTGCCCTTGTTGCCAAGAAGGCTAATGGCATTTTGGGCTCTATAAGTAGGGGCATTGCCAGCAGATCGAGGGACATGATCATTCCCCTCTATTCAACATTGGTGAGGCCTCATCTGGAGTACTGTGTCCAGTTTTGGGCCCCACACTACAAGAAGGATGTGGAAAAATTGGAAAGAGTCCAGTGGAGGGCAACAAAAATGATTAGGGGACTGGAGCACACGACTTATGAGGAGAGGCTGAGGGAACTGGGATTGTTTAGTCTGCAGAAGAGAAGAATGAGGGGGGATTTGATAGCTGCTTTCAACTACCTGAAAGGGGGTTCCAAAGAGGATGGATCTAGACTGTTCTCAGTGGTACCAGATGACAAAATAAGGAGTAATGGTCTCAAGTTGCAGTGGGGGAGGTTTAGGTTGGATATTAAGAAAAACTTTTTCACAGGAGGGCGGTGAAGCACTGGAATGGGTTACTTAGGAAGGTGGTGGAATCTTCTTCCTTGGAGGTTTTTAAGGTCAGGCTTGACGAAGCCCTGGCTGGGATGATTTAGTTGGGGATTGGTCCTGCTTTGAGCAGGGGGTTGGACAAGATGACCTCCTGAGGTCCCTTCCAACCCTGATATTCTATGATTCTATGATTACTATTTCCAATATCGAGAGCTTTGGTATCTGATTGTTAGAGCTCCTGAGCACCTGGAGCGCCTACTTAAGTCAATAGCACCTTCTGAAAATCAAGCCTTAAGTAACTTATCAAATGAGTCACAGAACCATAGAATATCAGGGTTGGAAGGGACCTCAGGAGGTCATCTAGTCCAACCCCCTGCTCAAAGCAGGACCAATTCCCAACTAAATCATCCCAGCCAGGGTTTTGTCAAGCCTGACCTTAAAAACCTCTAAGGAAGGAGCTTCCACCACCTCCCTAGGTAACCCATGGGAGAATCAGGGCTAAAACATGCCAGTCACAGGCATTAGTCACTAGACCATGTGTCTCGCATAAAAAACCATGGGCTAGATCCTCATCAGGGGTTACTTGGCAGAACTGTTTTGATTTCAGTTAAGCTACATCATTGTATTTCAGAAAATATAATAGTTGGGATCCACCTGTAATCTGCTTCAGTGCAAATAAAAACATCAGTGGGATAATGTGTTTAAGGGAAACTATTGCTGCACCATATGGTGTTGATGCTACACAAAGAAGCTGAGATGCTGTCAGCAATGTTCACTGACAGATCATCCTTCCTCTTGTGTGTTTTTGAATCAACATTTCCCCCCTCATTTTTCAAGATCCATTAGAAACAATCTTGCATTGTCTTTGATTTTGTTGTTAAGTAGAATGCCTGTAACAGTTGCAATGCAATGGGGAATGGGAATGGCAGCAGCAAAGTTGATGAGACAGTGGAAAGCTGCCATAACTGATGTGGCAGTGCTAATCCACTGAAATGACACCAATTTATTTCTCTGTTTTTCCAAGAGTATTACAAGTCTGGCTTTTGCTACAGTATGTGAGTAAAACAACCCCTCACTAAAAGTCCCCAGGACAGTATGTTTGTGGCCTTTACAAATCATAAGCCTAGTTTTGTTTTCTTCAGCTCAGAAATAAACCTACCATAGCTTTTGTCAGCTAAAGGTCATCTGTCAGCTAGAGGTGCTGGGCCTTTACTTTCCTGTCATGGGGAGAGAAATTAGCATCCACAAGGTAGGTCATTGCAAGGATGCACAATATTAGGGACTATTTTCCTCAAAGGCTGGCTGAGAGGTTGCAGAATTTCCTTTCAAGATTTGGACGTTCCCACAGTTAGGGTAGCTTTTGTCACCTCCAAGCTAGATTACAGCAATGCATTCTGTCAAGCATTTGCCCTTGATGGCCACTTGGAATGCACAATGCAGGTTGTCTTTTAGGCAGAGTAGGCCAACACAAGCACATTACCCCAGTGCACTAGCTATGAAGCACAGAATAACGGTTGCATGACCAATACCCAATGCAACAGTTGCAGTTTGCTGAGGACTCCTTCTGTCATTCTCCAAGATTGAATAATAGTTGCTAGAGGCTCGTTGTTCTATTTGGAGTGCTCACCTTTGTAGTTAGAACTGCTCAGCTGTATGTCATAGACCTTCTACTGCTAGAGGCTTGCCTTAGCTCATGTAGTAAGGTCCGAGGCTTTTGGATGCCTACATGGACCTACAATACCATGGCCTACAATGCTGTGATAACTCTGAAGCCTCTGCATGGTCATAGATTTTAACAACAAATGACTTTTTTTAGCATCTGTAGATTGGTACTGATAGTAAGGCTAAATTAGTGTTGCTCAGTTTGTTTTCAGCTCATGGGGGCTCAGGGAAAAACACAGTTTTATAAAAGCTCCCCTTCCAGTTTGGCATATTATTTCCTTTGTTGTTAGACATAGATCAAGTTTCCTTCTAAAAATGCTGATGGCCAGAAGTGAATAAATATTAATAAAAATATACACATTATTTATTGTATGGAGAGTTCCGTTGAAGCAAAGTGTCCCCTGTAAAGAGGGAAAATATCAGAGGTATGGATTCTAAGGTACCCATCACTGGAGTATCAAAGTGCTGAGTGCAGGATAACCAGCTTGCATCAACCCAACATATACCGCTGTAACAATGGTTACAGTACAGAGAGATCTGCTCTGAGGCAACTTACATTGTCAACATTATAGTGTTGCCATCTGTCTCATAAACAAGAAAATCTTGGCTTTCCACAGGAATTGAAGTTGTGAACTTGTCGCTATTGGGATTTTCTATTAAATAACTGTTCTTTGGGTAACCCATCCATTAAACCAATTTCTAAACATCTGGTAAACAGTTGATACCTTCAGTGGAGTACCTTACTTCCCCCATCTTTTCTATGGGGTTTGATCATGCGATCTAGCTGACTGGTGAGGGCACTCAACTGAAGAAGGGGGTCCCTTTGTTGACTCCAAAAGGCTTTAGATCAGGTCTGTTGACCTTTAATGGAAGCTTAAAATTACTGTCATCCTGTTTCCATTCTAGTGACAATCTACATTGATGCTACCATACTTGTGCTTTTCAAAAAAGTTAAGAACCAGGACAATTCTCTGACAATGATTTCAAAATGGATGGGAAATGTAGTTTTGAGAAGTGCTTATAAAACAGGAGTGCTTTTTCTTCTCATAGAACTCACAGAGCTGCTTTTCTTAGAAAATTTGTATTGTATTTTATTCTTCTATTATACTTGTCTGTTTGTTTGCATGGGTTGCGGTGCAGTCATATTTTTCAGGCTACAACTTGCTTTCTCTTTTGAAGAGCAATAAATGGCCGCAAGGAATAAAAGCCAGTTTTTCTGTGCTAATTTTCTAACTATTTAAATGTAAATGAATGCCACTTAAAATAATTCAGTCTTATTCCTGCCAATGTGTTTACATTAAAAGAATAAATATATTTTCCAAATGACAAATTTAGGGAAAATATGGTTATTCTTTTAATGTAAACACACTGGCACTACTAATAGATTTTGCCCAAAGTTAGTTTTGAGGGAGATGAAGTACATTCAGTTGCTTGGATGGATTAATAGGTAGATTTTGGTAGCTGGTTAAAACTCATTCATTCATTGTGCTGTTGCAGACCAAATCCTTCATTTGTATTGGCAAGAAACGCTAATTATGAGGGGCCACCCCTCAAAAATAAGTTTGACCAAAATCGCTTCTTGTGGGATGGTGAACAAAACCAGAAAAAACATGGCTCCAAAGCAGGTCTAAGGCACCTTCCCCATAGAATTGACTCCAAGTCCTCCCTCCAGTGGTGAATGAAGAAAGCTGATGAGTGTTACAAACAAAAATCACTTTCCTCCTTTCAGAGGCCAGGACTTAGTTGCTTCTGATAAACGTTTTTGCATTTGTATACTGCCCCTAGCTGAGCTTTGCAGTATGCTTTACAATCATCGGTTAATTTAGCTTCGCATCACTGATGTGGGTAGTTTCACATCCACTCCCATCCTGTAGAGGGCAGTGGCGTGGATGTGGAACTCTCTCCTTCCTTCTCAATTTCTGTTACATTTTAAAGCCTATGCGCAATAAAACTATTTGCAGCAGGCAATACAATATAACAATATATGCAGCCTCCTCAAAAGGTGGCTTGAAGTAGCAGTATAAATAATATACAGATTTTAAAGCCTTGTGTTTATTTCTTTAGTACATCATGTTAAGAGTTAACACTGGAAAGGTGTATCAGAGAATCGTCAATGTGCATGATACAAAAATCATATCACATACTTTGAATATAAATGTGGAGTTAAAGGGAGAGGAGAACCAAAAGTGTGTGTGCGGGGGGAGTTTCACAGCTCAGTGGGATGCCAGGAGGAACACAAAGTTGAGCTTTTTGGATCTTTTTAAACTATTTTGTTAAATAGCATAACCCCAAATTATTAAAATAAGTCAAGGATTCTAATATAAGGGTTCAAATGTCATGGTCAAAGCACTTGAAGAAGGTGCCTGGGACTAAGGGGCCAAGGCTGGTGGGGAAGAAGAGACTAATACTGATGAGGAGAGAGCTCCTTTAAGCCCCTTGGGTTTATATAATTATTCTTTTCAGTGACACTGGGGTTCTGACTGTGCTACTAGAATTCCTACTTCCCCAAAATTTGTAGGAGTTTGGAATAAGCTAGCAAAAAGGCGGGAGTTTCCACCACACACAGCCTTCTAACGTGTGGGGGAAGGGGACATTATTTCTTAGTGTGTCTTGTTGGGCCCCAGCTATCCTTTCTGCTATCATGAGTGGATGGGCAATGGGCCTTACCTGTGCCAAGCAGGGGAGTGCTGGTTCTATGGCAACTGTTCCTCCAAAGTAGAACTGGTTGCAATTTTCCACTTCTGGTTTTTCTGTGAAATTTTTATTTTCAATAAGAAAAGTCTTGAAAATAAATTGGCTTCTTTTTGTATTGTCAATCAGTTCTAAAGCTGGTCTGCATTTTTTTTTTTTGGTTTGTCAAAAGATGTGGACCAATTGTTTTTCTAATTTAAAAAATACATAAATAACCCTCCATTAGAGCCTGACTGAGTCTGGACTTAGGAATTTTGGGAGCGAGGCTGGTGATTGCTGGATGTGGAGCAGGGGACCAGCTGCTGTGCATAGCACTGTCCCCTGCTGCTCCCCATATTTCCCTTTGGAAACCACATTGGGATTTAACAGTACGTCAGGCACCATTAATTCCTGCTGGGTTACCCAGGCAGCTGCTGCTATCAACTGTGGGAGGACACAACCATTGGTATTGTATCTCCCTCTGGGGCCAGTTGGGAGTGGAGCCAGCAGAGCAGCATGGAGAGTCCCCCACCTCTCTGCCCCTTCCCACATCACTGCCTCTGTCTCCATGGAACTCGGGCTTCCTTTTCTCATAGTTTCCTAGGCTTTGTGGGGTTGAGAAGTTGTGTTCTATCCCTGCTTCCTATCCCATTCTTCCAACAAAAGCCCCCATCCTGAAATCACAATAGTTAGGAAACTCCTGTAGGTCGAGTCTGGTGACTCCTCTGCCCCCTCTGTCCATGGATTTTTCTGTTAGAGGGTATGAGTTGGCCCTTGGTCATGTCACATCCGAGAATGACAGGTTAGTGTATTAAGGCTTGACCACAGGCTTCATCCTTCCAACTGGCCACTGTCCGGCTGGTAATCATGTTTCAAACATACATTACAGCTCATAACTGTGCAAATGCAATTTCACAATGCAGTCCTGTGGACAGGTTCTACTGAATTCAGATTGTCCATTTCTAACACTTGTGCAGAAGAGCAATTGTCCAGACCAGCCATAAGATATAAAATGGCTTAAATGAAACAATTATTTTACTGCTAATCAGAATCCACTGATGATAAAATGATGGGTGAACACAGCTACCCATGCAGAAAAATGCTAGCACATATTTTGTTTCTTTAAAGTCTATACCGGCAAGAAAGGGACAATCTCTATAAACTAGACCCATATCTCTTGGCATCTTCGATAGTGCGCAATATTTCTCACCTAGGGGAGAACACAGATAAGTTTATAAAGCTAATAACATAGTGTTTGTGTCATTATTTAATCACTCTAAAATTGCACACTACTGTTGTCACATGGTTACAGTAAATTTGCTATATTTAAAAGGAAACAGAGCTTAAGGGTAAGATAGGGTTTGGTGATCTGCCAAACTGAAAAGAGCATTTAACAGGCTTTTAATCCATTTCATAGGTTATTGTCCCCATGAGTGCTGTTAGAGTCTGCCGATAAGAAAAATGAGAACAAAGGGTTATTTTCACTTACAATTCAGCAGCTCATAGTATTATTACTATGTCATTGGTAAACAAACAAAGGTGCACTAATAATTGTATCCTTTAAACATGCAGTGTGCAGTAAATATTTGTTTATTTAAAAATAAATGGACTATAGGAATTAGAATGCTATTTCCATCAAAGGTAGCAGATTAAATACTCACAAAGCTGAGCCCCACCAAGAGACACATGCTTGCCATTTGTATATGGTTTTGTTGATCTCTGCAAGATTTCTCAGGTCTGCTTGTACTGGGGAAAAAATAGATGTTTGAAGTAAAACTATAATTAAAATCAAAATTAAATCTCATCCTGTTTCCCTTTTGAAGCCTAATCTGAAGATGGTCTATAATAATAAATATACTGTTTCATACCTTAGAGATAGGCAGCTACAAAAAATAACCTGCTACTCACCTCCACTTGTCTCGCGCTAATTAATGGAGTGCACAATGGCATCCAGAAGAGAGAAATTTTATTTTTCTGCTCACTAGCTCCGTGCAGGGTGGATGGATGGATGAGCAATTCCTTTCACACTGTGATAGACAGACAGATGGTCCAATAGGACACTGAAAGTTTTGACTCCAGAACAATGTCCTCTGGTGTTAGCAATGGGGAGCCTCCAGTGTCTCTATTATGCTTCATAGGCACAAGACATGCAGATATGGAGAGAGAAACTTCTAAAATTAGACTGTCCCCAGGAGTCATTCCTGCCTTCAACCGTGAGGTGATTTCTGCTCCTGAGGTGATGCAGGTAATGCTGGTTAGTTGTCCTCATTCTCACTTGTATCTGAAAGCACCTTGAGGCCCTGGGATTGGGGGCCAGTTGTGCTAGGCACTGTACAAACATATAGTAAGTGACAGTCCCTGGCTATAGAGTTTACCATTCTAAATAAACAAGACATTAAAAGATTGGGAGAAGGGCAGTAGTACTATTATCCCCCTTTTACACATGGGGAACTGAGGCTCAGAGAAATAAGGGGTAACAATTTCAAAATGCCTAGACTCATTTTCAGAACTGTCATAGGCAATTATTAGCCTACGTTTCATTGAAAGTCAATAGGGCCTAGGCTCCAGAATGACTTAGGCACTTCTGAAAATGAGATTTATGCTTTTAAATCACTTTGGCGTTTTTGAAAATGTTACCCTAAGGGACGTGCTGATGGTCCTTGGGGAGTTTGTGGCAGAGCCAGAACTCACTTCTGAATCTCAGTCCACTGGTTTAACCACAAGACCATCCTTCCTTTCTAAGGAGCCTTTGAATCCCTAAGTTTCTTATCACTCAGACAGAAAGGGCTGGATTTTTTGCTTAGGTGGGGTTTTTAAATATTGTGAGCCTTTGAGATTGGTTCTGAGTGGACTAACCATCCAAATATTTTTTTTCTCAACAATAAAATTCAATGCCAGCCTTCAGCCTTGTGTCCCAAGCTGATTTCTGTGGCTGCGGAACTCAGGTCCCATAACCCATTGTTTGTGCAACGAGAGACATCCAAGCACTAATAAAGAAATCGAATCCGAACTACAAATCCTTGAAAAGCTACTGGTTGGTGCAGAGGCATCTCCGCCAGACTCTGAATTGTAGCAGCTTCTGCTGGTGCCACTATATTAACAGGGTCATAGCTCTGGTGAGAGAACCACTGAGTGAAGCTGAGTAATTCTGATGCTAGCATGGCAAATGATTCAATACAGATCATTACATATACTGGATACTGCTCAATATAAGTGTACACTTACCAGATAAGTGTAAGGCTATGTGTGAGCTGGCTCCCCTGTTTGTTGTTGCTGTTTTTCCCAAGAGGATTTAACTGAGCGAATGCTAGAGATAGGGAGGCTCAGAAGTAGTTCTGGGTCAGGTGAGAGTGGCTGATCTGGTAACATGACGTGGTCATACTTGTGTTCTCCACTTAACGTGAAAACAGCAGCTCTGCAAAGAGGGAGAAATGGGTTCAGGGGTAAATGAACTGGGTTGTGAACTGGTATGCCTGGAGCTTGGTTTTCCCCTCATGCCATTTACTGGACTACACCTCTACCCCGATATAACGCTGTCCTCGCGAGCCAAAAAATCTTACTGCGTTATAGGTGAAACCGCGTTATATCGAACTTGCTTTGATCCGCCAGAGTGCGCAGCCCTGCCCCCCCCCCCCCGGAGCGCTGCTTTACCATGTTATACCCAAATTCATGTTATATCGGGTCGCGTTATATCGGGTTAGAGGTGTATATGTAGTGGTCTGATGACTCAGTGCTTTGCAATTCTATAGCATCTTTCATCTGAGCATCTTAAAGCTCTTGGCAACCCTTAAGAACCAAGCCTTGCACCACCACTTTGAGAGGAGCAATATTAACCTTGTTTTATAGGTTGGGAAACTGGGCTGCAGAGAGATGAGGTAACTTCCCTAAGATCGCACGGTAGGTCACTGAAAAAGCTGGGAATAGAAACCAGGAATCCGCTTGTCTCCCTGCTCTAACCACTAACCAGCTGCCTCCATGACTGAGTTACATTACATGCCATGTGATGTTAACACAGAGATAGGCCCAACCACTTCAGACACCCTGAACGCTGAGCATTAGGGCAGTATACTCCAACAAGCAATTTCTATACTAAGAAGTACTATGTTTAGAGCTATGAACAGAGGGGCATTCAAAATACTATGTCCAAAACACCCATTGAGTGTTATGGGCCCAATACCATATGTGCACTTACATGCTTAAAGTTAGTGTTTAAGTACCCTGCTGAATTGATGCCATATTGCTCTACAGATACAGGTCAGATCCTTAGCTGGTGTAAATGGGCCGCGTGCTGTTGACTTCAATGAAAACATGCCACTTTAGTCCAGCTGAGGATCTGGTTTGTAGCTCTCACAGTAGGGTTCAGCTTTTTAAAAGCCCAGGCTTTTCTGCTTCTCAGAAAAGCAGACAAAAGCACTGTCTATAAGCAGAGCTCTCTCTGAGCTCTGGCAGCTATTTCAGTTTGTCTCTGTCCATGAAGAAAAACAGTAGTGTGGAGCTGGGTGGGGAGAACTCGTGTCTAAAGCTTTTAAAAAGTTATTTTTCATCTTCAAAATGTAAGTGGCTTATCTAATTAGTGGTAACTGAAATGGGCTTTCCTTATCTTGGTATGTAAGTGCCCCTTGGCCTGGTACTAAAGAGTGCTTCGCTGAGGATGATGAGCTAGCAGTTTTAGAGCATCAGAAGTGTCAACCTCATCAGACAGCTCTGAGGCTTATGTTGGAAATGTGCTGTGAAGCACCAAAGAGAAGCCACTTTGGGGCAAGGCGATGCAGTGACTCTGTGCCCTTTTCTGGTTTCTGTAGACATCATGGCAGATCACCAGGGAAAAATGAGGTTTTTGGCCTCAACTTAAGCCCTCCCTGTGTACTCACAGCACAGATCCATCAAACATACTGGCAGTTTCTGGTGGGGGAGAAAAAAGGCCCAAGTCTGACATCATGGGGTGTTGCAGCTGAGGAGTGAGGTGCATTGGCAAAGCTGAATGGAGATGCTTGTATACCATCTGCCAACACTATGCCTGGTTCTAGCCAGGGCTATTAGCCCTTTACTTTCATTATTTTTAAATTCACTCACAAATTCGTTTTTTGCCTAGCCAAACACGCCCAGATGCCACTGTGCTCTGTGTATGAGGATTATTGATGAATGCGGGGCAGACACCACATGTGGCTGGATAATTAGAGAGAGCCCAAAACAATGAAGATACGTGGGCATGGATAAAACTGATGAATAGAGCAGCAGGGAGTATATTTTCAACGCTTCAAATTGGACGCGCATCTTGCATTAAAATTTTAATGGGAGCTGGGTGTCTAAGTCCTGTGCATTGTGCTGAAAATCTACCCCTATATGTTCTGAAGGTCCCTGCAACTCACTGGATATTAGCAGCAAATAATAATCTTTGGGAGAAAACATATAATTCACACTGTTCCACAGCTCTACTAATGCTGTTAGGCATTTGTCTATTTTTACACCAATTCTGTAATGCAATCCCTGAAGGTCACTCTTTAGGAAAGGCCTTAATTAAGATTTCTGCCTGCAGCAAATTATGGGAACTATAATATATCATGCTGTAGCAACCCAGATACAGATCATTGGCTACCCTGATCCAGTCATGTGCTATGAACAAATATTACCGTTTTCATATAGTTGAGGATCATTTTACAATGCGATTAAAAATGCAGTGTCTTAGTTTTCTTAAAACATCTATGAAAAGGCAGAAGAATCTTTATTTCAGCCCAAATACATTGCTCAGTTTATGCAGGGAAGGTCAAATGTAGACGTGTATGCATAGCTGGCTGAGGATAGCAAGGCTTTTTTTCATCATAAATATTAAAAACAATACCGTTTAAAAGGTCTAATCTGTTTTTATTTAATTACTTTCCTTCCATCTGTTTTACTCTTCCTTCCCTCTGGACCGCCAAGGTCTGCTCTTCCTTGTCCAAGGACAGCTCCTCTTTACCTGCCAGCCCTGGGCATTCGTGACTGATGTGATTCCAAATCAGGACTTACAAATTTGGGGCCTGATTTTCAGAGGTGCTGAGCATCCCTAACTCCTACTGATGTCGGAGGGCTCAGCACCTCTGAAAATCAGGCCATTAGTTTCCAGGTGTTTGTCTCCGCCTGCTTTAGGCCCTGATCCAGCGAGTGGGCAGACCTCTGTGCCAACGCAGAGCCCCACTGAAGTCAGTGGGGATCCACACTGGTGCAGGGATCCAGCCACACAGAAGTCATTGCCGGATCAGGGCCATATTTAGTGACTGCTCTGACCTCTTCTTTTTTTTTTTTTTTTTTTTTTTAACAAAAGAATATCTCAGCTGAGATATTTCTAGCTGTGGATCTTCTGTGAAATTAGAGGTTTTTACTTTTCATGGTAGCAATGGCAAGAGAACTTACTTGGGATATTTCAATATCTAGTGGATAAGGGATTTACTACTGAGATAACATACCTGGGAGGATAAGTTTGAAAATATTAGTGCACTTGTCAGTAGCCAGGGATCATGCTTTTTGCTTGAGAAATTTTAATCATGCTAAAATAGAAGCAGAAGGGGGGTGCATATTAATGAGGATGGGTCTGTGCATTTGAGTACCATATGGACTATGCCTTCCACCTGAAAACCAAAGGGTTAGCTTGCACTTGGCCGTTGAGCCAGGTGCATAGGGGACAAAAGGGTGCTTTCCTTCTTCTACATTTTCTGTGCCCCCTCGCCTTCCTCTTCCTCCCTCCCCCCATCCTCGGGCTACATTGACACTGCCCCACGTATGGCTACATCTGCTCTTCGAGCTAGGGGCATGATTCCCAGCTCACACAGATATACGTACCCAGGGGGTTCAGGCAGGTGTGTACTCTGGGCAGCCACCCTATACCACTGTTCGCCGATGCTCATGCTACTGCAGCGATACTACTGGTTTTAGCATGGTAGGTCAATGAGCACTAGTACAAGTGTGTCGGAATTGCACTCCTAGTACTCCCAAGTGTGTCGGAATAGCTCCAAGTGCAGATGTAGCCACTCATGGGCCAGGCACAATCAGTCTCGGAGTCAAGACCCCGTCCCCACCCATCCCACGCACGGCCGGGGGCACAAAGAAGGGAGCATGGTGGTATCCTCCTGAGTGTGAATACTGAGTAGCTCCAGGAGGCTTCGTGCTACCACATGCTTGTTCTGGAGTGATGTGACTCCCCACACTGCACCCAACTTGGGCCTGTGTATGAATTATCTCCCGTCTGGCCCAATGAAAAGAAACCAAACCTTCTTGTAGGCATGAAGGGTTCAGTTATCTGTTCTGCCCTCCCCATCTCTTATTTCATTTGCCACCTCAGCACAGCTGGGGCCAAAGCAAGCGTGCTGAAGGATTGAGGGAGAGAGCCTCTTCTTGCTGCATTTCCTCCCTAACTAGAAGCAGAACCCATCCCCAAGAGTCTGTTCAATCATGAGACTCCCATCCCAATGTTTTCAGCCTCTTGCGCCCTTTTTCCTGTCCCACTGCAATGGTTTTTTCTCTGTCTTTCCACCACAATATCCATAAATATAGAGAGGCGGCTGCTACAAGACAAATCATGCTGCACTTCCTCAGAATATCCCTAGAAATCTATACAAGGTATATCCATTTGGTGGTTGGCTGTACAGCTGAATCTTACCGCTTCCATCACTCCTGTGAAAATCATGGATCCCACCCTATTCGCTGTGGCCTTGGGCATGCCAGGAGCATTGCACTCCAGAGGTTCAAAAAAAGAGAAAATTGTTACAGCTCCCTGCCAGGGCTCCTAAAACATTTCATATTGCTGCAACATAGTGGTAGCGCTGAGGGTGTACAGGAAGGGAAGGTCCATATTTCTATCCAAATGAAATCTGACTGCTGCTCTCCACAACCAGATCACTGTCCATTGCCTTAATCTCAACGATCAGTGCTTGCCCAGCTGCCGAACATATACATTTGATAGGGATACTGCCTTCCACCAAAAAAAAATCCACCTCATTTTTACATTAACTAGTTCTTTTTAAAAAAAAAATCTATTGCTGATTGTGAAGAGGTTTTATTTTTGTATTTTATTTGAGACCAAAGCATTTTTCATTACAAGCTGACAGTACAGCAAAGAACAAGTTAGTGTTTTAGCCTTGTGGCTCATCGGAGGCCAGTAATCAACTGCCACTAATAAGAGACTCGGTATCATTTAATATCATGCTTTTATATAGTGTGACAGCATATATGGCCTTGCAAGTCCATGAGTGAAAAATGGCAGTAGGCCTTTAAAATATACATGCCTTCTGGTCTGTGTTTCGAGGTATCCTTCCACTCCCTATAAGGAAGGTATCCTTCCCCTTCCCTGTGTTACATGACAGTAACAGACGATGGTGGCATTTCAAAGCAATCAGGAGTGCACCAGGCTAACTTGCCTGCTTTTCTTTATTTATTTTTATTCCACTGTGATGTGTTCAGGATATTTTTTAACTATAATGATGTATTGCAAAAAACAGAAAAATATGAAGTCTTCACATGAGCAGGAGGCAGTTTACCTATGACTTTCTTGTGTCACTTTTCAAACAAATTTTCTAGGGTTTTATTTTCCCCCCTCCCTTTACAGCCAAATGAGAGAAATATAGCCTGCACATGAGAGATAATATTGTCCTGGGAAATATCCAGTGGATTAATGTATTTCTACTGAAGCTAGCAGGAAATTGTGTTTCAGTTTGTGCTTATGGGCTTATTGTGAATACGTCATATTGAGAACAATTTGTTAAACAAGAAATATAGGGTGTTAAAAAATAGGAAGGCAAAATAAACTGGGAAAGTCAGATTCTATAATAGGCTTGATGTGTATCTGCATTGTTAATAGTCCAGATGCCACATTGCTGACTCCCTTCATTCTGGTGAATAGCCCCCTATTTCATAACGAAACAAAAACCTATTGTAGTCTCCAAGTTATTTATGTTCAGTATCTCATGCTGCCTGTATACATTATTCCAGCGGTGTTAATTTGTAAACACCCTTTTGATGACATAATTATAGGCAAATAGCTGTATAGCGTGGTTAAGTGGTAATGTCTATATGATACGATGCAATTAAACTTAAAACAATGTCTACCTTTAGACACAGGCAACCTCGGCGCACGGAAGAGAGAGACTACAGATAGGTCTGACTCTGCGACATCATTGCACAATAAATGGATGATCGCAGTGAAGCAGAGCCAAAAGTGAGCTGTGAAGGGTCATCAATAACTAGTGGGAGTAAATGATCTATCCAGAGTCAGCCACTTGTATGTGCCATTTATACAGCAGCCACTTGGATTTTGATGGGCAATGAGGTCATTTTTTGTCAATTTTGATGGAGCCACGTTAGTGTTCACTCGCTGGGTGTGATACACACTATTGATAGGGCATTAAACTTAGTCATTACTGCCATAGCGCAGTGAGAAACTTCCACAGCCACCTCCTATATCACGTACCCTATGAGCACAAGCAATCCAGGGATTTTGTCAGCTTGTCCAGCAGCAGAGTGAGCGGTGTGGCTCCTAATTAAAGTCAAACTGTTACGCCGAGAAACCAAGCTCTGCCCACACACAGCAGCTTGCAGGACTGGGGCCTAAACTATATTGTAGTGTAGAATTAGCCCAAGATTCTCAAAAATGACTAGGGTTTTTTTGGGCCTGCATATTTGAGTGTCCAGCCTGAACCACCTTAAAGGAGCCTGATTTACAGAAAGTAGTGGAACACTCTTCCTCTGAGAACCAGGCCCCTAATCCCAAGACACCTTTGAAAGATGAGGCCTGTTTGTATTGTCTGTTGTAAACTAGTATGAGTTATTTCAGCTGCCGTGCATTAAGAATGTGCCATCCCCTTAGTTCGAGAACATGTACAGCATAATATAAAATGGTACTTAAAGCCTCTTGGGATGTGTGGACTAGGAAGGGACTAAAGTTCTCGCTGCTTCACTCTATAGGTGAAACCCTTGAGTGAGACTTCTAACTGCTGGAGGCTTTTCTGATCCTTATTCCTTCAAAACGGAGGTCAGATAACAGGAGAGAAGGTCAGAGAAAGTTATTACAAACAAAGTGTTTTTAAAAATTTTTATCTCCCCTGATATGATGCCACTTAACAGCCTTGTAGGCAGGACAATGCCAAAGAATCCCACCACAGTAGCAATTAACTTCAAAAAATGGAATGACACAAAAATGAGGAAGCTAGTTAAATTGAAATTAAAAGGAACAGTCACAACAGTGAAATGCCTGCAAGCTACATGAAAAATTTTGAAACACCATAATAGAGGCTCAAACTAAATGTATTCCCCCAAATAAAAACAAAACAGTAAGAGGACCAAAAATTTCCACCATGGCTAAACAACAGAGTAAATGAGGCTGTTAGAGACAAGAAGACATCCTTTAAAATTTGAAGTCAAATCCTATTGAGGAAAATAGAAAGGATCATCAATTCTGCAAGTCAAGTGTAAAAGGATAATTAGGCAGGTCAAGGAAGAAAAGGCCATTGCAGAGAAGCTAAATGAATTCTTTGCATTGGTCTTCACTGCACAGGATGTGAAGGAAATTCTCACACATGAGCCATTCTTTTTCTGAAAGCCAGCCACAGTTGATGTAAGAAATTCAGCATCTACATTGACACTGCATCAACACAACTGTGTCATCCTAAGCAATATGGCTCTCACAGAGGTGGAGTTAAGTCAGCATAGCACACAAGTTACATCAGTGAAGCAACATTTTAGTTTAGATGCTTACAGAGTTAGGTCAACATAAGCTGCCTTGCGCTGAGAAACTGTCTCAGTGTCTCTGCTAATAAAAAGTGGAACAGATTGTTTAGCATAGAATCATAGAATTGGAAGGAACCTCAAGAGGTCATCTATTCCAGTCCCCTGCACTCAAGGCAGGACTAATTATCTAGGTGTTTGTCTAACCTGCTCTTAAAAATTTCCAATGGTGGAGATTTCACAACTTCCTTAGGCAATTTATTCCAGTGCTTAACTACCCTGACAGTTAGGAAGTTTTTTCTGATGTCCAACCTAAACCTCCCTTGCTGCAGTTTAAGCTCATTGCTTCTTGTCCTATCCTCAGAATTTGAAGCCCAGTAAAGTCAATGTTGTTTTGTGAGCAGAGTCAGTGAGTTTGCTCTTCCTCTGGGAGTATTTGATTGAGATTCTACTGTAATAGGATCTTTATTCAAATTTGTCAGCAATGTAACTGTCCACACAGTATTGGCTGAGGTAGCGCTTGCCTCATGTGTCGATATAATGCTGCTAGAGAGTATTGTGAAACAGTTTTCATTCTGACTTTCACCATTCTATGCTGATTAAAGGAGATAGGGAGTTTTAATCATACTCTTTTCCTCATAAAAGGCAGTTTGCAAGTCTATTTTCATAGAATTATAGAGATGTAGAACTGGAAGGGACCTCGAGGGGTCTTCTAGTCCAGTTCCCTGCACTCAAGGCAGGACTAAGTATTATCTAGATCATCCCTGACAGGTGTTTGTCTAACCTGCTCTTAAAAATCTCCAATGATGGAGATTCCACAACCTCCCAAGGCAATTTATTCCAGGGCTTAATCACCCTGACAGTTAAGAAGTTTTTCCTAATGTCCAACCTAAACCTCCCTTGCTGCAATTTTAACCCATTGCTTCTTGTCCTATCCTCAGAGTTTAAGAAAAACAAATTTTCTTCCTCCTCCTTGTAACAACCTTTAACATACTTGAAAATTATCATGTCCCCTCTGAGTCTTCTCTTTTCCAGACTAAACAAACCCAATGTTTTCAATCTTCCCTCATAGGTCATGTTTTCTAGACCTTTAATCATTTTTGTTGCTGTTTTCTGGATTCTCTCCAATTTGTCCACATCCTTCCTGAAATGTGGCACCCAGAACTGGACACAATACTCCAGTTGAGGCCTAATCAGAGCGGAGTAGAGCGGAAGAATTACTTCTTGTGTCTTGCTTACAACACTCCTGCTAATATATCCCACAATGATGTTTGCTTTTTATGCAACGGTGTTACACTGTTGACTCATATTTAGCTTATGGTCCACTGTGACCCCCAAATCCCTTTCCGCAGTACTCCTTCCTTGGCAGTCATTTCCCATTTTGTATGTATGCAACTGATTGTGCCTTCCTAAGTGGAGTACTTTGCATTTGTCCTTATTGAATTTCATCCTATTTGCTTCAGACCATTTCTCCAGTTTGTCCAGATCATTTTGAATTTTAATCCTATAAGTACTTGAAACCCCTCCCAGCTTGGTATCATCTGCAAACTTTATAAATGGACTCTGTATGCCATTATCTAAATCACTGATGAACAGAACCAGACCCAGAACTGATCCCTGCGGGACCCCACTCATTATGCCCGTCCAGCATGACCCTGAGCCATTGATAACTACTCTCTGGGAATGGTTTTCCAACCAGTTTTGTACCCACCTTATAGAAGCTCCATCTAGGTTGCATTTCCCTCGTTTATTTATGAGACGGTCATGCGGGACAGTATCAAAAGCTTTACTAAAATCAAGATATACCACGTCTACCACTTCCCCACTATCAACAAGGCTTGTTACCCTGTCAAAGAAAACTAACAGGTTGGTTTGACAGGATTTGTTTTTGACAAATCCATGCTGACTGTTATATATCACCTTATTATCTTCTAGCATAAGTAGTTAACATATATTTCAAGGGACCATTTAAGGAGAAGTGGTCCATTAACACCTCTCCAGTTACAGGGAGGAAAGAAGGTGGGAGGAGCAGCTAAGGGGAGGGTTGTAAGTGGGTTATAGGTTGGATTTATGGCTTATCTCTATGCAGTCCATGATTTTTAATGTTTAGCAAAGTTATGAATTTAAGCTCCCAGGCTCATCTTTTGAAAGTGTTATGCAGGTTTCCTTTGATGATGAGGACTGATAAATCAGATATAGAGTAATCGCTTTGTTAAAAGTGTTCACCCACAGGTGAAGTGGTGTTTTTGACTTTTATCATTTTCCTATGTGAGTTCATTCAAGAGTGTAGTGATTATCTGGTTTCACCTATATAGTTGCTCTCTGGGCATTTAATCCACTGAATGAGATGCACAACATGTCATAGACTCATAGACTCATAGACTTTAAGGTCAGAAGGGACCATTATGGTCATCTAGTCTGACCTCCTGCATGATGCAGGCCACAAAAGCTGACCCACCCAATTTCCCTTATCTCTGCTGTTGAAGTCTCCAGATCGTGATTTAAAGACTTCAGGTCGCAGAGAATCCTCCAGCTTGAGACCCCTGCCCTATGCTGCGGAGGAAGGCAAAAAACCTCCAGGGCCTCTGCCAATTTACCCTGGAGGAAAATTCCTTCCCGACCCCAAATATGGCGATCAGTAGAACCCCGAGCATACAGGCAAGATTCTCCAGCCGGACCCACATTTTACCAGCGATGGCACGTTATTACCTAATTGACTAAAATCACGTTATCCCATCAAACCATTCCCTCCATAAACTTATCTAGCCTAATCTTGAAGCCAGAAAGGTCTTTCGCCCCCACCGTTTCCCTCGGAAGGCTGTTCCAGAATTTCACCCCTCTGACGGTTAGAAACCTTCGTCTAATTTCAAGCCTAAACTTCCCCACGGCCAGTTTATATCCATTCGTTCTCGTGTCCACATTAGTACTGAGCTGAAATAATTCCTCTCCCTCCCTGGTATTTATCCCTTTGATATATTTAAAGAGAGCAATCATATCCCCCCTCAGCCTTCTTTTGGTTAGGCTAAACAAACCGAGCTCCTCGAGTCTCCTTTCATAGGAAAGGTTTTCCATTCCTCGGATCATCCTAGTGGCCCTTCTCTGTACCATGTCATGATAGGCATGTGTAGAACCCATATTTTATGGGGGCGTTGATCATCGTAGCAGTGGAGATATGTCTGCAGGTTTTGCATTTGTTGTTTTGGCAGGGTCTGGTGCCACTTTGAGTTGTTTTGTCCTGGTTTGTGGCATGCTTTTTTCTGATGATGAGTTGGAGAAGTTGCAGGGGGTTGTCTGAAGGCCAGAAGAGGAGGTTCAGGAAAGATTTCTTCCAGGATGGGGTCCCCACTGAGTATGGGTTGTAGTTGTTTGATGATACCCCATAGGGGATCTAGTGTGGTGGTAGGTGACAGCTAGGGGTGTGCAGTTGGAGGGGGTTTTATTTTTCTGTAGAGTGTATTTGAGTGGCCTGTTCCATGATGCAGTCTATTATCTGGTGGACTGACCTTGCTTACTGAAGGCAGTTTTGAGTGTGTTATGGAATGTATCGTGGACTTTCTCCTCGGAACATATTCTATGGTATCTGAGTGTTTGGCTATAGATGACAGATTTCTTGGTGTGCTTGGGTTCTTACTGGATCTATGAAAGTAGGTGTGGTTATCCATGGGTTTCTTGTATATAGTTGTCTGTATGGTTCCATTATTGAAGCTGATTGTGGTGTCCAGAAACTTGATGCTGGTGTGGGACTGTTCCAGAGAGAGTTTAATGGAAAAGTAATGGTTGATGAAGTTGTGGTGGAAATCTATGAGGGAGTTTAAGTCGTCTGTCCAGAGGATGAAAATAGCATTTAGATATCTCAGGTGGTGCATTTATCCAAAACTACTTCTTCATGGTGATCCATGAAGAGATTGGCATATTGAAGAGCTATCCTAGTACCTATAGCTATTCCCATGGTTTGGACAAAGTGTTTGTTGTTGAATGTAAAATTGTTATGGGTGAGGATGAAATGGATGAGTCTGGTGATGTGTTTGGGGTGTATATCTGAGAGTTGTCCATAGTTTTGTAAATATTTGAGGCAGACAGCAATGCCGTCATTGTGAGGGATGTTGGTAAATAGGGAGGACACCATGCCATGGTGGCAAGGATGGTGGTCTAAGGGAGATTATTAATTTTGTGGAGTTTTTGGGAGAAGTCATTTGTGTCCTGGAGGAATATGGCCCTTTCTGTGTTGAGCAGTTTGAGGATGGTTTCTGTGAGTTCCGATATCCTTTAAATAAGAGTGCCTGGCCACATATGATGGGTATGCCTGGGTTCCCTTGTTAGTGTATCTTGGGAAGCATGTAGAAGGTCCGTGTGGGTTTGTGGGGGATGAGTTTGTAGAGTTTCTCTTGGAGTTGTATGAGGAAGGATCTGATGATAGCCTTAAATTCCTGGGTAAATTGTGATGTAGGGTCTTCTTTGAGTTCTTTATAGTAGGTGGTGTCGGAGAGTTGTTGGTTGGCCTCATTAACATAGTAATCATGGTTGAGGTCTAAATTAGCTGTTACCACTCAAGAAAGAGATCTTGCAATCATTGTGGATAGTTCACTGAAAACATCTGCTTCGTGTGCAGCAGCAGTCAAAAAGCCTACAAAATGTTACAAACCATTAGAAAAGGGATAGATAATAAACCAGAAAATATCATAATACCACTATGTAAATCTATGGTACGCCCACACCTTTAATACTGCATGCAGTTCTGGTCACCCCCTCTCTCCTTTCCTCCTCCCCAAGAAAAAGATATATTCGAAATGAGAAAAGTGTAGAGGAGGTAACAAAAATTATTACAGGTATGGAAAAGCTTCCATATGAGGAGAGATTAATATAACTGATACTGTTCAGATTAGAAAAGTGATGACTATGGGGGGATATGATAGAGATCTATAAAATCATGAATGGTATGGAGAAAGTGAATAAGGAAGAGTTATTTACTCCTTCACATAACACAAAAACCGGGGGCCACCAGATGAAATTAATAGGTCGTAGTTTTAAAACAAATATAAGGGTGTACTTCTTCACACACAGCAGAGCCAACCTGTGGAACTCATTGCCAGGGGATGTTGTGAATGCCAAAAGTATAACTGGGTTCAACAAACCTATGTTCATGGAGGATAGGTCTATCAATGGCTATTAGCCAAGATGGTTAGGGATGCAACCCCATGCTCTGGGTGTCCCTAAGCCTCTGACTGCCAGAAGCTGTGACTGGATGACAGGGGATGGATCACTTGATAATTTCCATGTTCTGTTCATTCTCTCTGAAGCAGCTGGCACCGGCCACTGTTGGAAGACAGGATACTGGGCTATATGGACCATTAGTCTGAACCAATGTGACCTCTACTACAGTTAGTGTATGAGAAACCAATTAAGTTGACCTAGAGTGTCAAAAAGTAGCCAGGCTGTTAGCACTCAATGTGGAGACAATTCCATGGCAGTCAATAGCAGTGCAGCTCAAAATGAGCGAACAGGGCAAAAGGAATGAATATAACAGTGCTCAAGACTCAGCCCTATAATTTCCTTAACTTTGCAACCAGCCTAGGGAACAGTGGAGCATAACAACAAGCAGCCAACAACAGGCTGGTACCATCTATCTGTGTGTCTTCCTGATTGTAAATTCTTCAGGGTAGGGACTGTGCTAGTGTTTACCATACAGCACCAAACGCATAGTCAGTGCTAAACAATGAAGCATTGTTCATTGGCATGTCTATTCTGACGGGAAAATCAGTCCAGTTATGCTGAATTGAAGGGTTGAGACTTTCTTTGTGCCTTGTCCAAGCTCAGTACACTAACAAGGGCAGGAATATATGGACACAGTCACAGACAACAACCGTGGCTCAGTCTATAAATGTCTGTTGGCAGACTGTGGACAAGCAGCAACCGTATGTGTTTCCCTTTAAGAATGATGGATTGTGAGGATATGTTGTCAGTCTGCCCAAGAGAACCTTCTCTTTGTGTTGGTGTTCTCTCTGAAAATGCTCCGCTGAGTCAATCTTCGATACAAGGGAACTAGTTAATGGGGTGCCATCAGATCATTGAACCACAGCACTGCAGTAAAACCTTTTGTGTGTTGAATTAGGATTGAGCTCAGTAGGAGCCGGGCCTTGGAAGCATTGGAGAGAGCTTTTAGCGAAAACTGTATCAACTGAATTTTGATCTACTTCATTAATTGACAGGATTTCTCCAAGTCAGACACTCCAGCTTCTCAAGGGGTTAATTGTGGGGATTTTCAAGCTGTTTTCCATTGTTATTACTGTTTATTTGTATTGTGGTAGCAACTAAAAGCCCCAAATGAGAGCAAGGCCCCATTGTGCTAGGCACTGTACAAATACATAGTAAGAGACACTGTGTGCCCCACAAAGCTTGCAGTCTATATAGAACGGGGTGAACGGAAGTAGTATTTTCAGGAGTGATTCAGTAATCAGCAAAGGACCTAACTGCAAAACAAATATGTGCAGTGAATATTTTGATTAGCTATAGCATGGACTAATCTGATTGCCACTAGCAGAAGGCCAAATGGTGGAATAAACCCAGCTGTATGGGTCAAGATTAGTCATTCAATGATTATTGTAAAACTAACAAAATCATTTTATTAGAGAAACAGCATATGTCAAACCGTGGCTCTGAATTAGGTAGCTGTGCTGCTTAAGTGATCTAAAGAGCTTCTCCTTTGGCCTAGTGTCTTCAGTGGGCCCACACTACACCAAGAAAACCTGATACTTAGCCTTACCACACTACACGATTGTCCATTGTTGCTGATGTACGTTGGCTATCCTGATGTTACCCCATACCCTTACAGTAAAACAGGGACCAACACTAATGCTTAGTGAGCAGTTAGTCCATTTCACAGCATCTTTTTTTTTACTGTAAAACTCTAAGCTTTAAAAAATATTTACATTTTCCAGTCACAAACTATTATAGGGAGACTGTGGGGGCGGTGGGGGGGGGAATTGTTTCTGACAGCCATACTATGCTGACATATTAAAAACATATTGGCTGAGAAGTGACTATTATAAATAGCTGGCATTGTAGCACAATACATTAGTGTGCTAGTCTTTTGATTCCTCTATAATTATAGAATGAAAGCTTCAATCCCTGCAGCGGGTGAGCATTTAAAATTACAGCTGAGATAGTAAATTACTGGTCCTCAATGTCCCAGTCAGACAGATTGCTTTCAGTTCATGAAGAGGAACTCAGCGCTGTGTCAGAGCCAGATTCCCCCGGTGAGCTTAATGTGTTCTATTTAAAAGTATCAGATGAAGTAAAGGAAGTAGTAGAAAATCTTACAGTTCACCAGCATAAACACTTATTTTTATTTTCATAAACACGCAGTGCTGTTGTTGCCTCAACAATGCTTACACTATTTATATTGCTTTTTGCTTCACACCTCCTTAGGAACAAAGCTTATCAGCTAATAGCCTGGTTTCATTAGTTTCACTGGACACTGTTTCAGTAATGGGTTTAAGTCTCCACATAAAGGTAGTGTGATGCCTTTTGTACCTGTCGATAGAGACTAGTCTCGAAAGCTCCTCCTACCAGTGGTTATGCTGTTGGGGACTACCAAACAGAAAATTGCAACAATCGTTTCTAATTCTTTCTAGCTGTAATCTGAGCAATGGAGCAAGAATGGATGTCAGTTTTCATCTACCAACAAATGATTGTCCCTTAAAGGTTGACAACACCATATAAACAGATATCAGTCTTATGTGTCAGAATCACAATTTCAAAGCAGTAGATTTCTGAATAAAATACTGATTTATTTTTTTCTTGTAGGGCCAAACTTAAGAACTATATAAGCGAGTGACTTCAAAGGAATTGCACCCATTTTTACCATGACAGAATTTGGCTCATAGGCCAACATTTTCAAACTTGGATGCCTCAAGTTGTGCTAAATCCATAGATAAGCATCTAAATAAGGCCCCGATCCAAAGCCCAGTGAAGTCAATGGGAATCTTTCAAGTGGGTGCTGGAGAAGTGCCCATAAAAGTGGTTTGATTTTAAGAAATGCTGAATAGCCACACAGCCCACTGGGAGCTGCAGGTCCTCAGCACTTTTAAAATCCAGCCAGAAAAATGTAGGTGCCTAAATTTGGATATAGGAACCTGAGTAGGTTTGAAAATTCTTTTGAAGTGTGTTTAGATAGGTGATCAACTGCACTTGTGTCAGCCGGGAATAAATCTATTATTGGACCCTTAGGCCTGGTCTACACTAGGCTTTTATGTCGAATTTAGCGCCGTTATATCGAATTAACCCTGCACCCGTCCACACCACGAAGCTATTTAGTTCGACATAGAGCTCTCTTTAAATCGATTTCTGTAATCCTCCCCAATGAGGGGAGTAGTGCTAAATTCGACATGGCCATGTCGAATTAGGGTAGGTGTGGATGGAAATCGACGCTAATAGCTCCGGGAGCTATCCCACAGTGCACCACTCTGTTGACGCTCTGGACAGCAGTCTGAGCTCGGATGCTCTGACCAGCCACACCCCGGGAAAATTTGAATTCCTTTTCCTGTCTGGGCAGTTTGAATCGCAGTTTCTGTTTTGACACCGTGGCGAGCTCAGCAGCAGTGGCAACGATGCAGAGCTCTCCAGCAGAGATGGCCGTGCAATCTAATAGAAAGAGGGCCCCAGCATGGACGGATCGGGAAGTCTTGGATCTCATCGCTGTGTGGGGAGATGAGTCCGTGCTTTCCGAGCTGCGCTCCAAAAGACGGAATGCAAAGACCTATGAGAAGATCTCTAAAGCCATGGCAGAGAGAGGATACAGCAGGGATGCAACGCAGTGCCGCGTGAAAATCAAGGAGCTGAGACAAGGCTACCAGAAGACCAAAGAGGCAAACGGACGCTCCGGATCCCAGCCCCACACATCCCGTTTCTACGAGGCACTGCATTCCATCCTAGGTGCGGCCGCCACCACTACCCCACCCCTGACCGTGGCCTCTGAGGATGGGATATTGTCCGCGGCCGGTTCCTCAGCGGACGGGGAAGAGGAGGAAGGAGATGAGGAGGACGAGGCAGTCGACAGCGCTTACAACGCTGATTTGCCCGACAGCCAGGAGCTCTTCATCACCCTGACAGAGATCCCCTACCAACCCTCCCCAGCCGTTATCCCAGACACAGATTCAGGGGAAGGATCAAGCAGTAAGTGTTTTAAATATCTAAACATTTATTTATAACATAACTGGCATATTTAAAATATTAACAATAGCTAAAGTGCTTTCAAACATGTAAACATTTATTTAAAACAGAACAGGAAGATTTAAAATATTAACAGTGGGTAAAGTGCTTCAAAACATGTAAACAGGAAAGTCCAACAAAACGGGAATCTGTGCAAAGTGTATCATGATTAGTCTGTCTTTGGGCGCTTCAATATATAGTCTATTTTCAAAAAATTTCACAATGTCCGCTTCATGATTATACTGCCCCAAACGCTGCACTCTTTTGTCCCTCCAAGGGCACCTAAGCCAAAAACTGGTCAATGTATCCGGGGATAGAGGCGACATCCTCCGGGGAGAACTCCTCATAGGTCTCCTGCAGGTGTTTTTCAAGCCTCATGAGCAGGTTCCTGGGCAGGGAGAGCTTATTAGGCCCCCCGTGGTATGAGACGTTTCCCTGCCACAACGCCAGCAGGTACTCGGGGATCATGGCCTTGCAGAGCATTGCAGCAAATGGCCCCGGTTTCTGCAGGCTGTCCCGAAGCATCCGCTCCTTCTGGCTCTCCGAGACCTTCAGGAGGGTGATGTCTGGCATGACTCCCTGCTGTGAATTAGGTAGGGGAAAGTTAGTATTGGGACTGCTTGCCCGTCCCTTTACAGAACTGCAACCGCCGGTTTACAGCCACGCGGTTTACAGCCGCGAGGGGGTGGGACAGGGCCAGAGTTCATACTTGCAGGATTGCTGCCAGCAGAGACTCGCATTGCTTTCTATGTGAAAGGAGGCCAGTGCCACTCTTAAAGTTTTAAGCAGCCACAAGTCTACGGCTTACCATGTTTGCCATCTAGACAAAGTCCGGTGTCCTGCCCTACTCCTCAGCTCGCCACAGCAAGACCGCATGAGCCAGGGCATTAGCGGGTAGGCTGGGTCCCCGAGGATCACTGTAGGCATCTCCACATCCCCAACAGTTATCTTGTGGTCCGGGAAGTAAATGCCTTCCTGCAGCCGTCTAAACAGACCAGAGTTCCTGAACACGCGAGCGTCATGAACCTTGCCCGGCCATCCGACGTTGATGTTTGTAAAACGTCCCCGATGGTCCACCAGTGCTTGCAGCACCATTGAAAAGTAGCCCTTTCTATTGATGTACTGGCTGGCCTGGTGGCCCGGTCCCAGGATAGGGATGTGAGTCCCATCTATAGTCCCACTGCAGTTTGGGAATCCCATCGCAGCGAAGCCATCTATGATGGCCTGCGCGTTTCCCAGGGTCACTACCTTTGACAGCAGTACCTTGACGATTGCCTTGGCTACTTGCAGGACAACAACCCCCACTGTAGATTTGCCCACGCCAAAGTGGTTCGCGACTGACCGGTAGCTGTCCGGCATTGCAAGCTTCCAGAGGGCTATGGCCACTCGCTTCTGGACAGTCAGGGCTGCTCGCATGCGGGTGTCCTTGCGCTTCAGGGCAGGGGACAGCAACTCACAAAGTTCGAGGAAAGTCCCCTTCCACATGCGAAAGTTTCGCAGCCACTGGGATTCATCCCAGACCTGAAGCACTATGCGATCCCACCAGTCCGTGCTTGTTTCCCGGGCCCAGAATCGCCGTTCAACAAAATCCACATGCCCCATTGCCACCGTGATGTCCTGGGCGCTGGGGCTCGTGGTTTCTGACAGCTCTGTGCTACTCTCCGACTTCAGGCCCTCACGGCGGTGCCGTAGCCTCCTCGCCTGATTTCTCTGCATCTGCCTCTGGGAAAGGTGTATGATAAGGTGCGAGGCGTTGAGAACGGCCACAACTGCAGCGATGGTCGCAGCGGGATCCATGATCGCAGTGCTGTGGCGTCCGCGCTGTCACTGATCAAAAAGTGCGCGAACTGATTTCCCGCCGGCGCTTTCAGGGAGGGAGGGAGGGCGGTAGTGACTGACGGATGACGACAGTTACCCAAAAGCACCCTCGCCACATTTTTTTACCCAGAAGGCATTGGCGGATCGACCCAGAATTCCAATGGGCAGCGGGGACTGCGGGAACTGTGGGATAGCTGCCCACAGTGCACTGCTTCCAATGTCGACGCTTTCCCTGGTAGTGTGGACTGACAAAGTCGAATTACTGTCCTTAGTGTAGACACATACGTTCGACTTTCTAATATCGATTGCACATATTCGATTTAACTAAAATCGAACTACTCTCGTAGTGTAGACATACCCTTAGAGAATAAACAGTTTTGAAATGAATGTGGAAGGCAACAGCACTCAGGGTATGTTTGTGAAAAAGTTAGTCACACCTCGTCACTATTGTTGTTCAGTTTCAGCAGAGAGGCCAAGGATTAAATGAGAACGGAGACCAAATTACTTTCTCAAACATCTAGGTCAAGGCTGTGACACATTGGCACAGCTCCATGGGGAAAATTCCACTATCCCTGACTATGTTGTATTTATCACGTGTATAAAGAGGGGCTGACACAGTACAGCTTTTTATTACATTTGCTTCAAATGTATAAAATAAAAAAACAGTGACTTCATTCTAGCCCTTCAGATTGTGGGAAGCATTTTCAAAAGTGCCTAAGGCCCAGATTTTTTCAGGTGTTTAGGCACTGCTCCACTCTGTGTTGCAAGGCCTAACTGAATTAGGAGTCTGCATATTATTTTCAGAAGTGACTTAGAAGCCAGTCCTATTGATTTTTTTCAATAAGACTAAGGTGCAGATTTTTAAAGGCATTTATGTACCTAACTCCCACTGATTTCAATGGAGATTAGGCACCTAAATACATGTTTGAAATCTGGCCCTAAATCACATTCAGAAATAGGACTTTGGCTTCTATGTAATTTAGGCACATTTGAAAATGTTACCTTGTCATCCCAATAGTGAGACTTCTACTTTGTGAATGAGCAGCACTTAATTAGATTTAAACAAAAGCTTGGCTGAGGACACACAAATATATAAAAAATAATATAAATAAGTAAGCACACACTTTCCAGAATGTCTTTAAGATTTTCCCAATAATCTGTGTTAATACGAATCTTATGTAGAATATCTAAGGGTATGTCTACACTACAGGATTAATCCGAATTTAGATAATTCGAATTTGGGAAACAGGTTGTATAAATTCGATTGTGCGCGGCCACACTAAGCACCTTAATTCGGTTTTTAACCACATTAATTCGGTGGTGTGCGGCCACACTACCCCATTAACTTAAACACAGTAATTCGGTGGTGTGCGGCCACACTAACCCTAATTCGAATTAACAAAATCGATTTAGGCGTTACTCCGCTCGTCGAGGTGGAGTACAGAAATCGATTTTAAGTGCCCTTTAATTCGAATTAACTGGCTCTGTAGTGTGGACGGGTGAAGGGTTAATTCGGATTAACGCAGCTAAATCCGAATTAAAGTCCTAGTGTAGACCAGGCCTTAGAGTCACAGTGCCAAATTACTTATTAACCTGGATCTTTTATCAGTGTGTTTCGGGTTTTTTTTTTTTTTTTTTTATATATATATGCACACAAAAATGATGCAGGACACAAATATGGGGAGTGGGAGAAAACCCCTTACTTTTGAAATCTTCTAGATTTTGAAGGCAACACTATAAATAGCTGGATGCAGCCTTTTTCCGTAGGGAAACGCCCTCTTTTTCACAGAAAGTTTATAGGATTGTGATGGCCAAATTGTCGCCAAATCGTCTGAGACCCAAAGATCCATGCATGGGTTCTGATCCTAGAAGCGTAACTCCTATATGGAATAACTTGGCATACATTCCTCACTACCCACTACAACTAGCCACACTCACATTTGAGACCTGATTTTCAGCAGTATCCTAGGCACCTATTTAGATATGCACAAGTGCATGCCTGCTTTACTTCACATGTGCACTACCTGATGTGTGTGTGAGGTATAAGGCCCAAACACATGTCAGGCTGACCTAAAAAGAAGCAATGTCTTCTTTTGTAAACATTTTACTTTGGCTATTTAATGTGGCAGCATTTTTCTCTTTTGCTATAAAAATGTGTGCTACCAGGAGAGCCAGATTAAAAAGACAAAGGGAAGCACACACTGCATATATGAGTCCAATCTAACAACAAGAGATAAGCCCCAAAGCCTGTATTAATATATTGGAAAGCAGCTGGTACATATTTAAAAAGCACCCAAGAGGCTTTTTTATTTACATTTAACATTTTATATTTTAAAATGCTAGGAGTTTTAAAATGTAAACTAATCCTCTCCTCCACCAGTAACATTTTAATGGCCCTTCACGTTTTCCAAGATCATCACAGCTGAAAATCTGTTTTCTAAAAGAAGGTGTCTAAATGTTCAGTCACTCAGCAACCTGGGCATTTAAGAATTCAGAGAAAAACTTTTTAGAATTTCCAGAAAACCAGAGGTACCTGGAGCTAAGGGAAAAATTAGTCTTGAATTATTCCTTCAACTAATGTTGTGTTGATGCTTCCTTTCTGGAGCATAAAATCTGCTTTTATGAAACCAAGTGATAGAAATCACAGAAGCCTGATATTCACCAGTCCAATGTGTATGCAAATGTGCATTTGTTTTGCAGGTGAGTCTCTATTTGCCCACACTTCACTACACATTCATCTCACTGGTTTTGTACCTAAATTAGGCATTTGTACATACACATGTAAAGTGAAACAGGCATGCATTTGTGCCCATTTAAATGGGAGCTTAGGATACTGCTGAGCAATTTGTAGTGATTTAATGAAACTTCGAAATCACAAGTGGAATTTGCTTAAGCTTCATACTGGCATTTTTCTTTTCACTGATATTTTGAAGTAAAGCTGTGAGGAGAACATCGCACATACATACATATACACACACACACACTCTCTAAAACAATTGAATAATCAAATTTTTCAAGGTCAAAACTCTTTCCCACCCAACCTTTTGGTTTCCAGTTTATTTTTCTGTTGTTGTTTGTTTCTTTTTTCTTTTCTTTTTTTCTTTTCTTTTCTTTTTTCTTTTTTTGATTACTGGCATAAAATCCATTTTTCTGCAATTTTTATAGGATTAGTGAAGGGGATGAAAAGGACAAAATCTGCCAATGAAATTAATGGCTTTTCACCTGGTGAAAAAGTTGCCAGTTTTGCTGCTAAGAAGCAAAAATTAATAGTTTCACACAGCTCTAAGGTTGAATTCTTGTTTAAAAACAGTAGAGCTCCCAAATGCATGAAAGTTCTTTATCTTTATGAATCCCTTCGGACTTTTGCATCTCTTGCGCATTAAGGAATTCTCATACACAAATTCCTGTAACCAAGATAAGCCCAAGTCACAAAATGTGAACAAACCAAAATTTGAAGCTGTTCAGATCTGGGTTGCTGTTTTGCCGCATTATGACTAGGTGGGCTATTTGAAAAATTTGTGCCCACGTCTGGTTTCATATTTTGACTCTCCCCACAGGTCTGGATATTTGGATCAAGCATGTTGCTTAGGATCCATCTCTTCTATGCACTATGTTTGGAAAAAGGAATTTCTAGATTCTTTTTACAGCCCACCACTGGTTTCATATGTCAGGAACATTTTCATAGGTTTCAGTCTCCCTGACAGTGAATGGGAAGCTTTCCCTGGTGAGTGAAAGGACCTATTCTAGATAGCCTTCCAAGCATGTATGGGGTGGAAAGTGGTGATGCTATGGTGCCTTCCTGAGTTTGCAGATAAGCAGTGCCTGTATCTGCTGCTACTGAATAGCTTTCACAGTCAATAATAGCATGAAACTGACTAGACACTGCTTAGTTTCACTATTGATATTCAAAACCCTGTGGGCAGCATGAAAGTTGGCAGTGTCATTGGCCTTGGCACTGAAGCTGCTGCCCATAAGGTTTACCAGTGGTCCTTCCACAACCCATTCTTTTGGACTGACCTCTAGCTAAGCAGGTGTCTAGTAATTTTTTAATCTTTATGATGTAAACGTTGGAAAAATAGCACTCCTCTTAATCTGACTCCTCTCATTTTAGAGAAAGTAACTTGATCTCTTATTTTCTTTGTTCAGATTTGACTTTCATTTTATCTAATTGGATATCTATATTTAAAAGTCACAAAAAATGAAGATCAGGAAATATCCAGGTACACTTCATTTCAACAGTTTTGAAGACATTACAGACCACACAAAAATGTCTTGTAATTTGTGATGTGTCTAAAAAGTTTAACGAAATAACTTCCTTGTATTAGCTTAATGTATCATCCATCCCATCTATTATTTCCTATAATGATTAGAGCCTTCTCCCACTAAGGTCAATAAGAATTTTGTAAGTGACTTCAATAAGAAAGGGATTGACCCCATAAAAATATTTTACACCTAAGAGATGGTGATTATGGAGGACTCTCCATAATATATATATATATATAAGATACATGTTTCTAAATCTTAACACACCCAGAATTTTATCAGAGTGTCGAACTTTAAGAAGAAAATGTTAATTATTCTCTCTATTAATCAAGTCTGCTTCATGTTTCAAATCTATTTTTGTCCCAGTTTAGAGAAAACACCTGCAAACACAACAAAGCTTGGTTATCTGTGAAACTGTAAAACAGGAGCTAGGTAAAACTATTTGAACTTGTATGAATTTGGCACTTCTGTGGGACTTTCACTTATATGCTTACAGTTCATTGTTGCTAGCAGATTTATATTGAGCAGGAGGTTAGTACAAAATTCTTGCTTTGTACATTGGATTTATTTGGGAGAAATCTGAGTATAGGCACACTCTGTTCTTGCTGTGGAGACTTGCAAAGATTCATATATATCTATCAGGGGCATAACAGAGAATCTTGCAAGGCAGTTATGTTTTTGTGTATGTAGGTTAATGAAGTGTGCCTTCTATCCTGCAGCCAGTTGAGGTTTCTTATAGTGGCATTAAAAAAAAACAAACCCTGACCTAAAAAATGAGCCTGAAGCTATGTCTGCTCTTCATAGCTAACTCAGAAACACTGTAGGATCAGCTTTATGAGCACTTCAGCATTTGCAACTTTCGCTTTTCACATCCTCACCTTTCATCAGTGGATGATGCCCCTGTTGGTGTTCTCAGGCTCCTGCTAAGACTTTTACTTTTTTGTGATCCTACAAAGAAAGTATCTTTCAATCAGTCGTGTCCAGAGATGCAATTCCAGGAAAACCCTTAAGGATGACAGTTTCCATGAAAAGTATCTGGCCCTTTACTGAGTCCCAGAATCCCAGGACTTATAAGAGACACGGCCCTATCTTCTTTAGTGTGGAGCAGCAATTTCTCCTTTGCATTTAGGAAAGCTCAATATAGAAAAGCTGAGCCTAGAAATAAAACCCATAACTGACCTTTTTTCTTTTTCCTTTCCCCCCATCCTCGCTCTGATTTTACATCCTGAAGGTCTGAGTGTCCCCGTAGCACAGTGCAAGGGCACTTCCAAAGCTACATCTCTTAAGCAATAAACAGGAGGTGGTGTTTCAGAAGTGGCAGTCATCTAAAAGGGCCAAGGCAAAGAGGAAGGAGAGAGGACCTTTACATTTAAATTTGTTGTGAGTTGGGAGCCTGGGGTCACCCAAGCTGCCATCCCTGCTACCATGTCTTGTTAAAGAAGTGAAAATAAAATAAAAAAAAAAAGCTGTGTGACTTTAAACACTTCCACAGGGCACTTATGACATAGCTAGATAATAAACGGGCATGACAATGTCTACAGAGTGTCAATTAGACAATGAGAGAGAGGCTCAAAAACAAAAATCTCTCTTTCTTTATTAGAATGAACTTTCCGTTCATAAAGTACTAAGTCAATAAATTAGAATGAAACTCTCTTGGTCTACTTGTAATTATATATTTGAGGTTATCCCATCTATTAATTATCCAAGAAGAGGCACATTAATAAAATAATCAGAACTGAATTATGCTCTCTGGGAACTGAATTTCCGTATTATAAATGTATTCTGTTCCTGGACATTCTAGTGTTTTATTGTTATCGATACATGGATTCACATCACCCTTCTAGGAAGACGTGACTGTCATATTTTTTAAGAGGACAAGAAAATTTCCACCATAAGTAAAGTGCGTTATTTTATTGCAATTCAAATGCCTTAATAAAAAGAGCAGTTTTAATTGCCTTCAGTACTAAAATGGGCATCCTTTTCTTTATATACACAGTATATTCCATTTAAAATCAAATGTTCTATGTTGTATAAATCTCCAAGATGGGTTGTATGGTTCAGAATTGTTGTGCCATGCGTAGAGATTTGCAAATTCCCTATCACAATAACCTTCTTCTGTAGTTATAATAAACTGGGGAAAGGACAAATAGCCTCATTAAAAAGAGCACCCAGTAAGGTAAAATGCAGGCATTATGAATAATTCCCATCAGAGATATTTAAAATGTCACATTATGGTGAGATAAAATTTTAGCACAAAGAAGCCCAGTGCTTTCTGAAGCTATTAACCAGAGCTTAACTTTCCATATAGAGCCAAAATTCAGCTCCATCTCTGTTACCTAGAATCAGCCATGTCTTTTATTTACCAGCAAATATGAATTGGGTTTGTTTTTATCAGCTCAGGATGACAGTAGCTGTTTACTTTACAAATGTATGAAACTAGTCAAATATTGTAACCGCTGGCAATACCAGTCACAGTAAATTAGCCATTGTATTTTCTAATCTATTACCTGCTCTTTAAAACATTATAAATTAACATTTTAAATACAAAGCATTACTATTTTTAAAGGAATATCTAATGATTAAATTCCTTCCAGGTGGTGCTTGATATGCGTCTGGCAAAAGAGTATGGAAGCATCTGCTCCTTAACAAGTAGCCGCCTTTTCACCTGCACGTCCTTACTAACAAGCATCTGTCGGCTGGCTGCATGTGTAACCAGGACTTGGATTTCGCTTATAAATAAATTGTACCTGTGAAAATCGACAGTGTAGGGATCCTCTCCACAGAGAGCCAGGGGGAAAAAAAACCTTTACGGAGTTTCTTTAAGCCTCTCTTTTACAAGCAGCAAATGACAGCCCTCATTTAAAACTTCTGCTACCACTTCTGAGTTAAACTAACAACACCTTTTGTTTTAAAAATGTTTTGGCAGTAGTGAGCATCAGAAAATGCATGCAAAGCATGACTGCAAGTAGGGGAAACAACGGGAGCAGGGGATTTGCTTTCAACATGTTCACAAGCGTAATTAAAGTTATACGCAAACGGGTGAAATTCAGCCCTGCATAGAGATCCAGCACAACGTCTATGAATAGGTTTGTTTGGTACATGGTGCCTTCTGCTGGCCCTCAGCACGGGGCTGAAGTTCAGTCAAGAGGGATTCAGTGAAATGTCCATGTTTAAACCCTGGGGCCTGTCACATAGTCACCAAATACCTGGGCTTGTGCATATGGCTAGAAGTCAGAAATGTTCCATTAAAGCAAAGTCCCCGTTCTCTTACTCCTGAGCCTGCACTCACACATGTGAAATTGCAACCCCTGGGGGATAATGTCTGCATGTGGAGGGGCCCGAAACCCCACATGCAATAGGCAAAAGCAAAGGTGAGGAAATGTAATGAAGTAGTATCAATTCCTTCCCCCTTTTTCCCCCGCTTGAAATCTGTGGATGCTCCCACGGCACATTTACAGATCCTTGAGTTCAGTCAGAGCCTGGGGTGAGAGGCAGGACCAGTGGGAGGTCATCCGTCTGTGGTTTTCCCCGTCTTTGCCCAGGTTATTTATACTAAATCCTTCATCATGGTACCTGAGTGCCTACTCTGATGCTGTCAGCACTATCTCCCCCAGCTGGAAGGTACTAGAAGCGGAGGGTCCAGCTATGGCTGCAGGCCAAGTTCCCAGGACATCACACCTCCCAAAGGGAGTCATTTAATCAAGGAGTTCAGGGAGTACCCCTGTGCTTCCTCCATTCCCTGGAGCCTAAGGAGTGAGGTGCTCCCCCATCTCTCCGATGGCCTTTGGAAGCCATCCTTATGCAATCCCTCCCCCAACCGGTATGACAACTTGGGAACACCGGGATGATATCCTAACCTCACGGAAGTCAATGGGAGTTTTGCCCTGGACCTCAATGGGGCCACGTTTTCACCCTAAAGATTGGAAGTTTCCAGTTGCCCCCATGTTTTATTTTCCTTGCAGAGGGAATGAATTAGGTCCTAGTCAACTTTGTGTCACAGGTGCGGAGGAGCTAGGTACTCAGCTACTACCCTGAATAGAATAGAGGAGGCTTGACAGAATGCTTAGCACACACCACATACCCCCAAAGAACAAGGGAGTGAAGAAAATGCCTCTTGCTATCCCTAACACCAGAGCATGTGACTCCAGTGTCCCAGAATTGACCATCCATCTCATTCAACCCACTTCCCCTGAACTCTCCTCATTGCTGCATTTTGATTCTAGACGCCCTGGAAACAGAGCAGCGCTTAGAAACCAGGGCAGCAGGCTTCTAATATGAGGCCATGTGCTGCTCCAGTGGGAGCTTTCATCTTCAGTGCATGACACTTCCATTTGTACTTAAGTAAACACAAACCCAGCAAAAATAACCAGAACAGTCCCATGTGGGCTTCTATAACATGGCATCATCACTAATGTCTAGCATCAGATTAAGCTGCTTATAGTCAGCTGAATGGGAAACCGTTTCATTCAGTCATTGTTTTATTAAAGCAGTTTGTGGGTGGTAGATTTGTGTTATCAGTTCGGCTCAGCACAGATAAACTCTGTCAATGAAATTGACAAAAGATATATTTGGGTTCAGAAATCCGGTATATCCTTTCCTGTCTTTTTCCTTGATAATATGGCCAGCGTGCTCTTGTCTTCATGGCATGTAAAAGTTGAACTCAGGCTGCTGGTCTACAAAACATACAATAATACAAATATTTACACTAATAAATAGAAACAAAACAGATAAAAATCTAACCATTCTCATTACCAGCATAACTTTCTTCCCCATGCTAAATTATATTAAAGCAAAAGTACATACTAAGCCTTTAAGGTTACTTTAAATAAATAGATTATTTAAATGCAAAAGTAACTTCTTTTTTGTTTAAGAACATAAGGACATAAGAATGGCCGTAGGGGGTCAGACCAAAGGTCCATCTAGTCCAGTATGCTGTCTTCCAACAGTGGCCAATGCCAGGTGCCCCAGAGAGAATGAACAGAACAGGTAATCATCAAGTGATCCATCCCCTGTCGCCTATTCCCAGCTTCTGGCAAACGGAGGCTAGGGACGCCATCCCTACCCATCCTGGCTGATAGCCATTGACAGACCTACACTCCATGAATTTATCTAGTTCTTTTTTGAAGCCTGTTATAGTCTTGGCCTTCACAACATCCTCTGCAAGGAGTTCCACAGGTTGACTGTGCGTTGTATGAAAAAATATTTCCTTTTGTTTGTTTTAAACCTGCTGCCTATTAATTTCATTTGTGACCCCTAGTTCTTGTGTTATGAGAAGGAGTAAATAACACTTCCTTATTTACTTTCTCCACACCAGTCATGATTTTATTAGACCTCTATCATATCCCCCCTTAGTCATCTTTTTTCCAAGCTGAAAAGTCCCAGTCTTATTAATCTCTCCTCATATGGCAGCCGTTCCATACCCCTAATCATTTCTGTTGCCCTTTTCTGGAACTTTTCAAGTTCCAATATATGTTTTTGGAGATGAGGCGACCATATCTGCACGCAGTATTCAAGATGTGGGCGTACCATGGATTTATATAGAGGTAATATGATATTTTCTGTCTTATTATCTATCCCTTTCTTAATGATTCACAAAATTCTGTTCGCTTTTTGCTGCTGCACACTGAGTGGATGTTTTCAGAGAACTATCTACAATGACTCCAAGATCTCTTTCTTGAGTGGTAACAGCTCATTTAGACCCCATCATTTTATATGTATAGCTGGGATTATGTTTTCCAATGTGCATTACTTTGCATTTATCAACACTGAAATTCATCTGCCATTCTGTTGCCCAGTCACCCAGTTTTGAGAGATCCTTTTGTAGCTCTTCGCAGTCTGCCTGGGACTTAACTATTTTGAGTAGTTTTGTATCATCTGCAAATTTTGCCACCTCACTGTTTACCCTTTTTTCCAGATTATTTATGAATATGACTGGTCCCAGTACAGACACCTGGGGGACACCACTATTTACCTCTCTCCATTGTGAAAACCAACCATTTATTCCTACCCTTTGTTTACTATCTTTTAACCAGTAACTAATCCCTGAGAGGACCCTCCCTCTTATCCCATGACTGTTTACTTTGCTTACGAGCCTTTGGTGAGGGACCTTTCTGAAAATCTAAATACACTATTTCCACTGGATCCGCCTTGTCCACATGCTTGTTGACCCCCTCAAAGAATTCTAGTAGATTGGTGAGGCATGATTTCCCTTTACAAAAACCATGTTGACTATTCCCCAACAAATTATGTTCATCTATGTGTCTGATAATTGTATTCTTTACTATAGTTTCAACTAGTTTGCCTGGTACTGAAGTCAGGCTTACTGGCCTGTAATTGCCAGGGTCATCTCTGGAGCCCTTTTTTAAAATTGGTGTCACATTAGCTATCCTCCAGTCATTTGGTAGTCCTGCAATTTCACAGCTGAGTTCCTTCAGAACTCTTGGGTGAATACCATCTGGTCCTGATGACTTATTACTGTTTATTTTATCAATTGTTCCAAAACCTCCTGTAATGACACCTCAATCTGGGACAGTTCCTCAGATTCATCACCTAAAAAGAATGGCTCAGGTTTGGGAATCTCCCTCATATCCTAAAACATGAAGACCGATGCAAAGAATTCATTTAGTTTCTCCGAAATGCCCTTATCATCCTTGAGTGCTCCTTTAGCATCTCAATCGTCCAGTGGCCCCACTGGTTGTTTAGCAGGCTTCCTGCTTCTGATGTACTTAAAAAAATTGATATTACTTTTTGAGTCTTTGTCTAGCTGTTCTTCAAATACTTTTTTGGCTAATTATATTTTTGTACTTGATTTGCCAGAGTTTATGCTCTTTTCTATTTTCCTCGCTAGAATTTAACTTCCACTTCTTAAAGGATGCCTTTTTGCTTCTCACTGCTTTTCTTACTTTGTTGTTTAGCCACTGTGGCTCTTTTTGGGTTCTCTTACTATATTTTTTAATTTGGGGTATACATTTAAGTTGAGTCTCTATTATGGCATCGTTAAAAAGTTTCCACGCAGCTTGCAGGGATTTTACTTTTGGTGCTGTACCTTTTAATTTCTGTTTCACTAACCTCCTCATTTTTGTGTAGTTGCCCTTTCTGAAATTAAATGCTACAGTGTTGGACTGCTGTGGTGTTTTCCCCACCACTGGGATGTTAAATTTAATTATATTATGGTCACTATTACCAAGCGGTCCAGCTATATTCACTCCTTGGACCTGATCCTTTGCTCCACTTAGGACTAAATCAAGAATTGCCTCCTCTTGTGGGTTCCAGGACTAGCTGCTCCAAGAAGCAGTCATTTAAGGTGTCAAGAAACTTTATCTCTGCATCGTGTCCTGAGGTGATATGTACCCAGTCAATATGGGGATAGTTGAAATCCACCATTATTATTGAGTTTTTTATTTTAATAGCCTCTCTAATCTCCCTGAGCGTTTCATAGTCATTATCACCATCTTGGTCAGGTGGTTGGTAATATATTCCTATTGCTATATTCTTTATCTCTATTGCTATATTCTTATTATTCGAGCATGGAATTGCTATCCATAGAGATTCTATGGTACAGTTTGGTTCATTTCAGATTTTTATTTCATTTGATTCTATGCTTTCTTTCACATATAGTGCCACTCCTCTCCCCGCCCCCGCACGACCTGTTCTGTCCTTCCAATATATTTTGTACCCTGGTATTACTGTTTCCCATTGATTATCCTCATTTCATCAAGTTTCTGTGATGCATGTTATATCAATATCCTCATTTAATACGAGGCACTCTAGTTCACCCATCTTATTATTTAGACTTCTAGCATTGGTATATAAGCACTTTAAAAACTTGTCATTTTTTATCTGTCTCCCATTACATGATGTAATTGAATGAGACTTTTTTCATTTGACTGTTTCTCATCAGATCCTATCGGTATTTTATCATCTTCCATACTTTCCTCCTTACTAGGACATAGAGAATCTCCATTAGTAGATCCTCACCTAAGGGATGCCTCTGTCCAAACCATGTGCTCCTCTGCACCTGTCGGCTTTCCAGCCCTTAAAATTAAAAAGGTCATAGAGCAGTTTTTAAGCTAAGTGCCAGCAATCTGGTTCCATTTTGGTTTAGGTGGAGCCCATCCTTCCTGTATAGGCTCCCCCTTTCCCAAAAGTTTCCCCAGTTCCTAATAAATCTAAACCCCTCCTCCCTACACCGTCATCTCATCCACGCATTGAGACCCTGCAGTTCTGCCTGTCCAACTGGCGCTGCGTGTGGAACTGGAAGCTAACCATGGAGGTCAGAGAATGTTACCATGGAGGTCCTGGACTTCAATCTGTTACCTAGCAGCCTAAATTTGGCCTCCAGGACCTCTCTCCTATCCCTCCCTATGTCATTGGTACCTACATGTACCACGACCGTCGGCTCCTCCCCAGCACTACACATATCTATCTGGATGTCTCAAGAGATCTGCAACCTTTGCACCAGGCAGGCGAGTCACCATGTGGTTCTCCCGGTCATCAGAAACCCAGCTATCTATTTTTCTAATCATTGAATCACCCATTACTATTACCTGTCTCTTCCTAATAACTGGAGTTCCCTCCCCCAGAGAGGTATCCTCAGTGAGAGAGGATACCACGACATCATCTGGAAGGAGAGTCCCAACTATGGGGTGATTTCCCTCCGCTCCAGTTAGATGTTCTCCTTCCCTGAGACTTTAATCCTCCTCAACAGCATAGAGGTTGTCAGACTGGGTGCGGGACTGTTCTACTGTGTCCCGGAAAGTCACAACTATGTACCTCTCTGTCTCCCTTAGCTCCTCCAGTTCAGCCACCCTGGTCTCCAAAGCCCGTAAACGGCCTCTGAAGGCCAGGAGCTTCTTGCACCGAATGCACACATACGCCACCTGCCCATAGGGCAGGTAATCATACATGCTGCATTTGGTGCAATAAACTGGGTAGACCCCACTATATTCTGGACTTCTGCTTGCATTCTTTTTATTCCTGAAGCTTGTTCCTTTGTTGTTGTTTTGTTTTTATCAGGGGGTGTTTTTTGGCTTAAGTTTAAAGAAGTTTAAGGAATGTTAAGTGTATGTAGCCTCCCGTCACACTCCTCCCGTAAACTCCCTCGCAAAACTCCCCTGTTAGTCACTCCTGTTTGTTAGCATTTGCTTTTTGTTTTGTTGAAAAGAGCACATATCTCCAGGATGGGCTGTCTTTTCCTCAACACTGTCTCAAGGCACATACCAAGGTCACCAACATTTCAAAATGTGATTCAGGGTCTATTTAGGCTGCTTTAAATCCCATAGATTTGATCCGTCTGAAATTGAACCAATGACTGCCTAAAAACTAATTGAGCTTGCACATCAGTGATGAAATAATTTGAGTTTGAGTTGCTAGGAAGAGTATTTTTAGTTTGCAAAATAAAGTCTCAACCTGTGTGGGGGAATGCAGAGTGAATACTAAAAGGTGTGGTTGAGGATTTGGGGATGTTGTTACCTGACTGGGTGAATGTGTCTGCAAGTTACAACAGAGAACTAGGAGTGAGGGTTCCCTGGATCTAATTCTTAACTCCGCCACTGATTCAGTGAGTGACCTTTGACAAGTCACTTAACCTTTCTGGGAGTTGGTTTCCTCATCAGTAGTATGGATATATTATGACCTACTTCATAGGGGCATTCTAAGACATTGAAGTCAAAGGGAGTTTTGCCATTAACTTCAGTGGGGCCAAGATTTCACACATCATACTTTTGACACCTTTGGATTAAAGGTATTATGGAAGCATAAAGTAGTAGTAATAGTCTATTTGTAGATGTTAATTATCTCTTTCTTCTGATGCACTGTTTTGTGCTAAATCTCTAGGCTGTAATCAATCTGGGCACGCATGCTTTCTTTCAGACAACTTTGATTTTATCTTTTGTTAGAAGGAGTGCTTTGCTGATCTAGGGCAATGAAATTTCCACTCTCATCATTCTTAACCACGTATTGACTCAAAGGTCTTTCCAGGCTTCTGTGTGAAACTTAAGTACATGGTTATACAATTAAAACCTTTACAGGCTTTTTAACTCTCTGGGAGGTATTTTAACTCTCAGGGAGTAATTTTCAACCCCTGGGGGTCTGCAGACTACATCTAAGATTTCTAAAGGGGTTCACACCTCCACTTGAAATTTTTAGGGTCTGCACATGAAAAAAGGTTGAAAACCAATTCCATGTATGAAAGGAAATACGAATATGAGAGTCTTTGTTACTCATCAGCTGGAACTGGTATAGATAAAATTTGCCAGCTCAGTTTGACACTTTGAAATGGCTGGTCTCTCGAGACAGGTAGGAACTTCAGTTCAAAGTAGCATGGGGTAAAGGTGGCTTTACAAGTTTTGGTCGTCATTGCTGTGGTCTTCCCGTAGAGATTTAAATGAGAGTGAGTGAGCAAGTTGCTGGATCTCATCTCTTATCAGTAGGAGTTCTCAGAGGCCAGGTGACAGCTCTAGTTCTCATTTTCTTGTCCCAGTGCTTTCAGTTTGTGAGAAGCAAATTGCTGAAGCCATCTTAGGCTTTCTGTTCAGATTTAGAGTTTTACATCTCAGTCAGAACCATGATCTCACTTTCCACAGTGCCAGCCTGAGGAGATAACATTTCTACCTCATCTGGACTATATCCACTTGGTCATGGTAACTTAGATGGTCATGAGTCAAATTCTCAGCTAAAGTAATCTAGCATGGCTCTGTTGATTTCAAACATATTATACCATTTTACATAAAAAAAAAAGTTAAATGAATCAAACAGTACTATAGAATCTCTACGGATAGAAATTCCATGCTTGAATAATAAGACTACACCGGTAGGACTATACTACCAACCATCTGACCAGGATGGTGACAGTGACTGTGAAATGCTTAAAGAGATTAGAGAGGCTACAAAAATAGAAAATTCAATAATAATGGGGGGTTTCAATGATCCCTATATTGACTGGGAAGATGTCATTTTAGGATGGGATGCAGAGATAAAATTTCTAGATACCATTAATGACTGTTTCTTGGAGCAGCTAGTCCTGGAAACCACATGAGGGGAGGCAATTCTTGATTTAATCCCAAGTGGTGCACAGGATCTGGTAAATATAGCAGAATATAGCTCAGTAATAGCGACTATAGTGTAATTAAATTTAACATCATTGTAGGGGATAAAATACCAAAGAAACCCACCACAGTAGCATTTAACTTCAAAAAATGGAACGACACAAAAATGAGGAAGATAGTCAAATGGAAATTAAAAGGAACAGTCACAAGAATGTAATGCCTGCACGCTGTGTGGAAACTTTTTAAAAAACACCATAACAGACGCTCAAACTAAATGTTTACCCCAAATGAAAAAAACAGTAAGAGGGCCACACACAAAAATGCCACCATGGCTAAACAATAGAGTAAAAGAGGTGGTCAGAGACAAAAAGACGTCTTTGAAAAATTGGAAGTCAAATTCTACTGAGCAAAATAGAAAGGAGCATAAATTCTGGCAAGTCAAATGTAAAAGTATAATTAGCAGGCCAAAAAAAATTTGAAAAGCGACTAGCAAAAGACACAAAAACTAATGGCAAAAAAATGTTACTACATCAGAAGCAAGAAGCCTGCCAAAAAATCACTGGGGCCACTTGGCGATCAAGGTGCTAAAGGAGCAGTCAAGGAAGATAAGGCCGTTATGGAGAAGCTAAATGAATTCTTTGAATCAGTCTTCACTGCACAAGACGTGAGGGAGTTTAGGTGACAAATCTGAGGAACTGTCCCAGGTTGAGGTGTAAATAGAGGAGGTTTTGGAACAAATTTGTAAATTAAATAGTAATTAGTCAACAGGACTAGCTGGTATTCACCCACGAGTTCTGAAGGAACATGAAATTGCAGAACTACTAACTGTGATATGTAACCTATCACTTAAATCAGTTCCTGTACTTGATGTCTGGAGGATAGCTAATGTGATGCTGATATTTAAAAAAGCTCCAGAGGTGAACCTGGCAATTACTGGCCAGTAAGTCTAACTTCAGTACCAGGCAAATTGGTTGAAATTTTAGTAAAGAGCAGAATAATCAGACACTTAGGTAAACACAATATGTTGGGGAAGAGTCAATGCAGCTTTTTTAAAGGGAAATCATCCCTCACCAGTCTATTATAATTTTTTGAGGGGTCAACAAACATGTGGACAAGGGTGATCCTGTGGATATTGTGTACTTGGACTTTCAGAAATCCTTTGACAAGGTCCCTCACCGAAGGCTCTGAACCAAAATAAGCAGTCATGAGATAAAAGGGGAAGTCCTCTCATGGATCAGTAACTAGTTAAAAGAAGGAAACAAAGCATAGGAATAAATGGTCGGTTTTCACAGTGGAAAGAGGTAAATAGCAGAGTGCCCCAAGGATCTGTACTGGCACCAGTGCTGTTCAACATATTCATAAATGATCTGGGAAAAGGGGTAAACACTGAGGTGGCAAAGTTTTCAGGTGATACAAAATTACTCAAGCTAGTTAAGTCCAAAGCTGACTGTGAAGAGTTACAAAGGGATCTCACAAAACTGGGTGAGTGGGCAACAAAATGGAAGATGAAATTCATTGTTGATAAATGCAAAGTAATGCACATTGGAAAACATAATCCCAAGTATACATACAAAATGATGGGGTCTAAATTAGCTGCTACCACTCACCAAAGAGAGAGTTCTCTGAAAACATATGCTTAGTATGCAGCAGCAGTCAAAAAAAAGCTAAGAGAATGTTAGGACCCATTAGCAAAAGGATGGATAATAAAACAGAAAATATCATAATACCACCATGTAAATCCATGGTATGCCCATACCTTGAATACTGCATGCAGTTCTGGTCACACCATGTCAAAAATATATTTTAGAACTGGAAAAAGTACAGAGAAGGGCAGCAAAAATTATTAGAGGTTTAGAACAGGTTTTATATGAGGAGAGATTAAAAAGATTGAGATTGTTCAGCTTTGAAAGGAGACAACTAAGGGGAGATGTGATAGACGTCTATACAATTTTGAATGGTGTGGAGAAAGTGAATAAAGAAGTGTTATTTACTCCTTCACATATCACAAGAAACAGAGGTCAGCCAACAAAATTAATAGGCAGTAGGTTTAAAATAAACATACGGAAGTACTTCTTCACACAAAGCACAAAGCACAGTCAAACTGTGGAACTCATTGCCAGGGGATGTTATGAAGGCCAAAAGTATAACTGGGTCCAAAAAAGAATTAGATAAGATCATGGAGGCTATTAGCCAAGATGGTCAGGGATGTAACCCTATGCTCTGGGCATCCTTAAACCTCTGACTGCTAGAAGCTGGGACTGGATGAGGGGGGTTGGATCACTTGATACGTTTCTCTGTTCTGTTCACTCCCTCTGGCACCAGCCACTGTCAGAAAGCATTCTTCTATTCTTAACTCACCTCCGATAATATGTCAACATCTTAGACAGTTATTCTAGCACTATTTTCTTATACGATATCATGGTCTTGATATTATTTTACCTTTAAAATATAATATCAATCTGTTCTTTGATTAGCCTGATAAATATTCTTCGTTTTAAGACTGTCCACTTTAGAAAGTATGGAAATAGAGATGAAGAGACGAACAAAATATTTCACAACTCTTTATGATTAGCAGGCATTTACCTCAAGGGAAGACTGTGGAGCTTCTTTTAAGCAGGATTGTCCTATTTATGATTTATAGGTCTGGTATCCTTGTATTCTTATTTTTATGCCTCCGGTGTTCACACTGATAATGGGATCAGTGCATGTAATTTCAACTCTTTCAAAAGAATTCATAACCCTTTTCAAGCTCTTGTTCACTACAAGTCACTTGTATGCCAATTTTGGTAATAATCAGCCACCTAACTTGACAATATGCTAATATAATTGTTGCTTGTAGCTTAGTAGCTGTTATATCCTTTCACCTTGAGGTCTGATTCTAGATTCAGTTGAGGCTAGCTCTACTTACTACACATAATCTTATTGTGGGTCTACCAGTGAGCAGTGCTGTAGGTAAGGGTGTTTGAGAGCTTTCATGATAAAAACCTGTTTACAGAGGTCTATAAATTGTTGGTGTCAATGTGTTGCAGCTTGATTGTTGTAAAAACAAAAGTGAATGGGAGGCTGCACCCTGTGGCATATCTTTTAAATGAAGTTTTACAAAATCTATTAGTGTTTCTTTTTTAAATGGTAGCAGACTCTCATTGATCTTCACTTTTTTATAATTTGCAACCCAAAATCGTCCACAACTAAGGTTGTACAGCAAATGCTAGAGTGAAGTCTTATGCTGATAAAACATAATTATTTTTTCAAAATGTACCACAATGTGCCTCCTACTGTATCATGAATTCTGAGGTAGTAACACAAGGGAAACAGCAGCTGAGTGCACACATGTATGCTGACTTTTTTGATATGCATATTTGTATACAAATGCTGAAAGTTTGAGGGCTAGCATAAATTAGCATAACTCCATTGATATCAGCCAAGCTGCTTCTCTTTACACCAAACTAAGGTTCTGGGCCTCAGTTTCCAAAGGATTTAGAATGACAGAAAATACGTTATCATTTTTTGGGCCAAGTTTTTATCTGGTCTTAAGACAGTTTTATTTGTACCCTGTATTTGTACTGTACGTGGGTGAAAATAATTGCAGGTGGAAGGTAGATGCCCACTTATCTAACTGTGCACCTTTAATCAGGTATGTAGCTATTGAGACAGGTGAAATTATGCCCACAAATAACTGCAAAAATTTCAAGGGCCATGTGAGATCATAGTCACATGGGAAAAGTCATCGGGTCCATCTCTGTGATCCAAACACAACACCCTGTAATAGTGAGTTGTTATGAATGGGAGTGACTCATATGGATTATGAGGATATGACTGAAATTTGCTCCAAAGGGCAAGTATGTGGAACAGTTTGGTGTGTATAAATAACTGGTGTTAGCATATTTAAGTCAGGCTCTTAAGTCATTAGAAGTTTGTTTTTGAAGAACAGAACTAAGAGAAATCAAATGGGCCTGCATGATCTCTGTATGTACAAGTCCTATGGAAGTCAGTGAGGGATCTGCATGATGAGGCCTTGTTGACTCTGGCCCAATATAAGTACCCAATTAATTAATAACCAATCCAGCTTCCAAACCACACAGGTCAACAGAAACTCTCTTTGTCTGATCCGGAAGTCAAATGAATTCTTTACTAAATCTGGCCCTCTGTGTCTAAGATACCACATAATTTGTAATTTACATTTCTAGATTTAATCCTAATAACTTGCTTTTATACACAATGCGCAAGCATCAGAAATTCAGTGCATTTTGAAGCGTATTTCTGGTTATGTAGGTTGTGCAGGAGTGCGTCAAGCAGTCCTATTAGTGACATCGCTGACCTGTGACATGTAACCCGATGAATGCCTCCTGCCGCCCAACCTATTTAGTAATGGGAGAGATCATGTCAAAGCACTTCTCTCAACTACAGCAAAATTAGAATCATCAGACTTGAGGAGGAGAGGGGACAACTTAGAATTCCAGGGTGCATACTAGTCATCAACTAAACTACTATTGAGATTGAGAGGCTTCTTCAAAACAGGACATGAATTTAAATGAGGATTTATTATCTGAGGAGTCTTCTAAAAATAAGAATTGTATAACAATAAATTACAAAAAGCAGCCTCTAAAATCACACATCCAATGGCACAAAAGCTCGAACTATCTTTGCTGACACCCTTTTAAGTAACTGGAAAAAATACATTAAGTAGTTCATTGTAAGAAAAACAAGATGATCCATTTTTTGTAGAGGAAATCAAATAAGCTGCATGGTGGGGAGGGGGAAGAGAAATGTATGTGGTTTTTCACTCTTCTTTGGAATTTCCACAAATATACGGATTCCCGTAACTGGAAAAAGTGATATATGGGGCTGAGATTACTAACTAGTCTATACCAAATGAAACCAGGTAACAACTGCACAGATTCAAATGATCGTCTGATAGACTTGACAGTTTGTACTTAGCAGAGTGCTTCCACTGACACTACCAAGTGAGCTTAGAAACTAGGCTGTCACACAATGTAGGGAGAAGTTTTAATCATTAAAGATCTGTACAGAAGGAGCATTTGTAACCAGTCTGCCCTCTTCAGCATTGCCTGACTGACAACATTTGGCTTGTGTTCACAGTAGTAAAATACCTTTTTATAGTATTGCATCATTTTATTAACACAATATTACAAAATGTTTGCATTTATCCTTAAACACCATGATTCAATATATGCTGAGGTAGGACATATTATATTATGGTGATGCTAGATTAGATACACGTTTCTGTGGTAATAACTCAAATTTTATAAAAATAAGAAGAAATGGAAATTGGTGCAATGACTTTAATCCATTGATACAACAGTGCTTTGCCTCAAAATGGTCTGTGTTTAAATTACATGCATTCTCAGGGAAACTTTTCTGATATATTTAGATTCTAGCCTTCACATGCAAACACCAAAAATGTTCCATTACTAATTTAGTGATGTTGTTATTTTTAAATGGTTGCTGCAATTTATTATTTAAGGAGCTGCCTGTAATTTAAAGATATGCTTTCTGAGAGGTTTTTTTGTTTGTTTTGATTTGATTTGATTTTAGTTTTTAAAAAATCAGGCCTTTATAGGGCAGAAGAAAAAACACCCTACATGTTAATATAAACAGAAAATATTTTTGAAAGGTTGGTTCTGCTCCTGCAATAATAAATAGTAAATCCCTGACCACTATAATTTATACAGATCCATGCAAAATTGGGGCCTAGCTACTCATATAGCATAAAGAAACCTTGTTATCTATTTGTGTTATGGTTGCTCCCAAAGGTACCAGTCTTGACTGGACCCTGTTGCGCTAGGTGCTGTACAAACACATAGGGGGCAGAGATGGGTCTCTGCAGGTGCAAGAGTAAGCCCATTGTCCAGTTAGGAAGCATACGGTTTGATGTCCTTGTGCTCTGAAGCTGCGAAGTTACGGTTGGGCTTGCTGGTTGCCTAGCCCTGTTACACTCACAGTTAGCTTTGTTGGATATTGAAAATGTGCTTGTCAAGTTTCCAATGAACCCTTTTGTTTAACAGTTTGAATTTTCCCTCTCACAAGGGTCTATATAAGGCCCTCCCCAGCACCCAAGCCCTACATTTGCTCTGGGGGAGAGACCTCAGGCAGCCCATTCAGGGTCCATTTCTCTGCATTCCTTGTGCACAGAGTGGGATGGGCTCTGCTTCCACCCAAAGAGGCTGGTACAGAGGGTGCTGTTTGAGAAGGGGCTAATGGATCAGCAGTCTGGGCAGATCCAGTGTCCCTAACATTAGGTGTTAGTGGTGCAGGGAGTCTTTCAGCCACTATTCCAGCCTCTAAGATGTAGTAGCAGGCACAGAGGGACAGTGTTGCAGCCCCTTGGCCCTGGGTGGTAATTGTTACAGTAGAGCCATTTCAGAACCAGACACCCCCATTCCTAGGCATTGTGCAAACACAGAGGAGGACATGATCCCTATTCTGGAGGTCTCTCCCCATGTGCTTTGTGCACATCACTTGCACGAGCTTGACTGTTCTGAAATTTCACCTTATCTACGCTCTTTGCGGCTGCTGCTAGGTACCAATTCCAAGCCAGTTTTGTTGAGTAATATCACACAGCCTGGCATTTCTTCTGTGTCCCAGATATCCGAAACTCCAGCAAACTAAGGGTCAGTGTGTTATTCCAGGACACCTGTCATACTCTGGAGGTGGCTGGCTGGGGTTCCCCAAGTGCCTCTTGTTGAAATTTTACTACTGACCTGAAGGGAGGGCTGAGGTGATTTTCCTGCTCATAACAAGGTTCACCCTACCTTTAAAGTATAAACATTTCCAACAAAGCGCCCTAATAGAATCTAACTCATGCTTACACAGTGTGGTTGTCTGTCTACCTTTAGTGGCTGGCCCACATGGAGATTTATGAGTCTGTACAGCCTTTTTGACAGATCTCGATCTTTTAGCTGAGGCACTGGGGACTCATGGTCTGAAATCCAGAGGTCCCAGACTCCATCCCTAACGACAACTCACCAAGAGGCATGAGATTACATACTGTACATCTGTTTTCCAAGTGAATCTGCTGCTCTTCCTCTGGCCCACCCCCCTAAGTAGCCTTCCTATAAAGGTTGGAACAGAAACCAATTGCCAAGCACACTTGACCATTGACCATTAAACCAGCTGATATTCTTGCACAGTCCCTAGCAGGTCCCTTAACTGGTGTGGTGGGCCTCATGTGAGCTGGCCACAATGAGAGTGAATTTCATCCCTAGCACACAGGTCAGTGCAGAAATGCTTTGGCTGTACATTAGCAACAGAGTAGTTGATATCTGCATGTTTAAAATGAGACACAACCATGGCGAACATGCTTGCATAGATACAAAGATGGGCTTTCCCATGCGTGTGAACACTGTATGAATTTACGATGTGCAAGTCACATGTGAACCTAACTGACGTTACATTTGGCAAAATGCTGTGCAAAGCACTTTTAGGAGGGTTCATCCAGCTTTACTGCACAGTAATCTTTTTAAACTACATTCATAAGAGGGCATAGAATAGTACAGTATTCATTTTTAAATCTAATATAAAAACTGTGGATAGAAAGCTTTTACTTTTCTAAGAAGCAAATGTCAAGGCTCTTAGCAAAAGAGGCTATTTTTTTTCTTCTTTCTAAAGACTGGTGCCTTTTTTTAAAAGGCGCCTTCTAAACTTAGTTGCATTGGCAGTGAGTTATAGCTTAGGAAAAATATAAAATGAATCTTGAAAATTCCTTCATTTATCAATTTATGGGAAGTGAGATGCTCTTTTGATAACTTTTCCCTTAACATCTCTAATAGCAGACAATACAGTTGTTTATTCAAATGAACCAAAACCAGTCAATCCTGCTGATGTATTTATCCAAATATGTAATGACCACATTTTCCAAACTGCACCAACACAGATATGGTGAGATTACTACAAAGTGTCATGCAGCAAGAAATATAAGGCTTGGTGTAGAACATCTTCTAAGAGAGCCTTCTCCAGTATATAGTCAATAATAAATCAATGTGCTTCAGGGTTACATGAAGCAGCTGCATTTTCATCACAGAAAATAAGATCTTTTCACTTAGATGAAATTGCTGATTTAAAGGAAGAATGTAAAACTTGAAATGACAGTTAAGGCACATCCCATCCCCTGGGGAAATTTAGATGTACCTGGCTGCATGAAGAGAACTAATACTGATTTTTTACCCCTCAGAGCTGTTCCAATTTAAGATATTCTTTGGGAAGCCAAAATTAAGCATTAGGTCCTATTACCATATTTATCCTAAAGAGTTGGAGTGAAATCCTGATTCCATTGATGTGAATGGCAAAACTCCCATTGACTTCAATGAGGCCAGCATCTCGCTCAATAGCAGCCTTGGGCCTATGCACTTTCATAATGGCTCTGGCACTTAATGGCCCTATGGCTGTCCTCCTGACCTGAAAGAGTGGACATCTGCTGGGCATGCCAAAGCGGAAGGCTAGTCATAAGTAGAGAAGGAGCTGGATAGGTGCCCACATGTTTTATTTCACTTAGGGCTTCATGAAATCTGAGGCTGCCCTGTTAACAGAACCAAGTGGTCAGTCAGTAAATACCAAATGCCCTTAGCCCAAGAATGAGATCAATGTTAGACTGCTGATTAAAACCAGCCAAATCTTAGAATAGCAAGCAGCCGAATGTTATCCTTACTGAATGACAACTGCCATTTCAGCGACTGATTTTACCCACCTCTTGTGTGACTTTTGAAGCAGAAATAAATACCTTCACCTACAATCAGTAGTAAAGTTCCTTCAAAAAATTGGTTTTAGACTAATCTCAAAAAATAATGAAGAGTGCTCCTGGAAAATTGCAGGTTGCTTACTATTGTTCCCTAGTGTTGCAAATATTCAGTAAATTTATGGACAGTTCATAAATGTAAGTGGCTTCTGAAGAGCTGCTTGTATTTGCATAAAAGTATTCATTCTGTTCATAAAAAATGCTGAGAATTTTTAAAGATTTATTTCCATCATAAAAAGATGTTACATTACAAAGGCTTATGATTGGTGCAATGAACTTAAAATATCTTCCTGCCTTTTCCTAGTTGATAAATCATTCTAGCCAATTCAGCTAACATTTACGTGGTTAATCGGACATATATAACCAAGCAAAAAAGTGAACTCAGCAATCAAAATTTAACAAATTAACATAGAGAGCATTTCTAAGCTACTGTGAAAGTTACCCATTCTATCAGGCAGAGCAAACTGTTCCGTGTGTGTGTCTGTGTCTGTGTGTACATAAATTCAAATTTTGCTTCAGAGTCCAGCTGAAAATGACATTGAAAATATAACCCCTTCATAGGTCAGATTCAAAAGTCACAGATTGACTCTCTTTATTGTGTGCTTTCCATTTGTCCTTCAGACTTTGGCTAGATTTTAAAGAATTAAAATGGCACAGAAGAAGAAAGCTCAGAAACTCAAAAAAAAACCCCAAAAAAAACCCCACACATAACTCAGTTCTCCCATCATGCACCAACTTCAGCTTGCAGTACTTTTATCTTTCTTTCGTTTTTCATGGAGATCTAATGGCAACCACAGAAGCAAAATAGATAATTTCCATACATGCTGTGGTCTTATTTTTTGCAGCAAGCAGAGATTTATAAAAAAAACCCTTAACACGCTGATTCCCACCAGAAGTAATCCCTGAAGAAATAAAAGGTTTGCAAAAAAAATCTGTCACATCAATTTTGCACTAATGCAAACACCAGTAGACAAGTAAGGAATTTTCAGATGAAGTTTTATTTGGTTGACCCTGGTGGAGTTTCTGTATGACATAAAAAAAATGTGTCCAGGGTTGTGATGGTCTATAAAGTTTAAATCAAATGATGCTAAACTTGGTTGGCTTCTCAAATACCTTGATCAAACTTTCTAGGTCTGGAAGCAGAACTGATAAAATTCTGCCCAATTGAGTCTGATTTCCTGTCTAACTGACAGGAAATCTCATGGCCAAGTCTATTCTCATTAGGTTCCTGACAAGTTTTGTTTTTGCAAAAATTATTGATTATTCAAGATGACCATCAGGATGAGGATTTAGAGAGCATAGTCCAGTCTCTTTGCCAACAGAATCCCTGTCATTCTGCCCAGATTGTCAAGGGTAACAATTGGTGCCTTGATTTCTGTTGTATGAATATATGTCCCCTGGACATTGATGAAGTACCAGCTTATTGCATGTGGGTCACTGTTAAACTATCAGACAGTAATGTCAATCTGTCAGTCCTGACCTGGATTGTGCCCCAAAACTATGGGGATGGGCTCCTTTTATACACTTATAATAATTTTCAAACCAAGGTCAAGAAGTCAAAGATTCAGTGTTAATCTTTTACGGTGGGAGGACGGAAGGTGTCTTTTTAAAAAAGTTGGAATAGTAGCATTGGAATAGTAGTATTTTTGTAGGAAACCAGTGTCCTGTACAACACTTCTGTTCCCTGCAACAGCTATGAGTGTCCACTAAAACTATTTTCTGGAACATGATATCATTTAGCACACATCAAGGCTATGTGTTTAGCAGCAGTCTGAAAAGTCTAAATTGTGTGAGAACAGCTCATTATCAAATTAGGCCTTCTGTGAAATGAGCCACATTATGGCCTGTCTAATCCCCAAACCATTCAGCGCAAAATGTGCTTTGCAGTTGTAGAAGGGTGTCCTCATTCTTAACGCTTCTTTCAGCATATCTGCTGTCGGCTTATTATGCAGCTTGATTTTTTTTTTTGTAAACAGAATAATAGACTTGTCTACAATATGCAACATCAATGTAGACAGTAGACAAGAAATGGGTATAGGAATGGATGGCACATTGGTAACATGCATGTATGTTCTAATTTATGGATTGGCAGTACTGAAGAAAATGTTTTTCCATAGCTACCTTTTGATTGCAAATTATTGGCTTGATTCTGCAACCCTTATTCACAGAAAACAGCACTGATTCTTGCAAGCAGTATCATCCGATGTCATGCTGCTGCCTAGAATTCTGTGGGCTGTTGCTCAATATCTTGCTGACAAAGCTGTGTGAGAGTGGGTCTCGGAAATCAGTCCGAACTAGATTTTGCTCTTTTCCTCACCTGCTTCCTTGTGTAGTTTCAATTAAATTGAGCTTAATTTAATTCTTAATAAAAATCAGTTGTTACTTTTCTAACTTGCCTCTGGATTCTTTAAACTGAGGTTTTCAAAGCCACTGTGGTAACTGGGTGACTCCACATTGATGAGGTAGCTTTGAAAATCTCAACTTCAAATAACTCTTATTTCAAATACTATAGTTTGCTGTCATGTATTGGATAGAACAGAGGACTGAGAATGGGGAAATTCCCAGAGGAACTCAGAGGGCCAAATCCCTACCTGGTGTAAATCAGCATATATTGATTTACACTAGCTGAGAATCTTCCCCAGAATGGCAATCAGTTTTATTTCCAGAGACCCAAAAACCTGGTAGGCTTTTTCAAAGTCTTTTTTTCAGTTATTAAGGTGATAAGCTAGAGTGAATACACAGGGCTTCTCTACACTGTCCCACAGTTCGGACTATGGGGGTGTGAATAGCAGTGCACACCAAACTGATGGGCTGTAACTTCCCCGTGTGGAAGTTGCAGGCATGAACAAAAAGGTTCTTAGTTCACATTAATGTAAACCTAGTTAACAGGATTAAATTACTGCAAACTAGGAACTGTTTAGTATGTACCTGCTTATTTAGAATAGCTTAAACTCAGCTTCCCCACTGTATTGGATTATTTCAGAAGATCAAGTCATGATGACCCAGCTCAACTCTTTAAAAAGCTTTTCTGAACTGTCTGCTTTATTGCCTTTTGAATACACATTCGCTATAGTAACTAGTTCAATAAATCACATTAGAAGTATTCAACTGTAATAGATTAAAGTCTTTAAAATATCCCGAACAGAATATGTTTGAGAAGTCTGTCCCATTTTTTTAAGAGATAAAGAAAAAATGATGACTCCAATCAAGATCTGATTCAGAATGTAAAATAACATTCAAAGTAGTCAGAAAAAATAGGATAGATTGCGGAGAGACAAGTTGCAAATTTGAGAGCTAACACTGTAAATCCTGTATGATAAAAAATAAATAAAATCAGAGTGGGAAAACATGACATCAAACATTTTGATTCGTTGAAAAGGAAGTCAAGGTAAAATGAACATAACAAAGCATAAGTCACAAACTTGACTTTTAAACAGAACACTGGCACAAGGAACTATAGAAAAACACATCTAGCAGTTTAACATTTTTAATGTATTGATCAAATACTATTAAACTTTGTGCTTCCTTTAAGCTTATTACTTTTTTCTGACAAGCTCATCTAGTTATGTTATGGCTCCTGTTATAACAGACCAAACATACTTGTGTCAATTTTAAAATACAAAGAAGCAGAACAACAAGTTCATTTCCTGTCTTTTGACTCCTAGCTCTATGGTCTACCATTTCAAAGAATACTCACCTGAATGTAATGACAGTTGGGTACACATGCATGCAGAGTGAAGATAAACAGAGTGCCTCCTACTCAGGTGATTTGGTTTCTTCTTGCAAACACAAAATGTCTGAGGGGAGATTACACTGAAATTTCAGCTTGTAAAAAAAAAAATCAATCAATCCACTGTTGATGATACTTGAGAACAGCTGGTGGTTTCCACCAGTTACTCCCAAGTGGCCAGCAGTCACAATTTGTGACTAGCCTTGTCTTCAAACATCTCAGGGCAACCAAAATGTGACAGGATGACAGATAGTCCTCTCAATAGATACTGACAAACAAATTAGTGCAAAGATGCTTTTCATAGCATACCAGATGTGTTGAGTTCTATCATATGGAACAAGCAGTGAAAAACTGTCTGTGTCCCATCTGTGCTTTTTTTAGTAATCACCGATGCACTAGTTGTGGAATATAAGGCACCGTAAACAGTTTGTCTGTGTTTTACACATGAAATAAATGGACAAATCCAGGTCTTGGCCTCATCATCAATGTTTAAAACTTTTGTATTTGCAAGAATACCTTACATGCCCAGGAGTTCTATTCAGTAATTAGGGAACTGTCCATTGGCTGCAATTAGTTGAAAAATTATACCAATACCAAACAAAGGTTTATGTAAATCAGTTAAAGACTACAAAATTGTGTTTTGTATCTGAACAACATGCTTAAAAAGCTCTAACTTAAAGAACTGCTATTTAGATTTACATCATTTAGTCTCCCAAACTTCTCTCCTCAGACTATTAACCTAGATTTAATTGAGAAGGACTACAACTGAAGCTGTATTAACAGCATTATAATAGACATGATGGGAGCGAGGGGTCTTGGTGTTTAAAGGACACTGGGCACAACAGCGTATACATTGCTATCTCTACTGTAAATGAAACCAATATCCTCTCTGTTGGGCATCATGCCATAAAGGGTCACATGCATTGGGATTGGAGAAGTGTAATATAGGGCAGGATTGGCTCCAAATATCCACAATAAAACAGTATATATGTATATGATGGAGGTGCCTAGGTCTTGTGTTCTGTACGGGGTGAATTTCAGCCACTATTTATGCTGAAATAAAAATATTACATATCCTCACCCCACCCCCAAAAATAGTTTCTTATTTTTAAAATATTTAAAATTAAGAAGACACATTGTAATTGTTGGAAGAGCCTTCCCAGCATCCTGACATCATCATTCACTCAGCTCTGGCGCTTGGACTCTTAGGTCCTGGTTCGTCTCTGTGCTGGAGTTAAGCCTAGCACGGGGAGCATGAGGAAGCAATGTGCCTGCCTGATTCCTTGGATTGCACTAACCTTTTCCTTGATTGCAATATCTCTTTTGGGCATTGCGACAGTTGGGAAATAGCTGGGACACAGGAATGCCCTGGCTTACCCTGCCTACCTCAATGTGCCTTCAGCACTGGGGACTCCTTGAGGGAGAAAGGAGAAGACTTTTGGATGAGTTGCAATTTCTTTGCATCAACAACAGAGCACTGAAGAATTTAGCCCTAACTATCATTTATCATTGGCTGTATTGCCATTGGCTGTTGCTCTCACTTCATTCCACCCATCGCCACTTGCAGTCCCTCAGCCCCAAGAGAGACCTTTTTCCCTTCATGGTTCTTTTTGTCCTCACTGCTCTTCTCCATCTCCCTTCTGTTTCCACGGATCTTCTGAGAGACAATAACCCATTTGTCTAAAAGATTTTTTTTTCTTATCCCTTTTTGAAGGGCATTGGTTAAACAATTGCGAATCCACCTCCAGTTCATGAAATAACCACAACTGTAGTAATAAAGTCAAATTATGATTCTCCTATAATATAGTATAATCACTCCCTTTTCTTTATTCCTTGCAGATGGTGCACCTCTTAGCGCAGACAGTGTGTTAGCATGCTGATTCCAGATGCATAAAATATATAGACATCTTGTATTCTCTCTCTCTTTATACATGAGTGTGGGTTTGGGCGTGTGCGTGTGTAATATTATCCTTGCCATTTAATTTTCCCTGCTTTTCATTTTGATTCCTCTTTTAGGAGAACAAGGACTTGTCATAATCCATCTGGGATTTTATTCTTCATCATGTAAAAATGTTGCTTGAAGGCCAGTTTCTACTTGGCATTAAGAGACTGAAGAGCAGCCTAAAATAGAATTTTATAAACCTCTTATATTGAAATCCCCTCAGTTGTAAGTGTACCGTCTCAGTAATTAGATCAATACACCAGACCACTTGTGTTACCAGAATAACATAGGAACTAATTATATTTTCCATGTGGTATGAACATCCCTCATCAAATAACATGCGTCAGTATCTATGTCATTCTCCCATTGTTGTAGATAACTGTAGATGTAAAATGATTTATAACAACAGCTCCATTAGAAGTAAAAACTACTTAAACAAAGAAAATCTAGAATGATGCTGTATGGACTAAGGGATAAATTAAGTATTTTCCAGGAGTAGGTAAGGGGTTTTTTAATTCTCATTTGATCATTGACAAAAAGCTTCTGACTTGATTGTGAAATGTTTTCTCTTGTGCTTAAATTTCATGCCAGAGATTATTAAAAATTGACTTTGCAGTATTTATTTTACTTATCTACCCCAGCCAGACTGCGCTTAACCTGTAGATTTTGTGAATTATTAAATTTTAAAAGCAATTTGTGTTGGATTTTACACTCCAGCTAGGTCTATAGGGACGTGCACCTCCAGTCCTAAACCTGGAGCTGAAGCACTTTGATTCATCTTTAATCTAAGGACTTTTTAAAGTGTGTGTTCCAAAGATGTAAGACATAATGATAATCTCCAGTGTAATGCTTAACTAACTGCTTGTTAGTTTTAACATTTAGAAGCATATGATAAAAAATAAAAAAAACTAGTTCTAATAGGTTAACCAAGCCATAATGCTGCAAAACATAATTCATCAAGGCAGATAACAAGAACTATTTTGGAACATAATGAGAAGCTAATAAAGGTCACTGTGCCTACAAACACATATACATCACTATTAATTTAACAGTACCAATGCCAAATACATATGCATTTCAAATATGGATTGGAGTCTTCTTAACTAACACCTGTTGGAGTTGCATACATTTTAAAATGTACAGTCAGTTAAATAAATCTCACGTGTTTAAATTAAAGATGGGCCCAAGCTACAAATTTTGAATCCAGATCAAGATCCATACTTTGAGGATGGTCTTATGTGGAGTGCTTGGATTGGCCATTATATGGATAAAACCATTCAGTGTTATAAATGGGGCCAAAGTTTTGATCACTTCACTAGAGCTTGGGGTGTTTGGATCCAGATTTAAGTTTTTAAAAATATATAGCAGGGGTAGGCAACCTATGGCACGCATGCCGAAGGCGGCACGTGAGCTGATTTTCAGTGGCCACTCACACTGCCCGGGTCCTGGCCACCGGTCCGGGGGGCTCTGCATTTTAATTTAATTTTAAATGAAGCTTCTTAAACATTTTAAAAACCTTATTTACTTTACATACAACAATAGTTTAGTTATATATTATAGACTTAGAGAAAGAGACCTTCTAAAAACGTTAAAATGTATTACTGGCACGCAAAACCTTAAATTAGAGTGAATAAATGAAGACTCGGCACACCACTTTTGAAAGGTTGCCGACCCCTGATATATAGCCAAAATTTTCCCAAGTAACGTTTGAGTGCCTCTATTCTGGGGTATCCAATTTGCTGCACCATGAAGTAGCCTGATTTTCAGAAAGCTGTGAACCACCCTCTTAAAATCAAGCCTTTCTAAGGTGTGTCAAGTTTGGAACCCCAAAATTCCAGCAACCAAAATCAACAGTCACTTTTGAAAATCTTGGTCTATAGCTGTTCATGGAACAACAACAACAACAAATCTTGCACTTTGTTTACATTGAAAATAAACATTAATTTTGTTTTTGCTTAAACCATTGGATTTCTAAAATATGTTTGCTTGTCTCAATAATTTTGCCAAGAATCATGTGATTGAGATGAATCATCACATTTCCCAAGGCATGCAGGTGCAGGAACAGAAAGAGGCATCGAGTAATAACACAATGAATGCATTGCATATAAATGACAAACATTCAGTTAAATGACAACATGACAGGAAAAACCCCCCACACCAAACCACTGTATTTAGCTACTTCCATAAATGCATGTTAAATGCTGAGACCTGTGAGTGTTCTATCTTGTCGGACACCCCAGATTTGAGGTGAAGTTGCTTTATTCTTAAAGGGGCACAGGCAAGGTGAATAGATTCAATGTTTGACCTACCTTTTTATGCTGCTGATTGCAAGACCCATGTAATTATTTATGTGAGGTACTTTTAATGCATCGCTGCTTTTTCTTTCCCTTCTTCTTTGCTACAAAACAGAACAATAAATTCCAGCAGCCCTCATGAGCACCCTAAAATAACTAGTCTGTGTGTAAGCACAATAAAGGGAAAGCAAGTGTAGATAAAGAAACCTTTCAGTTTCAAGCTTCTAAATAGTTCGATGGGAAAGCGGTAAGATTGTTACTTTACCTTGAGAGCAACCGAGAAAAGAAGATGTACTAAATCCATTTTAATCAGTGGAATGCCACTGACTAAATCCTCCTGATGGTGGAGGCTCCATCATTTTGAGTCTATACGATCAAAATGGGTTGTCATTCTGAAAGAGATGTTCTAGTTCATCCATAAGTTACTGAGCTGGATGAAGGAATTATTGGGTAAAATTCTGTGGCCTTTGTTATACAGGAGGTCAGATGAGAGGATCATAGTGGTACCTCCTTGCGTTAGAAATCTGTGAATTCCCCCTACTCATGTACCATTTATGCCTCCTGCCCTTCTAGGCACAATTCTACACCTACCATCCTTCTGGATGAGGAGGACTGATTGATACACTGTCAGTGGCTTTTACTACTTAGCCATTCAAGGGTGACACAAAGCACTTCTGCATCCTATACTCTAGGGGGTGAACATACTGCCTTCGCAGCAGACCCAGCACTGGCTAATGGCGTGTACAAGACAATGAAACCAATAATATTTAGGTTGTCAATTCACAGTACTGTTACTACTAGCTAATTTGGCAGGAGTTAGGTCCTGATGTTAACCTAAGGAGTGTTTTAAGTTTATTGTAAGATCGAAAGCTAAGGTAAAATGCTTTTGCTCTGACATTTTACTTATTGAAAACAATTGTGAAGGGCCTGTGTCGTGTATGGGGACCTGTTATAAACCCAAATATCAATAAGGGCCATCCCAGAAGCCAGATGCACGATTTGGGTGTTAGTGTTTGAAATCTGCACCTACAGCTGTAAAAATATTAATTATACAAAATACACATACCTCTGTCATATTCCTCATTTGAATCAGAACTGTAAACATATCCACTAAGGTCAGCAGATAGCAGCCCTTTCATGTGACAGAGAAATAACTTTTGGTAACTTTGTCAGCTTTATTCTTATGGGGTGACTGGAACCAGATTATGGTTGAGATGTTTTAAAACAGTGCAAGGGATTTCAGACATATTTATTCCACTAAAATGAATAGATCTGTGGCTAAACCCCTTGGTTGGCTTTGAAAACTTCAACTCAGGCTAGCTCTTCTGTGAGTCACTCTTTTATTAGAGGAACCAGCCTACTGCATCTTGCTGTTGACAATGGTGTACATTGAAAGGACACATCTACACAAAGGTTTATAGATAGTATCATTCAGATTAAAATGTTACAGAAAAGCTGCTGTCAGCATAGTCCTCAATGGAAAAGTTGCAAAATGACCTCCCTCTGCACTTAAAAAGGAGTGCTGCTTCATATTAGCATATAAAAACTATCTTATTTATTATAATCTATCTAATAATGATGATGATTTTATTACAGCTACTGTATCATAATAGAATATTTTAAGGCATATGCTTTTTGAGGCAAAATTGCCATTTACTATATGTTCATACAGTGCCGAGGACAGCGTGGTTCCACTATCACAGTATAAATCTTTAATAATAAATAACACAATGTTGCTTACAAGGATGTCAGTGTTACAAATGTGTCAACCTGGGTTAGTTCAGGAACAGTGGTGTGGTCCTAAATCTGAAGGTACTGGAAAGCCACTGACTAAAAGGGGCAGAGAGCAGAGGAATGAGGCTGGGGGATGGCAGAGGGGGTTTTAGGGCAAAGCATGGAGGCTGCTTAGGGGCTCAGACTAGCAGTGTCCAGTGCAGAGGGTGATGGAGGGTGTAAGGGCCAGGGGAATACAACTATTGTCCAGGTCACATTTCCCCAGACAGTTAATCCAGCAGGACCTGGAGTCCCAGGAATGTTTCTCCTATTTACTCCTGGAAAGTGATGCCTCCAGCTCCTGGCTTAAATTTCAAAGACACCTCAGCTACCCTCCCTTTACCTGTCACTGAGGGGTTGGGGCTCAGTGGGGTGCTCACTCACCAATGCAACAGCTTGTGTTGGCTTTGCCACCACTCAGACGCATACTGTAGATGCCACATGTCTAGGGTCCCTGCCCTGGCCAGGAGGGGTAAGAAACCATCGACCTAGAACTGGGGTTTGTGGGGTTTGAGATAGGTGCTGCTTCATCTTCACCACCAGGGGCCCATGCAGGGGGACCGTCAAGGAGAACTGAGAAGCTAAGCCCTGCAGGAAGTCCCACCCTAAGGGGCATGAGCGACAGCCCTCTGTGATTCCGTGATTGGCTGGCACTCTCCATATAAACCAAGAAGCCATTTCTGAGAGTTGTCTGAGCAATGAAGATCTCTGGAGTGCTTCTGCCTTAAACACTGCTTGCTGCGACTTGCCTTGATCCCAGACTCCACGCTCTCAACCTAGGCTTGACTTCTGAGCCTGATCCACTCTCTCTGGCTTAAGACTTTTGCTGACCCCCGGTAAAAGACACCAGCCCAACCCCGAGTCTCACCTCACACTCTTAATTTGATAGTGGACTCTGACTTTGCAGTTTTGACCTGCCCTGGTCCCAAACTAATCTCTGACGTTTGACCCCGAAACTAGGTTCCTCATTCCATGCCCACAGGCCATCCATGACCCAGTCCTGAAATGGGGAGATCCCTGGATGTCAGCAGTGGCTTCAGGGCCCAGAGCAGCCCAGTCAGCATGGTGGCTCCTCCATCTATATCTTCGCAGCTGGAGCCAGGAGGAGCAGCTGGGAGATGGGGCTGCCACCAAGCATCCTGGCCATAGGCTTGAAGAAGCACCATGCCCAGGGACTCTGCTGCCTAGAGCTTCCGTGCACAGCAGCCCCCCACCCCTGGGAGTGTCCAAGCTGCAGCCAGGCAGCAGAAAGACTGAGAGGAGCAGCATCAGGGCATGCAGTCGGGTGGGGAGTAAGAGACTGAGAAGGGCTACTGCAATAGTACTGGAACAGCATTTTGGTTCGACTACACCACTGTTCAGGAACACTATTTCTTCAAAGGCTGTTGTGGCTTTGGCCAGTTAATTCATTGATACTGTGACATTACTCCTGGAAGGTCATTCTCAGAAGCTATACTGACAAATACATCCCCATATTTCATGATGTAGCCACAGATAATTGTGCTTTATGCTACCAGATAAGTATAGGTAGCGCTGGGTGAGTAGTTTGAAGCAGGGCAGAGCCCAGCTATACAAACAACATCTTGTTCCTCCTTCTGGCTTACATAGGGGGAAGAGGCTAATTAGGAGCTCCAGTGTTCCACCAATCGGGGACCAGGGGTAGAGCTGCCTATCTGAGCTGGGCTTCAAGGAGTCCCAGTTCTAACTAAAGCCAACAAGCTGTTGAGTGGAGGATTAGAGCATCATGATCCCCTTGAAGACCTCAGTTTGAGACCTGTGGGGCATGACACATTGTTCCTCAGAGGTGCCTCAAATTTGATCTGGAGGGAATACTTTTCAGGATCAGAGGATAGTTCTGTTTCAGTGCTCATTTGCTCCTTCAACTCTCTGGCCTTGTCTTCACTCAGGAAAGAAGAGTGTGTTCTTAGCTTGTGTTAGCTAACACAAACACATATTCACATAATTGTAAAACTCACTTTCCAAGAATATTCTTGCAAACAATAACAAAAAACTCTGTAAGTATATATTCATGTGAGCTTTTTATTTTATTTTTTGTTTGAAAGAATATTCAGTTATGTGAATGTGTGTTTTTGTGAAGAATATCATGGAAACTTTCCTCTTCCTGTTTATTTCAACGTATCAGTCATCTAGCCAGGGATGAAAAAAAATACTGTGTGACTTAGGTGACCAGTTACACAGCATGGGTAGTGAACAGTTAAAGCAATTAGTTTGCATATGGTAAAATATGTTTGCCTAGCACATTTGAACAATTTCATATGACAAATACATTTGGAAAAATGAAAGTCTGTTTGCAGAAAATTTGCAAACAGAAAAAAAAAAAGTATGCCACTGAACAAATCTTTAGCAACAAGTAATTCTCCCAGTTCTAGCCACAAGACATGCAGTTCCATAGCTCTAGACATTTTAAAAACGTACATAAGTTGATCCGGCCATGTGGATCAGTTTGCAGGATTGGGGCCACAGAGAGCAGGGCTTTGAGTTCATTGCTTCTACTAGAGGAGTTGAGGAGGGTTTTAGTCAAGAAATATATTCTTGCTAATAAGTCACTTAGAGATGTTGCTGAAGTCAGATTGTAGCTTGTAAATTTTGTCACCTACTGCATTAGGAACAAGCAATGAGACTGTTTGCATATAAATCATCAGTGCTAGACACAACTGCATATAGCTTGTAAACCATTTATAGAGTCTGAAAACACACTAGAGCCTGAAAGAGATCCCTGAAAGAACCCTTCCCCTCAACCTTTGCTCACTTGAGATTTACTGTACATCTACTTCTGGAGACAAATCGCCATCTTTTTATGTTTCATTTATTTAAATTAATAAATAAAAAGCAAATCTATCCATTAAGTGTCAGCCAAGGCAAAAGGGTTTCAGTTTCCTGGGGGTTTTGAACGTTCTGAAGTATCAAATGCCATGGAAAGGTCAATAAACATAGTGCTTCCCATGGCACTATAGCTATGATCCCATAACTCTAAGTAGGTTGCAGTGCCTGGGATTCTAAATTCAAACTAGCATGCTATAAAACAAACATAGCTCCTATTCCCTGTTCTAAGTAATAAAAATGATAGTAATCGTCAGTTCTTTAACATTTACATTGTGGCAGTGGCCAGAGGCATCAATCAGACTGGGGCCTCATTGTGCTAAGTACTGTTCAAACGTATAGTAAATAACGGTCCCTGCCCCAGAAAGCTTATGCCTAGAACTGGGTGACATTTTCCAGATAAATATTTTATTCAACAAAAAATGCAGTTTTGAGCAACCAAAAACTGTTCATGAATTTGACACAAATTGTTGTGGCCATTCACCAAATGTGGCAGCGGAGTTGGCAGCAGTGGTGGTGTTGCTACCCCTCTACACACACCTCTAAGCTTTAGCCTGGTAATTTAGGATCTAGTGACCCAGGTTCAAATCCCCACTCTAGAACAGAACCACAATGGACTTTTTTTCAATTTGCCAAAAAAAAAAATTTTAAAGTTCAGGTTTGGTTCAACCCAAACAGAATGTATTTATTTATTTATTGTGATTTTACAGAACTGCCACTGAATCAAAAAATCACCTCTATGTACAGCTTATGGTCCCTTTACACCATTCTGATAGTGTGAAGCATTTGGGACCATCTCAGCTTATAGATTGTATGAGCTAGATATTCAGCAGCTGGTGTAAATCAGTCTAGCACTACTGATGTTCATGGATCTATACTGATGTACAGCCGCTGAGGAGCTAGCCCTGTGACTGAGAGACAACTCTACATCAGCTAAGATGTATTCATTGGCACTGGTAGGGTGTTCTCCGTGAAGACTGACATTCTTTAGTCAGGAGAGATGGTTGAAGAAAGTCGTTTAGTTTAGTGTCAGTTTACAATATCTTTACCAAGTATAAGAATCTGACATATTTTAATCAATACACTTGGAGGCCAAACTATGCCTTTGTGAATACGATGACTAGATATATAGCCCAGTATAGTACAAAATATAAAGTAATGATTGGCACTTTAAGTGGATTAGTACAGGCTTTTATTGGTCTCAGCCTGGAGGACCAGGGTTACTGTTGTTTGTTACTGTTTCACTTACACTGATGATTCGCGGTTATAATTTAGAGGCTAGAATTTAGATAGAAAAGCAACTGGATCTTCAAGTGGCTAAACTGCATCACAAGTATTACAAAATCTGCTGTGTTGCCATTGGCCTGTGGACATTAAATGCATAGAAGGTTCCATCTTTTGAAGTCAATGTAAAGCTGAGGTTCTGACCACTTGTGATCATTTTAAAAGCCCATGGTATATTTAGCAAGAGTAGGTTGCTAACCTTCATGACTCGGATAAATTCCAACCTGTCTAATTACAGTCCGCCTCCCTGTATTTCCCCTTGTGTTTAAGACAGATTCAATATTCTCACTTACTGTTCTAAACTGCTTGTATTGTTATAGTGAACTGGTAAATATCTGCTGCTTTCCAGAGGTGGCTGCATTTCAGTGCTGGGGAAGTGATTCCTATACCCTTATAGCTCCATATATAGGAGGGCTAAGCACTTTGATTCTATGGTGACAAGTACTGTAGAAAACCCTAAAACAGATAGACATGAAGGAGGAAGGGGTAGTGGCCTTCCAGATTAATTCAGGGCGGGCATTTGATGGAAGAAAGTATGGAGAGGCTTGTGGGAGGAGCAGACAATGGGTATGAAAGGTTGCCACCATTGGCAAAGCAAACGGGATATGACAATAGGGCGGGGGGCAGAGTTGTGAAAGGTCTTGAAGGTGAGAGTATTAGAAGCCTGAATTTGATGGAGCCACAACAAGTCCCTTTTTCACAAGGAGGTGCTTGTGTGATATGAAACATGTTTATTCTGGCTCAGGAGAGAGCTGTCGTACAGTACATCCAGTCCACATGTCAGATGTAGACTCCTCACTGACTAGGGATGCATTAGCTACCAATAATCCAGTTTTGTGTCTGTGTAGATCATAGTGAAGTCTCTTCTGCCTCACTGGAAAAGAAGATTTGCTTTGTTGTCATGGCAGGAGTTAAGTTGGCTAGTAAGAGAAGACATATATATTCAGTATATGATTCATACAACTAAATATGTTTGAAGACTATAAATTATACATTTTCCCTACTCAGGGGTATTTTCTGTGCCTGAGGGAAAGATGCTTGAGATATTTTTGGTGCTTTCAAATGAAAGAACAGAACTTGGGAGCTGTCTTTCAATCTCTAGCTAAGTTCAAAAGAGAAGTGATAAATATGTACTGGTGCTGCCCCAGCTATTAGTTGAACTAATGGAGCCTCTAATGAAGCAAAGTCTGGGTTGAGGTTCTTCATCTCTGTTATGTATGAGGAGTCCAAAAGACTCATATAATTAGCAGTGGATGAAATGGTTTTGGGGAGGACGGAGGTGGGCAGGAAATAATTATCCCCCTCCCCCTTTCCAGAAATGGCCCTGATCTGTATTTCTGAGCTTCTTCCTCCTTCATCTACCCCCAATTTGTTTTCACTTCTTGTTTCTAGGTGGAAATGGGATTGGAAATGTCAAAATCCCACTAAAAGGTTTGTTCTTATGGCATTCTTGACCAGTTCTCATCATAATCTTGAAGAACTAAGAAGTGTGAATAGTCTAAGTTTATAGGATAATAGGATTAACTCATGTAAATCAATATATTGCCACTGACCTCAGCTGGTATGAATCTACATAGGCCCATTGACTTCAGTGGATCTACACAGTTTCACACTAGCTGAGGGTCTGGCCCATGAAATTCCAGAGGCTTATCCAAGCCAAATTGAACTCCAAATCATTTTAAGTTCTCCTACTGTGAACCAGACTTCTAGGAAAAATAATTACTAATTCAATAGCTCCCACTGCTTTTAGTTCAGATGCTAGCAATACTGTGCTCCAACTAATCATTGGTTTAACTGCTGAATCAAGAGTTTCCAAGCAGCCTCTGTACACAGAATATTCGAGGTGCAGGAGAAATTTATTCAATACACTGTATGGCAAGCGCTCCGTAACTGTAGGTTTGCCCATGAGTCAATGCATGAAGCAGCAGTGACATGCTCTGGAGGGAGCTTTCGAGCTAGCCATGAGGTCCTAGTTTCCTATCAGCTGCTACTGTAAGTGGTGGGGAAAAAAATCTATTTTAGGGCTGGTCTATACTTAGCCGCTAGTTCGGCGGCTGGGGATCGAACTTCTGGGTTCGATTTATCGTGTCTGGTCTGGACGCGATAAATCGAACCAGGAAGTGCTTGCCGTCGACTGCGGTACTCCATCTCAATGAGAGGAGTACCGTGGAGTCGACGGGGGAGCCTGCCTGCCCCGTGTGGACCGCGTCTGAACCGCGGTAAGTTCGAAGTAAGGTATGTCGACTTCAGCTACGTTATTCACGTAGCTGAAGTTGCGTACCTTACTTCGACTTGAGGGGTTAGTGTAGACCAGGCCTAAGTTGGGATTCTCATCACATGCTCTTAGTCCTCTAAAATGCAGAATCTGGGTTTGAACAAAATAGGCAACCCAATCCGGAGGTCACTGTTATGCTGTTCTTGTAGGGAGATGAGCAGAAAAGAAAACAATAAAAAGTAAGTGGTGCTTTCCTGCTAAGCTAATCAGTTCTTTTCAAGAAGGGAGGGCTGTGCCAGCTGCAAATCAATGCACTAAATCAACTTGGTGCTTGTGTGAGTACTGTTACAGTGACAGCTGCTAACGAGGGAATAAAGAAAACTGTTATTGGATATTTAGTAGACTTTTAAGTGCTTGTGTAAAATAACATTTAATTTAATGTGAAGTTATAAATATAATTGAGCTTTATGGACATTGCAGCAGGGAAGCCAAGAATGAGCTATCCCCTTCCTCAGCTCAAAGAGCTATTTAACTCTTGTCGAATCTTAGAATGTCCTTATCAAACTGCAACATTAAAGAACTTCGGGGGGGATTTTCCTTTTGTAATTCATTTGTTGTGGCCACTTTTCCCTGAACTGTACCACAGCCTGTTCGAGAAGGAGCAAACATTGTACTCATTTATAAGAATAATAATTAAATACATGGCATATTATATAGTTTTGAACTTGTTCACATCATGGTACCGTACTAATTCACATTCCATTGTGAGTTAAATAATTAGTTAGTACTATCCCTATTTTGCATCTGGGGAAACTGAGCTAGGGAAGCAAAGTGACTTGCTCAAGGCCCTATAGGGAATCAGTGGCAGAACCATTATTAGAACTAGGGACTTCCCTCTGTTTTACATTCCTCCTCTTAACATACACTGTACAGCAAAACCATGAAAAACAGGACTCAGTCCAAAGATAATTAAATTCTTGTGTTGTGGCCCAGGCTCATATTTTCCCACTGGATGATGTCAGGAAATTACTCTCTTAAAGGAGACAAACTTAAAAAGTGGCTGTTCAGGGGTTAATTTGGGATTTTGCTCATCTCCAGTACTATCAAACATGATATCTTCCTAGCCCTATTGCCTTTTATTTGTGGCTACTCCTTCTGAGGGGTCCTTCTTGAATGCACTAATCTGGAAAACAATGGACAGGACTTTGGGCTCCATGAAGTCAGATAGTACCTGGCCTATGAAATTTCCCCCTCCTTGAAGGCAGTAATTATCTACATATACTATGTCTGAAGTGTATAAACATCAAAGGAGAGGAATTGTTCAGAGTTGCCCAAAGGAGTGTAACTAGCACTGAAAAGATACAACTGAGCCTCTTCCCTAGTCACTTTATTCATCTTCTGCAATAAAAAAGTTGTCTCCAGTGCCTTCGAAGGGCTTGCTGGATAATCTGTGCTCTGCCCTATTATTTCCCAACAGGTATCTGGGTAGTTGAAGTCTCCCATCACTGTTCTTTGGATGATTTTTTTAGTTATTTATAAAATGCCTCATCCACCTTGTCTTCCTGGTTAGGTGGTCTGTAGTAGACCCCCTACCATGACATCACCCATGTTTTTTTAACCTCTTTTATCCTTACCTAGAAACTTTCAGCAGGTCTGCCTTCCACTTCTGTCTCAACTCCAGTGCAAGTGTATACATCTTTGATATACCAGGCAATGCCTTCTTCCTTTTTCCCTGCCTGTCCTTCCTGAACAAGCTGCACCCTTCCATACCAATATTCCAGCCATGTGAATTATCCTACCAAGTCTCTGGGATGCCAGTTATGTTGTAATTGTGATTATGCACTAATATTTCCAGTCCTTCTTGTTTATTCCCCACACTTCTTGCATTAGTATTGTGATAGACCCAGGCCAGTTGGGTACAACAAAGTAGTAGAAAGCAGATATACTGGCCAGTGGATTAGCAGTTTTCTGTTCCCTGACTGACCAGAGCAGGGGCTGCTCTAGACTAATGAGAACACCTGACTCCAATTAACCTGCAAAGAGTCAGGTGAGGCCATTAAGGTAATGTGAACACCTGACTCTAGTTAAGGCCCTTTTGATACTATAAAAGGGCTCACTCCAGTCAGGCTGGGGAGAGCCAGAGGAGAGGAAGTGCGGCTGAAGGGCTGGTTAATGAAGACACCCTCAAACCATCAGTAAGGGAGCCCTAAGGTAAGGGAGAAGCAGGAGAGCTGTGGGGAAGTGGCCCAGGGAAATGTAGCAACTCTGGCAGTGAAAGGTTGGCTGCCAACAGCTGCTACCATTAGGGTCCCTGGGCCGGAACCCGGAGTAGAGGGCGGGCCTGGGTTCCCCCCAACCTGCCACTACAGAAACATCTCCTGGGAAGGGAAGACAGGCCCCTGACAGGACAGGAGGCTAAACTGTTCTGAAATAAGCCCTAGAGACAACAGAGACTGTGGGAGTTCTCTCACCAACCTCCTTGCTGACTTATGATGAAAAGGGCTCAGTAGACTGTAACCCTGGCCCTAGAGAGAGAAGGGCTACATGGAGGGTCGCAGTGAGCCACTGAGGCTAGCATAAACCACCTAGAAGTGTGGGACCCATGGGGACAAGGTCAGAGCTCTGCCACAGTATATACATATCTAAGATGTTCATTCGATTTCCCCTAGTATATTCCTTCTAGTATATTTATGAGCACGATTAGTCATATTGCTCAAGAATATACTAGAGAGCACATGTAACCCACACACCTCCTGGATGTGGTGTTCTTCCCATCTAGTGGCATCGAGACCACTTAGAGAGAGAAAGAGTAAAGCATTTGCTCTGTCGCCTTAGCTAACAGGTTTTTAGCTCATGCAGTAGAGGCTCATGCCTTTAGTTCCAGAGGTCCCATCCAGAGGTTTGATCCCGCCCACCAACGACCAAGGTCTGTCAGTGTTACAAGTGGGGGCTCATCTGGGGTTTAAACTGGGAAGTCTCTGAAGCTCGGGATGCACTTCCTCAGATAGGGGAAGCATGTAACCCACACACCTCCTGTCCCATCTAGTGGTGCCAAGACCACAGAGAGAGAGAGTAATGTCCAATCCTGTCCACTGGGGTCCGTCAGTGTTACACACAGTCCTACATTCGCAAGGGGTTGGACAAGATAACTTAGAGTCTCTCCTATCCCTAAATTTTCTGTTATCCATCATTATGACAGTCCTCCAGGAAGGAGAACTCCCCCAGGGTGTTCACCAGTGATGTTTTCAGATTACATATTAGGTGGTTGCTATTCATCACACTACTTTTTCACTGCACACCTCACTTTTTCAGCCTTCTCAGCCCTCCGCCAGCTTAGAAAGTAAGAACCTGGGATCCCTGCAATTCACACTCAGGAACAATGCACTGATGCACCTGACACTGTTAACTAACTGTAGCTACCAGCCCAGCCCAACGTAGTCATTTAAACTGTAGCCTTGCACTGAAAAACTTTATATAAAATACATATGGGCAAGCAGTGGAGTTCCTCCTTTTTATTTACATCAATCTCAAATCACTCCAAAGCACTGCCATCTTTGAAGGTGTGAACTCTGACATGCAGTACTTCTGGGAACCCCATAAAAATGCCAGCATAGAAGCAGTGGCACAGAAATTAAGCTACCTTATCTTTGTAGAATTATTATACGGTGCTAACTTTCAAGGGTATGTTGTCAGCACTGTGCAGAAGGAGTTAGATGTACAGCCTCCATTATTATTGTTAATGGGAGTCAGGTGTCAAACTTCCTATGCATCGCTCTGAAAATTTAACTTTCTTTGTAAAGCTTTGCAAACTTTTCTCTTGTTGCTTCTGTTAATTAACAGATTTTCAGCCATCTGATGATATGATGAGTAAAGATAGAAGCAGTGTGATTTGCAAAAATAAATCCAACCAGTTAGTAGACTCTCATAATCAAAAGGTAAAGAACCTAAAACTTCCAGAGAATATGCAACCTGGGACAAGAGCATTGATAACTATTAAGAACCAGATCCTCAGCTGGAATAAATCAGCACAGCTCTTTTGAAGTCAGGTTTACGCTATCTGAGGATCTGGCCAATCATCTAGTCTAGAATAGTCCAACAAAGTTATAGCTTCATGTTCTTCCGACACCTGTAAAGTAATTGTTTTCTCTTAACAGTTTTACACTCCATGTTAAAAATATGTCTAGAATTTAGCAGTAAAACCATTAACATTCCGTCCTTTAAAAGAACGAGCAGCAGAAGATTCTCTCATGTTAAAGAAAAGGTCATGACAAGACCGGATTAGGGTTAAATATGCATTATTGCAAAAATACGAGAGAGAGAGAGAGGTCATACCTTCCTGGTTTGTAGTAGATAGGGGATTAAACTGAGAGCCTTTAATCACTAATCGCTTACTGTTCCTTTCTGAAGCAATACAATCATTACATAGCACACAAATAGTAACAAGCAATTTCTTGCATGAAAACTATACCAATCAGAGTGGAAATGAACTGCAAATGCAATGGCAGGGAGTCATCTGCCCACAACTGGGTCTATTGGCAAGTAGTGGAAAGGTGCCATTTCTCACGGGTAGCCTAATCATTTAACAGTATGAATTGGACATCCAAGTCCCTTAGGTAGCTTGGAAAAATACAATGCTAAGTCTATTTTACAAGTTAGTAAATAATACCTTTGGGAAACTAGACAAGCAAAGGCAACTTTTATCCAGCTGATACTCTCCAGTCTCTGACAGCATAATGCCTGTGTCAGTCAAGTTACATTCTAAACAATGAGAACAGTGGCCTTTTAAAGAGTGAAACAAATACTTGTCCACTCATTAGGAGTGTAGTGGGGTTCACTTAGGGGCCGTCAGGCCATGGTTCAACAGTTTCCAAAGTCCTGGGGGGCCTTGTTGGCAATCTGAGGCCCTGGTGGCCAGTCTGTTCTTTTCCGGATCCCTCTCTTCCCCCCCCCCCCCCCACCCCAGTTGAACTAGAGAGATAGGGAAGGGTAGGGGGACCTGGGCCCTCCCTCTCCATCAGATTCTGGCCCATGGCCCAAGAGAGAAGGGGTGGGGGGTGTTTCTGTCCCCTCTAGTTGATACCTCAGACCAGCTTCCCCATGACCACTTTCTACCCTCCCCTCTCACTCATTAGTGCTCTCTTGGGTTGTGACCATGCTGCAAACTTCTATTTGTTGTTCAAGAAGTCTCAGTGATTCAGATAGTCAGTTGGGGCTTCCCAGCTCCTTTTGGGGGTGTTCAATGATTTCCCCCTTGTCAGGGAGAAGGGGAGAGAAAAAAATGGGGTCAGGCCCTGGATGCCTGGTTGGACCTTACCCACAGTCCAGGTCCTTCCTCTGTGAATTCCTCTGTCCCAGAGGTACTAACTGGGTTCCTTCCTGTAGACAATCTCTCCTTCACTCTCTCCCACTTGATTGCCAGAGTTACATTTTAAGCAGGTCCTCCATTTGGAGCATGCTGTACAGTTGCTGAGGGGTGAGGCCTTCTTAGCCCAGTGCTGCTCCATAATTCCTTTAATCTTAGTGAGGGATCCATAAACCCCATCACATGGAGTAATTGGTGCCTCTTCTCCCTCCAAATGCATCCCGTCTGCTCCCTCACCATTTATCTGAGGAGTGTTTTCTTGTTTCCCCATTTATTATTATTCTTTACGTGTATCATTATTTGAGTGCTATTAGAGTAGTCTTTATACACATAAAGAGAGAAGTGGTCCCTACTTCAAAAAGTTTACAATGAGACGCAGACAATGTCATTCACACAGACTGACAGGAAGTCTAGAATTGAACTCGTATGGCTATCCTGGGGGAACGACTGAGTGGTGGTGGCCCTTGCAGATTGGAGCAATGCCTTCTAAATGGGTTTCATTGCCTGTGGAATCAATTTGTTGTTTAACTGTCCTATTGTTCCAGGAAGGCAGGTTTGGGAGTAGAGCTATGCAACCTAACCCCTAGCATAGACATAGCTATATAGGCAGAAGACTGCTTCCATTGACCTAGCTACCATCACATGGAGAGATGGTGCTCCTACAGCAATGGAAAAACCCCTTCTGTTGCTGTAGGCTGCGTCTACACTGTGGGGTTTTGCCAGCATAGCGACAGCACCATAGCTCTGATGATCTAGTCCCCATAGTGTAGACATGGCCTTTGTTTAAACACAGAATTGCATTGGTTGAGCTTAAGATGTGTTTTTAAACCAATTTAGTTAAATTGATATTAAAAGCTTGTGTGGTCACTCATTTCAGTTTAAGGCAGCCTTATTTCACATTCGTTTAATTTGATTAGGAACAGGTTTAAACTAACCTGAAATAAGCCACACTCAGTGCCGGCTCCAGCTTTTTTGCCGCCCCAAGTGGCGAAAAAAAAAAAAAAAAAGACAACCCCGACCGAGCTGCTGCCGAAGCGGAAGACAGTGAGTGAAGGACCCGCCGCCAAATTGCCACCGATCTGAAGCAGCCCGATTGAGCTGCCACCGAAGTGCTGCCGCCGCCGCCGATCCGCACGTGCCGCCCCTTTCTATTGGCCGCCCCAGGCACCTGCTTTCTTCACTGGTGCCTGGAGCCTTAAACCAAATTAAGATTGTCCACACAGGAGGTTGAACCAATTTAACTAAAGCAGTTTAATGCAGACAGTGCAAATTCGTATGACAACACAACCATGTGAATAAGAGATTCCAAGATTAGCCTGGTCAACCCTAACATTGATCAAAGTAGTTACCGCAGGTAGGGTAATTATGTAGTTATTTGCCTGCTCTCTATATACAGATGCCCTTCCCTAACACTGATTGATATTCAACTGGCTCACAATCAAATGATATTAAGTAGTGTTAATTATGCCCCTTTGTTATGTGCTTAATAAAGCTACTGTCCCTTTTTTGCTGTTTATGGCACAGCTGTTACTAGCAGAGGTTGGAGCAGCAATGGCTTTTTAACAATTGTTTGCTCATATGCTCTGTCTGCTTTAGAAAGGGTCTGCCCCCCAAAAAGAAAAGGAAAAAAATGCTCACTTGTCATATTTTATTCCCAAACTGCACAGAATGCAAAATGAAAATATTTTAAAAAGAATGCTCAAATAAGGTAAGAAGCTTGCAAAAACATGTTATTTGTAAACTGCCACTTTCTAGCCAGAGTCAGATCACTTAGAAAATACCTAATACTGTGTAATCCTCATGCAGACGGAGGTACACATACACTGATAGTAATGCAAGGTATTTTATCTCTGTGTGTCCCCAGGCTAGGCATCAGATGAGAAAAACACTCTGGAAACAAAATTAAATAGTTTTAGATCTAATTTTACTAGGCTGAACTAGATTTCAGATTGATTTCTGTAGAATTTAATAGAGAACAGCACACTCTGATAGAAAATCCATCTACCACATTGTGCTTTTTACTTACTTTGCTGTTTACTGGAAGTATAAGAAACTAATATTTCACAATGCAATGTGTTTCATTCTGTAAATGGCCTTTCATTGTAAAGGAGTTTGGAATGGCTGTTATGGAAGGCTGAAGTATAGCCACTGAGATTTGTCTACTCAAATGCCTATTAATATTCATATGGTGAAACTGCTGCTAAAAACTACCTTTGTCATTCTGTGAAATGTTAAGAATTGCAGGACAGGCCATCATAAAAAGAAATACTATTTCAAATGCTGAATAGTTAATGGTTTTCTTATTGTGGTCGGTATTTGGTTTGGCTAGTCTTCTCGAATCACTGGCCAGGGGCCCATTATGTGAAGGGGTTTAATCAGTAAATCATATCCCAGTTGAAGTTATTCTACACTTTGAATCATATTTGTACATTCCATTTTCCAGATCCTCACGGATCGTTTGCAGGGTTTGGTTGTGGTGCGTCTCCACTTCCTGAATATCTAACTCCTAATTAGAAGCATAAAATCATAGAATATCAGGGTTGGAAGGGACCTCAGGAGGTCATCTAGTCCAACCCCCTGCTCAAAGCAGGACCAACACCAACTAAATCATCCCAGCCAGGGCTTTGTCAAGCCGGACCTTAAAAACCTCTAAGGATAGAGATTCCACCACCTCCCTAGGTAACCATTCCAGTGCTTCACCACCCTCCTAGTAAAATAGTGTTTCCTAATATCCAACCTAGACCTCCCCCACTGCAACTTGAGACCATTGCTTCTTGTTCTGTCATCTGCCACCACTGAAAACAGCCTAGCTCCATCCTCTTTGGTTGCTATCCTGAACACACAGTGAATGAGCATTGGTCCATGGCCCAAAGCTGAGGCCAAGGTGCCAGTAGTGGTTTCCTGTCATGCAGACACCGGGGGCCAGAGCCTCAATTGCAGGTAAGTAATAGTCAGTGAAAGAAAGTCGAGGGATGCAAAGGTTTCCTTTTGTGCCCCTCACTCCTGAGACTGTCTGGCAGCTAGTCTAGGCGCCGCTGACTGTTCTGACGCCGGGATGTGCAGCAACACTCCAGCCGCTCCGCTTGTTCCCCAGCCCCACTCCCTGCCTCAGGAGGGTTTGGCATGTCTCTGCCACTTGAGGATTCCTCTAAGCAAAAAGGAATCCTCCAGTGACCATCTGAGCCAGCTGAAGACCAGCCAGAGTATAGGGCAGGAGCCGGCTCTTGTCTACTACGAGCTGGATTTTCCCATAGATTACCCAACAGTTTATTCAGATGGCAACAACTTTTGGCCTTGTAGGGCCAGATTATTAAAGGTGTTTAAGTGCCTAAAGATGTAGATAGGCATCTAATTGGATTTTCCAAAGCTCCCATGGGCTTTAGGTGCCTAGGTGCTTTTGAAAATCCCACTAGGTGCTTAACTGCTTCTTTAGGTGCCTAAATACTTTTAAAAAAACTGGCTCTTTCTCTGCATATACACAGTGTGCCCAGCCATTTGATAGCATCGTTATCAGCCAGGTGAAAAGCCAGTAGCCTGCCATCAAAGTAACTCAGCCGGCACTCATCAAGGATATGCGACATAGTCCGAAGTTGACCACATCTACATCATGGGTCATTAGAGAAACCCCATTTGAAGACATTGACCACATGATTGTCAGCAGCCAAGCGCAGCATCATTAATTAGACAGGACTGGAAGCCCAGAGGTAAAAAGCTTTGTTCCTTTACCTGTTCCCTGAGCCATCTGAAGTTACACATTTAATGTTCTTAACAGTACTGTCATACAACAAACTGTTGCTTATCTGTATTGCAGTAGCTCCTACCTGCCCCAGTCATGGGCCAGGACCCCACGGTGCTAAGCACTGTACAAACACAGAACAAAAAGATAGGCCCTTCCCCAAAGAACCAAATACATCAATAAAAAAGCAACAGTTCCTTTTATTTACACCAAACTGCTGTATGCAATAGACCAAAGTGGAATTCCAGCTGAGGCAGAGGGATAGACCCTTTTATGCACTGTGATGCATATTGAACAGCTTCTAGCCCTACTTCATAGGAAACCTTCACGGCTTTGGCATTCGCCCCTCTAACTTCTGACTTGAAAGGGAGCCCTCCTAGTGCAATCAAAAACCTTCCCCTGAAATGCTGAATATCAAAATGTGCCACAGGTTTGTCTTCCCTTTGATTACCAGATGAGACAAAAATGTGTTCTGCTGTTTTATGTCTTAATTTCATATCACTGCTGAAGCAGAGGGGGAAACACATCACAGCTGATGAATTTTATCTCTTATAAAGTTCCGTTCCTAATTCACAAAATTCCTTGGTTTCCTTCCAGAGAAAAATGTCCCAGGCAAAGGGCACCAGAGTATATGTCACTGAGGGTTTGTCTACACTGGACCTGGAGGTGTAATTTCCAGCTCGGGTCGACATAGCCACTCTCTTTCTGATCAAGCTAGCATGCTAAAAATAGCAGTGTTGCTGTTGGATAGGTGGCAAGACAGAACAGTCCAATCTGAAACCCTAGGTACATGCTCAGGGTGGTGAGCCCATTCCACTGCTCACACTGCCATGGCTCTTTTTAGCTCACTGGCTCAATCGGAGCTAGCCTAGGTATATCTACTTGAGCTGGAAATTTCCCTTCCAAATCCAGTGTTAACATGCTTTGTATTCTTTTACCACCTCCTGGAAAAGATTTCCTTCCAGTTCTCACATCTCTCCAGCAAATGTGAGAAATCAGTGCAAATGCACTAGATTTCAAAACTAATGATTAAAAGCAGATCTCGAGCAAATTTATGCACAGAGGGCCAACGTCTCAGCTGTTGCCAAGCAGCTTTCAGTGTATCTGAGGGCAGGGATAGCAAACTGGCTTCTAGCCACCTTTGTACCCATCCAGTTCAGAGGCTATTTTTCATTGGGTTGGTCCATCAGCCCCAGTTAGTGCAGAATAAGCGTTGGCTGCCAGTATCCCCAAGGCATCATGTCAGTCAGGGATTACCAGGGAAGCATGGATGTCCTAGGCATGCCATCTTTCCCCAGTCATACCCTGTGTACTGGCTGAGAAGGAGCTGCTACAAGGATCTAGACTCAATACCTAATTCAGAGATTTCCTGCAGCAGTGAATTCCACAGGTTATCTATATATTATGGGCCAACCCTCACTTTTGTATACCAAAAAGTGCATATGATTGAATACTGGCAGAATCCCTGGAAATTATTCAGTTGCTCCTATATTAATGTGCTCTGATTCCAGCACATAAGTGCCAGAAAACATAAGTCAGTCACAGGACAGGATTATCCGCGAACCATATTTGCCAGTTTCAGAGGTGTGAATGTGTTTCAGAGGCATAGGGTCCAGCAGCTGTATGAGCCCCTGTAAAATCCAGCTGTGTACCTCTGCCCCCCGCACACACTCCTTTGCTGTTGGTCTTTGATCATGACTGGCCCAATGATGATGATGTTTCCCATCTTCACTGGCTGGTACATTGGGGCAGCAGAGACCCAGACAATCCTCGTATGGTGAAGGGTGCATTATTTCAGCTTGTAGCCCAAATGTTATCTGGCTGCATCACATACACCCATGGTCTCTGGGCAGAACACTCCTGATGTTGCCCTGGCTTTGACCCACAATCCCTTGTGAGGCCAGAGCCATGCAACAGACACAAAACTGGCCTGTGGCTCTTATTGTTGTCACGTGCTGTGACCGATCTCCCCCGGTGGTCCAGGCACAGTATGCGTATTCTGGCCTTGCACAGTGTATGAGGCATCTCAGAATCTAGCTTTGTGAGGGGAGGTTTTTCCTTCTATTTGTTCTGAATGTGATGGCCATTAATTTAATCGGTATCTCTAAAGTCTGTGAAATTTTTTCACGGAACCCAAATTTTTGTGTCCCCACTACCTGTACGTGTGCCAGATGTAGCGCTCAAAGGGTTAATCCATTTCTTTCTCAGCTGCTGCTAAATTCCATGATCTCTCTCTGCCCACTTGGTGTATGGAACAGCAGAGTAAACTACTTGTCTCTCTCTCAGCCTCTATGAGCTTCACTGTGAACCTGTTGGTCATATGATTATGGTCATTAATGATGTGTATTACACTAGCACTTAGGGACTGCAAAGAGGGATTTAGGGACTCACTGTGCTAGGAATTGTACAAACAAATAACACAGTCCTTGTCTCAGAGAGATCCCAATCTAGGATTTAGACAATGTGCAACTGGTGAATAAGCAGACAAGCAGAGGGAAGGACCAGGCAACAGTGAAAAGTGGTGTGGGTGCATACAGTAGTAGTCTCAATGGTAACAGATAATCAGCAGTCTGACTGATACTAGAGGCAGGGCCGGCTCTAAGTTTTTTGCTGTCCCAAGCAAAAAAAATTTTGGCTCTTCCCCCCCCCGCCCCCGCGCTTTTTTTTGGCTTTTACACGTTTGCACTTTGCAGTTTTGTTTTGACTGTTTAAAATTTTAAAAAAAATGAAAACAGAGAATTTGTAGGGGTGGGAGGCAGCAGCCTCTGGGGCTCCAGCAGGCAGAAGCTCCCCAGGGGTCCTGGGGACCCTCCCGCCTGGCCCGACTCTTACCTTGCTGCAGATCTGGCCTGAGGTGGAGTCATCTCTGGTCACCGCCGCTCCCAGGGCCAGGGGTTGGGGCTGCTGCTGGATCCCAGCCCTGCTCATCCTTGGGCTTCGCCTTGGCCCTGGCACGAGCTGGGCTCAGCCCGGGCTGCCGCTCCGTTCCCCTCTCCCCTTCCCTGGCAGGAGGCGGCGCAGAGAGGAGGAGGAGGCAGAGGCAGGGACAAGCCGAGGAGGAGCGGACCGCCCGGG
>NW_020664462.1:20466013-20484284 GCF_002925995.2 Terrapene triunguis | reverse complement strand
AGCCGGTAGCTCAGCATTTTGCCGCCCCATACATTTTGCCGCCCTAGGCACCAGCTTGTTTAGCTGGTGCCTAGAGCCGCCCCTGACTAGAGGGCAGTGATTTGGAGGCAGTGCAGTAAAGGGGAGTTCTAAAGATGTATTTAAAAGAGGATAACGTGGTGGGTTCCTACATGTAGTGTCTGTGAGACAATGGTACCTGGGCAATTCTACTGCAGCAATCTGCGGGCACCGTCTGACAATGCATACAGAACAACTCGCAGCTCAACAGTGGGGTTCTGAATTCAAATGTAAAGGTTGAGATCGATGCCAAGTGATGCCAATCCCTACCTAGAAAACCAAATGAAGTTCCCAGTGTAATAAGAGATGCATTCTGGTGGTTGTGCAAGTTGCAATTTAGAAAGCTGTGAGCCTCCTGTAGTAAGCAGTGTAAGTTTAAAGGGATTGCTATTTCTCCTGCAAAGTTTCCTCTTGGTTTTTATCCTTTTGGGTAAGGACTCACCTCTTTCTGTCAATCACTGTTAGCTCATCCAAGTCTGAACTGACTGAACACATCAGAAAAGAGGAACAAAATCATCTCCTGGTGTGTGGGTTTATTTTATTTTATTTTATTTTCAGAAATAAGTCTAGGTTAACATGAATGTAGCAATGTGAATATTTGATTTGCTGCATGTGCAAGTTAAGAGCAAAAAGTATCAGCTGTCTTCAGGGGGTTTTACAGCTGAGTTCACTTTATTGTATCAAAGTTGACCCATCCCCACTAATCTCATACTCAGTGTGAATCGAATGCATTAAGGCATGGTTTTTAATGTCCAAATTGTGTTTTTTAAAAGAATCCCATTTAAGAAATCTCCAACATTCAAAGTAGCTTATGGTAATCAATTAGAATATGAAAATGGAACTAATTCTGTAAAGCATGCTGAACTAGCAAACTATTGGTAGCCATCTGTCTAATCCTTGTTGTATATTCAAAAGTTGCATTTTAAAACACAATTATTAATAGTGGTCATTAACTGCCAAGCAAAAGAGCACACCGCAAATTTCCATTTGGAGATTAGCTCCCAAATACTTAGGGAGATTTGGAGTAAAACTTGCAGTGTGTTTCCACTCCTCCCTTATTGCCTCAAGGCAAGAGCAGGTCTCTCTGCTTAGGTAAATAAGGCCTGATTTTTTAGAAGTCCTGACCCCCCCCCCACCCCCAGCTCCCATTACCTTCATTCTACTGCCTGAGGGGGCAGGGGTGAAAGTAACATTAAGCACTTACCGATATGGGGGCCGGCTCCAGGCCCCCGGAAGGGGCAGGGCCTCGGGCAGAAGGGGTGGGGCTGGGGGTCAGCATCCCCCAGCCAGCCCATCTGCGCTGCCTGGACCGCACCGCCCAGGGCTCCAGCGGTGATTTAAAGGGCCCGGGGTTCCAGCCGCTGCCGCAGTAGCAGCAGCAGCGACCGGGAGCCTCAGGCCCTTTTAAATCGCCAGCGCCGGGGCAGCTGCCCCTTACCCACCGCCACACCGGCGGCCCTGCCAGTGGGGGGGGGGGGACGATAAAAGGGGCAGCGACGTTAAAGTTGGCTGCATACAGGCTGGTACTGGCGGCCACTTCTTATCAGTACCCCGTACCGGCCCGTACTGGCTTACTTGCACCCCTGGGAGGGGGTCACAGTAGTTCTGAAGATCACACTGTCTTGGCGTGGTTCACAATTATCAGTGCCAACCTCAGGGCAGACGCTCAAAAAAGAGAGCAGACACCCCAAACAAGTGATATGTTCTATAATTAGATTTCACCAGCCCAGTGAACTCCTGGATCACTGTAACAGTTTTACCATGGAGTCACAGACGGTCCCCTTGTGCACTGCAGGCTGTCTTGCCACCCAGGCAGGCTGGATGTAGTGATAAATGGTCACTTACACCAAAAATCACAACTTATTCAGGTTACTCCCAGTCCCAAGAGACCAGTTACCTATCCCACATCAATGTATAGATCTCACACCAAAGCCAACGCCAACCCTATAGTAAACTAAGGATTTATTAACTCGGAAAAAGAAATGAGAGAATTATTTACAGATTAAATCAGACAACATATAAGCACAGATGAGTTACAGTCTATGGTTCCAAAAGGTGACAGAGATGTTCTAATCTGTTCACTGAATGTCTTTTAGGGCTAACTTTGGTTGACCCTGGGGATCTCTTCTTTTGTTTCTTAGCTCCAGGGATTGTGAGAGTCCAAACAGCATTTCTTCCTATGAGCCCTTCCCCCAGAGTTCAAACGGATGGGACTCTTGCACATAACTTCTTTGTGAGGGGATCAGGGCCACCCAGACAGGGGGGCAAGTAGGGCAATTTGCCCCAGGCCCCGGGCCCCGCAGGGGCCCCACAAGCCCTGGCCGAGAATCCCTTTCCTGGCTAGACGCGTCTTTTTACTTCCCGGCGGCGGTCCGGGTTTTCAGCAGCATTTCGGTGGTGGGGGGCCCTTCATTCGCTTCGGGTCTTCGGCGGCATTTCGGCGGCGGGTCCTTCAGTGCTGCGGAAGATGCGGAGCGACTGAAGGACCCGCCGCCGACTCAGAGCCGCCCGGTGAGTATGTCTGCTCCCTCGCTTTGCCCTAGGCCCCCTGAATCCTCTGGGCGGCCCTGGAGGGGATGGGACAATCAACAGATTTTGTCCTACAATGGCCCATTTAGTCTTGATAGTCCTTATTGATGGGCAGGGGAACCACTCTTCCTGCTGAGATTCACAAGTTCAGAGCAGGGATTTTTACAATTGTAAAGCAAAACTCTCATAGTACCTTATAGCGGGATTGCAGACATTACAAATAAGATTAATGCATGCAGCAACTTTAGCATTTAGACTCTACAAAATGCTTTGACATATCTTTACAAGTCTAACACCTGTCTTAAACAGGCAAGCTGGTCTGGCTTCCAGCTATGAATTTCTCAGTGCTCAGCTGGCGCCTACAACCTTGGCAAGAGCTGGCACTTGGTCTGCCAGCATCACACATGCCATATTGTGCGATGCCCTCTAAAAGTGGGGCTGTGTTAAGAGTGTGAATGCTGCCCTGAAACCAACATTTTGCTCAACTGGGACAATGACATCATACAGGGAAAAAAAAGAAGAACTTGAGGTCCACACATCATTGCATATAGTTTGAACGGAATCTGACCAAATGTGGGTTGAGTCACTAAAGCACAACCTATTATATGTCTCTGGCTGTATCTACACTACAATATTTCCCTAAACCTTCCAACCAGTGCTAGCAAAGATGGAAACTCTAGTGCAGACCAGCCAACTGTGCCTTATCCTTTGTGTTAGCCAACCTTTCTCAGAATAGGTCTAGACAATGGCAACAACAGGGCTGAAACTGAAGTGATGGCAGACAGGCATGTGCATAGAGGAAAGTAAGGAAGGGTCAATAAGGACTGATGTGTTGAGGGTATGTTTGATGTGTTCAGTCCTGGGCCACCAGCAAGATGCTTCTAAAGATTTTCAGGGAAACACCAAAACCCTTATACATTTTTTTAAAGATATGACTTTAAAAAATATCAGCTCATTCTGTTTAAAGGCTGAGTTGTCAACACATTGAATTAATTTAAATTAGCTAATTGTGAAACCATTCAGGTTGACAATGTCCCTTTAAATGATAACAGTCTTTGCAGCTGTATATAACTCTAACCCCCATCTTAATGGCTCAGCACTAAGCCTGTATTTCTGAAGTGTGGATCGACAAACCACAGGGTAAAAGCCACATTGCAAAAGGGCAGAATCTAGCAGAAGTTTGGCAGCCCTTTGTGATACATTAAGATCTGATGAAATGTTTGGATTAAATGCTGTTCTTTTTCAAACAAGCAAAAAAAATGTTGGATCATAGTTTTTGGTTTGTTTTTGTAATTTAAAAGGATATTGTCAAAACAGTTTGCGTGATTTTTTTTTTTTTTTTTTTTAATAATTGCTGCTGTTGGGAAATATCTCTCAAGAAATCTGAAGAAATTGAAATCTGCTTCCTTTCCCAAATAGTTTTTTTGGTTTGGTTTGTTAATTTTTTGGTTTTTCTTCTATCTTGCCATGCACATGGGATTTATATTGAGAGGCCAGATGGTTGTGTGGTTAAGGTACTGGACAAGAGCTTAAGTCATTTGGCTTTGTGTGGAAGGACGGTTTCTGGGTCAGGCAGCAGACTGGGTCTTGGCAGATGCAGTTCTGTTCCTGGCTCTGCCACAGACTTCCTGTGTGACATGAGGCAAGTCCTATTACCTCTTTGTGTCTGCATTTCCCCTCCCACCTTTTGTCTCTCTTGTCTATTTCCATTGTAAATGCTTTGGGGCAGGGACTGTATCTTACTGTGTCTGCCCAGTCCCTAGTACAATGGGACCCTGATTTCATTTCTGGGGTTGCCCCTGTCTGACCCGAGCAGCCAGTCAAAGCCTGGGGCCATAGGGATGTTCCATTTGGAAGTAAAAATTGATGGAGTCTAGTAATTTCTTTGATGGAACCCTGTTTATTTATAAGGCATGTACAGAGTCCTGCTTTTTCAAATGCAGGAGGAACCAAGAACAAAAGCTTAATGCCCCAAGCCTCTTTAGCCAACAGACCCAAAAGTTCTCTCCCTAGCTTTCCCCAAGGTCACACTGGATATGTCTACATGGCTATTTATCCTTAAACTTAGGTTAATTGAAGGGTGAGGTCACACCTATCAATCTCAATAAGGTTTTGACTCAACCCATAACAAGGTTTTACCCAACTCATAACAAGGTTCTTCTAGGCCTTATTTTAATGTAAGTAAATAATAGCTTATTTTATGGACTCTCATGAATGTTCAGTTGCTGGTGCTGCATTCTGTGTTTGTTCTTTGAGGAAAGGAAAGTTAGTTTTCTTTTTTCTTTCAAAACTAAAGAATTACATCAGCTTTACAGACAAACTTAAAGTAAAAATAGTAGCTCAAATTTTGTGCTTGCAGATCTTGAGTCTCCCTTTGAAAGGATGTGTAAGAGCAGAAGAAAGTGGGAAAAGATAGGAAGCTTTAATGGTATTTCTCTGGGGAGCCAAGATACTTTTTCAGATCCAGCAGCCTCCTTTATTCTTATTCATGAGATTTCTTCAAACTGCCAGAGATAAGACTAATTGTGATGGACATTAAAATATATGACGACTTTAAAGTGTGAATGCCCAATTCCTCTAATCTTGTTTAGAAACAGTAAACAAGAATAATACTGAATTTAGCCATTGACGATAAACCTAAATTAGTGTTACATGGCACATATATGGTAATAGACAATAACTTACAAGAGATGGAAGTGCATGATTATACCTTTAGATATATCTCCAAACAGATTATTTCCCTGTAAGCACCTCAATTTAATTATCCTGACATCCGTCTTCTCCTCCTCCACAGGCTGAGTAATTTGTCTGCATTGGGGGAACATAGCAACCCTTCCCTTCTTACATCTTTCATTCAAGAAACCTCCCCTTCTGCTTTTTCAGACACATAGTAAATCTTCCATTCCTCAGCCAATGGGTTTAAATCCTACATTCGAATCTTTATCATCTTTATTGATTGAGTCATATTCTTGTGTAAATTGGGGCCAAGTTGTATCTGTGATATAATTAATTCTTCCATTCTGATCTGCAGTTCTAAGATTGGTGGGATTGTCACAAACCACTGCAGTAAGGCTCTGTTCTCAGCCATGCAAAAGTGAAGAAACAAGGAAGATCTTTGGGGGGAAAATATTAGAAACCCGAGATGGCTAAGGGGTCCATTAAAATAAAACGTGGAATTTCAAGTCATATTACAAATCAGGCCCATCAGCCAAACAAATGCTTGGGCAAAAAAGGTGTCACAGAATGCTGTCTCATGTAATAATAATGCATTAGAAAACTATACTTAACCCTTACATAAATGCAATGAATTAATTAGTCAGTGCAATTGGATGGGGCCTAGGACAGAGGGGTCCTGCTCTATGACTGGAGCCCCTAAGTGCTATTGCAATACAAATAATAATGAAGCAGAGATTCAAAATTATAGGCTAAAGGGGCTGCAGCTTCAGGAATGCAGCATCACAGAAAGATAGCATTCTAGAATAGACATGGGACATATAATTTGGCATGATTGTCATCAGTAAGGATAAAACTTAGAATCTTCAGCATCAATATCACATGCCCTTACTACCTGAGCTAAAGGAATAACTCCATTAGCTGTGAGTAAGAAGCAGCCTTTATTCTCAGTGGGGGCACTTTGATTTAGTGTATGCCATCCTTTCTATTAGGCAAGCTTGTCCTGAATGTCTGAAGTCCACTAGAGTTAAGTCCCAGCAGGGATGCGTTTTATAATGAACCGTATCTTCATATATACAGCACCACACTCATTGATGGAGATCAAATCAGAGAATTCAACACAAATGGGCTTTGGCTCAGCTGCAGAAAGCACCTCTTGAGCTAAAGAAGTTACTCACTCGACTTAGGTGTGAATGCCAGCAGGTTTTAGCTTCCCCAGGGCCAGGGAGCAGAAAGAAGGACAGGATCACATACAGTAAGTGACTGTGTTACAGAAATATCACATTTCTCCCTGATATCACAAAGCAGAGTAACACCTCAGCACACATTATTTCATTTGGGGAAGTTTCTTGGCTAAAGCATGTGAACTTTACTCTCTCACTTCATCACATCACTGCAATCCCTTAATGAAATTACAATTCAAGCTGGATGTTTCATTATAAATTAACATAGGCTAAAAGGTTCATGGACTAAAAATTCTTATGTGGAGAGACCGTTTAGTGCACTTAATGCAAGAAAGAACAGTCATCTTGTACTTGTAGCTGAGTTGAGCAGCTTTGGTGATCACACCCTTTAATATGAGACAAGTTTGTTTGCAAACCCAGGCAAAACAAGGCTGACAAGCCAACAGATACACTATTGAAACAGAACGAGTTTAAACAGACTTGTATGTCAGAATACACTATAGAATGGTAGCTAAACAAGGAATCATATCTAAAATTATTAGCCATATTTTCAAGGAAACTTGTACTAAGAAGAATAAAAGTTTAGGAAATGTTTCCCCTCAAAAGAGAAGTTCACATTCAAAACTATTTTTCAGGCCTACTTAGACCAAGTAATTCATTATTCAGTTTTTGGTGAATTTCAAAATAATATGGTACGAGATATAAGTAAAACAGCCCAATATGGTGTACAGCAACATTGATAATACTGTAGATGCTTCAGTGAATAATGAGCTTTGATACATGTTTGACTAAATAGCATACACATCTGCAATGTAATCAAGTTTAATGTCTCTATTAGTAAAAGTTCTTTTCCAATATACAGATATAGAGAGAGATTCTCAGCATAGCAATGCTGTTTTTATTGAAAGTGCCCGGTAGTCATAGTTTTAAGATGGAGCTTGATACATTTATGAATGGGATTATATGACGAGGTTGCCAGTGATAGCAGTCAGTATAAATGAGACTATGGGGATTAGCAGGATTCAGACAAGGACTGGATGTTTGTTTGGATAACAAGAACATCCAGAAGCACAACAGGAAGGATTACAAAAATAAAAACATGATTTAGGGAAGAAATATAAACCCTCATGCATGAGTCAACCTCTCAGTAAGAAAATTTCCCTGTAGGTAGGGCATTCTATAACTTCCTTTAGCAGGCTCGTGAAACCTACCTCCTCTGAAGCAGCTGCTATTAGCCAGTGTCAGAAATGGGAAACTAGACTAGATGAACTAATGGTCTGATCCAATTATGGCAATTCCTATAATCCTATTCCTGCAATTGACTCCCATTAACTGTTTTGTTTTCTCCAGGGAGAAATAATAGCAGCCCTCTGTCCCAACTCCCAATCTCCTTTAATCAGCATAGAATGATGAAAGTCACAATGAAAACTGTTTCACAATACTCTCTAGCAGCATTATATTGACACATGAGGCAAGCGCTACCTCAGACAATCCTTTTTGGAGAGTTACATTGCTGACAAATTTGAATAAAGATCCTATTACAGTAGAAACTCAATCAAATATTCCCAGAAGAAGAGCAAACTCACTGACTCTGCTCACAAAACAACACTGACTTTACTGAGCTTCAACTTCTGAGGATAGGACAAGAAGCAATGAGCTTAAACTGCAGCAAGGGTGGTTTAGGTTGGACATTAGGAAAAACTTCCTAACTGTCAGGGTAGTTAAGCACTGGAATAAATTACCTAAGGAAGTTGTGGAATCTCCACCACTGGAGATTTTTAAAAGCAGGTTAGGCAAACACCTGTCAGGAATGATCTAGATAATACTTAGTCCTATCTTGAGTGCAGGGGACAGGACTAGAAAACTCTCGAGGTCCCTTCCAGTCCTACAGCTCTATAATTCTATGAAAATAGACTTGCCAAACTGCCTAATATGAGGAAAAGAGTATGATGAAAATCTGAATGTTATGGGCTTTGGTGAAACCCTGATTTTATAAGTATATTTCCTTTTTTTTTCTTTTGTTCCAGAAAAAGTAAGCATATTGTCAACCTTCATCACGCCTTTCAAGTATTTAAGTCCTGGTGCAGCCAATATGGAAGATGAAGACAATTTAAGTAAGCAGCCTCTATTCTTCATATAGAGATGAATGATAAAGTTAATAGAAAGAACATTAGAGTGCGGGTAATTTTGGGAGCGAGGTGATTTAGCAAATATGCAACTGCTGAGACCAATCCTCAGTTCAGTGCAAACTTCCCTGGTGCATAGGGCATGACCTGGTCCCCAATGAACATGGGGTTAACCTCAGCTCAGCTTCTCACTTCTTGCACAGATGCTGAGGGAAGGGCTATATATTGGGTGTGTAGAGATGGGAGAAAATTCCTATGGGAAGGAAGTGCTGGGTCATAGGACTGGGGAGTTCCTTTGTTTTTTCTATTTATATTAATTTACTTTGCTTTATTCTTATATGCATTATCCCCAAAGGAAAAAACTTCATTGACTGACTCTGTTTCCTCTCATTGCCTTGCACTCTCAGGGATTTCAATGGGAGTTGTGCCTGAGTAAGGTCTTCAGGATCAGGGCCTTTGTTTGAAACCTTGCCCTCTCCTTTTCTCTTTGTTAATATTACCTGAAAAAGAAAAGAATCCAAGTCTAATTGAATGGGGATCATTCACTAGATTTGGGTTAACAGGATTCAGCTGAAGTGCTGGTTACGGGTTCTCCAAGAACTACTCTTGCTCCTGCTTGGTGGTGTTGAAATATGCTGTACCAAGGACTGTTTGGATATAAGAATGTCAGCAGCCACTATGTACTGAAGGGGAAGGGAAGTAATTAAAATGTGAATGAGGCTGGGGAGAATGTGTGTGGTTAGAACTGAACAACCTTAACCCGCTCTTTGCATTTAACACCTAGCGGGGATTACCGCACATCCTCCAGCCGTCTCGTTGTTCAAGGCACATAAAACAGAGAGGGAAGCTTTCCAAACCAAATGAACATCTCTTGGCCTTTTAGAATCCCCTACCAGATGGGTACCTCTTCCAGCCAGAAACAATGAAGAGTTGCCCTATTATAACCAGTGGGTGGAAAAAATGGATGATTCTCCGTATTGTAGCTAATCTGCCTTGCTTTGGACATGAGGCGGCATAGGCTGGAATATTTACTGAAGGAATATGACCCTTTATTGCGCACTGCTGAGTAACATGTGTACATCATATTGTGCTTGCTGACTGTTGTTAGCACCTTGACTGGCAGGTATAACATAAACTAGCAAAGGCCAAAAAGTCTAGAAAAGCCTTTAAATCCTGGTCCTAAGGAGGCTATGTTTCTGCAACGCTGTATGAGAAGTGCACACAGAAAACATACGATGCACACGATGAGCTGCTGCAGGGATCTCCTGTGGAACGTTTCCTAAATGTGCTACTCAGTTATTTTTGAATAACGTAGTAAATTTATACAAGCCAAACATTGAAACCCCATTTTCTTATTCCTGGAGCAGTACCCAGGCCTGCTTGCAGTTGCACTGGCTTTAAAGCTAATATTATGGACAACATAAGCTTTGCTTCCTCAAAGAGAAATAGCAAATTTCATCTTGTTAGTGGGCATCACACACTAGTCCTCTCCTGGTTCCAATATCCTATAATGACATTGGCAATGACAACAATTTTGTGTATTCATATGAATTACACACCATTTATTGCTAGGGAAAAAATGCCACCTACCCCAATCAAAGAGCCACCAAATGAATTTAGTGACTTATTCTGAATAGGAGGTTTTATATTGTGCCAGTACTTTCACTAAATGGCTGGGGGGAGGGGAGAAGATGCTTTAGGAAGAAATAAATCTATCTTGCAATGATGTACGGTGATGGTCTGGCTTGCCCATTATGGCTCTTTCAACCCTAATATCCATGGGCCGTATCAAACTGCTCAATCCAATCCAGCTACTGTTGCAGTCAGTGGAAAGATTCCCATTGGCTTCAACAGGAATTGCATCAGATCCAAAAAGAATATTCCACATCCATTTGGGCCTTGTTTACACACAAACTTGCACCAGTTTAACTAAAGATGTCTTTAAACTGGTGCAAGTCTGTGTATAGATACTCATATTTTGGTTCAAGTGGTGAAATAACCAGATAGACAGAAAAACATCTTCAGGCCACTTGGCTCCTTTAAAATGCCATCTCTGCTGGACTGAATTTCAGTCCCAAAGGAAGAAATCATCTGAAACCTTATGGCAAAAGTCCATCCTACAACATCATTCCCATAAGCCAGATGCCAATGTCATCTGTGGTATCCAGGCTTCACACAGTATGATCCTCTCTCTGGGAAAAGGGAAGCCTTCAATGGCTATGCCAACATAATGCCATTACCCTGGATCAGGGAGCTAGCTTTTTGGTTTTAGTCATAGAGATGCACAGACCTTCTCTGTGCAAGCAGCAATGGATACGTTTCCTGTTGGATCAGGCCCTATCAGACCATGATACACACATATTTTTGGTGATTGTGCTGGCACTAGAGTTCCGAAGGACACTGAAGCACATATTTAACTATGAGAATATTGGCCAAGATTCTCAAAAGTGTCTAGTGATTTGGGGTCTCTCCATTTTTTGGATGCCCAATTTGAGACACCTTAAGGGAATCTGATCTCCAGAAAATGCTGAGCACCACCCTTTGAAAATCAGGCCCCTTTAAAGCATCTCAAGCAGCCCAACATGGAGGAACCAGAATCAAGTGGTCACTTTTGAAAATTTTAGCCATTGACTTCAATAGCCTTTCTCATGAGCTTAAAGCTGAGTATGTATTTAGGCCCCAATTCATGAAAGCACTTAAGCAGTGACCTATGCCAAGCTCTATTCAGAACAGCACTTAAGTACACATTTAACTTTATGCATGTGCTTATGTGCTATTCTGAACAGGGATGCTTTCTTGAGTCAGAGCCTAAATGCTGCACTGGATCAGGGCCAAAACTTATGTAAATAAATTCCCTAATTGGTAAGAACTGTACTAGTGCTTAGGCATGTTGTAGTTATTACAGACAATAGATGACTCAGTGGTAGGAAAATTTTCAGTATGGAGGCGCTAAAGGAAACAACATTCACCTTTCACAAGTTCCTCCATAAATTCTCAGCTTTAATTTTAAGCAAAAACTGGCATAGTTGTCCAGGAAACAATACGGGACCTTTTAAAAGGATTTTTAAAAACTGTAAATGCAGCCATTCTACAGCGTACTGTTATAATATCCTTTGGGGTGAATTATAATATGGTTTTAAACCACCTACACCTTGCAAGTTAACAGAAAGGATTTCATCATCAACAAAGAGAATATGAAATGTTTTTTTTTCCTCTTAAGCATAATTCATCATATATATATCTAACTGATAGCTAAAAGTGTGTGTAGTTTTGATTTCTACAGTTAGCTACAAGTTTATTATACCAACTTCAAGAATATAGATCTGAACATAATTGATTTCTGCAAATCTCCAGCAAAAGAATTCCTGTTCCTTTTTTTGAGATTTGGTAGTTTATGAAAAGGTTGGTTGGTTGGCTAGGGAGATTGCCCAATAGTGCTGCTGATATACTAGTTGACTGGAACACAGGTCTCCAGAGTTTGACCTCCAGATCGTACCTATTGTTTTGCTGTGAAATGCCTCATTTTCAAGTATGTCAGAAATGATGGAGGTGAATCCCTTTAACCTCTGTGGTCAATACAATGGAGATGGACAGCAAATAACATGCGCTGTGTGAGGAGGTCAAATGGGGGGCAGATATTAAAATGCAGACAACAGAAAATTAAAAATAAACCTAACCTTCACTGTTCAAAATGCAACAGTAGCAATCTTGGGATTCCTAAATATTTCTAAAGATAATATTGCCTTGTGACCCTCTTGTACCTAGGCAATCATTCCTTACTCCTTAGATCTTGATATAATAGATACCTTGCAATTATCTCAGATGTTTACTTATTGTGATTTGTTTTTAAAAGATGTTTGCCATAGTGAAGCTGCCACAATTCCTCTCCCTCTGCGCCCCCCCCCCCCCAAAAAAAAGTTTGGCAGCAGAATAACCTTCAATAGGAACAATATTATCTCTTCAAATGTAGCGTGGAGTATCGGATGGCTAGTTCTTCAGAGCCCTTATGACCCAGAGACATAGGCAGTGTCATTATTAGTGATGCATTATAGTTCCGAAAAGCTCTTGATGATGCAGACTCTCCAGGTTAACTCTACTGTGCATAATGACCAGAAAGAAGAAAGAAATTAAACCAGATACAGAAGAGTGAGGGGGAAAATGCACAAATAAATACATTTGATAAGTGCCCTCTTTTCTCCCATTCAATTGTTGAAGCAAAAATAAGATTGCAATATGAAGGATAAAGGCCTTCACTTGCTTGTGCAGTCTGAAAAAGAATGATGAGTAAAGTTATCTGAGGGGATCTTACAAGGCAAACAGATTTTTTTTTTTATCTTTCAGGATAAAGTAAAAATTATTACTATAAATCTGTATTTTTTTGTTTCTCCTTTTCCAAAAACCTATAATTTCATTATGCTGCAAACCTTTCAACTTAGGAGCACTATATTTGATTATAATTTTTTTTATCAAATATAGATAATGTATTTTGGAGACTCAAGAGCCAAGTCATTCTGAGAGATAACAAGGATGAAAATGATCCACCGTTTTGCATTTTTCCCCATGTGCAACCTCTGACTTGCCCCTTTCCTTTTAGAGCTCTTCATATCCAAAATTGCTTGTGATTGTTCTATTATGGCTGCTTACAGTATTTATCTAATGTAGTTTGGTGTCATTTGCCTGCTTTGTCTGATTTTCACGAGAGACGTACATGTGCCACCATTAGAGATGTAATCTTGTGTCTGCTGCACAGAGGTCTCATGAAAGCCACATTTCAAAGATCTCCTATTTCAAAGGTACCTGAAAGTATAAAGTAATTTAGCTTTATCCAACTATTGTTGGATGTCATGCAAGTCCATCAGGCATATGGTCTTTCTTAGAAGCTTTACTCCTTTGTGAGAAATAAAGGAACTTTCTGATTGAATTTAGGTGGCCACTAATTTATATGACATGAATGACAACTGGCCTGATTTTGCTCTTTGAAAGCAATGGGGAATTTAGCTATTAACTGGAATTTCAGGATCAGGCCCTCTGTATGATTTAAGCTTTGTCTGGCCTAAGGTAATTTGCATCACCAGCTACCTCAGTGTTAGCCCATAAGGTAGACATACTGCACCAGTGCTAAACAAGGTCTGTGGACTGTGCTAATATAAATCACTCCAATAATTTTTGTTGCCAGCGCCATGTCACACTGCTGTGTCACAACTACACTGAGGGTTTGCACTGGCATCGTTGCATTTGTCTAGTTGCATTGGTGGGGAAAAAAAATCATAGCTCACTACTCCACAACCAACCCACAACCCAGGATAGATAGGGCCAGAAACAAAACTTTTAGGGCAAGAAGAGAATGTTTATTTTTGGTTCATTGTGTTTGTGAAAGTGAAGGACAAACTGTGTCTGTTCACAAACCCATGGAACAAGGATTATAAAATTAATAAAAAAAAATGGAAAAAGACAATATGAATTATAAATACAAATAACCCTCTGAATTTTCCTATTCAGTGGGGCATAATCAATACAAATTCCTTTCAAACCTGTATATAGTGTGAAACAAAAGCTATCTTTCTTTTCATGCCTCCTAGATTCAATATCATTATGTACAATAATTGGGTCTGTCAAGACCCTATTAGGAAAAGAGAGAGAAGAGGTGTTAAATACAGAACCAACCCTACTTCCCTTAGAAAAGCGTATCTGAGGCAAAATGTTTCACAGCTTTTAAATAAGAAGGGATCTTCAAAGAAGGATAGCTCAGCCTTAGGAAGGTGATGCTATCTATGGAAAACCAGCCATGGTGGAAAATGGTTAGCTATTTCAATGGGCCAGGAAAATAAGAAACAGTTAAGGCTGACTTGTTCCCCCTCCCCAATTCAGAGCTTCCATAAATGGGTTTGAACCCTAGGAGAAGAGACCAAGTTATCTCAGATCATCTCTTATTAACATGACCTTTTCAGTGGCTCGTTTCCAGTGAGGCTGTTTATATAGCTATCATATTTTTTATGGCTGAACTTTATATGGCAAGATTTTTCTTTTTCTAATTTGACTTTTTTTTTTTCCCTTTAGAAAGTAAAAAAGGAGCTAATCACTAAGGCCCTGATTTAGCAGCCCATGCCCATCCCTACTAAGCAATGCACTTAAGCACCGTGATGAGACTTAAACATAGGCTTGAAGTTTAGCATGTGCGGAAGTGCTTTGCTGAGTTGCAATCGCGGCGTTGCAAGATGTTGTGCACGTAGGGACCCCTGCACGCAGAGTAAGTCCCGTTGGCCTCGGTGGGTATGTCTATACTGCAATTAAAAACCCATGGCTGGCCCATGTCAGCTGACTCAGGCTTGCAGGGCTTGGGCTAAGTGGCTGTTTAATTGTGGTGTAGACATATGGGCTCAGGGACCCCACAAGAGGGAAGGGTCCCAGAGCCCAGGCTCCAGCCTGAGCCCAAATGCCTATAACACAAATAAACAGCCCGATGAGCCCGAGCCCTGCAAGCCTGAGTCAGCTGACACAGGACGGTAGTGGGTGTGTAACTGCGCTGTAGGCATACCCAGTGGGGCTCCACACAGGCATCCACCCTCACAGAACAACCTGCAGGATCGGGACCTTATTGTTTTGATGGAAGAAGATGTTTAGTGTTTAATCAAAACACCAGGATTTGACCCATTGCTGTTTGGAATACGGAGCAGACTCTGAGGGCTCATATGTGTCTGTAAGGCACAGCCAGAGCTGGGAGCGGTGCAAAGTTGCAATGCTCCAGCAGAAGCTCCTCCCACCCTTAGCAAACAGCTAGCTTCCCACGCCCCTGCACAGCCTCACAGCTCTGTCGTCCAGAGTTTAGGGGAGGCAGCATCGTGGCCACACTCCTTTGGGGTTGTCATGCACCTAGGGGAATCAGGAGGGAGCGGTCTCTGCACTCCCCTGAACACAGGGACTGTAACTGAGCCTGGTCCTTAGGCAGATTTCCCATGAGTCACAGCTGATGAAATATGGGCAGCCAGGCATAGACATGCTCTGCTTTGTGTCAGGGATCAGACTGGCAGCTGGACAGACCCTCAATCTGGTCCCACACCAAGTAAACTTCGATTGGACCAGGAATATGGCCCACTGTGTTTTGACTCCTAGAGGAATAAGAAGGGAATAAATTTAAATGTACTAGTCAGAGATGGCAGCAGTACAGTGAATCACTTCGTGACAGAGCAATATGTTTTTCATTGTTGCTCGTTTCTTCAGTGTGCTACTGACCAACCCCCAAGGATGCTTAAACTTGATTGGGTCAAACTTGGTTCTCAGTTACACTGTACTACTGCATTGAGGTCAGCGGCGATGCATGAGCGTAACTGAGAGCTGAATGTGGTTCGTTAGCTCTGCCGTTAGAAAATGCTCCCTCTTATCTTCCCCCTGCCCCACCACCAACATTGCCTCATTGTAGGTGCTCTTTCCTATTGCTTTTCTTTGACATAGCTCATCCTTTACATCAGTAATTACTGCCATCGTGCAGCTCTGGTTTCTCCAAGCCTGATTTGCACTCATCTAATATTTTTGCATTATTAGTTATTGCTATTGCAGTAGCAAAGAGTACCTGCGATTGAACTTGACAGGAAAAATCTCACTTATTCAAACAAGGATCTTAGCCCTGGAGAATAGACTAGAACAAATTATAGTCTCAAGTACTGGAAAAGGATGTTTGATCATCTCTTAGGCTGGGTTTGTGATGTAAGTAATACAAAGGTCTGTGTTGTGGCTAGAGCTGATCAATTTATTCACTGAAAATAAATTATTCAATGAATTTGCCCATTTTTCTGTTTGTGAATCATGTGTGAATCAATTCTGATTTGTACCAACATGTTTGCTGTTCATAAGCATTGGCGTACGTGGCTAATTTGAACAGATTTCAGCACAGGGGCTCTTTACAAGCTATTCACTTTTACTATTAATTATCCATTTTGAGTGTTCATTTAAGTAACATGGCAGCATTTGTGCTCCCTCATTGGATAACAAACTTTTTAAACAGGTGGCTATGACTAATACATGTCAGGAAGGAGTTATTGGACCAATAATCACTCATGACATTCTAGGAATTCATCAGTATTGTTATAGATAAACCAGTCACCATCCAAATACTCACGGAGAACTATTAATATGACCCTACAAATATCAGCCTAGTGAATGGGCCATGCTTATTCATGAAAAGATCTGTGAATCTCTTTTCATGCTATTCTGCCAGCTCTAGCTTGATGTTAGATTTCTTGATGGCAACAGTAATGTGGGGTTTTCTGTTTGTTTACTGACAGGTACCAGCAGTGCAGAAGTAAAGGAAAACCGAAATGTTGGCAACCTGGAGGATCATCCGATATCCTCTAGTGACAGGTCAAGAGTGGGCACACCTAGCATTAAAAGGAAAAGACCTTTAGAGGAAGGCAATAATGGCCATTTCTGCAAACTCCAACTCATCTGGAAGAAAGTCTCGTGGTCAGTGACACCAAAGAATGCCCTGGTCCAGCTACATGAACTTAAACCAGGTTTACAATATAAAATGGTTTCCCAGACAGGCCCAGTGCATGCTCCAGTCTTTGCTGTTGCCGTAGAAGTAAATGGGCTTACATTTGAAGGTACAGGACCCACAAAAAAGAAGGCCAAAATGCGAGCTGCAGAACTAGCGCTGAAATCTTTTGTTCAGTTCCCAAATGCATGTCAAGCTCACTTTGCCATGGGGAACTGTTTTAACCCATCCACTGACTTTACATCTGACCAGGCAGACTTTCCAGATACTCTGTTCAAGGAGTTTGAACCGTCTGCACACAGCGAGGACTTTTCGGTCTATAACCCGGTTAATAATGAATTGCTTTCTACTGCTTATCGGCATGGGAGGTTACTCTGCCACACATTGGATTTAATGGGCCACACTAAGCAAAACAAGCACAAGATGGCATCCACAGCTGAGAGCGAAAAGAACCCAGTGGTGTTGCTAAATGAGCTGCGATCGGGACTGAGGTACGTCTGCCTTTCGGAGACTGTGGAGAAGCAGCATATCAAGAGTTTTGTGATGGCAGTGAGAGTGGATGGGAGAACATTTGAAGGCTCAGGACGTAGCAAGAAGCTGGCAAAAGGCCAAGCAGCACAAGCTGCGCTGCAGGCCCTCTTTAACATTCGGCTGCCCAGTCACATTCCCAGCAGGAGTAAATGTAACCATTTGCCACAGGTGAGAGTTCTCAGGTAGCTGCTACTAAATGGGAGGAATTCTTAAGATTAATGTGATTGTTAATGTTCTCGCTGTAGTTCATGAATGATCGTACGTACCATTCTTCCCAGTTATAGAACGTACCATATTACAGCAAACCCCTTTCTTCACAGAAACAGCCTTAGGCCACGCACAAAGGCCTTTATATGTGCTTACCTGAAAATCATTAGGAGAAATTTACAGGCTTTTCCATAGAATGGAGGGACGAACATACAGAAAATAGAGGGCATGTCAACATTTCAGCTTACCAGAGATAATTATTGTATTGATACACGTAATGAAGGTACTTTTTGTAATGATGCAACATTCTTGTAAGAAAGGAAACCATAAGTAAAAGCTAATGGGATATCTTGTTTCTTTTCTATAAAGTTACACTTTCCGGAGAGGAATACCATTCTGCAGAGTTGCTGGTGACGAGGAATGTGCCTTTTCTCAAGCCTGATCTTTAGACAATTCTGCCACTTGCAAAGCTGATA
>NW_020664462.1:20432437-20451013 GCF_002925995.2 Terrapene triunguis | reverse complement strand
AGCTGCACTTGTTGATGAGGTTGGGTTTTGTCTGTAGAGTTCGTCATTGTCAAGCTACCAGCAACGTGACATGAATTGCTAAAAGAGTTTTTTTGCCCAGACTGTGCCTGTCTTTTCCAAAAATGAGTTGTTCTTTACTGCTATACCCTCTGAACTTCATTTACATCCTATTATCCACACATCTCTGTGTTCGGGAGTGCCAAATTCAGCAATACTTAGGCAACCCTCTCACTGATTTTTATAGGAGCTTTGCCAGAATAAGGTCTGCAAGATATTGCCCAGGGCACTCTGTGCTACTATTCTCTGTGCTGGTGGCAAATTGCCCTTGTTCCCCCATGTACAGGTTTTTAAATGCAGAGGACAACTTAGAGCCCTTAGAAAATGTATTTGTCTAAATTAACACACTCAGTCGAATTGCAAATTTACCAAAGTTCTGAACACCAAAGCCAGCAAGCCTCCAGGTTGCCATAGAAACACCAAACAGAAAGGACATGGTTTTTTTACTTTTGGAATACAGTTGTTTTGGTGGTTTTGGTCATAATGATAGAAATTGTTGTGATAGGAGGTGCCCGCTGCTTTTACAGGATAAAACCTTCAGGTCTGTGTTTTAAATCTCGATGTTGAGGGAAATTAAAATAGGACAGGGATGTGGACGCTACTGTCACCAGGTGCTGTAGAACACTGACAGAGAATAAATGAATTGCAGTCCCCCAGAAACCTGACAAGCTAGAGTGTATAAATTTGCCTCTTTAAATTCTGTATTCATAAAAAAAAAAAAAAGGAGGTTCAGTAAAATGACTCTGAGATTTACTGGTCTTTGATGTGGATATTTTTGCAATCTTTCCTTCTATGAATAGACTAGAGCCAAGAAGAATGTACATTCACACAAAAATACATAGTAACCCTGAGTTTCTCTTGGATATTTCTATGCATTTACAAGGAACAGAGACCCAAAAATCAAATACTAAGTCCAACGTCTATCTTCTACGTATCAGAAATCAAGAAAACAAGCTCTTTTAAAGTGGAAAGTTGAGGCTCTTAAAGAGAGGGTCATATAACTACTGGACAGCCTCATTATTAAAATGAGCATAAATCTAGGCAAAGATGCCACATTGCCTATCAGGAGTGACCTGCACTAGAGTGACCAGATAGCAAGTGAGAAAAATTGGGACAGAGGGTGGGGGGTAATAGGAGCCTATATAAGAAAAAGCCCCAAATATAGGGACTGTCCCTATAAAATCAGGACATCTGGTCACCCTAACCTGCACAAATGAAAGGGATCAATTAGTCAAGCATGCAGTAACAACAGGTCACAAGATAAACACTAATGAAGTCAGATTGATCAGCAGAAAAAAAAGGAGCATTGCAAAGACAAGACGGAAGAGGCTTCCGGTCTGCCTTTGACAGAAATTGATCTGAGTAAATTAAACACTTGTACCACAGTGGTTAGCAGCAGTAAAAAAAAAACATAAGATGTTGGTGGTGTGGAGAGATCAGTGCTGCTGCTTTATCCGTTACTGAAAGGCTAAAGTTCACATGGGAAAGTGCAGCCTTCTCAGCTGCAAATACGAATGCAAACCTGTGGGTTCTGGTGAAAAAAATGCAACTAATTGAAAAAGATGGCAGCACTTTGGAGGGGATGGGGGGATAATCAGACATCTTAGGTGAAAATCCAGCACCTTCTGCATCTACAGAAACCTGGAGTCCCACTGGGGAAAATGTGGGAGTTGTTCAGTAGAGTACTGAAGCACAGGGACAAAATCTGAGCTTTGTTTGAAAGGATTCTGCCGGGTATACGGTGGAGGGTGTGCTATGATCGTAACTCAGCTGGATTTTATCTCCCATGCTGAGTATCCTAACCTGTGCTTTTATTTCTTTAGAAGTATAGACATTGTCTTTGCATTTGTTTAAAATATCTGGGGGTTTTTTCCTATCATGAACTAAGAATATTAACTGGACAAATTTTAAAACAATTCTCTATTCCATGGCCAAATCCGCTGTCAGCTCCACTAATATAAATCCACAAAACCCCACTGAAGTTAATACCATTACTCCAGATTCACCTGGGTGCAAATGAGAGCAGAATTTGGCTCTGTGGATTTATAGTGAATAAAATATGAAACTTACCCTGAAATGTGTTGCAGCCATTTTTCATTCCGTCATGCAGCTGATAAATACCTAATCTCCAGGTCAGCCCTCTATATTTAAATGTGCACAGCAAGAAGTCTAGCTATCTCCAGCTGAACTATTTCAGTTGAATATCCCTAGTTCATTGCTTCTGGTTCCTATTAAATACAGTTCAGATAAGGTCCGTTTGTATTCTACTAGTTCTTCACACCTTGCTTCCACTCATGTTAAAAGGTTCTGTTTTGGACTAGAATAAAAGTCTGTTGGAAAAAAGTATATGCTTTAGTGACGAAATGCTAAACAACATTAAGACTGGAAGGATAGCGGATTACTTCTTCTCTTAATGCACTTCTGACTCCCATTAACTCTACTGAGAATCCTGAGTTTTCCCATTGAATTTAATTGAGTGCAGGATCAAGGCCAAGATGAGGAGGCTACATCACTCACCAGTGGTAGCGCAGTCAGGCGTGAGTGATAGGACACCCACTCTCGATTGTAGATCTCTTCAAGTAACTACACGCTCTGTTTATGTAACTACCCCCTCTTTAAAAGCTGTCTTCTTTTTTGGCTCTAAGTGTGTTGCAGCTTCAGAGTAACTCTGTTCTGGAGCCTCCCTGTTATATGCAGTGACAGCCTTAGGCTTACACAACTTTCACACAGATCCGAGCAGGGCTTCACTCTCCAGGGCCCAGCAGCACAAGCTCAGCTTCATCCTCCAAAGAGCTCCATCCGTGATTCCTTTTCTGTGGCCCTGTTTGACTCCAATATATTTCCACTACTCTCCTCCTTTGGTCCCTGTTAGAAAGTTGAAACAGGAATTGGTGCTATCTCCTGGCCTCCCCAGTCCCTGTGCATGCTGGCTTCACTGAAGTTCCAGAAACTCTCACAGGGGAGAGAAACATGCAGGATGCATGTATCACGGGTAAAATTATAGATGGGGAGGGCTTTTGATGGAATGCTTTGCCATGATACCTTATACAACATAAGGCTGACCATAGTTTTAGATTGCTGGTTCCTTTCCCAACCAATGACTAGACAGCAAATAACTAAGTGCTTCCAGAAACTACAGAGCAGCTGTGAGAACATTTGTGCAAAACTATTTTAGATCTCGCAATCCTGTCTCATCCAATTGGAGTTCGCTTGGCATCCTTGTAATAAATATACACAAAGTAGTGTGTTAACACAATAGTGTATATGCAGAGTAGAGTTACATTTATATGTCTGATTTCAGAGTGGTAGCCGTGTTAGTCTGTATCAGCAAAAACAACAAGGAATACTTGTGGCACCTTAGAGACTAACAAATTTATTTCGGCATAAGCTTTCGTGGGCTAAATCCCACTTCATCAGATGCATGGAGTGGAAAATATAGTAGGAAGATATATATACACAGTACATGAAAAGATGGGAGTTGCCTTACCAAGTGGGGGGTCAGTCAGAGAACATTTCAACCTCCCTGGACACTCAATAACAGACTTAAAAGTGGCAATCTTAAACAAAAAAACTTCAAAAACAGACTCCCATGAGAAACTGCAGAATTAGAATTAATTTGCAAACTGGACACCATCAAATTAGACCTGAATACAGACTGGGAGTGGATGGGTCACTACAAGAACTAAAAACTAATTTCCCCATGCTAATTTCCCCCTACTGTTACTCACACCTTCTTGTCAACTGTTTGAAATGGGCCACCCTGATTTCCACTACAAAAGTGATTTTTCCTTGTGTTGATAATAGCCCACTTTAATTGAATTGTCTCGTTAGAACTGACTCCCCACTTGGTAAGGCAACTCCCATCTTTTCATGTACTGTGTATATATACCTTCCTACTGTATTTTCCACTCCATGCATCTGATGAAGTGGGTTTTAGCCCACGAACGCTTATTCCCAAATACATTTGTTAGTCTCGAAGGTGCCACTAGGACTCCTCGTTGTTTTTATTTATATGTCTATGGATACAAAAATGCATATAGAAATAAATACATGGAAGTATGCAGTACATCCCTGTTCACGGTACATAACATATTAGTGATTAAAAATAAAATAATTTTTAAAAGCCTAGCTCAGGGGTGTCTGGGGTCATACTTATCCCTAGCGATGTTGATGGGTTAAATCTGGCACCTGACATATTTCACAACAAGATATATAAATACATACAATTGCCTTCACTGTGTCTTGGAATTAGTTCTAAGACATTTCAGTTGATTACTTCAAGGTTTTATCTGTATTTTTCTAGTTGCCAGATCAGTTGCTATTTTAGAGCTTTCTATCTAGTGCAATATAACTCTCACTCTGTTTACATGAATAGCAGGTGGCAGCAGAAGCAGAATCAATAGTATTGAAATATACTGTACGTGTATTACAAAGGTTACTGCAGTTGGAAAATAGCTGATGAAGACTGGAGGTAATGAGCTGAAACATCCGGAAAGTAATTCCTTGCAGCACTAAAGACAATAATATAACTTCACCTGACATGGGTAATCCTCAGTAGACTGAGGAAGTATAATTTTTTCTGGAAGGGAGTTTTGTGGTCCACTGAGAGTTTGAGTGAGATATGGGCTATATCTTACAAGTGAAGAATGGCTCATAACTCAGGAGAGGTGGAACCTAAACGGAGTCACAAAGGTCATTCTTATTTTATCACAGGCGGAATTATGCCCTGTCTATCACATATACCTTTCACGCATTTGGTTATAGAGATAACTCTTATTGTAACAAATTGTTGCCATTTTTATTAGGAGGCTTTTATTTTCTGATGGGGTTTTTTTGATGAGTGTTTTTGAAACAAACATATACAGAACATTTGCCTCTGATACCAAAGCACAGCTCCTTTTTACAGAGACACATACATTGTATAAAACGTGGGGCGGGGGTATTTTTATTGTTGAGTATTGAGCAATCGGTGGGTTTTTTTGTTTGTTTTTGCATTTTTGTCCTCTTTGGGAAGGCTTTTTTTCAGCCGCAGTGCAGAGACTGGAAGGGCCAATACAGTAATCAGAAGAGTTTGCCAATCCGTCTATCTTCTCTCAAGTGTCCAGTCTGCCGTGCAGTCTCAATATTCCTGCAAGAGAGATTTTTGTATCTACTTTCTCACATTAATTCTCCAATCCTAAATCTAAGAGCACACCATTTCCCATCCCACACCCATTCAGATCTCTATGTGTCACGGTGTAGTGGAAACACCACTTCCCCCAGCAATTGTTTTTATTTGTAGTGGGGCCACATCTGGAAGTCTCTGCTCAGTTTTCACTCAGTCCTTAGTTGTCATCAGTGGGAGTTTTCCCTAAGTAAGGGCTGAGCATAAACTGTAAGGGCCTCCAGGCTTGTTTTGCTTTTGTGTACAGTGGGCCTGATTCCCCCTCTCACATAAAGCTTTGGAATCACACCAGTGTAAGACTGGTGCAAGTAGGAGGAGAATCGGGCCCAGTCAGTTTGTATCTAACTCAGCACAAAGTAAGCAACACTTTCATTTGTGTCTTTACCTTCAAGATTTTTTTTTAATGTAGCTACAATTTATGAAAATAGTTCTTATTTAAAAGTCTGTGCAAATGGCCTAATTCTGTGTAATCCCCATTGAAATGCATGGTTTAAACTGGCATAGGATTTGGTTTGACGTGTCTGAAGCAATGCAAATATGATGAGATGCCTCTTGGTGTATGAGGCAGCTTTGTCTCTGTTTTTCACTTAAAATGGGATTCTTTGCTATGTAAAAACATGGATATATAGGGAACTTCTAAGGCCTGACTCTGATCTCACATCAGTGTCAATCAGGAATAGCTTCATTGAAGTCAACGGAGTTACACCAAAGTCCGAAAGTGGTGGGAGTGATACCAGAATCAGTCCCTAGGCATTCATTTGGGGTAAGCTGGCTAATTCTGACATTTCACAATTTGCTCAGTGTTGTGTTTGTGACATCAGAAAGGTACTTTACTATAACAGGTAAATGGGCATTATGGAACCAGTGTGCCATGAATATAGGAATTAGCAGGGTGAGGAGGGGAATAGATTTCTTCTCCTATCTGGCATGTATGTGGGTTTCACTGTACTGATTATAAATATTGAAATGTTTTCCTTTTAATGAGATTGCCACTAGTAGTCCCTTGTCTTGTGCAGCATGATAGCGAGCAGACTATGTGATTAAAAAATGGCATTAAAATAGTGGGACACAGCATGATTGAATTACAGGAAGTGCATTCTAAAAATTTCCCTGTGTATGCAGAGAGTGCACCTCTGGGCCAATCTGTATAAAGACTGGAAGCTGGAAATCTAAGGGAAATAATATGAGCAGTTGATTGGTGGTGTCGAGGGGGCAGGCAGGGAAGGGGCATCATTTATCCTATTTATATCTATAGTGGTAACCAAAAATGTGATAATCTGAGTTTAAGCTCATTCTGGTAACAGATATAAGTGATTTCAGTGCTTTTTAATGCAACGTGTTTGCTAGGGTGACCAGATGTCGTGATTTTATAGGGACAGTCCCAATAGTTGGGGCTTTTTCTTATATAGGCACCTATTACTTCCCACCCCCATCCTGATTTTTCACACTTGCTATCTGGTCACCCTAATGTTTGCTGATTAATAAACTAAAAATCCAATTATTTCTTGACTCAAAAATAAAGAGGGTAACATGAGAATTTGAATTGTTGCATTCACATTTTTTCTGCGTAACTCACTCCTGCCTCTGATTTTTCTATAGCTTTTAAATTTGGGGATTTTAATTGGCAAAAGGTAGAAAGGTGAGAGATGGTTCATGAGAGGTTCTGTTATAAATTGGAAATGTACAGTAATCTGATGATGTTGATGAGTTTACTGTTGTACAGTTGCTATAAACTGTAATCTGTTGGATTGTGATGGGGCAAATGCTGAAGTTCTTACTCAGGCAAAATTCCCACTGACGCCAATCAATGTAGGTGCTGAATTAAATGGTGACATTTGTACTGAGCTGCTGAAAACAGTGTTTCAATGTGTTAGAAAGGGAGGTCAATTTGCAATATGTCTGAGGGTCATGTGTGTAATATTTCAGTAGGTGTCCTTGAGGCAGTCTGATGAGGGAATTGAATAAGAAGGTGACATTCAAAACAAGGCTACAGGAAGAGGATAAAATCACAGTACTCAAGAAGACCTCGGGTGAAATCTTGGCCCCCTGATATCTGAAGTCAATGGCAAAACTCTCATCGATTTCAATGGAGCCACTATCTCCCCTGACAGTTTTACGAGAGTGCATTTAGTGAACACTTGAAAACTAAAAGATTGAGATACTGCAATTTAAAAACAACATCAATGGTTATTCATCATTAGCTGCCTGGTTTCCATTCATGGCTTGCGGGTCTAATCAATAAAGCATAATCATCTCCTCCATTTATAAGGTGATACTTGTTCTGTGGATAGAAAGACCATATGAAGAGGACATAGACATATGTGTCAGGATCAATTCAGGGTTTAAATTGTTTATAATGGTTTTTTAATCTCAATGCAGATATCTCTGAGTGGCCAAAAAAGACAATGGCAAAAATGTAACTGACTGTGTAGCAGGCTACAATTTTGCTTTTGTTTTTTAAAGGGACATTGTCAACTTGAAATCTAGTCAATGAGTTTTAAAGTAATGTCAGGCACTGCACCTGCCCCAAATCTCCCTGCCAAATTTTGTGATTTCATAACATTGTCCTATTTTTCAAAAAATGTTTCTCTCTCCTTTGTTGCTGTGTAAAAGACCCAGATCAACAAAAAGGAAAGATGAATAACTAATGAGGGGAAAGAGTGAAACTGACCATACACAAATTGATGTCAAATGCAGAAAGCGCGCAAATAGAATACTTTTTCTCTATTCTCTGTTGGTTATAGCACAAGTTAATGGGCTAGATGCAGGAATTATTGGGTGAAATTGTATGGGCCTGTGTTATGCAGAAGGTCATATGGGATTATCAGAATGGTCTCTTCTGACCTTAAAATCTCTGAATCTCTGTCTTGTGAGTTGCTTTACTCAGTATCAGGTAAAATAAATTTTCGGACAGAAACATGATTTTTAACTTGATGGTGTCTCTTTAGTTGTGATGTTTAACAGTTGGAAATGTTCATATTAGTAATGAAGCAATCTTGATAGTGCAAGTGTTGATGGAATGCTTCATAGTTACAAGTTCTGATTGGTCAGTATATACAATATCACACTCTGATTGCAGATCCACATTCTGCTAGTTATATCATCTGTATTTCACTTCAAACATGTTTTATTATGGTACTTTAAAAAGGGGAATGGAACATTTTATCATATTTTCCTGCCAACCCTCTTTCATCCTTCCCCCTCCCCCCCTTCAAGAATTGTTATCATCTATCTTTTACTTTGTATCTCTGCATTATCTTCACCTGTTGGCGGAAAAATGAATGGATTTATAATATATAACAGATTGACAGCAAATCATAGCATGGATTTTCCCTTCAGAATGACAGTTATACCCTATAAGGCATAGTGACTAAATAACTCATTGTGAAAAACTCCTTTTCACAGACAGTTGTTAAATTGGAGGTATCACAAAAATGGAATATAAGAATTATCTTCTACTCCATGGTCATTTTTCTTTGGTTAAGGATATCCACCTCTCTTTTGCCTTCTGCAAGTAGCAAATGTAAAAGGGGAGCAGACCAGGTTTAGATATCACAACCAAGCCCGCTAGTGTCATTGTAATTTATGGTCACTCAGCGTTTGCATTATAAGCCCTGTTTTCCAGGTGGGCCATGAAAATTCCTCAAGGTCAGGGCTCGGCATACAGTTCACTCTTATTCTGGGGAGAAATGATCTTTTTTTTTTTTTTGCAATTTTGGGATCAAGCATGTTCATTTTAAAGTGTACACTAGGGTGAGCTAAAAAATTAGCAATTTTGGGTGATTTTTGTTGCTGCTTTTTTTGTCAGTGCTATAACTCAGAATCCAGGTCTGAGTTTGAAGCTGGGTTTTTGCAGGTGTCTAATATGAAATAATAATGCCTCTGGGTGTATTGGAAACAATACATTAAAATGACAGGTTTGTTTTATTTAGAAAAGCACCTACAGCGTATGGTCAGCAAATGTAATAATTTGACTGCACCGACTTAGTGCCAACGCCTAGTGGTCTGCTGAGCCCCATAGATTTTAATGAATATGTTGGAGCCTCTGCATTCTTCTCACGTCAATAATCCATCCCTAAAAGAGTCTCGTGAATTCTCTAACGTACAGAATGGTTATGTATTATTAACTGCTTTTTCTTTAACTGCTTATAAGTAGGATCCACGCAGTAATAGTTACTGATGGTCAAGAAAATAATGACCATTTTAAAAAAAATCACTGTAGTACAGATATGACTAGCTCTGGACCAGTGTAAAGACAGCCTTGTTAGAACAAGGGTTTAGTGATTGCTTCTTTAAATCCACATATATCAGTTTATACACCTGTGCCTATCCAGTTGTGCATCAGTAATTCACATTTACAAGAAATACATACAATAAAACTAGCTAACCTGTAGTCTATGATAACACCCTTTCTTCTCTAAAAAGAAATAAAGAATCTCATCACATAGTCCACATCCCCAATCGGAAAAGGGCCAGCCAAGCTAGACAGATCGGCTATGCTGTGTGCCCTGAATTCTCAAAGACAATAAGGTCTGTCCAAAGCAATCTGAAGAGTCCTTCATGGAGAGCTCTCTGACCCCACACCCTGCACAAACACCACTAGGGACTGTGAGCCAGGCACTTCTCAGCTGTTGGGGTGTGAAGAGAGAGGAAGCAATCTCTAAGGAGGTGTGTACACTGTGGCTGGGAGCATGGTTCGGCTCAAGCTATCGCACTAAAAACGGCAGTGGAGTTGTGGCACCGGGGGCAGCTTGGACTAGCCACCCAAATAAAAACCTGCCTGACCCCTTGGATCTGTACTGGGATGGCTAGCTTGTGCTTCCAGCTGCAGAGTAGACATACCCTAAGAGAGCTTAGACCCAGGTCCTCACTTACTGTTCAACAAAGGGGAGTGACATACAACTGAATAACCTGGTGCTCAGGCGTATTTGGAGTTTCTAACAGATTTACATGTTCTGGCTGTAGAATGGAGGGAATTCAGTAGTTTTACCCCTCTGGTGATTTTGCAGCACTTTGTCTATTTTTTAGTGCCCCGTGTGTCGGCTGAGCAGCGTTCCTCAGAGCTATCATCAGTAGTAGCACCCACAGAAGAAGGCAATAGTATTTTTTTCTGCCTCTGTGAGTCATGCATTCACGTTCCCCTCCCCCGCTCTGCCCCAAATGTACAACCATTTTTTAAAAAAACAGTTGTTACAATTTGCTTTAATATGTGGGGTAACATTCTGCCTAAGTGACTTGCAACCCTAAGCCCTGGTCTTAGGGTCCCAAGAGTTAGGTCAACATAAGACAGCTTACATTGACCTAACTCTTTAAGTATCTACACTAAAATGTAACTCCCACCAATGTAACTTGGCCACTACACTAACTTAATAACTCCACCTCCACGAGAGACGTAGCATTTAGGTCAATGTAGTTAGGTCGACGCGGTGTCAGTGTAGACACTGCATTACTTATATCGACTGTTGCTGCCTTTCAGAAGCTGTCCCACAATGCCCCACACTGACAGTTAAATTGGTGCAAGCGCTTCTGTTGAGGACACACACCGCCTTTACAATGATGATGAGTATAATGAAACAATATTGTCCATCCATCAATTGAGAAAAGGTATTTGTATTTACATGCATACATATATACAGAATACATAATGTGGTGTGGCATAAATATTTTATTGGGGCACATTTTGGATATAACTTATTCATTGCTTTACAACTAATTAATACAATATGTCCATCCTAATGCATGCCAATCAAACCTTTATACCACACCACACTGTCATGTTTTTTCTGTTTTCCCCAAGGATCCCAAAGCACTTCCCAAACGATGGGCCTGATTCAGTATGGGCTTTGATTGCAAATCGCTCAGTGAAGTCAATGGGAGTTTCATGCATAGAAAGGTTGCAGAATCAGATGCTACAGCATCACTGAGATGCAGCCACTTCTAGGGTGGGAATGTGGAAGGTAACAAAATAACTAGGTTCTAGCACTGTAGAAAGAAAAATTTTTTGCCAAAATACTGGAATCAAAAAGACGAACATGTAAAAATAGCCATACGATCATTAATATCCACACAGTGACAGAGGTTTGGTTGTTAAGGTCTCATCTGAAAAATCTGCTCGTAGATGTAACAGGCTGTTAGAGGAAGGAAATAAGGTAAGCACAGCCAAAGTATGCTGCAAACCAAAAATACATGAAGAGCAATAGAAATTAATAGTCGGGTATTTCGTGAAGTCTATAACAGGCAAAAAGTCAGTAAAATAAGAAACAGTGCCCAGTTCTAAATGGAGAACCATTTTATTTCCCTATGGTAGCTATACTCCTAAGAATGAGTTCCAGTTTCAGCTCTAGGAGGAAATGGTATAAATCTTATATTGTGGTGTTAACAGGGAGAAAAATATCTTTGCTGTATTTTTACACACACACACACATATATATATACATACACACACACACACACACACACTGCCCCCTTTGCAATGGCAGGAGGAACAGGCAAGGCATTCCTTTTGGCAACAGTTGTAGTGGTAAAAACAAAAGTGGGTAAATTAACCTAAGCTAAGCGCCAAATGAGAAGTGGGTAAACTTGGTTTACCCAGGGTTACCTTCAGCTACCCTATTGTTTTTGGACAACCCATCTTTTAAAATAATTATTTTGCTGAAAACTCAGTTGAGTGAAAACTCAATCAGGATGAAGCCAGGTGTCATTTTATTGAGTTCAGACCTAAGAAGGGGAATGGAAAGAGAAAAATTCGAAAGATTTCTTTGACAATAATGTTGCAGTTGGCGAAAACTTTTATAGCACTAACTTATTGCTGATTGTTTTCATTAGAATAAAAAATGCCCTTATGAAATATTATCAAATGATCTATAGGTCTGACTCAAAACCTATTGATGGGAGTTTTTCCATTGACTTCAGTGGATTTTGGATCAGGCCTTATATGTATCATATTCTAAGGCAGGTTAGACTCTGACAAGTTTATGCTTTAAAGAGTTTTCACCATTCAAAATTGTGGTCAATGTCTTGGCTTTACAAATAATTTGTGGAGGAGGAATTTTTGCTTCAAAATTTAAACTAGGAAAATTTGTTGTTGAGTTTTTTTATTTTGGGGGGTGGGAGGGGCTGTCTTTGGTTTGTTTGTTTTTTTAAATGAAGCCTGAAGGCTGAAAGTTAAAGGCAATAAAGTAAAACCTTTACCATTAATTTCTCCTGAATGTTTGTGAGTACCCAAAATCCTGACATAAAAGCTTTAATTTCTATGCAAAGTAGATAGGATGATTGAGTTATAATTAAAATAATAATTATACCCTTAATGCTCTGTATTTGACTTTTCAAAAAATGTTATGCTCCAAGAAAAGCTATTTAAAGATCAGAGGGAAAATGGGTGAAAATGAATGTATTCAAGACATTCTAAATCTTTTAAAATCCTGTTATTGATTTGTACATGCTTTCATGTGTAGTCTGAAACGTTTTCTTCATTTATTTTGGTCGATGAAAATAATAAAACAAATCATTGGAATATGAACTGCTTAAACAAATGCAATATTATCCAATTGGATATTTACATGAAAAATATTTGAAATATTTTAGCGGGATGGAAATATTCACAATATGATGACAAAAAATCTGACCTCTTCAACCTCAACCAGCCAAGGCCAGGGAAGAACCAATTGGAATCCAGCAACCTGTGGTTCCTCCCTCACTGGCTCAGGATGTGTCACTCTCCATTCTGCACGCTGCAAACGTGACATTTCCTTTGATCCCTTATTGACTGTTTAGAATTAAAAAGAGCACCTAAAGCTATAAATCAAATGTCAGATGTGGCAGCCTAGTGGAACCATATCAATATTTCATATTATATGGCTTGCTGGGAGGCTTTACAAGCATTGACCATGCCAAAAATGACACCCAATATGCTTTGCACTCACTCAGCCATGATGTCTGCCCAGAGCTGCAGTCAGTGAATCATGAATATTTGGTGAGACTTACACCATTATATATAATGTAAGTCAGGGTCTGAATGTGGTCTCCCTGCCATCTATTGATGAACTGGAGGGAAAAAACCTCAGGAGCCAGACCATAGTATTTGCATAGACACACCTACTTTGCCTAGGTGATCAGTTAGCAGACCTGCTTTGCCAAAGTGATCAATTTTGGCTGTTTTGGGTTAAAATTCACTTTTAGTCTTGAATGCAGGGGTGATGAAATGTTATTATACTTATTATATAACTGAAGGGCAGCAGAACTGTATTTAGTATATCCTCATTGAGAGGGGTCATCCTAACTTGAACCTCACTTGCTAAGCAGGGGGTAGTGATTCTAAATTTAAGTGAAAGTCAGAGGGGGTGGTGATGTAGGTGCTTTTTAAAGAGGATCAGATATCAGTTGGTGTTCCCTTTCCAGTGGTTAAAGACAGAGCTGATCTAAATTGAGTCCCTGTTTGTGCTCAGTGATTACAAGAGCTGGAATCACTGATGAGCAGGTCTAGGAGGCTAAACCTTAGACCTAGTATAAGGACAGCATTGCAGTGAATGACAATGCAGAGAATACAGCAGCAGTGGGTTCCCCACTACCCAATGAAATCACTTAGAGCTGAAATCAGTAAGAACTGGACTCAGTGATGGAACCTCAGAACACGGCATTGCAGCTAGAGGCAGAGGCAGCAGCGTGTAATGGCAGAGATAGTGGTGAGCAGCTGCAAAGATGGCAGGCATTGGTTGGCAGAGAAAGCAGCAGCAGCCTTGCTCACCACCCCGTTCAGGGATGGGAGGTGAGCCGATGTGAATGCACCACTGAATTCTGGGATTTCACTGACTTTGGAAAACTGACTGTGAGGGGAGTGCAGTGGAGGGAAAGGGGAGTGGTGAGTTAAGGGGCCATTCATCTGTCAGACTTTCACACCACAAGGTGGGAAACTGAGGTAAAGGACTCCGCCCAAGATACCGTGGCAGAGGTGTTTACTTATACTTTGCGTACCTTTCAATCATTGTGGTGCTTTCCCAAATTAATGCTGGGTTCCCTTTCTCTTTTATCAAAAGTTTTTTTTTGTTCTACACAGACTCAGTGCTTGTGAGTGGGGAAGTATTTCCTATTAGAAGCACCCGCAGGTGGTGTTTCGTTTTCCCAGATTTCTGGGTGGGAGTTCCAAGTCGGTTCTGTTTTGTAATATTAAGATATTGAACCTGGCCCTTGTTGCTGGCAACACCACCTGGCAGAATAGTTACATATACACAGGGTTTAAATTCTCATCGAATATTTCCAAGAGCCCCCCACACCTCCCCTCCCTTCCAACATGCTATAAAAACTCCAGAGGGGTTGAAATTATTTACCAAAGCTTCACTCTGAACAGCTCTGGCTGAATTTAAGCCCTGGACACATACAGAGAAAGAGAGAGAGAATCTGTAGCACACTCAAGTAACCAGCATGTTCTATTCTTTGCATGCACACACTGTTGCCTGTGCAATTAATATGTTCAAAAGTGGATTAGCCGTGCCTTTATTCACCCTGAAGTTCATACTGCGATCCTTCCTATTGTTCAAGTTAGCACTTTTCTGAGCAAGGTAGAGACAGGGCATAGCAAGCTGTAGACATTTACTGTGCAATCAGTAATGTTGTGTGAGTATCTAAGATCTTGTGTGCCTGCTCATTCTGCAGCATTCATAGTGACAAAGGTCTGCAATCTATCCCTCTATCTAGTACATATCTAGTATAATCTGTACTTCATCACTCCACACCCTTTATAGTCTACCCAGAAGATCAAAAATCTCTCCTCACTTCAAGGCTGTCATGTCAGAAAAAGTATTGTGTGTGGGGTGGGGGGGGATGTGAAGTTGTGTCAGCATATACAATATTGCATGTGATTATATTATAGCCTCTAAAGTTGTGCAAGAGGGGGGAGGGAAAGTGGAGCATATAGACCTATCCTTCCTTTTTAATTTTCCATTCAGACTTGATCCTCTGTTCATTGACATCAATGAAAAAATGGGCTTTGGGTCAAGCCTGAACTTACTATTTTCCAAAATTCAGATATTCGAAACAAATCTCCTGGCCATTATTGTGAATTAGCCAAATGCTACAGAATATTTTGTGAATATCTGAATGAGATGGGTCCTAGCACCCCTGCCCTACAGCCCACATTCACTCTGTTCATAGGTCCAGCACTGCCACACAGGGGAACAGAAAACAAAGTCATGTAAGAATCACTCCCCACCCCTGTGTGTCCTGGCATATGTATCCCTCAGGTTTCTGTCTCCCTCTGCTAACAGAGGGGACACTTTGGCCCTTAGGAGCCTGGAACCACAATGAAAGGAAGAAAAAAGGCCTGAATGGTACAAGGGGAAATGACTAATAAAAAAATAACAAGATGGAGAAGTAAACCTTGGGAAAGAGAGTGGACTGGGGTGGAGATTGAGAATGGGAGCCTAATCAAGGAAAAATAAAGGTGAGAGCAAGGAGAGACAGCCCAGGTAACGAAGTAGAGCACTAGAGGGAGATAGAGAGAAAGAAAGAATAGGAAATGTTCTGGAAGGAGAGAGAGAGGGGGACTAGTCCCTGACTTTATTTTCTTCCTTTCTCATGCAGGATTGTGCAGAAATATTTGTAAAGTGTTCACGTCTTTTGAATTGAATCTATTTAAATTTATCCCATTCTTTGTTTAATGTGGTTTTTCACAGTCTGTCTTCCCTCCTTAATCGAGAGTTGATGTTTGCATTCGCCCTGCAGTATGTTCTGAATGACTGATTTTTAGTCATTGAGAGTTTTAGAAATCGTACTAGTTAGCAAAAGATATGTTATGGATGTACATCAATGCCAGTTGGCCAGAAAAAAAAGTGTTGGTAGGCATCATTGATAGCCATTAGCTATTCTGAATATCCACAGACGCATATTGAAATTAAATGCAGAAGCACATTTATATAAAAGCTTTGCATTAAAAGTTTCACTCGTGAAATAAAGGAAGCTTCACATTTAAATTGCACTAAGGGCCTGATGCAAAGCCCACTGAATTCAAGAGGGGTCTTTCCACTGACTTCAATAGGCTTTCGATCAGATACTAGATTTTTTTTTTTATATATATGTCACATTACTACAGTCTGGCAGAAAGGAGGAGATAAAAAATGGAGGAAGAAAAATTCTCCACAATTATTATTCTTGCTGGAATTAAAAATTAATTTCTCCAAAGTGTTTTGGAATATTTTTTAAAAAACCTCATACTGTAGGCTAGATCCTCAGCTCATGTAAAGGTATCTTAGTTAATGGAACTTGGCCAGTTTACGTCACCTGCAGCTGTAGCCCACTATATATATTACAGCTTTGCAAAATTATCGTGAAATTTACCAGTCCAGTAATGAATGGAATGTTCTTTCCTTAAAACATGTAGTATGAATGTTGTTATTATTAATTATCTCATGACAGTTCATTGTTTGACATAACATTGAAAAACATGGCAGTTTTTAAGTGATTATTTTGTTTTTGGTTTTTGTTTATTTTTAACTAACTCCTAATAGCATGTTGCTGTGTCTTTCCCCAAAGGTTTTGTGGTGCTTGCTAATCTCTGAAGAGGTTCTTAGGATATTTTATTTTTGTATATATGTTACTGTATCTTTCTAGAAAGAGAAAATAATGTCAATCAGTTATGCTGTGTGGGCCTCAGTCTCCATTAATTTGTACTTTTGGGGAGTAATCTATATATCTATACCAGTGTAAATTTAGGAAGTATTCTATTCCTTCTTTGCACTGATATTAAATAACTCAGGCCCTAGGTCTCCTCAGTGTTCCACAGGAATAACAAGTCATTGATACTATATGATCAAAGGTTGTGCATAGACACATTGCTCATCACATCTACAAGCTGCCCTTTGGCAGCTGACATACAAACGTGTGTTCATCATGGTGTTCTGCTGGGAAAGATGTGTCCCTTTACTTGGCTTTCTCAAGCTGCTGTTTTGTTTCTGGGGAGTAAAAGAATATAGACACCTGCTTTCTGAACAGCACTGTTAAAAACTGCTTTCATCTCCGCTGTGACGAAGGACGGGACACACACAGCACTTCTTTCCAGACTGTTAGGGCAATCTAGGAAGCTGAGATTAGTGCATCAGCCTGCTCATTTTGAATCCAGGAGCAAACAAACAGGGATATTGTTTTGAGATCTCATCTTCCCTCATTGTTAAATGATTATTGTTATCTCTAGCTGCATTTATCCTACAAAATAAATATATTTTCATTTTGTTTCTTTGGCAAAGGCTATGGGGAGGATGCCCGGTGCTAACGCTGTCCCTGTAGTATTGATATTCTAACATGCTAATAGTAATAATTTGCAGTGAGGTGGTGATTTCTGTGTTGAGGGCGTGGTATGAGCATTAACTAGCTGATCCTCACAACATTTCTGTGAGGTAGGTAGGTAAGTATTATCATATCTATTTTATAGTTAGGGAACATGAGGCAGAGAGATTAAATGGTTTCTCCAAGCAAGTGATTAGCACTCATGACTTCAAATTTCATGTATCAGAGGGGTAGCCATGTTAGTCTGTATCCACAAAAACAACAAGGAATCCGGTGGCACCTTCACGACTAACAGATTTATTTGGGGATAAGCTTTCGTGGGTAAAAACCCCACTTATTCATATTCTTCAAATTTCATGTGTGTCTCTCTAGACCCCAGTGCCACAAACATAATCTCAAATACCACTGGTGTGGTGGGGTCATCAGCATCCATTTTTAAGGCATTAAAAAGTCCCCGTTTATTAATAACAACACAAAAATAATATAAAGGCAAAAGAAAAGAAAAATCAGGCACAAATCATACATCCATATCTGGGACCTTTAACTCAGCCCTGTGTCCCTTTATTGTACCTCACATAGTACTCTCCTCAAGGAAGGCCTCCAGCAATCTGAACTCCTTCTGATATCTCCTTTTTTAATACCCTGGAGAGGGTTCCCATCATGCTCTGCCCTTAAAGAGGTCCTTACACTTTCTCAGTGAGAGCTTTACTCTGCTTTCCTTGTTCTCTCTGCTGAAGTACTTTAAAGGCAAGGTAGAACAGAATAGAACAGAAATCCCTTGGCCAACGTTTGGATACACAAAGGGAAGAAGAGCCTTTAGGCTCAGCACCCTATTGCACTACTGCATGTTAAATGTAGGTAAAAGTTGAGGTTGTAATAGCAAGCCCTGTGTGTACTGTAGAGACAATGATGCATCAGAAAACTCATATTCACTGGAAGAAGAGACAGTTTGGTTATGAGGATAGAGAAGAGGTGGAAGCTCAGAAGAAAAATTCAAGAGGAAGTTTTTTTGCTTGCTTGTTCACACTGGTTCGGACACAGGGCCGGCTCCAGCTTTTTTGTCGCCCCAAGCAGCAAAGCGG
>NW_020664462.1:20349347-20432337 GCF_002925995.2 Terrapene triunguis | reverse complement strand
GATAAAGCCGCGATCGGCGGCACTTTGGCGGCAGCTCTACCATGCAATTTCATTCTTCGGTGGCAATTCAGCGGCAGGTTCTTCCCTCCGAGAGGGACAGAGGGACCCGCTGCCGAATTGCCGCCGAAGACCTGGAGATGCCGCCCCTTTCCATTGGCCGCTCCAAGCACCTGCTTCCTTCACTGGTGTCTGGAGCTGCCCCTGTTCGGACAAATGAAGCACCACGAAAAGACCTGGGCTGGGGGGTAAGCTGCCAGTGGACAGGAAAACACTCTTGAACAATTGTACAGCCCTTCACCAGATGCTGACACGTGAGGAATGGTCAGTCAATAATAAGGACCTCTATGTCAAACTTGACAACATCCATCACATTTTGCAACACTGGAAGCACTCTCCACTCCAAGTTCTCCAATTCATCCATGATGCAGCGCTGAAGGATACTTTTCCTAATGTGTGGATAGCTTTGAGGATTCTACTCATGCTGCCAGTCACAGTCGCGTGTGGTGAGCTCAGCTTTCTCAGGTTCATTAAAACATATCTTTGATTGATGATGACTGATGAGAGACTGACATCACCTGCTATTTTATCACTTGAAAATGCCATTTGCCAGTCTTTGGATCTCTCTGACGCTGTGCTTCAGTTTGAGAGGGCGAAGGCGAGAAAAGCGACCTTTTGAACTAAAGGACTAGGGTTGACATTCCAAAGCTGTCACCTACTGTAACACTATTTAATACCATACTGGTCCACCCAATGTTGATGCACAATTAAATTTCTTGATGTTAGTACATTTCAGTAATTCTTAAAATTAAAAATTTTCTATAAGCTTAGAGGAAACAAATATTTTATTTGCTTATATATGACATGAATAAATACAGATTTACAGATCCTAGTGTGCAAATTTATCATTTTATGTGACAGGGATAAATCATGCATGCAACTCATGCATTGAAGTTATGAAATGGGCTACAAATGAATAATAAGGTATTTAAAAGTTTAAAAACTGGGTGAAGGAGGCGCCGAAGATGCTCCTTGCTTGGGGTGCCATTTGGCCTTGGGCCAGCCCTGGCTGTGAGGCTCAACTGGGAAGCATTTTGAGACCATCTAATAGAAAGTGCAGCTGTGGATGGCAGAGAAAACTAAAATGAGCACAGCTTTTTTGAAAGGCCTTTCTGTCCTTACACACGAAGACCCTAGAATCAGATATTCCAGCTCTATGACCTCACAGAATGCTGCCTGCATTGCAAAACACAAAATGTGCTCATTTTAGTTGTCACTGCTGTATGGGCACAGTATTATTATTATTAATTATGATTATTAATATTTATTAAATGCAGTAGATTACCCAGCAATTCTCTGTCAGAGGTTATAATAGTTTTTCATTTCTGAATAGACACAAAAGTAATTGTGCAAGTCAGGCCAGCAATGCTCAACCTTGGCAAGGGAACTCAGCAGGTTTAATGTTTTGTCAGCTGTAATCTATGAGAGTAAGTCTGATGGTTTTAGATGCTTGTCTGAGCTTTCCTTATATTTACTATCCCCTCTACAGAACCGAACAGCATTCATTTGTAGCATGTAACTACTACTATAATTCTATTGCAGTGAGGAGACAAACAAATTGCTCGTGAGGAAGCTAAGCAGCACATTTTATACACACATCTTCCCAAGCTGTTCTAACAGCATAAAAAACCAAACCAAACTACAACCCACTGCTGGTGGCCCTTTGCCAACTTGCTACTCACCTGTGAAAATGTACTACCCAGATTCATTATCTGACAAAGACTAGACCTGAGATGTCAGCACGAACCAGAGGCGTGCTGTGTGAATAAGAAGCAACACAGAAAATATTCTAAAAGAGATTTGCTCAAGTACCTTTCCTGCACCAGGCTTTTCTCTGGAAAAAAAAATCACCCCTCTTGCCATTGTTTATTATTTATTTGTAGTGCAGTAGCACCTAGGAGCTCCAGTCATGGATCAGGACCCTGCTGTGTTAGGCACTGCACAAGCCACAGAACAACATTGCTGCCAAGAGTGGAACTCTGCCAATAATAGCAGTGTCGGGAGGGCAAGCATACTTGCCAATGTTTTAACCACTGTGTCAGACCTATTCTATACGCTTTATCTAAGATGACGGTTAAAATGCCAGTAGCTGTGTGAGCCTCATCATGACTAGGGCTTCTACCATTCGTATCACTAGTGAAGCCTCATCAATGTTAGCAACATTGGGCCATTTTCCCAGCAAGTTTACACACAGCCAGACTGGCCTAATACTCCTCTGCACTTCTAATTAGCATTCCTGTTATTTAAACAGTTGGGCTAATGGTCTCTGGAGGCTTAGGAAGTGAACAGGTGAGAACAAGAAGGAATTTGACTGGGTTATGTGTGCTCTATTGGAGAGTCTATATGGTTTTGGCATTTATGTTCCTGCAGTGAATTCAAATGATAATGCTGATAGTGATATTTAGTTATGAAACAGAAGAAATAACATAAACAATAGCAACTCCCTAATAAATATAGAAGTGCTGAACAGCCAAAAATAAAAACACTGCAGCATCAAATTCCAAATTCTGCACCGGGTTACATCTATATAAATCCAGTTAAGCCTTACTGGGTTCATTGGGGTTACACAGAGGAGTTAAAGTAAAAGAGAACAGGTATAGCACAATTCCCACTCCCATCCCTGGTTTGGAGGGATGAGCCCTCCCTCACAGCTCCTCTTCCTCATTGGTTGGTGTAATGAGAACTCCTCTTCTTGCCTCAATCTTGTTACTGGGTGTAGCTGAGAGCAGAATTTGCTCTGTGCAGGGCATCTGAAATTCGAGTCTTATGCCAGTTCTTCCATTAGATATTCAAGGAAATTTAAATATAGCATATTGCAAACCAAACAAAGCATACTGGTCAGTTTCTCAATACAATGCATGTTTATTTTTTAACAGAGTGTTCATTCCCCCCCCCCCCAAATAACTTTATGGAGATAAATACAACAGAGCAGAGAGTATACAGTACACTCTGAAAAACCAGTGATGTAAAGTGAATAGTATTCCCATAGTATTCCCATAGTATAAGTACATGAGTTCATAATTTTGGGTTGCACTCATATACCATTGTGGGGGGTATCATATAAGAACCAAGAATGATGGACAGATAGTATTTTCATTAAAAGATTTTCTGTGGCTTGGATCTCCAGAGTATTTGAGCCCCTCATATATATTAATCAATTTGAATGCATCTCATTATTTTAATCCCCATTTTACAGATGGAGAACTGAGGTACAGAATAATTATGAGACTTGCCCAAGGTCACAAAGGGCATCTTTGGTAAAACCCAGGAACTGAATCCAGAAGTCCTAAGTGTTCTCCACTGCTGTAAGGTTAGATAGAAAGATTTTTTCTGCTCATTCAGTTCCAGTAAAAAATATCACTGGAAATTGTATAAAAATACACAAAATCGGTTTGGTTGTCTCAATCCACAACACACAAACAAGTTCCACAATTGACAGAAATTATTTCACACGTTGGCAACCTCATTGGAGAAGCTAAAAACTGAAGGGAATGGAGACAGATCTAACTTTCTCAACCCTAAAGGTGGTCTCACCCAGGTTGGGCAGGGTAGTGTATGAGAGTGTGCAGTGTCACTCACGTATTGAACCTTTTCTGTCAATAATAGAGGACATTACCCACCAGGGATGTCAATACATCATCTTGCAGAAATACTAAATCAGGGACTGGCAACCTTCGGCACGTGGCTCGCCAGGGTAAGTCCCCTGGCGGGCCGGGCCAATTTGTTTACCTGCCGCGTCCGTAGGTTTGGCCGATCACGGCTCCCACTGGCCACGGTTCGCCGTTCCAGGCCAATGGGGGCTGCAGGCAGCGGTGCGGGCCAAGGGATGTGCTGGCTGCCGCTTCCCACTGCCCCTATTGGCCTGGAATGGTGAACCGTGGCCAGTGGGAGCCGCGATCGGCCAAACCTACGGACGTGGCAGATAAACAAACCGGCCCGGCCCACCAGGGGGCTTACCCTGGCAAGCCGCGTACCGAAGGTTGCCAGTCCCTGATTTAGATTTTTAAAACTCAAATAAATAAATAAATAGGACCTGCACATACTCAACGTGGACCTAGAGAGACATTGGGGCTTGGGGGCTTGTCTACATTAGAAATTCTTATCATATTATTAGGACACATGTTAATTGACATGATGTTGAACATGCAGTGGAGACAAGGCTATGTCATGTTTAACATCATGCTAGCTAGCCATGGTAAACTATTGTTGCTCCATGGATTTCCTGTGTGTCCACCCTAAGTTTAGCTATGACCAGCTAACATGATATTCAACATGACTTGTCCTTGTCTTCACTGCATGTATAGCATCATATTGGTTCATCAACATGTGTCCTAACAAGGTGTGATTCCCCAAGGTGGATAAGGCCTTGGAGAGGCGTAGACAGCACCTCAAGGAATGAGAATGAGTTTCAAGGCCCAGGATAAGAGGGAGCCCTGTGGAACTCTGCAAAATTCACCATTTGTCTATAGAAGTCAGCACAAAAAGTTTCATCCTGTTATTTGATGTAATTTTGCACCTTCTCTGCCAAATTTGGCTTTATTCACAATTTAGATGAAATGGTTATTCTTGAATAAAAAACCTGCAGAACTACAAATGTTGGCATGTTTTGACTGGTATGGCCATAGCTGATAAAGGATAGGCCTATTGGTACTCATTTCTGCTCAAGAAAGCCAGGGCCGGCACCAGGCACCCAAGCTGGTGCTTGGGGCGGCACCTGGAGGGGGGCGGCGCGGCGCTCCGGCCGCCGGGGACAGTGGGGCCACAGCCGGGCTCGCCGCCCTCCCCCCGGCGCTCTGGCTGCCCTCCCCCCCCGTGCCTTCCCCCCGGCCGCCGGGGGGAGAGCCGAGCCCCAGCCGGGGCTCGCCACCCTCTCGCCACCCTGCCCCAAGCGCTCTGGCCGCCGGGGGGAGAGCCGAGCCCTCGCCGGGGCTCGCCGCCCTCCTCCCAGGGCTCCGGCCGCCCTCCCCTCCGGCGCCCTTGCCTGGGGCGGCAAAAAAGCCAGAGCCGGCCCTGAAGAAAGCACCCCTTGTTACCAAAAACGGATACTGAAAAATTAGCCTACATTTGCTTTAAAAAAAAAAAAGCCTGACATATTTTTGAGTTCATAATGAAGAAAAAACTGATTAATTTCACATTCCATTCCAAGCATTTCACACATTTCTCAAGCCATTCACAGTAAGTGCTGCCTGTTCTGTCCCTATCTGTCATCCTAACTTCAAATCAGACAGGAGTCAATTTGCTCATCAGATGAGCTGGTGTCCCATATAAAAGCACAGAGAGTTAAAAGCTAGTTAGGACAGGAGAGGGAAAAGGCTGGGTGGGGGAAATATAGGCCATACTTCTAATCTGGAGGAAATGCCTTCCTAAAAGTATAGAAATGATCAGCCTATAATGGAAAGTTAGCTGGAAAATTATACTTCAGCAAGTTCCAACCCTCCCACCTTACATCCTCCTTACACTCACATGTACTGTGCCTTCTCTCTCTGGCTCCTTTTCATAAACTTTCTAGCAGGCTGCACCTTGGGCCTGATCCTGCAAAAGTCACTGTTTCACATGGGACTCCTTTCACTAATAATAGGGTTACCATATTGCAGTCCTGGAAAAAGAGGACACTCCAAGGGGCCCTGGCTCCGCCCCCAGCACCGCCCCAACTCCGCCCCTTCCCCAAAGTCCCTGCCCCGACTCCGCCCCCTCCCCTGAACGCTCCGCCCCCTTCTCTTCCCCCTCCCCTGCTTCCCGCGAATCAAATGTTCAGAGAACGGAGTGGTCTTTAGTAGTCAAAGACCCTTCTTCCCCGTCCCCTCCAGTCTATGTCTATCCTATTGCTGTCTAACCCGCCCCAGCTCCTCATCTGATTTCAACTGCCCCCACTACCGCTCTGGATTCCTTGTCCCAGTTTCCTGGTCCTGTCTCACTCTCCTCTCTCCCCGCCCCCATCCCTCAGATGGGATGTTCGTTCCAGATTGGCAAAATTATAAGGCTTCCCAACATTTCAACACTTCCCATTCTAAATTTTCGGTTGCTTAACTATAGGCTAGTTCTGCCTACAACAAAGCATATTCAGAACCTCTGATTAAAGGGATTATAAGTGTAGCAACCTCCATCATAACTACTCACCAAAGATTGAACCCGAGCCATCCAGACTTAAAAGCATGAGCTTCTACTACTTGAGTTCAAGCTATAACTCCCTTAGCTGGTAGCTATACAGTTATCCTCTAAAAATCCACCACAGGAGGGCACAAAACACATGTTGGACAGTGAATTACAAAAGTGCCAAATATTATTATTAGACCTGCAATACTTTTCACAATGAACATCAGCAGGGGATAAACTGGGAGTTTAAGAATATTTGGAAAACAATTTTAGAATAACATTCAGTGCTGATTTTATTTCAGCCCACATCTTAATAGTTTTGAATACAAGATCACAATTTTCAGCTCAGTTGGTCTGAACATGCAGAGCTTTAAAATTGCTATACTCTAAACTGTATATTAACTACAATTTTATAAACCTGCATGTCAGAGAACTGTGTGCCACTACTACTAGACAGTGGCACAAGGCAATTCAGTGTGAATCACAGAAATGTAGGACTGGAAGGGACATCAACAGGTCATCTAGTCAAACCCCTGCACTGAGGCAGGACTGAGTAATAACAACTAGACCATCCTTGACAGGTGTTTGTCTAACCTCTTAAAAAACTCCAATGACTGCTATTCCATAACCTCTCTAGGTAATTTGTCCAGTGCTTAACTACCTTTACAGTTAGGAAGTTTTTCCTAATGTCTAACCTAACTCTCCCTTGCTACAATTTAAGCCCATTGCTTCTTTTTCATGCATGTCCTGAGTGGGACGGGGGTGGGTCCAGGCAGTGGGATTGGGGGGAGGGAGGTCGAGGGAGTCGGTGGGTGTGTGGGGATGGACCAGGGGAAGCAGGGTGGAGGAACTGAGAGGGACAGAACTGGGACTGGGGGGCCTGAGGGGGATGGGACAGGACTGGGATGGGGGGAGTAGGGTAGGGGCTGAGGGGAGCATGAATGGGACAGGGTAGAGAGAGCTGTGTAGAGTGGGGTGGGACGGGGGAGACAATGGGGCTGGGCTGGGGAGGGTTGGGGGGTTGGGGAGAGGGACAGGGTCTGGAGGGGATGAGACAGAGGGGAGCAGTACTGGAATGGTGGGAAGTTGAGGGGGTGGGACAGCAGGGGGAGCGATGGGGGTGGGATGACGGGAGAGGCTGAAGAAGAGATTTGGGGTAGGGCAAGGCTGAGGGCAGTGGGTTGGGGGGAGCAGGGGGACTGTGGGGGAGGCTGTTGGAACGGGGGCAGGGACTGAGGGCAGTGGGTTCGGGGTGGGAGGTACAGGGGGGCCTGCGGGGGAGGCTGAGGGAACAGGGTCAGGGTGGGGCCTGAGGGCAGTGGGTCTGAGGGGAGCCCCCCCAGAGGGACCTGCCAGGGGGCCAGGTGAGCCCAGCAGTGCTTACCTGGAGCGGCTCCCAGGAAGCATGCAGCAGGCAGGTCCCTCCCAGTCCCTCTGGCCCCTTCCTAGGGTCGGGTCGAGGGGAGGGGGGCAGGGCTCTCTGCCCAGCGACCGCTGCCTGCTGCCGGAGTCTACGGGCCCCGCCCCGCTGCAGCACGCAGGGGAGTGAGACGTCCTCCCTGCCTCTCTGTGTGCCGGGGCAGGGGCAGGGCTGCGCTCTGCAGGCTCCTGTTGGCCAGGAGGGGGGCCCCGTGGGCTGGCGCCGCCGCCCCGGGAGCTCTCAGCTGCGCGCTGCCCCAGGGCTCAGGGAGGGAAGGTGAGTGGCGCCGGCAGCGCCGGCTTGCCGCGGTTCCCCCAGCGCGGCTGCCCTGTCCTCGCTTTTGGGTCTTTAAATAGCCGTCCGGGGGAAATCCCGGACATTTTTAGCTTTTCACAAATTCCCCCCGGACGGCTATTTAAAGACCCAAAAGCCGGACATGTCTGGGGAAACCCGGACATATGGTAACCCTAACAAGGATGATTCGCACAAGTAAGGAATGGCAGGACTGAATCCTGGACCCATAGATATTCTAACTCTTTCATGCATTTGATCTCATATTATTTATTATTTTTATGACTACTGCAGGCTAGCCTAAACCTTGTGTATGCTCAGAAATAGGCCTGATTCCGCAGTCTGTGCAACAAGAGTGTAGACAAGGGCAACCCAGGGTTTGCACTGATTGAGCAGAACAGCGTTTGCTCCCAGATCAGTTTACCCAGTTGTGCAAATCCCACACATCCTTTTCTTTGGAAAGATGTCTGCACCAGTGCTGTTGCACTGATAGCTGAAACGGTACTATTCATAGGTGTAAAAAATGAAACCTTTTCAGTGCCAACAGTGCTTAATGTGAGGGTTTAGGAGGCTCACAAGGGGCTGCAGATGTGGCCAAAAAAAATTAATTTAATTTAAAATCAAACTGTGTTGCTGAGGGGTCCACTTTAAGCACTATTTTACCACAGCCGCTGCTCCCAGATATGATAGACCCCCCACACACACACACATACTTTTTTCAGTCCATTTTAAGCCCTCAGAACCACCCTCTGCCCACAAAATGCTGAAAAGCCATGTCCATTCCTGTAGCAACTGTTACTCCACCCATTACACCACAATTGTAAAATTTCTCTCCACCCAGTAGGATTTATTTTCCTTCACAGACAGTGTCAAATTAACTTTGTTTTGGGTGTGGGGGTGTTGATTTGTATTTTTTTCTTCCCCTCCAAGTCTTTTGTTGTGCATTTACTCGTGCTGAAAGACAACGTCCTGCTGACACTTAGAGAAGCATCAGTGAGTAAAGTCTGCTGTACAGGCTGCAAAGCCATCTGGACTTTCTGCTGAAAAGGTTGGACATGGATTTAGGCAAGATTTTATCACATCTGAAAAAAAATCTGCAGACCGTACATCTTCCAAGGTTGCTGTCGGATTTTTTATTTTTTTTTATTTTGTCAGTTGCAAAACAAAAAAAAAATGACAAACAGTGGGAAGGCAATAAGGATGGAGATATAAATCTCTAGAGGAAGCTTTGTCAAAGGTAGTGGAGTATAAACAAAAAATAAATTAGTTTTGATTTTATCAGAAACTGGACAGACTTCTATTCGTATAATAGTTTTTCTGAGATTCTAGAAGCTGCCTAGACAGCATTTCCAAAAAGCTAAACACAGATTCATTCAACACAAGCACAGAGTTTTTTCTTTCTAAAAGCTACAGAGGGTTAAAAAAGTATACTCTCAGGAAGGAAAAGGGGGGCTGGGGAGACAAGAAGACACATATGCAATGAAAAAAAACTACAGGAGCTTTGAAATTCTGTGCCTTTTTTTTCCCCGGTTGATCAGCATGTCACATTTTACCTACTTTTTCAGCTCTTGAGTCCAAAAGTGTTACGTAGCTTAGCAACGTCTGCTACAAAAAAAAAAAGAAAGAAAGAAAGAAAGTAAAAATGCTTTTTTGCAGGGTAGTTTTGTAGTTTGAAGAAAAGGTAGAGCAAGGCTGTATGTCAGAAGTAATCCCTTAACAAGGTGTCTTGTGAGCAGAACAGGAGATGGCAAGTTACTGGATGTAATTTATTGGCATGCCCTTTAGGTTATGTGCAAGTTGGCAAGTGTGCTAACATCCAGCAATTGCCTTAAAAACACATACTGATGACACAACTTATGTATTCCAAATGCCAGATGTTAAGCCCTGCATCTGCTGGTAATTCAATTTCCTCCGTACTATTGCCATTTGAAATCTTGCAAGTCTGTTATGTTGATGGGACAATGGCTGCACATTGGAACCTAGAAGTGTGACATTAGAGATCCTCAGGTGAAAGGTGCCAAGTTTATAAAAAAAAATCTTCCTCCAATATTTTTTGATCAACTCTTAAGATCTAGTGATCAGAGCACAAAACTAGCAGGCAGGACTCCTGGGTTCTATTTTCAGCTCTGCCACTGACTTACTGCACCTTGGGCAAGTTACTTAACCACTCTGTGCCTCAGTTTACCCATCGATAATGTGGAAATACTGTAATTGTATTTACCCACCTCACAGGGGTCTTCTGAGGCTTAATTAATTTACGTGGAGAGCCTTAGTTAAAAGGTGCATTATAAATACAAAGCATTATGGTTTACTATTGCTTTATTTATTCATTCATTTATTATTTGTCTTCGTCTTCCCAAGAAGTTATATTCCTCAATTCTGTACTACAAAAATGTGGCTACGGTGGGTAAGGCCCATATCTCATAACATACTTAAGCATGTAAGTCCCAGTCTTAGACTCCACTGTGATCCACAAAACTCCCACTCAGCTGTAGGTGCCTAAACTCACCCAGTGCTTACATGTTTGAAGTAAAAGTTTCCTAGCTGCCTAGGTTTTTGCCTCTGGGCATCTGCACTGCTGCCTCGCTCTGGGCATCTGGGTGCCTAAGCTCCAAAGCAATCCATAAACCAGAGGAAGATAGTTGTTCGTCCACCTGTCTCACCTGCAGGGCCTGATCTGGTAGATGAGCTCAGAAGTCACCTCCCGGATTGGGTCCACTCAAAATCTGATCACCTGCAGAAGAAGAGGTGGTAGTGCCTCCCTTGTAACTTTTAGTCCCGTGGGGCAAGCACTCACCTGGTCACAACACCTACGTTCCTTTGTGGATCCAGACCTAAATCACTTATGACAAGTATCTGCAGTAGCTAGAATGGCAGTCTCCTACTCTTAATGTAGATCCAACTGGTCCGACTTTCACTAGGAATCCTGTGATAGATATTATAGTAGATATTGCACTATTAACAGCCAAATTCAGTCCACCACTTCCACATATATGTATGCAGATGAGAAAAGGTCATCAAGTGGGGTATAGCTGTTATGTCCCATTATGAGTTATCCCAGGATCAACAGAATTCATACTCAATCACCTCCCAGAGCTGGTGCTCAGAAGCAGTTTTCTGAGGCAAGGGTTAGTGCCAAGGGAAGGCATCATCAAATTTTAGTGCAGGTACTCCCAGATTTGGCCTTATCTGCCATACAGAGATTACAACTGCTTCTGACAAAATTAACTGAGCAGAGAGTTCCATATGGGGGGCAGGCAGATCAGAATATGGACTCATATTAATGCTGCCTTTTCAGCTTTAGGGCCAGATCTTCCACTGGGGTGAATAGACATAGCTCCATCAACTTCAGTAGAGCTATGTGGATTTATACTAGCTGAGGATTTGAACCTTAATGTGCCCCAAAATCAATGAAGGCCTGGACTTAGCCCTTAGTGACTTAAACAAACACCTTTCACACTCCATGAGTTGCCATAGGATTGTGGTACCATGTGTTTGGGAATTTCTCCTCTGCCAAAGAAGTATAGACCCAGTTGAAATAATGGGCCTGACTCTAATGGTATAATTTTAGCATAGCTCAGAACACAAAACCACCTCAAATAATCTTGTTTGTGAGGAGAAAAGCCCGCAGCTGAGGTAACATGAAATGTAAATTGCCTTAATACCCCTCCAGATCAAGCAAGAGGTCATTAAGAAGACTAGAGCAGGATTTCTAGGATCATTATGCAAAATGAGAGCATGCACCTTAATAACAAGAAAACGTAGAAATCCAGTGTCTTTATAATGACTGCCTTTCAGTAGACTGTATCAGAGGGGTAGCCATGTTAGTCTGAATCTGTAAAAAGCAACAGAGGGTCCTGTGGCACCTTTAAGACTAACAGAAGTATTGCAGCATAAGCTTTCATGGGTGAATGCCCACTTCATCAGACTGATGGTCTGATGAAATGGGCATTCACCCACGAAAGCTTATGCTGCAATACTTCTGTTAGTCTTAAAGGTGCCACAGGACCCTCTGTTGCTTTTTTCAGTAGACTGTGTGTCTCACTATGTAGCAGTTATGAAGGGTGCATTGTGTGATCCCTTGCTGGGTTCAGCAGTTTAGAATAGATGAGATTTGTTTTAGACACTGACTGCCATCCTTCCGTATGTAACAAAGCATATGTGTGATGTGGAATGCTGTTAATAGTACGGCTCTTTAATGAGAACCATGAACACACGGGGGTTGATTTTCGAAGTAGTGCTCATGGGATTTGAGAATACACTGTTCTTGCACTGCTTCGAAATTTACCCAAGAGCCACTAACTAGTCTGATTTTACTGTTGGAGCGGACCTTGAACAGTCAACAGTATTGTTTGTGACAAGGGTATAATGCTACTGTTAATTTCTGAAGGATGTTCACCTTCGTGCATGTGAGAAAGACAAAGCAAGGAAATGGAAAACTGAAAGGACATTTCTCGGATGAAGCATTGATTTTATTAAAGAGATAGGGCTTGTAATATGAATTTAAAATCTGATTTTTATAGAGTATAAAAGGCTTTTTACAGAGTTAGCCATTCCCAAATGCTGGTAGCTTTATAAGGCTTTTATCTAGTTAAAGGAAACTCATTCGAGCTAATTTAATATCGGTAGTGGTACAACAGCTTGACACCTGAGGCTTGTCCTAAAGCAGTCACAATGTTGCGAAGTGAACACTGCTTCATTGTTTTGAATTATTCAGCATTTACAGCCAACCTTATATATGTCCCTGTAGAAAAAGGCTTTGGGGTTAAGGATCAGTTTAAAAAAAAAAAAAGCCCACAACCCTTCCTTTCTGGCATTTGTTAGCAGGTGCAGTATTGACTTTAAGAATGATTCTGCAAACTTGGCATGGACATTCTTCATTACCTAAGCAATAAATGCAAAACTGTACTCAGAACTAGCAGAAGCTGGAAAACAAAACATGGTCTCCTTTAGAGAACAACTGCTTATTTCAGTGGAGAAGCTTGTTTCTCTAAATTCATTGACATGGTACTCACTTTGAAAGCAAGCCGAATACAAACAGTAATGAATCAATCTCAAATGGAGGGGCTCATCCGCGTTAGCATCCTAGCATTAACACTCTAATGTGAATTTAAAGATTCCAATTAAACCTAGATGCAAAATGTTTTACAAGTAAATAGCAAACCGTAGTTTTTGGAAGAGGTGGGAACTTTGGATTTGACAATATTTTTTGTTAATATTCTCATTTGTATGGGTTCCATTTTTTTCAGCCAGTCCAGAGGTATATGAAACAAATAAAAGATACATATTAAGTTTGATTGATGTACTGTAGTCAGGGAAATGTTTTTCCGAAACAGCATAGTTTATTTACTGAGCTCTTAAACTAAATTCCTGTTTGAGCTTTGTACTTCCCATTCTTGCGGTATATGTTAGATGTTCATCCACAGCGTGTTTGGATAACCACCTATACAGAAGTACATCTCTACTCACCTGATATGTGTGTGTTTATATAAAATTTAAAAACTAATGTATTACAGCAGCAATCTCATCATAGTTACAGTTGAATCTCAGTTTCCAAATTTCCCCTCCTACTCCAGTTACCCCAATAAAAATTATTCCTACTTCAAATTTGACATGAGTGGTCTCTGCCAAGCAGATAATTTTCCCTACAGTTTGAAGTTCATGAAAACCATTTTTAAGACAGGGTCTGCAAACATTCTCCTAATGCTTTTTTGCCACATTCTACCAGTTGCAAACAAAAGGTTTGTAGACGAGATTTTAAAGGAGGTTTTTTAAAGGATTTTAGTGAGCCATGGTGCACAGAACCAAGCTTGAAATGGACAAACAAGTAACCACCGAATGGCTTGTCAGGAATCAGCACATTCTTAAGGTTCACTGTGGCCGCTAATGACCTTTAGGAAGCACACTGCGGATATGAACAAGTGCTGGAAGTTAGACGGATTGCTTTTTCAGGTACAGTTTCCAGCCATATGCCCATTCAAAGGGCCTCATCCAAGAGTCAGTGAATTCAGTGGAAAGCCTCCCATTGACTTCAGGGGGGTTTGGACCAGGTGAAGAGTCAGGCTCCAAAGGTTCACAGGAAAAGAGTCCTCAACGCCCCTCTCATTTCCTTCTCCCATTCCCATCTTTGTATCTTTTCCATCCATCTCTTCCTGCGTGGAATGACCTCCCAACCGCAGGGAGTCAGCTTCCCATCTTCTTCCCCCATAAAGCCCTATTTTTCCTGTGAAGCCCCCAAATTAAAATAGTCAGAGTAGGAATTTACTGAAGTGACTCCTTCCTCTGGGTCGTCCAATGTTTGTCAGTCTTGTATTTAACTGTAAACTCTGCAGTGCAGGGACTCTCTTGATCCTAGAGTTTCATCCAGCACCAAGCACATTGTTGTGCTTAACAAATAATCACTAATGATATAAAAATAAATAGTCTAGACTAGCTTATGTGGAAATATCTCTGCCCTGGAAGGGACTGAGGAACAAGCAGGGTAATAGCTCCCTAGCAGGAGAGGAAAGACTGTCCAAATAAGAACTGCTTTGCAAGCAAGAATTTTTTGCCTAGTCCAAGCACAATTAGCTGAGACAGCAGACGTCAGATGAATAGATCGACGCCCCCACATGTGCAGAACAAGTTCAGTTTGTTTGATGATTGCAGAAATATGGAATTTACCATGAGAGCTGCACCACATATATAGTTAAAACACTCATAATAGGTCTACTGAACAGTTTTTCTTGCTGTAGGGATTCTTCTGGGCGAATCAATGAGAGCATCTCATCTTTTTTATCAATTTTGGTCTGAGAAACTTGAGGGTGCTCAATTTAAAAATACATTATTTTTTATTAACGCTTTGGTTAGAAGTACAATGCAGGGATGTGTAACAGGTTACATATGTGCACAGCTCACTCTAATAAATGTGATTAAGTAGACTCTCCTGAGTTGGGATGTACAAGGAATACACTGATGTGTTCAGCTGAAATGAAAATATATAGTCAGACAAAATAAAATAATGTCCATGTGAGATAAAACAAAGTCCCTCTTCTCTGGTCCCTGAGGGATAAGCCAAAGCCAGACATAATGATCGATACCGTATAGCAGTTATGATCAGACAGAAATAGTCATTGCACATCTCCAGGAAAGAATCACAGTGAGCTCCCTGGCAGTGTCCTGTCCCTTCAGTAGTACTGTATAAATGCCTCTGCATGTTAAAGAAGGGCTAAATTATGAAGGGAAGCAAGGGAAATATCCCTATTTTACATAGGGGGAACTGAGACACACAGTAAATTAAATCAGTGTCACAAAGGAAACGTGTGATTGGGCTCAGTATTGAGCCCCAGTCTCTTGAGTCCTCAGTCTACTGCCCTACCACTCAAACCACCTTCCTAATTAGTCTGGCTGTCTTTTTATCTATCTATTTCTTTGGTTTCTATCGCCAAAATATCTGAGTGCCCTTCCACCTGCACATAGAACTTCCACTCGTGCCAGAAGACAAGGATGGAAAGTAGCCTATGACCCTTTACCATCTTTTCTTCTCAGACCTGTATCTTCCAGATGATATAGTCCATGGAAAGAAGCTGACTAATTAATTGGCTCAAGGATACCGGTGTTGGGAGATAAATTTCCAACCAGCTATGGAAAAGGTATTTCCAAGCTCAGACCAAAGTGTGGGGGGTAGCTATTTGATACATACCCTGACCACTTTGTCTGCCATTTACCCCTATTCCACAAAGGGCTGATGAGACGTATGATTTAATGTCAGATACTTTAGAAAGGTATCTCTTTATCATTCAAATCCTCTGTGCCAGTTTTTTCTTCTATTTGGATTCACGAAAAAAAATACTGATTCCTACCTTCAAAGAGGGTACATTTTCTGCAGCTTCTGTTATCGGTGAAGGAGGTTGTGAACCTAATTCCCCATTCCCCATGCTCAACATTTACTGCAAAATAGAGTACTTGGGAGACAGGAGTAACAGAGCCCTTTGTGATATCTGTTTAGTAGAATATTTCATCCCACCCATATGCAAATCTAACCTTTCTGATATTTCAACCCTATAAACCCAAAGACAGGATTTCAATAGAAAATATTTACGAAAGGCTTTCTCCTTTATAATCTATTGATTTTAATATCCTTACCACTCCTGTTGAATGTCAGTTTTACCCTGAAGACTGCCCCTGCAAACTTGAACACATTTAATTATTTATACCATTTGGAATATTAGTGCTGAGAAATGAATAAAAGTTTTCGGTTTTGTAATGTTATGATCTAAAGTTTGATTTTCCTCTGCGAAGAATGCTGGTAATTTGATATTGCAATCAGGAGTTGCAGAAGGGTACAGATGACACAATGCAGCTTGAAAGGGTGACATTTATTTTCCACCTTATTTATGTACAGTAACAAAGAGCTCTTTAAATCCAGTGTTCCATTTTAGAGTATACTTTTGCAGCTACAGATTCAGAATTGTCTGTATTCTTTATTTTTTTGACGAGGCACCTAACAGAAGGCTTATTTCTGCCATCAGTTACACATATGCAACCTCCATTGATTTCAGTGGGCGTGGGTAAGTGTAGCTGACAGCAGAGTTTGGCAGATCTAGTTTGCCTTACACACATCACTCACCTCATTGACTAATGCAAGCAAGGTTTTGATGCTGAAGCTTGTTTCTGGCTTAAATTTTCTGTTCATGTAGAAAAATCAAACTATGGAACATATGGAAGCTGTGATTTAAAAAGCAGACAGACAAAAAAAAACGTGTTCTGAAACTTAGTATGGGAGTTTAAAGAATTTGGCGAATTAAAGGTTCATTCTGCTAGAGAGCCAGATTCTGCCACCCTTAGTCAGTGGGAGTAATACCTTACTCTGTTGATTTCAGTGGGACTACTCAGTGAGTAAGGTATTACGCAGTGTACATGTGGCAGAATCTGAGTCCTGATTCAGCAAAGCCTGGGCTTAAATCCCACTGACTTCAAAGGTTGAAAGTTGAGCACATGCTTAAGTACTTGGCTAAATCTGCATCCTAGCACACAGGACCTAAAGTAAAGCCTGCTGAAGTGTGTTATCTCCATTGACTTCGATGGATTTTGGATCAAGCCCAAAATCTGTAGGAAAGCTCACCTCCTAGCTATAAGTGCACCTATACATAGTGCCCTTCAGGAATTGGACCGTGTATCAGTAACTGTGCATTCTTGTGGATTTTCAAAGCACTGAATGTCAATAGTCCCCTCTTCCCCCCAAGATTTGCAGTCTGTTTATGCCATTACACTTTTAGTTCAACTACATGCTGTCCTGCTGGCTGTATAGTTCACAATGAATATTTCTATTTTCTTAAGTTTCTGCATCTTCCTTATGGTCTGCCTTATTCACCAGCTGTGTGATTGTCATACGGAGATTGCCAAGATCTATTCTGCTCTTTCATTTAATCAAGAAGGGGACTCTTGTTTTCAGTCCTGATACATGGCAACTGTAACCATGGGTGTCACCAAATATAGAGTTTCTCACAGATGCGTTTCATAAAGCAGAAATGTCAAAGACTGCCCCCCGGTCTCCACCTCCCGGTGTGCGTGATTTTAAAACTCTTTTGATGGCAGCCAACTTTTCCTTGCCAATATTCCTAAGAATCCTGGTGATGGAATTGTCGCCAGGCTCATGTTATCCTTTGATACTTAGAGTTTCCTGGCTTTTACCCCATTGGCAAGTTACCTAGCTATATACCTTTTAGTAATTTAGGACTGTTGTTTAATTATAAAGCTATGACCAAGAAAGTTTATTGGCTGGAATACCACGGATGCCTGTGAGCTGGATGGGATAAGTCTGTACAGCACTTACTTCCACAATGTTCATCCACTGTTTATTAAATCCACAATTTGGGTTTGGTTTTTGTTTGTTTGTTTTGTTTTAATGGAAAGATTCAAACCTAATGTGGGGCCTGATCTAACGCCACTGAAGTCAATGTAAAGGCTCCTGTTGACTTGATAGATCAGGCCAATGATGCTGTTATGGTAGTTTATGTTTCAGTAGCTTGTAAGAGTGGGAGACCACACATTCTAGTAGTTCTAAGACAGGACTGGGAATCAGGACTGTATGCTATTCCCAGCTCTGCTACCAAGTCACTGTGTGGACCTGGGTTCAATCCTGCAAGGTACTGAGTACTCTTGTAATGTACTACACACACTCAGTTCGCATTGGAGTAAATAGGAATAGGAGGGCATTCAGCACCGCAGGACTGAACCCTTAATCTCTGTATACCTCATTTTCACCATCTGCACAAATAGAGATCATGTTGCTTATCCACCCATGTGAAGTTTTTTGAGATCTGCAGATGAAAATTTCTATATAAGTGACAAGTATTAGCATTATATTGTAGCTCTTCGATTGCCTTTTAGATTAGGTCTTGCACTACTGGTTGATGCTTCTGACTCTGTATTTTACAAGGACCAGCGTATGTCACTCCATCACTTCTACATTGCATTAATTTTACTGGCATCCTGTTCAGCAATTTATTCCCAAAACTAAAATACTCTCCTGACTTATCTTAGCTAAGAGGCTTCACATTTAATGGATTTCCTATTCTTTAAAGTCCCTGGTCACTCTTTGAGATCAGTGAATGCTAAATTCCTTATTGTCCCTAAATGTTCTATGAAGTCATGTCATTCTTTTGCCTTTACTAAGTCTCTTTGCCCTCTGGCTTTAGAATCCACTGCCAAATGAGGTAAAGAACGTTCTGAGTTCTGGGATTTCTAAATCCAAAGTTAAAAGTTATTTGTTCTTTTTAGCATTTTTAAAATGAGTCTTTTAGGAATTGCATGTGCCTCTAAGCTAATTAACTCTTAATGAGCACAAAATGCCTTGGGATGCTTATATGGAGGCCACTGTGGAAATGCAGGCAAGGATTGGTCTGTAATACTGTGGGAGATTAAATGGATGATTTGAGTCTTTTTAAGATGATGGTGCAGATTGTTTCACTGAGACATTTCCTTTTTAAAAAATTCTAAATGAAGCTGATCAGATTTGCAGTCCACATTATGTGAACCCAACCATAGCAATCTTGGGTGCATATTTTTATTTTCCTGTATGGCTTATTATTTTTTTAAATATGGAAAACAAGATTAGAAACAGAGTTTTATATCATGAAAGCCGGGCAATGTTATAGTGGTCACCATAGAGAACTGGAGTTCAGGGCAACTGGGTGCTCTTCCAAGCTCTGCGACTGACGCTCTTGAGCCTTTCAGAGTAGCAGCCGTGTTAGTCTGTATTCGCAAAAAGAACAGGAGTACTTGTGGCACCTTAGAGACTAACATAACTTAGATTTGCAGACTTTAAGGGTGTTCATGTGCACCAGAGTTATTACTAGCAATATGAGTTATTTTATTATTAACACGCATTCACGTAGCACTGCTAAATGGATAGAGCACTTCTTCACACAACTAAAATAGCTCAGGATTCAGATTTCCTGTCACTAGTTTGAAGTGTCAGTTGCCTAAATATATGTGTGTTTATATATATAAATACTGATGATCTTTTGGATAACATTAAGCTGAGGATGTGACAAGACCCTGTCTATTACTCTGCAAACATTCCATGGCATGTTTGCAGACAATTCTTAGCACTTATATCACCTTCAAAATACTTCTCAAATATTACCCGTTTGATGCTCGCAACAGTCATCTGAGGTAATTAAGCATTATTATCAACCATTTTATAGACAGGGATATTAAGAGATGGACAAGAGAAGAAACCAAATGAGAGTTACACAGCAAGTAGGATGTAGAAATCAGGAACACCTGCAATCAGGAGTGGCGAAAGGTCCCAAAAAGTGGGGGGGCCACCGGCTCCCGAATGGTGCCCCCCCCCATGCCACCCCTTTCCCCTGAGGTGCTACCCCTGCCCCCGAAGCCTCTGTCCCTGCTCTGCCCTTTCTCCCTGAGCCCCCACCCTCACGCTACCCATTCCCCCAAGACCCCTCCCAGGCATTATCCCTTCTCCTAAGCCCCCTCCACACCACCCCTTCCCCCCGTGGCCTCTCCCTTGCACCACCCCTTCCCTGAGGCCCTGCTCCCACACCACCTCTTCCTCCCAAGACCCTGCCACCTCCACCCAGTCGCTCACCCTTACAGCCGGTAAAAAGTGGTGGGGCGTATGACCCCCCATTCCAGTGCCCCTGTTTGCAATCCCTTGCCCCACTAGAATGAGGGCCATTGAAGATACCCCTACACTGCGATTGCAGTTTGTGTAGACATTCCCAAACTAGCTTTGAACTTGCTAGCTCGGATACCAGAGGAGTGAAGCTGCAGCAGCAAGGGCTTCAATGCAACCCAGGCCCGTGTATAATTACAAGGTTCCAGGTGGGCTTGGACAGGCTGCACTGAAGCCTGTGTTGCCACAGCTTCATTGCTCCAATACCCAAGCTAGCTCGAATAAAGCGAGTTCAGATATGTCTACACAAACTGCAATCACACTATGTCATTGCAGTGTAGAATGTTAACCCTGACATGCTGACCACATTCCAAGTGAATTAGGCACATAGGTCCCTAGTTAGTTAACTAAGGTATATGGGTACATGACTAAATCTTTGAATGTGCTGATTTTTGATGCCCTGAGCACCCACAGCTGCATTAATGATATCTATAGTTTTTATTACTGTTTAACATTTATATTTTGGTAGCGCCTAGAGACCAACCACATCAGGGACTAGGGTTGCCAGATGCCCGGTTTTTGACCGGAAAGTCTGTTTTATTTGGACTTTTCACAGAGATCCAGTTTAGCCCAATAACAGTGAACGGCAATAACTGCTGCTTAATCAGGACGGTGTTAATGAAGACTCTTCTAAATCGACCTGATTGCTCAGCAATTGCATGATGCCAGTGAGACCCCAAGAGATCTGAAGCCAGGGCGCAATTCTAAGCTTGAGTCTTGTAACACAGAAGTTGTCAATTGAAAGAGTTTTTGTTGTTGTTTGTTGCTGAGAAAAACGTAGGCACTTAATCAGAGCAGCCAATTAATAGGGCTGTCCCGTACGGTGCTTCAGATAAGAAGATCAGGGTAATCTGCTAGCGGGCTATGAGACAGTTTGTGTACATTGACCATCTGCAGGCACGGCCACCAGCCACTCCCAGTGGCCGTGGTTCACCGTTCCCAGCTACAGGTTGCCCACCACTGGTTCTGATCTATTTTCAATAGCCCCCTCTCTGTGGTTGTGGGCGAAACTCTCTCAGATTATTCAGACTGGAACTCTTAATGTGGCTCAGACCACTGAACAGAGTAGGGCCCGATCCTGAGAAAGGCTGAACACCCTCCTCTCACCTCCTATTGATTTCAATGTGGCTGTGGTGCTTAGCACATCTCAGGGACAAGCCCCGCTGCTGCCCAGTGTAGCCCATACCAACATAGTGCTGCAGGGCAGGGGTTACTGCTCTTTTGCAGGTACCATCCTTTGTGTGAAACATAAGAAGAGGTCCCTCCAGCTGTTTCTGGTGGCTGTCTACATGGAAATTAGAAATCTTATGATATGTTTCTAAAAGAGTTGGCGATAACCCCGGAGTCCATCATTTCTGTTCTCTTAGTTTCACTGGGCCATTAAAGCCTCTTCTTAAATGTGGAAAAAGGAACTTCTTGTGGCATCTCAGATGCAAGGCAGGACTCAAAGGGCATCTCAGACTTTGCTTGGCTAGGACCCAGCCAAGGAACAAAGTAACTTTTCTTTACGTTTCGTGAGGCGCTTGAAAGCTTTGCTAAATTAACATTCATGAATAACAAAAATACTGAAAAAAAACACTTAGAAAATTAGGTGACTCCCCCACTGTTCAGCCCAGTATTAAATGACTTGCCGGGGAAAAGAAACACTTTTTCAGATGAGTAAAATGCTTTCATTTAAATTTTTCTTTGAACTTGCCCTGGGCCAATGACCAGAAAAAAAATTGTCAAATTCTAGGTCTTTTTCTTGAGCACTAAGGATCTGATTCAAAGCCTAGTCAAAGTGAGCCTTCCTATTGATTCAGTGGGCTTTGGGTCAGCTCCAAACATTGACCTTCTCAGGATATGTCAACACTGCAATAAAAACACCTGTGGCACCAAGACGCTGAGCTCAGGTCAATTGACTTCGGCTCATACAGCTCAGGCTGCAGGGCTAAAAATAGCAGTGTAGACATCCCCAAGCCCAGGTTCTAAAGCCCACTCCCCTCATGGGGTTTCAGAGCCCAGGCTCCAGCCTGAGCCCAAACGTCTACACTGCAATTTTTAACCCCTTAGCCAGACCCCTGTGAGCCCAAGTCAGCTGACCTGGGCCAGCCTTGGCCATGCCATATGTCTTTTGTTGCAGTGCAGATGCACCCTTAGAGGCAGCTAGTAGTCATTTATGATATTGATAGTCTCCTAGGGCAGGGGTTCTCAACCTTTTTCTTTCTGAGGCCCCCTCAACATGTTATAAAAACTCCACGGCCCACCTGTGCCACAACAATTGGTTTTCTGCATATAAAAGCCAGGGCCAGCATTAGGGGGTAGCAAACAGGGCAGTTGCCTGGGGCCCCACGCCACAGGGGGCCCCCACAAAGCTACATTGGTCAGGCTTTGGCTTGAACCCCAAGTTATGAGGTTCAGGGCGCTGGGCTTCAGCCCCAGGGAGCAGGGCGTGGGGCGGCGGGGCTTGGGCTTTCTGCCCTGGGCCCCAGTGAGTCTAATGCTGGCCCTATTTGGTGGACACCCTGAAGCCTCTTTGAGGGCTCCGGACCCCTGGTTGAGAACCACTGTCCTAGGGGACCATTCTTTTTACCTTTTTGCTGAGGTAAGTGGAGCTTAATTCTAAAAGGACGATCTCAAAGGCAGAAGGCTGGTTATTCATCTCCAGACACACCCAAGTGCTTCAATCAAAGAAAGTGAAAGATTCCTTCTGATTGTGTCTTTCAGGAGTTTGCTGATTCCATATATCAAATGGTTACACAGAAGTTTCAAGAGTTGACAGACAATTTCACCTTCATGCACGCACGCCACAAAACCCTTGCAGGAATTGTGATGACCAGAGGTAAGATGCCCTTTAATTTCATTATTTTATTTTATTTTATTTTATTTTCCTGAAGCATTCTTCATGAATAAGGAATGTATTATTTTACCCAGTCCACAGTACTAAAGAATCCCTTTACTCCAACACAGAAAAATATACAGTAATAAGAGAAAACAAGCGTCAAATATTTAAACTTCGAGCAGGTGCACAAAAAATGTATTGACAGTAGAAATACAGCTAAATTTATAAATATACCATTTTCTCTTTATTCATGGAAGGAAATGCAGATCTGGCTAATTTGATTTCTTCTAATAGGGGTTCCTTTTTAATTATCAATAAGAAAAATATTAGCTCTTTTATTTATTTATTTGTTTGTTTATTTATTATTTTTAGAGCTGGAGCCATTTAGTCATAGGTCTAATTTAAGACTGGCAGGTGAAAACAAATCTCAGCCCATTTCTCTTCCACTCTAAGTAAGCCCAGAAACCTAAGCCCAGAAACCTTTCTATTCTGCTCCCATCTAAACACAGGAAATATTCGGTGAGGAGATGCTTGGATGTTCAGTTCTGTTAGCCTCTAAACAGAGGATGTACTCAACCTGAGAGCATATACTACAAAGACACGTTCAGCAGGTGGATAAAAGCATTGCATAAATGGTCTTACTTTGTTTGTTTGCATAGGAGTGATTACCTCGTTTCTGGGCGCCTTATGATATTTATGAGAATGTCACCATCCCAGATACTGCATTAAACATCATTCTCACTCAGAAGTGTGGAGCAGTAGATAGACTTTAGATATAAGAGGGAAAACTTGGAGGTGAGAGAAATGTATAATTAATCCAGGCTTTTCTGTCTTGTTCCTTTCAGCAATTACATTAGCCTGATTCAACAGGGGCAATTGTGCGTATTGCAGAACAGCAGGCTGGAGATAGGATTACCTACCAGGTCCTTTCAAACTACAAATTCTACATCCTATAGACTAACACATAATTCCACGTACTTGTTGCCTCCTATTGAAAGGGAAAGCATGAGAAATCAGCATTAGAATCACAGAAATTAGAGACAGAGTTGGCCTAATAGTCTTTTCCACCTTTTGTCAATGCAGCATTGCTCCCCACCTATATTTCCTACTACTTTGACCAACCTACTATCATTATTGTTGTTTGTATTGTGATAGCGCCTAAGAGCTCCAGTCATGGACCAGGACTCCCATAGTGCTAGGTGCTGTACAAACATAGAACAAAAAGATGATCTCTGCCTCGAAGAGCTTACAGTCAAAGTAAAAGAGATGAGGGGGGATACAACAGTCAGATGGGGGATCACTAGGAAACAATAAGATAATACTGGTTAGCCCGTTAGGCAGTGGTCTCAGTGTACCAACTGTCTAACCAATATCAGGTTTTTTTGTAGGCATCATAGCATAGGAAAAAATGTAAGGGCCTTGAAGCAGGACAGTGAGGGAGCTTTGCACATGTTTAGGGGAGCTCTTCCTGAGCATGCGGGGCCTCAAAGGAGAAAACATGAAGTTGTTTCTTTGAAAAAGTCTAGTTGTTGGTGTCCTGAGTAATGTGGCTTCAATCACTTCCTTTGGGAGACTGCTCCACAAGTGAATCAATCTCATCATCAAGAAGCTTTTCCTAATATTCAGCATACATTTTCCCATTTATAACTTCATCTCATTCATACCCATGGTGCCACCCTAAATAACCCTTCTGCTTCCTTGGGACCCAATCCTAGCTCCACTTAAACAGGCACAGTAGAGCCAAAAATACCGTAAACAAAGCCATTAGGTCCATGCATAGCCAAAATAAACATAGGAGTAGTGTAATGGAACATGTCCACTGACCCCTCCAGCCCAACAGTTGCTGGACATGGTCAGGTTGTATTGGTGGCTTTGCTTCCTTGTGTGGGGAGGGTGGGGAGTTTGAAGAGTCCTTCCTCCAGCTCCTTTTGAATTTCATACGAGTAAAATCCTTTAACTGGGATTTTATTCTCTTGCACTTCACATTTCTCCATATTCAGCACAAATCCAAGAAACAAATATATTTAATTTATCCTCATAGGTCCATTCCTCCAGACTCCTCATTATTTTAATTTTTTTTCCCTCTGAATTCTCCCAGTTTAAATTGTCTCCAATTGTCATTAGATTTTACTGGTCCTAAGGAGCCCCCCAGACTGAACTCACTGCTATAGGTGTGCTCAAGAGAAGATACCAAGCCAAAAGCAGCCTTATCTGGACACATTCCCCATGAAGATTTGAATCCCTTCTTGCATGAGCATATCTGCAAACTCGTGGATAGAGAGAATTATTTGCCATTTGTGAAACTACATTCTGTTCTGTCCTTGCAAGGTTGTGCTCTTTTCCCAGCCATCATTCCCAGAGGTAGCAAGGATCATGAAGGTATAAGGTTTCAAAGGTGGTAGGAGTAGGTTTCACTCTATCAGCAGACCTATGAATAAGTGCAAATCTCTTGTGTTATTAACATGGAATCTGGCTGCTACCGTGGAGAATTGTAAAAGCTAAGCAAATAATAAATAATAACAACAGCAATAAAAATAACTCTAGTAATGTCTTATTGAATTTGGTGAGATACATAGCTCCCTGCATCCAAAACTCATTCTGTTTTTCCCCTCATTTCAATTTAAAATCATATGGCTTATAAATAGAATTTTCCATGCTTGTGCTGTTTTCAGGCAAAACTTGTAAAAAAACACAATGTGCTTGTGGGATAACTGCTGTTGAGATAATACAGCAGCTCTACAAACAAAACAAAAGTGCAGCAAATTGGTTCTCTTTTCCTGATCTCTGGCATTTTTTTCTGCTTTTTCAGATTACAGGGGAAACCAAAGAGAATTGCAGTTGAGTGCTGTGTCTGAGTTATGTTTTAGCACCAAGAGCAAATTCCTAGCTAGAAGGAAGAAGAAAGAGGAAAAAAATGTAGAAAATGATGTTACTGAGTGGCTGTGAGTTTTCAGTAGTGATAAATTGCTCGTAGGAAAACAGAATTTCCATCCCACAGGAAATTCTGACATTTCAAATTTTGTTTTCATCTCGAATCTTGATGAAAAGTTGAAATCTTGAAATATTTAGCAAAATGGAAATTCCAAAATATTTTGATTCAAAAACGTCAAAATAACCTTGTGAAAGGTTTCATTTCCATAATGCTGAAATATTGCAATGTAATGTACATGAAACAATAAACTCAAAGCAAAATGTTTCAACACTATTAGAACAAAATGTTTTGACATTATCGGAGTGAAATATGGCAACATTATTGGTATGAAACAAGAAAATTGAAAGAAATCATTTTGAAACTGTCAAATTGGTTGAAATCAGCACATTCCCATGAAAGATTTTGATTTTGACAAAATCACATTTTCCAATGGAAAACTGTTTTGTGAAAAAAAAATCAGCCATCTCTAGTGATAACATAATCGACAGAGAATCACAGAAAATAAAGATCTACCCCTTTTCCATCCAGGATCTTGTGAAATAATTTCTTAGGTTTATTCATTAGTGTAGCACAATATTAATGTGAGGGCCTTATTCTCACCAGTTTTACACTGGTTTAACAAAATGGTTTGTCCAACTCACTTTTACTTCAACTCAGAAAACTAGAAAGACAACCAAGACAGAACTGTATCAAATACAGACTGTCAACTCAGAATATACATGTTTAGTACTTGCTGAGCAATTTTTCAGAGGAGGCGGGTGGTATCAAGTGCATATTCAAGAAAGGATGGCTAAATTATCTGGAACAAATTCACATTATGCTGTAGATTAGCATTGTGCAAAACATTATCTAGAGATGGATCTGAACTGGAACAGATCCCAAACCCCTCCATCTTTCAGGAGGCTCAGACTCTGATCCAAATGCAGCATGTCAGGCTCATCAACATAAGATGATGTGAACCATTTTGCACTTCGCGAATGTTGGGATCTGGATCTAGAATGAGCTTTGCATCTCAGAAACATCCCTAATGTTGAGAACTAATTTGAAATTGAGCCTAAGCTCACTGAAAGCTTGGGCCAGGTTCACTAATCTTTCTGCGACCCTGGGCTTCATCTTTCGACAAACCACATGCACATGCTATCCGGCCCAACATCCCCCAGCCTTGTTGAGTTCTTCTGGAGTGGGGATGGACTAATCCCCTGGCACTTTAGCCCTTACTGTCCAACCCTTACTACATATCTGGGCCACATAAAAATAGCTGTGATGGCAATAAAATGTCATCCTTATCCCTTTGGTATTTTGACATTTGTTTTGGTCTTGTCCTATATCTCTGTGCTAGAGCTGTGCAATCCACCACCTGCACATTGCACTGTGCTAGGAGGGAAGGGCAAAGGGGAATGTAGATGGCACCTTTGCCAAAGAGCAACAGGACTTGTTCCTCTCCACCCTTCCCCCTGTACCTCCACGTTTTCACTATTGTAGAGGAAGAATGAGGCCACGTTTTCAACACTAGTGTTAGTTTATTTGGAGTGTAAAGTGATATTCGTATTCTAAAGGCAAGTGTAAAACAATGCTAAATTGAATGTTTTGTTCAAGTGGAGAGTTAAAATGGGAGGATAATGCCAAACTGGACCAGTGGAGTAACTGTTCATTGGGTCTCTCCTCTGCCAAGCCAGCAGCACCACTCTGGGAAGTATGAGAGCAAGGGAGGCAGGAAAGCAACCCAGGAAGAAAAAAAGAGAGAAGGAGACTCAAAACAATCTGCAGCCCTAAGCAACACTTCAGCGTGCCCCCCCCCCCCCCATAACAGGGGACCTCTCCCTCCGGGTGTGTCAGGCTTGGGGGAGGGAAAGGGGGTCTGTGAGCCTTCTGGTAGTTCAGTGCTTATGGTAAAAGCAACCTGGTGCATGGGGCTACAGTACCAATGAGTTTTGGCTCAGCCACCTCTGCTGCCCTAGGCAGAACCTATGCAGCTGCCTCATTTGCCTATAGATAGAGCATCCCCTGGAGGAGATGAATGAGCACTCCAACAGGAGGAACTTTTCCACTTTGTTGGGCAAACTTCTCAACAGTCAGAGAACATCAGTCCAAAGGGGGTTCATGACAAATCAAGGTTTGGAAGAAAGAAGATCCATTTCTTTTGAGAAGTCGATGGTTTAATTAAGGGGGAAAGGGAAGTTACTGTTAAGTGAGGCTTTCTGGCTTACTGCAATCAAGTTTTAATTGGCTTCTCATGGGCGTGCTTCTGTGCATTTATATTCCTCCTTTCCATTTAGGGCATACCACAGGCAGAATGCCTCCTTTTGCACCATAAGGGTGGTGTGCCTCTTTCCCTGCGGTCTGTACAATTCTGCTTCTTAGGCATAATTTGCCGATTATGAAGACCAAACTATTGTTATATTTTTGTGTCCTGCAGAAGGGACAAGAGAAGAGAGCCTTGTAGTTTTGTAACTTTTGCTATGAGACACACAGCATCAGAGAACATCCACACTGTTATTCAACCACTGATAGTTTTCTTTTGTGGACATTAATAAATACACGTGCATGTGATGGCCACCCACTTGGCTTATACACTAGGGAGTGAACCAGGAATGTTCAGAGCTAAAAGCACAGGCTGCTACAGCTTGAGTTAAAGAGACAAGGTTTTATAGTTGTGAGCTGCTACAACTCATATCCTGTGTGGATTAGCACAGAGCAGAATCTAAACCACACACTCTCCAGGGGGTTACACATACACTTGCTCAGTACCTAAAATTATTGGACATGATAAAGAATACCTGTCACTTGCTCCATGGATGATCTGTTATTGCCAAAGTCCCTCTTTCATGAAAAAAAAATCTTAGGCCTTGTCTACACTACAGGGAAAAGTCAATCTAAGCTATGCAATTTGAGTTACGTGAATAGTGTAACTCAAATCGACATAGCTTAGATCTACTTACCGCGGGGTCCACACTACACAATGTCGATGGGAGATGCTCTCCTGTTGACTCCCCTTACTCTTCTCAATCTGGTGGAGTACAGGAGTCACTGGGAGAGCGATCTGTGGTCGATTTAACGGGTCTTCACTAGACCCACTAAATCGACTGCCGATGCATCAATCGCCGCATGTCAATCCTCCGGTAAGTGTAGACAAGCCCTCAGAATCGATACAAACAAGATGAAACTGGTATTTAAATACTATTTTCCCATTGTGTTTGATAAACCTTGACAGTTTAAATACATGTAGAAACTTTTTTGTCATCTTTCCTGCTAAAAATGAAGCATTAAGAAAGTTCAGTGCTCTTCACAGTGGGGGACATTCATGGGAAAATGCTATAAGTTGATTTCGCAATTCAATTTTGTGTGTGTGTGTGAGAGAGAGAGAGAGAGAGGTTGACAATCACTTTGATCTTAAAAGCAAATAGGGAGGTCTTTTCAGTTATCTATATGAAATAAAGATGAACTGGACAAAAGCGCCCTAAACAGCAATTTCATGCTTCGATGAAAGATGGGACATTATCATCTGTTATCTCATGGAATTGATCTTAATAATTGCTAAGCAGAATAACAGAAAAAAAGGGAAAGTTTGCAATATGTCTCCATGGATCTTTCCAGTCATATTAAGATTAAAAAAACCTGCCCTCTAACTACAATCAAGAATATTGATGGGCAATTAATTTCTGATCCATACTTTAAACAGGGAAGACAGATTTGTAACATTTACATTATAAATATGCAGGATCCCAAAGCTGATTCGTGTCAAAAACTGGCATCATCAAAACTGGGTAGGCCATCTGCACACGTTTTACAAACCTGTCCCATGAACAATGTCCCAGAAAAGTATTAGATTCCGGGTAAATTTTTCAAAAGCCCCAAGTTACTTAGGCTTCTCCGTCCCATTTTCAAGAACTGACTTAGGCACTTAAGAACCTGCATACCATTGACTTTCAATGAGAATGGGGAATTAGGCATCAAACCTGTTTAGGTGCTTTGAAAATCCCAGTAGGCTCCTATCTACATCTTTGGGTGCCTAAATATCTTTTAAAAAATCTGGCCCTATGTCAGTTAGGTGCTTTTGAAAATTTTACCAACTCTTTAGAAGTGCTTAAACTCTATGCTGATGGGGCTCTCTAGATATACTTAGAGATAGACAGCTAGGAATAGATCAGATTAGAAACCATGTGCCTAGCTTTGTTTTTTAAAAAATCTGTTTTCCTTTGGATATGAGCCTTATCCTGTTCATCTGCAGCTTAGTGGTAAGTACTCCAAACTCTGTAACTGAATGGCTGAATCCCACAGATCTGAATTTCACAATTCCAGTATATAGTGGGCTGAAAAGGAACCCCAGACCCAAACACTAGATTGGGTTTTTAAATCTGGGCTCAAACTAAGATCAGAATTTGGCAGTTGATACAGTCAATAATAGTGTGAAAGAGAAGATGTACATCAAGTAATATTTTAGCTTTATGATCTTGCTTAAGAAATGTAAAACATAGCATATACCAGAGCTTTATTTTCAGAAGTATAAGAAAAGGCTCCAGCTAGGCAGAAGGATCAGCACCTAAGCGGAAGGAAACCTTTGTGATGAAACTCCAGCCCATGCAAAACTTACTTGAATTCAGATTTTCTGAATTCCAAAACTCATTGAAAAATTCATTCAGGTTTGTTAACCTGGGCCCTATTTTCAGCAACCATGGCCCAGGGTTTCAATGTGGAAGAAGGGGAAACGTGGCAGGCTTGACCAAGTTGCATTTTGAGTTTATTTGAACCTGAAGCCACACAAACTCAAGATTTAAAAAGCTAGAAATAAATAAGACCTTGTCTACACACAAAAGTCCCCAGTGCATATGCAGTTATAGCAGTATAATGGTGCTAATGGCAGTACAGTTTATTCTTATACATAAAGGGAAATAAACTGTACTGGTAAAAGGCACGTTTACTTCAGTAAAATGGTGTCCATAATAGGGGGTGTACTGGTATAACTATATAATTTTAAAAATCATACCCCTTACCAAAATAATTATATCACTACAAAAACTGTGTGTAGATCCGGCCACAGTTTTGACCCACTCTAGTTAGCTAATATTGTTGATCATTTTTCAGAACAGGCATAGTAAAAAAAATGTATAAATAAACTCTCTGGTGCTGGGCCTAAATGTGTAAGCTAATGGCCAGATCTAAACTTCAAACTGTAATCAAACTGGTCACACTTGGGAAAGTTTAGGTCCCCATCTGAACACTGCACCTCAGGTCCATCTCTGAAAACAGTGATGTTCAGGGGCAAATAGAAACAAATAAAGGACAAAGGTTGCTTTTAATATTCAAAAGCTTAAGAAAATGATAAATACGTTTGAAAAAAAATATTTGAAAATCCGTTCCACCTGTGCTCAACAGCGAGCTTGAGTTAAGGATTCTGTTTTCCCTACTGCAGTTAAGGATGATGATCTTACCATCACATAAAGAAGTCTAAGAATGTAGCTTTGTTTACTGCTTAGATGTTAGTGATGCTTCCTCCTGTAGGAGAAACACAGATTTCTGAACTCAGGTATCGGCTGGCAAAAATGTTTCAGTTCACCTTTAAAGTAAAATGGGGGCTTGGTTTTATCCCTGTGGAGGAAAATTGTGTTCCGAGTCTCAAAAGGTTGGGGGACAGGGACGGGGAAGAGATGCCTATGTTAATATTGACTCTGTCAGTATTAACTTAGGCAAAGAATCCTGTGAATTTGGTGAGGGGACCAAGTATGCAGACCACCTATTCCTGTCCTGGTCTGCCTGACCCCCCTGTAGATTTTCAACACCATAGAGGGGCAGGAAAAGGGAGAATGGTGGTAGTATTGTCCCTTTCCACGCTCCCCAGGAGCAAATCCACTGGGATTTCATCCTTTCCATCCACAGAAGGGAGGAATGAAATGGACCATAGAAATTAGAACTGGAAAAGACTGCTAAGTCATCCAGTCTATTCCCCTGCAAGTGCAAGATTATTTCCTGTAGTACATTCCTGAATGCTTTTTCCAGTCTAGATTGAAATGACTCAATTAGCAGTCTACTTTCAATACTATCCCTGGGAGACCATTCCCATGTAATAGAGCTCATTGTTAATAATTCTCTCCCGTTATTCAGCCTGCCATTTACTTTCCATGATTTGATCCCATTGCTCTTAGTTATCACTCCTTGTACCACCCTAATAATACCCCCCATTCAGTTTGCACCCTTCAAATACATGCAGACATTTATCCTATTCCCTTAGTTGTCAATTAGGAGTGCTATACATATTTAATTATTTTAACCTGTTCTGATTTAGTCTCCTCCTCCTCCTCTTTTAATCAGTTTTGTTCCTGTTTTCTGATTTACCTCAAGTTTGTCAACATCCCTGTCTGGCCAATTCTCTGTCTTATAGTGCTCTATGACCCAGAACTAGCTGCTTCTCATTAAGAATGACACTTGCTGAAATGAAATGCATAGAGTGAGGTAGAAAATGTACCCGTAGGTCTGTTCTTTTTCAGACAGCCATGGATCTGAACCTGCAAGTCAGAATGGGCTTAGTTCATAAAAGGATTTTGCTTTAAAATGAATTGGATTTGAAGAGCTCATTTCACAAAGAAATATCTTGGCAGCAAGGGCTGTTTAACATGTCTTAGCAATATCAGTTCTCGTACACTGAGAAGCCGGCTGTTGTTACCGCCATGCTGTGATCTGAGTTCAGGACAGAGAGGAGTGAATCCCTGTTCCACCTCTGATGGGGGTTGAGCGTGTCTTCGAGATGGCCCTCTCCAGCGAGCTGATAAAGTCCAGCTCTGCACAGCAAAGGAGGGGCTACTCGAGCACATGACCTGAGCATGGAAAGAAGGGAGAATAAGCCAGGGAGAACATGTGAGGATCCCAGCGGATCCTTCCTGCTCCCACCTGCAGTAGAAATATGATGTAGTATTCACTTTTAGATAACTCACATCAGGAAGAGATCAGGAGAAGAAATCACTATGCAACCACAGCATTTCAAATATCATTGATGTTCACTAGCCATTGTGGGGCCAAGTCTTCATTACTTTGTGCACCCAAAAATGCCATTAAACTCATTGCTGACCTTTTTTTCCCTGAATCAGCCACCCTTTGTTCAGATTCATCCCGTCACACCTACCAATAACTCCTTGAGCCACTCTTAACATTCCTTTTCCTCCTTTGGCCTTGTCTGCACTAAGGATTACTTCTAAAACATCCCACCGTTGCTGCCACTGGTTCAATTCCACCAGTGGCAGCAATCGCAGGAGCGTTAACCTAAACACCTCGTGAGGTCGCTAGGATTAGATCACACGATCGTTAGAACCTCAGCAGCTGGTCTCACTGTTACTTCCAATGGTAGAGTTGAAATAGTGATAGCAAAGGTGGGGATAAAGAGAAAAAGGGTAGCATAGACACAGCCTTTAGTTGTACCCCTTCCAGATAGCTGCAGAAAGTTATGCTTTCCTATCTGACTGACTGTATCCACCTGTTGTCGCTTGTCTTACACATAGATTGTAAGCTCTTGGGCGGGGGAGGGAGGACTTTTTGTTCTGTGTAGCTCCTAGATGCTACCACAATACAAATATAATAATAATAATAAATAATAAACAATAATATGCAATGAGAGTATTGGGTTTGCAAAGTGTGGTCTATGTAGCTTGTGTCTGTTACGATTTGTTTTTCTCTTTAGACAGAGAAAAGTTCCCCTTCTCTGCTGCAGAGGCAGCTGCCATTTTGTGTTCAGATGTCACCTGCTACACAGGAGATACACAGACAGACCCCAGTCTTTCAATCTGCCCTGTGTGGGTAGATCCCTCTGTCTGTGCAAAGCCTCCATGACTTCAGTGGGACTCTGAGTAGGCACACGGTTTGCTGGTGTGGTTCAGATTGCAGGATCAGACACTGGTGTGCTGTCCCATGGAGGACATACAGCATTTTGTCCTTTCTTGTCTAGATGTTCTCTTATTATAAATTTAAGGTCATTCTGACTGATAATATATGGTTGCTATGGAACAACATAACGCAAAGGAATGCAGGATTTGTCGGATGCTACGTCAGTAGCTTCAAAAAAATTTCATTTCCTAAAAACAAGCCAGAAATGGAACCCTCATCCTATTCCACAGTGGATAGAGATTTATTTTTCAGTGTGTGCTCACAGCTCTATTAAGCTGTTTCAGAAATGATTCCAAATACATTAAACAATAGAGAATCCTTTTGATTGATTTGTTAAAAAAAACAAAGAAAGAACACAAAATTATTGCTTATCAGCAAGAGAAGCAGCACCATTTAAAATAACATGAAATTGTACCCTATGAATTATTCACAAGGGCTGACTTTACACTATCATTATTCCTGGCTTTGCATTTTAGTGAATAGTAGTTTGTGTCAGTTGTCTCCAACCTAATAAAAGAGGTGGATTTTTTTCTTAATTAATCAAGCCTGATTTGTCTGATTTTTTTTAAATTCAAGACGAACAAGTTCCTAATACAGTCTTTACAGTGTCATGTTGAAAAGGAAGATAGATTTCTTTCTTGCTAGTAGGTCCTAAAATGTGCAGTGAAGTGCATGCTTACACAGTAACTTTTCTTTATTATGGGTGCAAAATATTAGGCATCCAGATAGAGAGCTCAATTCAGAATTAGTGTTAGTAGATGCAACTCAGTTGACCTCAGTCTGAATTTAGTCAATTGAATATTACACAGATCACTGACAAGCAGGCACTGCCTTTCTCTAATACACACAGTGGATCTAACTCAGATTTGGAATAGTGCAGATTTGTTAGGCTGCAACTACCTTGATTGCAAGATCTGTTGACTGTTGCACCCAATTACACCTTGTGACTTTGAGTTTTCTTTTTAGGTGTTGTTTTCTGGGCCCCAAATTCTTCATTGTGGAAGGTAGCTATCCCATACGTGACAACAGTGCACCAGACCTTCAGCAGGCGTAAATCAGTGCAGTGCTACTGAAGTCATTCGAGCTATGCTGATTTAGACTAGCCGAGGACCCGGCTCATTGCTTTTACTGGTGGAGTTGTCCCTGCCAGCTGTGTATAGACATACCTTACATTTATTGTAGTAATTTTTTTAAAGCATAACTCATAAACTATGCTGCCTGTAGACTCTGAGTTGTCAATCAGTTCCCCACATCTGGCTCATACTCTGACCAAACCCTTGCATCTCTCCTTGTTTACTGTCTCCGCCTGCTCTGTCGACATCTTACTGTAACGTTTCTATTGTTGTAACTGCTGTGTGTTGTGAGATATGTGTAAGGAAGCAGTGTGGCCAACTCTCACGATTTTATCGCACGTCTCATGGTATTTGATGTTTTACATATTGGCCCAGTTCCTGAAGTCCTAGGGTCTCCGCCTTCATTTTTTTTTAAAGTAAGTTTCTCGCCGTAATGGTTGTGGAAAAAGGCTGGAAATCATGAAGCCTAAAGGCTCAAACACCAGAAGGCAAATAAAAAGATCCCAGATTTATTATTATTTTAAAAAATCTCATGATTTTTAAGCCAGTCTCATGATGTTTAGGTTCTGGCTCATGATTTTTGAACACTTGGGGTTGACAGTACAGAGCACAGCACATTATAAAACCTGCAGACATTCTCCTTTATAATGACATTCCATCCCTTCTCCCAAGCTGAACAGAAGAAGGCCAGGTCAGTATTTGGGTGGGAGAGCTCTAAAGAACACCAAGGTGCTGTAAGAAGTTATGTTAGTAATTCAGGGAGTGGCATATTGGATATTGATGTTGGATTAATGGTAGTACTGCACTGTCATGGAATCATAGAAATGTAGAGCTGGAAGGGACCTCGAGAAGTCATCAAGTCCAGCCCCCGGCACTGTGGCAGAACCAAGTAAACCTAGACCATTCCTGACAGGTGTTTGTCCAACTTGTTTTTAAAAGCTTCCAATGATGGGGACTCCACAACCTCTCTTAAGCGCCTTTTCCAGAGCTTCACTTCCTTTATAGTTAGAAAGTTTTTCCTAATATCTAACCTAAATCTCCCTTGCTGCAAATTAAACCTATTACTTTTTGTCTTACCTTCAGTGGACATGGAGAACAATTGATACAGTCCTCTTTATAACAGCCCTTAACATAGTGGAAGACTTATCAGGTTCCCCCTCAGTCTTTTTTTCTCAAGACTAAACAATGCCCATTTTTTTAACCTTTCCTCATAGGTCAGGTTCGCTAAATTTTGATCACTTTTGTTGGTCTCCTCTGGACTCTTTCCAGTTTGTCCACATCTTTCCAAATTTTTGGTGCCCAGAATTGGACACAGCTCTCCAGTTGGGGCCTCAACACTGCCAAGTAGAGTGGGACAATTACCTCCTGTGTCTGACATCCAACACTCCTGTTAATATGCCCCAGAATCATATTAGCCTTTATTGCAGCTGCATCACACTATTGATTCATTGTTCAGTTTGTGGTCAACTATAACTAGGGCGCTACCAAATTTGCAGCCATGAAAAACGTGTCACAGACTGTAAAATCTGGTCTCCCCTGTGAAATAACATAAGAATATAAGAACGGTCATACTGGATCAGACCAAAGGTCCATCTAGCCCAGTATCCTGAGGGAATGAACAGAACAGGTAATCATCAAGTGATCCATCCCCTGTCATTCATTCCTAGCTTCTGGCAAACAGAGGCTAGGGATGCCATTGATGGATCTATCCTCCATGAATTTATCTAATTCTTTTTTGAACCCTGTTATAGTCTTGGCCTTCACAACATCCTCTGGCAAGGACCACAGTTTGACTGTGCATTGTGTGAAAAAATACTTCCTTTTGTTTGTTTTAAACCTGATGCCTATTAATTTCATTTGGTGACCCCTAGTTCTTGTGTTATGAGGAGTGAATAACACTTCCTTATTTACTTTCTCCACAGCAGTCATGATTTTATAGACCTTTCTCATATTCCCCCTTATCCTCTCTTTTCCAAGCTGAAAAGTCCCAGTTTTGTTAGGCCTGGTCCACACTAACCCCCCACTTCGGACTAAGGTACGCAAATTCAGCTACGTTAATAACGTAGCTGAATTCGAAGTACCTTAGTCCAAACTTACCGCGGGTCCATACGCGGCAGGCAGGCTCCCCCGTCAATGCCGCGTACTCCTCTCACCGAGCTGGAGTACCGGCGTCGACAGCGAGCACTTCCGGGATCGCTTTATCGTGTCTAGACAAGACGCGATAAATCGATCCCAGAAGATCGATTGCCTGCCGCCGAACCAGGAAGTAAGTGTAGACGTACCCTTAATCTCAACTCATATGGCAGCAGTTCCGTACCCCTAATCATTTTTGTTGCCCTTTTCTGAACCTTTTCCAAGTCCAAAATATCTTTTTTTGAGATGGGGTGATCACATCTGCACACAGTATTCAAGATGTGGGTGTACCATGGATGTATATAGAGGCAACATGATATTTTCTGTCTTATTATCTATCCCTTTTTTAATGATTCCCAACATTCTGTTCACTTTTTTGACTGCCGCTGCACATTGAGTGGATGTTTTCAGAGAACTATCCACAATGACTCCAAGATCTCTTTCTTGAGTGGTAACAGCTAAATTAGACCCCATCATTTTATATGTAGAGTTGGGATTATTCACTATAATCTGGTCTTTTGTGTACTTTTACATTACAGTACACAGCGTTTCTCAGACTGGGGCTCCTGACCCAAAAAGACATGGTAAGCCTATTATAGGGGAGTCATGGTATTGCCACCCTTACTTATGCTCTGCCTTCAGCGCTGGGTGGCCAGCCAGCAGTGGCTACTGACCAGGCACCCAGCTCTGAAGGCAGCCCCACTGCCAGCAGCAACGCAGAAGTAAGCATGGCAATACCATACCATGTCACCCTTACTTTTTTGCTGCTGCTGGTGGTGGCGCTGCCTTCAAATCTGGGTGCCTGACCAGCAGCCGCCACTCTCCATTCTGCATTCAGAGTTAGGTGGCTGGAGAGTGGCATCTGCTGGCCGGGCAGCACCAGCAGCAGCAGCGCAGAAGTAAGGGTGGCATGGTATGAACACATCCATTAAATTTTCTATTTACGCTGTGACTAACCCATGAAAAATGTGTGATTTCTCTGTGATTTAAGTAGACCCCTAACTATAACCTCCAGATCCTTTTCAGCAGTACTACCACCTAGACAATTATTGCCCATTTTGTAGTTGTACATTTGATTTTTCTTTCCTAAGTGAAGTACTTTGCACTTGTCTTTATTAAATTTCATCTTGTTGAATTCAGACCAACTATCCAATTTGTCAAGGTCCTTTTGAATTTTAAACCTGTCCTCCAAAGTGCTTGCAACCCCTCCCAGCCTGATGTCATCTGCAAATTTTATGGGCATACTCTCTATTCCATTATCCAAGTCTTTAATGAAAATATTGAATAATACTGGCCTCTGCGGGACCCCATGAGATACGTCCTTCCAATTTGACAACAAACCAATGATAACTACTTTTTGAGTATGGTCTTTAAATCTGTTATGCACCCACCTTATCATAGTTTAATCTTATGAGAATATCATGTGGAACTGTGTCAAAAACCTTACTAAGATTAAGGTATGTCATATTTACTGCTTCCCTCATCCACTGGGTCAGTAAACCTATCAAATAAGGAAAAGAAGTTGGTTTGGCATGATTTGTTCTTGACAAATCCATGCCAACTATTCCTTATAACCCTATTATCCTCCAGGTGCTTACAAACTGATTGTTTAATAATTTGCTCCAGTATCTTTCCAGGTATTGAAGTTAGGCTGAATGGTCTATAATTCCCTGGGTCCCCCTTGTTCCTCTTTTCAAAAATAGGTAGTATGTTTGCTCTTCTCCAGTCTTCTGGGACCTCTCCTGTCCTCCAAGAGTTCTCAAAGATAATTGCTAATGGCTCTGAGATTGCTTCAGCTAGTTTCTTAAGTGCCCTATGATGAATTTCATCAGGCCCTGCCAACTTCAATACGTCTAACTTATCTAAATATTCTTTAACTTGTTCTTTCCCTATTTTGGCTTACATTCCTTCCCTCTGGTTGTTAATACTAATTGGGTCAAGTATCTGGTTATCATTAACCTTTTTAGTGAAGACTGAAGCAAAATAAGCATTAAGCACCTCAGCTTTTTTGATGTTATCAATTATTAGCACTCCTTCCCCGCTAAGTAGAGGACCCACACTTTTCTTTGGCTTTCTCTTGCTCCTAATGTATTTAAAGAATCTCTTTTTATTGCCTTTTGTGTCCCTTACCAGGTGTAACTCATTTTGTGTCTTAGCCTTTCTGATTTTGTTCCTAAATACTTGTGCTGTTCTTTTGTACTCCACCTTATCAATTTGACCATGTTTCCTTTTTCTTGTAGGATTCCTTTTTGATTTTCAGGTCATTAAGGAGCTCCTGATGGAGCCATATTGACCTCTTGCTATTCTTCCTATCTTTCCTTTGAATCGGAATAGTTTGCAGTTGTGCCTTTAATATTGTCTCCTTGAGGAACTGCCAGCTCTCCTGAACTCCTTTCTCCCTTAGATTTTTCTTACCATGGAACCTTACCTGCCAGTTCTCTGAGTTGGTTAAAGTGTACTTTTTTGAAATCCTTTATCCTTATTCTGCTGCTCTCATTCCTTCCTTTCCTTAGAATCATGAAATCTCTCATTTCATGATCACTGTCACCCAGATTGCCTTTCACCTTCAGTTTCGCTACCAATTCCTCCCTGTTGGTCAGAATCAAGTGTAAAATGGCTGTCCCCCTGGTTACTTCCTCCACTTTCTGGAACAAAAAGTTGTCACCAATACATTCCAAGAACTTACTGGAAATTTTGTGTTTTGACATATTACTTTCCCAACAGATGCCTGGGGTTCGAAAGTCCCCCAATTACTCCCAGGTCCTGTGTTTTGGATATTTCTATTGTTTGTTTTAGAAATGCCTCATCCACCTTCTCTTCCTGATTTGGTGGTCTATAGTAGACCTCCCACCATGACATAACACAGAGACTCTCAACGGGTCTGCCTCCCACCTCCTTCTGGACCTCAGAATAAGTGTATATATCCTTTATGTATAATGCAACCCCTCTTCCCTTTTTCCCTGCCTGTCCTTTCTGAACAAGATATATACACCTCTATACCATTATTCCAGTCATGAGACTTATCCCACCAAGTCTCTGTGATGCCAATTAAATCACAGTTTAGCTTATGTACTAATACTTCCAGTTCTCCTTGCATTTGTGTGTAGACATTTAAAATGTTGATCAGGTTCCCGCCCCCTGGCCCCCACTGATTACCTTCTTGTTGCTCCTTTGACCCTATTGTCATTTTCCACATCTCCCCTCTCATCCTAAACATCTAACCCAATGTTAAAGTCACTATTTTTATACTTACCTGTGGGTTTTTGTCATCTGCCCCCAGCGAACCTAGTTTAAAGCCCTCCTCACTAGGTTGGCAAGTTGGTGAATGAAGATGCTTTCCCCCTTCTTGGTCAGGTGGACCCCATTTCTTCCCAAAAGACTTTCTTTCCAGTGCAGCATCCCATAGTTGAAGAAGCCAAAGCCCTCCTGTTGACGCCCTCTGTCTATTGAAGGACAGAGAAAACTGAGGTCCTACACCCTTTGATTTAAGAATAGGTTTACTAACTGCAGTGTAATTGCCCTATTCCACCTGAGGTAATTATTTTCTGGCTTCTAAACCCCCTCTGTAGTTTCAATAGTATACAATTATTCTTCTTCACTTCCTAAACTTTTGTACAGTGTTTCTTTACACTGTTAAAGGATTGCTGAGCTCAACTTCAAAGAGGTAGCTGCATTTCAATGGTGGTTAAAGAGACCCTGGTATATCCCTCACCAATCTCACAGGGGTGCTATGGGGCTTAATTTATGTTCATAAAAGCCACTGAGATCTTCAGATGGAAGGCACTATATAAGCAGAAAGTTGTATTATTTAATGGAGTATTTTTGTGTGAGAAAATCGACCCATTACACTTATAGCATGTATATTTTGCATATGTATACACAATAAAGATCCTGTGGGGAAATCTATTTTCTCTCCATGGATACAACCTGGTTTATTATAACTTGTAAGATTTCATTGATTGATATCAGGCTTTGGTAAAAAGCCCATGCCCTACCTCAGAGTTTTTCCTCTGAGGTGCTTGTTTCTGATTTTCTCATACATAGTAATACTTCCAGCATGGAACCTGTTTATCAAAGTGGGAAGAAAAGGGTGGAGAAACTTTTATAATGCTGCCGTGCAGGCCCAAGCTGGTGAGCAGAGCACTGGGGAAAGATGGGAAAATCACAACAGGTTGAATAAAATCCTCAAATTAACATAATTTATCAACAAATTGGAGAGAATTCAGAGAAGGGAAAGACATGATTTAGGGACTGGAGGAACTGATTTACAGCATGAGGGAAGATTAAAAGAACGGAGCTGGCATTTAGTGTATCTATCAATGATATAGCACACACACACTCTGCTAGGAAGAAATTCCTTGCAAGGTAAGGTCTCACTTGACAAGGTATAAATTAGTCAATAGACTCCTGGCCTCTTAGCATACAATATAACATAAAAATACCTAGTCTTTTATACTGTACTTGATGCACAAAATAGCAAAATGCTTTACAGAGAAAATTAGTCAGAAACCACACAGAAAAGATTGCTTTTAAGGTACAATTGAAAAGGAAAACTGCCCTGACTAACCCAAGTAATTCAGGCACCTGATCCTGCCACCCTGGTACAGCGTATAAGTATAACCCACTGGTGAGTATCTGTTATAGTTCCCCTTCTGTGCCTGATCTGCTGACATGTGAGTCTGTTACAGCCACAGCTGGAGAGAATTGGTCCTTTAGCACAAGCTATTGTAGCTCATGTTTGTAGCTCTGAAGGTCCCCACTTCAGTCCCTGCTGTGTTGGCCAAAATAGCAGCCATCACATAAAGAATGTGTAAATAAGGGCTTAATCCAGCTCTATTGGAATCAGGATGAGTTTTCCCATTGACTTCAATGCATGCTGTGTGAAGTCCAAAGAATGTATGTGTTAGAACCCAGAGCCCTGCGACCCGAGTCGAACGTGATGGGACCCAACTAGAAGTGTTGGGTCCAGGTCAGGTCAGGTGGGAAAACAAACAGACCCTCTTGGGCTTAGGTCAGGAGGCCATCTCTCCACCTGCCTGTGGGATCAGCATATGCGCTGTATGCTGCGGTCCGGAGTGTGCGTACCTGCTGAGGAGTAGAGTAGCAGAGCCTCTAACTCCACAGCACATGCAGCATGGAGAGGTGGACGGCAGGAGCAGGACCTGCAGCCACTGGCACACGCAGCTGCCACTGCACCAACCCCCGGCAGGAGGAGAGAGATGGCCCCAGGGGCAGGAGGGAGCAGCTCATGTTCAGGGGGAAGAGTTGGGGTCAGCAGTGTGCCCTTGTTGCCAAGAAGGCCAATGGCATATTGGGCTGGATTAGTAGGAGCATTGCCAGCAGATCAAGGGAAGTGATTATTCCCCTCTATTTGGCACCGGTGAGGCCACATGTGGAGTATTGCATCCAGTTTTGGTCCCCCCACTATAGAAAGGATGTGGACAAATTGGAAAGAGTCCAGTGGAGGGCAACGAAAATGATTAGGGGGGCGGGGCACATGACTTACGAGGAGAGGCTGAGGGAACTGGGGTTATTTAGTCTGCAGAAGAGAAGAGTGAGGGGGGATTTGATAGCAGCATTCAATTGGGGGGCAGGGAGGGATAGCTCAGTGGTTTGAGCATTGGCCTGCTAAACCCAGGGTTATGAGTTCAATCCTTGAGGGGGCCACTTAGGGATCTGGGGCAAAATCAGTACTTGGTCCTGCTAGTGAAGGCAGGGGGCTGGACTTGATGACCTTTCGGGGTCCCTTCCAGTTCTATGAGTTAGGTATATCTCCATATGAAAAAAAAATTACCTGAAGGGGGGTTCCAAAGAGGATGGAGCTAGACTGTTCTCACTGGTGGCAGATGACAGAACAAGAAGCAATGGTCTCAAGTTGCAGTGGGGGAAGTCTAGGTTGGAAACACTATTTCACTAGGCGTGTGGTGAAGCACTGGAATGGGTTACCTAGGGAGGTGGTGGAATCTCCATCCATAGAGGTTTTTAAGGCCCAGCTTGACAAAGCTGTCGCTGGGATGACTTAGTTCGTGTTGGTCCTGCTTTGAGCAGGGGATTGGACTAGATGATCTCCTGATGTCTCTTCTACCCTATGATTCTATGATTCCATGTCAGATTCTGAGATTCCATGTCAGACTCAAACCCCCTGGGCTCTGGGTTGGTCAGCTGGCCTTCTGTCTGGGTTGGGTCTTTCAGAGAAACTGGGCCTGATCCCGCACCTAGGGCATCCAACAGGAATTTTCACAGTGACTGAAAAGGATGGGAGCCCTTTCTGGTTAGAAGTTCATTGTACTCACATAAGGGGTGGAATCCTGGCCTCACTGGAGTCAAAGACAAAATTTCCATTGACACCATCAGGGCCAGGATCTTACTCATGGCCTGATCCTCCCAAGTTCTGACCACAGCGTCCATTGAAGTTGTGGGTTTCTGGCACCACTCATCGCCTTACTAGGCTGGGCCTGTGCTTGAGCTGGGGGAGTCATTTGCAAATATATTTGACCAATAATTTACCCACTAATTTTTGCACATAATATTTTGAATCAATCATTTGGCAAATTCTTTCCCCTTTCACCCAGCAGCCGTTGTGAAAAGAGTTGAATCTATTTTTCAGCCCACATGCTGACACAGCTCCCCTATTTCCTTTCCCCTGCTCCATTTCCTTTTTAAATTGAAAACTATTAGGAGCGTTTAGGCAAATAATAGAAACCTAAGTGTCGGCGCCTCTTATAAATTGCTCACTAGTTACTTTTGCCCTAATGTCTTCTCAAACGTTATTTCATGCCAGGCTGTGAAGGGAAGAAATGCTTGAAGAACTCTGACAGTTGATGGGTCAGGAGTCAAGGTCATAATATAGAAGTTCATTTCATCTTATTTTTCAAATGATCTGACTGTTGGGTTAGCAATGGTTGGCATCTTTAATCTGGACCTGGTCTAGGTGTACAACCGCTAAAAGTGTACATGCTTGGTTTTTAACTGAGGATGTTCTCTTAGCTTGGTTCCCATCAGCAAAGATGTGGATTCTTTTCAAGAGCTATATCTTCCTGTCCAGAGAGCTCTGTGTGTGCATCTCTCAGAGCTGAGAGAAGTAGAAATAAAGCAGAGCTGAAGAAATAATGCTAATGAAAATGTTTGTGGAACAGTCATTTGAATAAATATCACAGATTCATTATGAAAATATTTGATACCCTTTTTGGTTGGTTTTCCACAAACATTCATAAGAGTGATTGGGGGGGGTGGGGGAATAGAGCCTGAGGCTACCCTCTAAGGCAGCGGTTATCAAACTGTGGGTTGGGACCCCAAAGTGATTCACGACTCCATTTTAATAGGGTCTCCAGGGCTGGCTTAGACTTGCAAGGGCTCAGGACCGAAGCCCGAGCCCCACCACCCGGGGCCGAAGCCAAAGCCTCAGGGCTTCAGCCCTGGGTGATGGGGCTCAGGTTATAGGCTCCCTGCCTGGGGCTGAAGCCCTTGGGTTTCCTTTGGCCCCCCTGCCCAGGGTGGTGGGGCTCAGGTGGATTCAGGCTTCCCCCCTGCTGGGATCATGTAGTAATTTTTGTTGTCAGAAAGGAGTCCCGGTGCAATGAAGTTTGAGAACCCCTGCTCTAAGGGAAACCTAAAGAGCTATTACACCAGCATGGGATCGTCAGATTGTGCCACACATCAGCTCCGCCTCTTTTCAATCCCCACCCATTCTCTGTACTGCTACCGTCAGGGGGTGGTGGCAAATAGCCAGTGATGCCAGCTCTGTGCTAGCTGAGGATTCCACCACACTCAGTGCCTCTGTTTTCCTATATGTAAAATGGGGATAATAACATCCCTTTGTTCTGCGGCATGTTTGGAGGTTAGATTAATGAACATTTAGAAAGCACTTTGAGATTATCAGGTAGAAGGCGCTATAGAAATGCTAAGTATTATTTAAGTGAGAACAAATACAGAGGTGGTAAATAACAATTAATAATTATAATTAATGTTGATTGCTTACTAAAAATTTTAGCTACAAGGCTCAAGCTAACTATTCTGCAAAATCAACAAATATTGGTTAAACTATACAGAAGTGTCTCTCCAGTCTCAATCATTGGCACCAAAAATTTAGGTTCAGCAGCTGAAAATACTACACAGAATAACAATGTGACAAGTCTTTCCTCCATTAGAATGTAAGTGTGACTTCACCAAGGGGCAACCCATATTGTATTTGTAAACAAATTCACCTTGTGTTCATGGCTATATCAAGAGAATGACTTTCTGATTCTATACATATACATAATAAAGCATGCAAGAGAAGGATTCATTTGCATACATGCTCCTGAATGCATCAGGCACCTGTCAGATTGTCAAAAGTATTTTTCATTATGCCGGATTCCCTCACACGTGGTGTTCAGCAGTGGTACATTGGTCACAGAGCTCTAACCCCATTTGGCTCCACACTGATGTGTGGCTATTTCAGTGCTAATGCATAAGTCATGTACATCTGTCTTTCTGGGTGTCTTAGTGCTGCAACATAAGTGAGGAGCATGGGTACTATTTCCACTCATTGGGAATAAGACATGTTGGAAGATCACTACATGTCTAACAATGCACAAGGCCAATTTTGTGGGATCTTGGAAGCCAGCTCCTCTAGGAAGGGTCCACAGTCATCTTGATGTCCTTGATACTTGTGATACTTGATATTTGTTTACTTTGTGACAGCAACACGGGCATATGTGTGGGTCTGTGAAGGCATATCACCACACTGAGTGGACAAGTGTGTCCATATCTGTGGAGACTTGGGAGCACTATCTAATTCACCCAAGGAGGGAAAGGTTCCTTAATATCAATAGTGGCCGGGGGGAGGGATAGCTCAGTGGTTTGAGCATCGGCTTGCTAAACCCAGGGTTATGAGTTCAATCCTTGAGGGGGCCACTTAAGGAGCTGGGGCAAAAATCAGTACTTGGTCCTGCTAGTGAAGGCAGGGGGCTGGACTTGATGACCTTCTGGGGTCCCTTCCAGTTCTATGAGATAGGTATTGTTATGTGGGACGGTGTTGGTGGTGGCCAGTAAGCATGTCTCTGATCTATGTTCATCAGAGACCTCATAGAAGCTCAGGGACACGCCAGTCACTTTTCATTCAGACTAAATGGAAGAAGCAGTTAAACTCCTTTATGGAGTAGGGTAGCTAAAAGAACAGAAGCCCCTGCCCAAGGCACTGGATCCAGGGCCAGTGCAAGGATGTTTCGCGCCTTAGGCGAAACTTCCACCTTGCGCCCTCCCCTCCGAGCCCTGAGGCGTGCCCCCCCGCGGCAGCTCTCCCCCCCGCCCAGGGAGTCGTGCGGCAGCTCTCCACCCCAGTTCACCTCTGCTCCGCCCCCTCCCCGAGCCCTGCGGCAGCTCCCCATCCATCCTGAGGCACCCCTCCCCCCGCGGCAGCTCCCCCTCCGCCCTGAGGCGCCCCCCCCGCCCGGGGAGCCGTGTTCACCTCTGCTCCGCCCCCTCCCTGAGCACGCCGTCGCTGCTCCATTTCTCCCGCCTCCCAGGCTTGCAGCGCCAATCAGCTGTTTGGCGCCGCAAGCCTGGGAGGGAGAGAAGCAGAGCGGGACGGCGTGCTCAGGGGAGGAGGCGGAGCAGAGGTGAGCTGGGGCGGGGAGTTCCCCTGCGTGCCGCCCCCCCCCTTACTTGCTGCAGGCGGCCCTCCCCGCACCCCCCTGCCCCAGCTCCCTCCGCCTAAATGCAGACGACAACCGGGCGGCCAAAGATCCGGCCACCGCAGTCGCCGCCGCAGAAAATGCCGCCCCCCCCTCAAATGCTAGTGCCCTAGGCGACCGCCTAGGTCGCCTAATAGGTTGCACCAGCCCTGACTGGATCGCATGCGAAGGCCTGAGCAAGAAAAAGGAAGAATAGAAAGGTTTTCCTTAGACTGATTGCAAACACAGGGACTGGGGCATTGATTGGTAGAGCTGTGTGTGTCAGAAGGTAAAAGGAAGCAGAAAGCCAGGAGAAAGCGAGAAAAGCAGCTAATAGCATTGCCCTAGAAGGGAGCAGAGATAGAGCTCCATGGGAGTGGTTAGGAGCAGACTTGAATTTCAAGGAAATTGCCTGGCTACAGTCAGAGACAGAACAATGGACTAGATGGACCATGGGTCTGAAACAATAGGGCAATTCCTATATTCCTTAACGGTGACATTAGTGCCCCCATTTGGAGAGTTGAGGTCAAAGAAGTTGTAATGTACAGACTGCAAATATCCCTTTTTGTAGCATGGAAGCCACATCTCCATATCAATTTTTTATCAATAATAACAATAAAAACAAACTCAAATATTTGTTAATTCTTTCTCTTCACTGCATTTTCCAACATCTCCCTTGTGTCTCCCTCTTTTAGCTTGTGAAAAAAATGTCTCTTATATTTCCAAACACGTTGTCATTAGACTCGAAACTACAATAATAATATTAATTAATAATCACAATACAGATAAATCAACTTCCACAATGATGTGCACTTTGCAGTTACTGTCTATAGCACCTTCCATCTGAGGATCACAGAGTGCTTTAGAAACCACAGTGAGTTAAGCTTCACAACACCCTTTGAGCTTGGGAAGTAGTGTTGCCATTTTACAAACTGGGAAATTGAGCAACAGAGAAGTAAAGTTTATACAGGAAGTCTGTGGCAGAGCCAAAACTACAACCCAGGTCATCTCCTGAGTCCCAGTCCTGTGCTTTAACCACAAAACAATCCTTCCCCTTTTATCTTATCTGCAACTTACTGCTGCTTATCTCATATCCAACCCAGGGATCTTATGGGAGAACATGTCCCTCAGCAGCATGCTTCTAATCCAGAAAATCATTGCATTTTCTTGTTTGTTTCACTGCTCAATAGATTTCAGCATACAACTAAGTAGCTGACTTTTTAAGATGAATCTCAAAGCTTATCACACCTAAAGAAGGTCACAAAAAGGAGAACAAAGCAAATGTGCATACAGAACAGTATGCATTCTCCAGCAAAGTGTTTCAAAGACAGAAGCACTTGGCCTGCGGTAAGACTGTTTCCATTCACAGCATGGATATATCTGACCGGAGGCTCCCTGTCTTAATCACAACTCTGTTAAATCTTAACGTTTTGGATAGCTGTGCCCTGTGTGTATATATAATAACTGTTTGCAGCTGTCAAACATGGATTAAAGTTCTTGGGATATTTGATCAAGCCTTGGTGGTATCTCATTTGACCAGAACACATTCTTTAGGGGTAGATTTGTTTGTTGGTTTGTTTTCTCTGTCAATCAAAAAGGGGCATGTTCTGTAAAATGCTCTGCAATCACTTAGGTGGGCTTTGGTTCAATGCATTTTTAAACTGTTCTCCCAGGGCTGTACTGGAAAATAACACTCCTGACCTGGAGAACAACATTTTAGGAGTGAAACCTGACTCCATTGAAGTCAACAGGAGTTTTGCCATCAACTTCCATGGGGCCAGGATTTCACCTCATAGATCTACAGGTTGTGGCTATTTTGAATAAAAAAGGAGCGACCACAGCTTCCCTTCCCTTTAATATTGAGAGGAGCCCAGGGAGACTGTAGTAGGTCCCAGCCAGCAAGGTTCCATCTAAGGGTACGTCTACACTACGAGATTAATTCGAATTTAGATAATTCGAATTTGGGAAACAGATTGTATAAATTCGATTGTGCGCGGCCACACTAAGCACATTAATTCGGTTTTTAACCACATTAATTCGGTGGTGTGCGGCCACACTACCCCATTAATTTTAACCACAGTAATTCGGTGGTGTGCGGCCACACTACCCCTAATTCGAATTTACAAAATCGATTTTGGTGCTACTCCGCTCGTCGGGGTGGAGTACAGAAATCGATTTTAAGTGCCCTTTAATTCGAAGTAACTGGCTCCGTTGTGTGGACGGGTTAAGGATTAATTCGGATTAACGCAGCTAAATCCGAATTAAAGTCGTAGTGTAGACCAGGCCCAAGTCTGAGCAGAGAGTCCATTTCAGAACCCTGAGGGTCTCAATATAGGAAGCACTGATGTAGAGGTGCATGGGCGGGTAGGGAAGGAAACCAGACAAAAAGTAGGATCTCTTTGTTCTCTGAGATTTTTAAAGAAGAGGAGCTCCAGAAGTGTTACTTGCATTTTATTTAGCACTTCCAGTACACTAGTGATGAAAGCTAACATTATAGGGAGTGTGTGTTCCCATCAGAAAATGTCTTCAGCAGCTCATAAAACCCCAGCCATTTATCAGCACTGCGGGAGATCTTTATTACGTACTTACAGCATGTGCTTTTCTATGATGTAGTTATTGATTTAACAAGTAAACTTTGTGGCAAGGTTTTATCCAGGAATTAGCAGTGCAGACTGAAATAGAGCTTGTATTATTCTAATAGCGCTGAGATGTGAGGGTACTGCATATTCCAAAAGCCATATAATCATTTTCATCAGCATCCCATTAGGGCTGTCTCAGCTGCCACATCAAAATGGGGGCTGCAAGAACTTTAACAATTACAATGTCTAGCTAACCCTCAGGCAAGTTACAACTCTTTTGTTTTCCTTTCTGCAGGCTTGGACATCAGGCAGGCTCAGGTTATTGTGCTGTCATCGGGTACCAAATGTATAAACGGAGAATACATTAACGATCAAGGGCGTGTGGTCAACGACTGCCATGCAGAAATTCTGGCAAGGAGAGCATTTGTTCATTTCCTTTATTCTCAGCTGGAGCTACACCTAAGGTAAACTGAATTTTGTTGATGCCTGGGAAATATTATATGGTCTTCTGTGGAACAGATCTGTCCTCTAGATGTCTGACTATACATCATTGTTTATGAATCTTTGGCTGATGAGTGGCCAATATACTCTACCAAGGAAAGCAGAGTTAGATAGTCTATTGTTTTGGGTTATGAGCTTTTTCATTCCAGCTGATTTTCCTTCAGCAGCTATTAGATATGAATCATAAAGTCAAGTTTTATGAAGTCTGATGATTTTCTGCAAATTCTTTAACCACAGGCCTAATAATAACCCCCCTCGCTGGTCAGAGATTCTTATTACAGGCATTTTCCTTCCTTGCTGAAACTGAGTTACCTCAGGAAAGTTATTTACATCTCTCTCTCTCACACACACACACACACACACACACACACACACACACACGAACTACACTGATCATTAACACATTGAGAACAATAGGCTTGCTAGAGAACCACTGCCTGTTAACAATATAGCAGACCTGCTATGAAAGAACTACTGGTAGATATTATTGCTCCTTCTTTATTTTGTTTAAAATGTCATAGCAGGCAAAGTTACTGGAAATGATTCTGATGTGGGTGCCTCTTTGTTGCTAGTGTCTTCAGCCTTGCCCTTGCAGTTGGTTTTTAGATTATTCATTTTTATAGTAATTAATTATCCATTCCTGTCCCTTAACAAGTTCCCCTTCTGCTGCCACAACAATACCAGCCTCAGCCTTGATGGCATCCTTGTCTATCTCTTCTACACTGCCCTGGATGCCTGGATCACCCTTTCTGAGCTGATCTGTAAGACCCTACTTTCTGCAGATCTCTGCTCTGGACAGACTCTATTTAAAAGCATTTGGGTAATCCCTAGAAGCCTCAATGTGGGCTCATGGCCCCATTGTGCTAAGTGTTATCCACGGATGTATCTAGCAAGATGCCTACAAGAAACTAACAAATAAGGAGCTGAAGCTGTGGATGGGTAGCGTATATTTTTATCACAAAGATCCAAAGAAACAACAACAAAACCCTCAGTTGTAAGTTGTACCCTCCATTTTTTGTCTTCACAGGGTCTTATCCGAAGCCTATTAAAGTCAATGGAAAAACTCCTATTGACTTCAAAGGTCTTTGGATTAGGCCCCGAAGACTAAAGCATTTCTGAGGGTATGTCTACACTACCTGCCGGATCGGCGGGCAACGATCGATCCAGCGGGGGTTGATTTATTGCATCTAGTCTAGCGATAAATCAACCCCCATGCGCTCTCCCGTCAACTCCTGTACTCCATCGCCACGAGAGGTGGAGGCAGAGTCGACAGGGGAATGGCAGCAGTCAACTCACCGCAGTGAAGACACTGCGGTGAGTAGGTCTAAGTATATCGACTTCAGCTATGTTATTCACGTAGCTGACGTTGTGTAACTTGGATTGATTTCCCTCCCCCACAATATAGACCAGGCCTGAGATGAAACTGTGTCTTCCTGCACACGTGGGAGAGCACCTGTCACGTTGTGGGGACAACCATAATAGTCATAATAATATTAGTAAATTTTCACTTCAAGCTACGAGAAGATGTTAAATAGATGAGGATGGTCTAACACGGTAGGGGAGACAGACAAGACCCTTGAGGGGTTTAATCACAACTAGCATTCTCGCTCCTTCACTCTGTATTGTTTTCATTTCAAGTTTACATTAAATTATTATGTTTTCAGCAGTTAGCAACTCCAGTACTTGCTTTATATTGAAAGCTGTACCTGTGTCTCTTGGCTTATAAATGCTACCACCATATTTTAAGCTATTGTATTGATCCACCTTCGTAGCACATTCAGTTATATTATGTTATTTTGATTGATGTTACTTTTTTTGTAAAGAGAATTCTAAGTGCAACACAAACTCTGCTTATGGCAACTTCTTCAAATGTTTCTGTTCAGGAAAGAACCAAAACCGCTGCTCCCCTGACCTGTACACACACACAAAAAAACCCCATCAAAAATGGTGAAACCCCAACACCTTTGAAACACAGAGCTGAAAATATTGTGGCTCCCTTGCTAGCCATGTATAAATCAAATAATCCTTTTATATGTAAGAATAATATGAATATATATAACCATGTTACATACTCTTCATGCCAAATGTTCACTGCTATACTAAGGAAATGCCAAGCCATCATCAGGAGCTTTGTCACAAGTCAAGAAACTGTGGATGTTCAAGTGAAATGCTAAGCGGGTTTTTGTAACAACTTCTACACTTTGGACTAAATTTTCCTCCCTCTTCTACTGGCGTGGAGGTTCTCCTGGCAGACAAACCCAGTGTGATTCCCATTGCACAGCTTAGGGAAGAGGTTTGGGGGCGGGGGGGGTAGAGAGGGTCTATATGCCATTTGCAGAGCTCAGCTCAAGAGTGATTCCCTGCACCCCATCCATGGGCAGATTAGGGACAAGACAGATGATTCTCTGCTACATAAATGCTCCCATCCTTCCCTATGGAAAGGACACGTTAGTGCTTTGGTGGCTACCCTACAGTCTTCATCACCCGTCTGTCCACCACCCAGCCCAGCTACTCAATTTTGTCTATGAGGGCTGGACTTCACCCCTGGTGAATTTATTTTATGAGTTTTTAACAGTACTCTTTTTTCTTAATAATGGGACCTGATCCTTAGTAGAAGTAAATTGACATAACTCCATTGACTTCAATGGGACTTTAACACATGCTTAAGTGCTTTGCAGACTCAGATTTTTGTCTAATAGTCTATAGACGGGCTTCAAAAAAGCAGGAACAGGGATGCATGAGGAAGCAACAATAGGGATGGAAGAGGAATAGATAAGTGAACAAGGACACTATACTGTCTTCTATATTTGATACAACTACAAAATTATAAAAACGATGTAAATTACAAATACAGATTTTTAATTCCTCTTGTTTTTGACATTAGAAATGCCAGTTCCGTTTGTTGTCTTTTGTTGTTGTTGAGGTTTTTGATGATTAGAGGCCTGGAATGGGAGCTTTCTCATTTCTCAAGTGAAGAGATAGGCATGTTGAATGTTTCACAAACAGAACTTTTCTCTCAAAGTTTGTCAGAAGTTTGAATTAAATAGATGTTACAAAAATTCTTGGCTGCTCAGATTTATTTTATTTTATTTGTGACAGTCACAATCCCACTAAGACCAGACTTTTCCAATGTAAAAATAAAAAGCAACAAAAAAAAACCTTTTTGGAGGCCTTCTTTATACATCATAAAGAATGAAAAAAGACTACAAAAACTGTTTTATACCCGTGAACTGCATTGACTTCAGTGGAGTTACTTCTGATTTACACTGGTTTGTGAGAAGGAGAATCAGGCTCTATATTTTCATTCTTTACAGATCACCCTTAATAAAACGATTATCTGCCTGTTGAAAATATTGGTATGGCATAGTGATCTTGCTAGTAAAAAGGCTTTGCAGTTCCCAGGGAGATAAGCTGCATTGGGAGCTAATGCATTTTCAGCCAATCAGATTGCAGCCTCTATCCAAACTACACTTTAGCTTATACATGATGAAGCATGTAGTAATTTTCATCCAATCAAATGAAATTAGCTGCAATAAAACCAGCCACTTAGCCATAAATTTAACTCATACCTTGTTTTCATCCCAGTGGTCTCTTAATGGACTTGACTGCTTTTCTGTTAAGCTTGCTATTAAGGTACCTGTGGGAGACCATACACATTTATAGTGCTGTAATTGGTCTGCAGACTTCCCTTACCTACATTTTACAAGCATTGTTTGCCCAAAATAACTCCTGTAATTTTTTCAGAGAGTAAGAACCTGATTCAGCAAAGTACTTAACATGTGCTTAACCTTAAGCACATGCTTAAATCCCTTTGAAGTCAGCTTTAAGCACATGCTTAAGTGTCCTGCTGAATAAGGACAGGCTTAAGCACGGGTTTAAAGTTAAGAACATTCTTTTGAATCAGGGCCTAAACAATGAAAATAGGAAGCCCTACCTGTGCGTCAAAATTCTCAACTTCTGCTATTTTGCTGTTACCAATTCTGCTCACCTGCAGGCCTTCCTTCACATCCCAGATACCATATATGAAAGAAAGAGAGTGCATAACAGTGAAATGCATAGGAATAGAGTCTGCCTTTTAGCCACTACCTGCACTGGAACTGTTATACTGATAGCAGATCCTGAAGTCATGATGCTTGTGCCAATACAATGGACTTCATTCTTCACTGGGTAGTTATCTGTGCCTGTGCAAAGTAGCTGTAAACCACATGCTGACTTTGTAATATTTTAAACCCTCTGTGCACTCACACTACACAGGTGTAAACAAGACCGGCTCTAGACACCAGCAAAACAAGTTGGTGCTTGGGGCGGCACATTTTTAGGGGCGGCATGGCGCCAGAATGCCGCCCCTGCCGCCCCTAAAAATGTGCCCTAGCTCGCCTCTGCTGCTGCTGCCAGTCGCACGCCACGGTGCGCAAAACAGCTGATTCGCGCGCCTCTGCTCCCCCTCTCTCCCAGGTTTGAGAGCCTGGGAGGGAGGGGGAGATCCCGAGCGGCCGCGGCGCGCGAAACAGCTGATTAGTGCGCCGCTGCTCCCCCTCCCTCCCAGGTGTGAGAGCCTGGGAGGGAGGGGGAGACTCCGAGTGGCCGCGGCGTGCGCGCCGCTTCTCACCCTCCCTCCTAGGCTGGGGATTTGGGGAAGGGGCGGAGTTGAGGCGGGGCCGGGGGGTGGGGTAAGAAAAAAACGGGGCGGGGGCGGCCAAAATTGATTTTGCTTGGGGCGGCAAAAATCCTAGAGCCGGCCCTGGGTGTAAATGACTATGCCAGGGGCTAGGTAATAGGGAATCTGGCCCAATGTCTCTGGGAGAAGAAGTGCATTTGATAAGGTATACTGTTCTCCCACTGTCCCATTCTTATGAGCATCACTTTTGGCTCTGGAATCCCCTAGTCCTAGCACACTGAGAGCACAAGGATAAACCTGCGCCTGGACCCAGCACAAGTATGCATGGTGCCCAGGGAATCCACCCCAGTCATTCTGCTCCCAGTTTTCATTAAAAAGAGAATCATAGTTGTCTCAGTATTAGAGATGCTCACCTACCATGCAGGGAAAGATCTGAGTTCAAGATCAACCCTAGAAATACGACCCCGCAGGCTGGTTAGGAGCCTGGAGATAATAATGCTTTCAGAATCCTGGAGCAAGACCCAGGCTGCACTGCCCTCCAGCTCTGCTGACTATTTTTAAAGCAGCTATATATCTCCCATTAGCCATAGACACTTTTTGATACTCAGGGAATGGAAGAGGAATAGGGTTAATCAGTGAAAAATAATAGAACAGGCTGGGTGATGATGAACTCACTTAATCCAGCCCAGTAAAGGACTATTCCAACATACCTACTACCTTACCTAGCAACCTAGCAACTGTTTCTAAGTAGCACAAGCTTTCTTCCCCCCCCCCCCCCCCCCCCCGAGTTTTACATAATAATAGCAGGCATTAAGACTGCGCTGCTCTGCAGTCTCTCAGCTGATTTTGTAGTGAATTATTTAAAGGCAACAGTGATTTCTCTGAAGTCCAAGCAGCAGGCCTTATAGGTATTTTATTATTTCAGAGGTTTCTATCAGGGCAATAATGTAATTAGTGTGGCTGGGAAATTCCATCAAAGCAGGAAGAAAAATGAGAGAGCTGCATGTGGCGGTCTCTCCTCAGGAAACCTTGTGGTTCACTTTTCCTACAGGCAGGGTAATGTGCCTGTAAATTTCACCTGACAGAAAACGCATCATAGCCTCAAAAACTGACAAAACAACCAAACCATGGAAGAGTGACAGCCAAACAGCTCTAATGGCGCACAGAGTGCACTGGGAAAAAACAAGCAGGCCCAGCAAGGAACAATCCTGTTCCCATCTTGGAAAAAAAGGCATCCCAGTTACACCAAGCGTAGGCAGAGCATCAGAACTACCCTGCACAAAAGGATTGCCCACATTTCAGATTAGATGGGCAGAAATCCTGTTCCATGTAGGAGAATCTTCCACATACAGACCCGTTTCTGGTCTCAGGGTATGCATACATACTACCCATTGACTTCACTGGTGTATCTGAGGGCAGAGGTGTGATCACAGTGTGAGAAGCTTGTCATTTCTCAGCTACACTAATCACATTATCACCCTAAAAATTATAATCCTCATCACTATACGGTGTGTGATCCGACTGTCTGTCAAAAAAATCATCACTGCCTTCAAACAATGCAAAGGGAAGTCACCTGGGATGCTGCACAGGAAAACAGCCGTAAAACCTGCTCATTTTAAACCACATTAGTGAGAGGAACTTGCCTTCCCTGGCAACTTTTGCTAGGGTGACAGGCAGAGCCGGCTTTAGCAGGTGCGGGACCCCACGCCGGGACACGAATTGTCTCACGCCCCCCCCCAACTCCGCCCCGACTCCGCCCCCTCCCTGCCCCATTGGATCCCTCCTCAAATCCCCGCCCTGGCCCTGGCCCCGCCCCCAGCCCCGCCCCCCTCACTGCCCCATTGGATCCCACCCCAAATCCCCACCCTGGCCCCGCCTCTTCCCCAAGCACGCCGCTTGCGCTGATCAGCTGTATGGCAGCGCAAGCACTGGAGGGAGGGGGGAGAAGCAGGAGGGTTTTTTTTTTCGCTCTGCCGACAGCCCCGGACATTGCAGGGCCCTCTTAGGCGCGGGGCCCCATTCCGGGGAATCGGCCGAATCGGCTTAAAGCCGGCCCTGGTGACAGGTAGGCTAAGTGCAATGTGTCCCCTTCTAGCTGCAGAGTCACTCAGAAGATAAGAACTTACTACTGCTACTACCTAACTGAATTAGTTTTGTTAGCGAGACAAAGTAGGTGAGGTGATATCTTTTATTGGAAGACTTCTGTTGCTGGAAGATATAAGCTTTCGAGCTACTCAGAGCTCTTAGGTAGGTCTGGGAAAGGAAGCAGAGTGTCTGAAGTGCTCTGTAGCTCAAAAAGCTTCTACCTTCCACGAACAGAAGTTTGTCCAATAAAAGCTATCACCTCACCTACTTTGTCCCTCTCATACCCTGGGACCAACACAGCTACAACAGCACTTCAAACAAGAATTAGTATTTTAGCTCAAGTAGTAGAGGTCTGTGTTTTTGGTGCACAGGGCCCAGGTTCTTTCTTCATTACTCCAGGTAACTTGTGATTTCCAAAGATTTCAAAACAGATAAGAGAGCCACTGTCAGTCAAGAATCAGAGGTCAGTTACAGAGGGGGTTCCTTTAGCATTCACACTTGGCTATGGATGAATAGGGAGGAAAACAGAAGACTGTTTTTGGATGTCTGAAATCTGTTATTTTCTTTTCAAGATTTCTGCTCATAAATTCAGGGCACTGCTATATGACCTCAATTCTGCAAAGCATTTAAGCATGTGCTTAAGTCACCTTGACTTTCAATGGGATCTGAGCACATGCTTAGGGGTGTGATGAATAGGGATAATTTGTTAAACCTAAGGGAGCTGTTCTCCTTTGATATATGCACATAAGTCCCATCAGTAACAGTGAGATTTATGTACTGTATTTGCACGTCCAGATACCCTCTATCATTAGAATAAATTCCAACTAAGCAAGCCAAGAAACACATCGACAGTTCCAGGACCTTTTGAGCACCTCATTTACTTAGAGCAGCTAATTATTTTTCTACCATTGACACTAGCCAAAATATGATGAAAGGTGCTAATAAAACAAACAAACAAAAACCCCAAAGGAAACAAAGAGAAACAAAACCACCACTGAGAGAGCAGAAATGTTTCTGATTTGGAATGTAACAAATGACCCGGAACTTCTTTTGTGATCATAGCAAACGGCGAGAGGACTGGGAGCGATCAGTCTTCGTGCGATTAAAAGAGGGAGGCTACAGGCTGAAAGAAAACATTCTGTTCCATCTGTATGTGAGCACTTCACCCTGCGGAGATGCACGCCTCAACTCCCCCTACGAAATCACAACTGACTGTAAGAGCCATTACTCCCCCAACTCTACCCCTCCCCTTTTTTTTAAGACAGATCTTTGTTCCTTTGTTTGTGGATAACATATTTCACTAGAAAACACAGATGATAGGGGTGTGAGTCTGTCTGGATCTCTGTATGTATGTGTTGTGATGGAAACTGTATGAATGGAAATTAAAGCTGGTTGAGGCGTCATGAGACTTCCGTGCCTCCCTGCAGCTCAGTGGCTGTGCTGGAAGAAAATCCCACAGGCCCTAGTAAATAAATATCTTTCATGTAAAAATCTGGGAGATCATCCCAGCTGTTGTCCTCTGGTGGAGCAGAGCATCACCAGCAACTGTGACTGGGTTTGGCCGTTTCCTTCTGAGGGTTTAGATTGTACAATCATAATAGTTCCCCGTGATTATCAAAAATCGTCTGTCATCCAATGATCCCAAAGCACTTTGCAAAGCACTTTGCAAAGCTTGTTGTTGTTATTATTAATTGTATTATTATTATTATTATTACCTAGTTCTTATATGATGATTTTCATCCAGAGATCTCAAAAGCACAGTAGTTTCTAGAGGCCCCAACTGAGACCAGCGTCCCATTGTGCTAAATGCTGCACATATACGTAGTGACAAACAGTCCCTGCCTGAAAGAGCTTATGGAACAGACAAGACGGAAATGAATGGAAGGGGAAATAGGAACACAGAAAGGTGATGTGACCTGCCTTGGGTCACACAACACCCTTGTTCAAAGTATCTTGAGCTTCAGGTTGCAGGCAAAAAAACTGAGGCACAGAGCGGAGAGACTTGATCAACTTCACACAGCCAGTCAGTGGTATAGCTGGAGAGTGGTGCTTCTCCCAAACCCCACTTTACAAACATATGTATTCATTTTTAAATATTATTTTCCTGGGAATGGAAAGTTTCACACCTGTAATGATGTGTGGAACATCAAGCCTACCGAGCTGAAATAAAAAAAAAAAAACATTTCTATTGGTAGTAATATTGGTCCTAGTTTGTAGAAGGTGGAAAGATGTCCTGGACTAGGACTCAAAAGACCTGAGTTCTATTCTTGGTTCTGCTCTGGCCTGCCGGGGACCTTAGGCAAGATACTTCAACTCCCTGTATCTCAGCTTCCTCATCTGTAAAATGTGGATAATGATCCTGGCCTCCTTTGTACAGCACTTTCAGACCTACTGATGAAAAGTGCTATACAAGGGCTATGTATTAATTTATTATTTATTTCTATATTCTGTTGTGTTGTCATGAAAATATAAAGAAGAGAAAGAAAATGTCAAAAAGTCAAACAAAAAACTAATTTCAAGTCTCTGGTAATGAGGCGCATGGTAACTAAAGTCAGGAGGAATAATATTTGCTTAGAAAATAGATATTTAAGAATAGAAAGTGCCTATGATTTCAAAAGTGACCATTGATTTTGGTGCCTCACATTTTTGCTGCTCAACATGAGCCCCTTAAATAGACCTTATTTTCAGAAAGCGTCTTCTGAAAATCAGGCCTCTTAAAGCTGCCTCAAATTGGGCACCCAAGAATTTAGGCACAAAAATGACTAGTCGGTTTTTAAAATGTAGGTTGTTCTCAAGAATTACCAAAAGAATATGAAGGTCTGAATTCTGCCCTCCGATGTCTGAGAATGTTGGGATTCCCCTGACTTCTGTCACAATGAGGCATGAAGATCTAAGGACAGGATTTGGCTTTGAGTCTAATTTGTCCATCTTAGCATTGCTTTGCTTGCAAAGCTAAGTCAAATTTGGGGTAACATATTCAGATTCAGGCAAATTTTGACCTCTTCATCTTTGCAGAAGCATTTGCAAATTCCACTATACAATTTTGCATTGATGCATCCATTAATGCAGCTCAAACAAACCCCCCAACAAATGGGCAGGTGAAGTTTGGATAAAAGCACAATAATAAAATTGTACAATGTTATCCATAATGACATTCTCCCTTTATGACCTCTCTTTCTATTAATTTGTCTCCATTGTTTCCACTTGAAGACATGCAGGCAGTGTTGGAATTCTGCTAGTAATTCAAGAAGAAACACCTCCTCCCATCCTCACATGAGAGGAGGATTGTTTGACAGCTGAATTCCAACAGTGATTATAGAAATGCTGCCAAATTCAAGCTTGGAAGTGCAAGTCCATTTGGTGCATAGATCACTTCAATAAACACATTGCTTCAACAGCTGATAAAAACCTCTTTCTTTTCAACAATTGTGCTTCCAAGAAGCTTCACTTTACAAAAATTGGGGTATTGATAATATAATATTTGGCACTTGGATGGTGCCCTTTAAAAAAAACTCAAAAACAACTATTAGTTTGGCAAGATTATTGCACCCATTATTTTCCAGATAGGAAAACTGAGACACAAAGAGGTTCACAGAGTGGTTCAGTAGCAGAGTTAAAAATAGAACCAAGTCCTGATTTCCAGTCCACTGCTCTAAGCACTAGATCACTTACCTCTCTTCCCTGTTTTAAAAGCTTCTGACATCACAAAAGAGATGTAATTGCTCAAAGATTGCCAAAAGCTGTCCTTACGTTAGACAAGCATTTCCTTTTAGCTCACACTATCCTGAAGACATCTGGGAAGACAAGCATTTTATAGTGTTTATCATTTAGATCCCTCTGTTTTTTTACTAAAGAAATAGCCTCTTTTATCCAGTAATGACAAGAAAACCAAGATGAATTTTGTTTCTTTCTTATACAACAAAGAGCTAACACAAGCCCTCAAACACCAGTGATTATTCTCTAAAGATGTATTAATGTTTAAAAACAGTGTCTCGCCATGCGCTTTATGGTTTGAGTAGGAATATGATAAGCCTTTATCAATATGTGGAGTGCGTGAAATCCATTCCTCAAATCTCCTAAAAATTTCCTGCATTATCCACCGTGACTTCCACAGCACCCTCAAATCCCCTTCTTATGTGCCTTGTTATGGTAAGAGAAAAGATAAGTTCGCATGTACTCAACCATATTCTTAAAATGGATGGCACTGGGTAACAATTAAAGACAGATGTAAAAGTTTGACACTGGGGCTATGTCTATACTACCACTTATGTCTGCAAAACTCATGTCGCTCAGGGGTGTGAATAGTCCATCCCCTGCTCAACATAAGTTACACCAGCATAACTGGTAACTACCGCCGCCCATTGGAGGTGGATTAATTATGTCAACGGGACAGCTCTCTCCCATCGGCATAAGCTCTCTAGTGTAGACATAGCTCAGGTGTTTGTAACTAATGGCTGTAATGCAGGCTGTAGCTGAAGGAGGAAAGATCAAGCGAATCCCTCTTGAGCATGACTGAAATGAGACAATGAGTGATCAGAGCAGAAGAGAGTAAATCTGTAGAATGGCATCAGTATTTTTCCTAGATCAGGGTTGAGTTGGTCTGATTGTTGATGTATCTTCTACCAAGAAGGGACAATCACTTACTTGTAATTCTGAAGATATAACTCCATCAGGATTCTGACTCCTGATTCCTTAGCATGAGACCAGCAGAACTCTCTCAGCTCTTACAGAACTTTGATCCTTTGAGGGCAGCAGTGGTAGGATAAAGTGCAGACCATTCTCCCCTCAGCCACCATGTTCCACCGCCTGCCATTTGTGTTAATACTGGCTCCCAGACATTCCTGTCAGTTCTGGAGGTGAAGCTCCCAAATGATAAACCAGTTTAATCATGGCCAAAAAATGGGCCTCAACAAAAATAAGATACAAGGTGTAAATGCTGATTCACTGTACATAAAGATAAACCCCAAAGTCTGAGGGTGAATGATAATCCTGTCAGGATAATATCTTCAGAGAAGCAGTTAATTTAGTCACCAGTTACAGATAAAGTAAGTAACTTTCCTTTCCCTCAAGATACCCACAATCTGCCAGGATTGACACTTGAGGAGAGTAAGCAGCTCTGGAGAGAACAAATGAAAAGGCAGGTAAAGCTGCTATAAGCAGCAACACCAAGGGCTATAGAAAAAGAGGCTAGGAGGGTAATAAAAGTTTAACCTATCTGTCACGGTGCCTGGTATGTGGCTCACAACTGAGGGGCCAATCTCTGGTCAGACTGTCAGAAAACAGGGCAGACACCCAAACTGGTGGTATATTCTATAATTAGATTTCACCAAGCCAGTAACAAATGTGCGCCGCTGGAATACTGTCTCACCATGGAGCCACAAAGCAGTCCCCTTAGGCACTACAGATGATTTACCACTAAGACAAGCTGGACTTAATGATGAAAGGTTATTAACAACAATATTCATCACACATTAGGTTCTTCCAGCCCCAAAGGGCCAATCATGTACTCCAGGTTAAGGTGTACTTCAGCTCTCAACAAAGACAACGCTGACAGCCAATTTCTTTAGTAAATTAAAGATTTATTAGGTAAGAAAAGGAAATGAGAGTCATTGAGAGATTCAAGCAGATAAAATACATTACAGGTGAATTAGAGTTTGTAGTCCAAATGATGCAGAGATGTAATGTCTGCTAGTTTTCCATAAGTTCCTCGGGGTTTCCCAAAATGGCTTTTGGGGACCTCTGTCTTGCATCTGGAACCCCCCTGTCAGCGTTCAGATGGGTCAGAGATATGGAATCGCTCCCAGTGTGCCTTTTTATAGCTGAAAACAGTTTAGCAAGCGTTTTCATCACCACCTGGGCCTTGCTTTGTTGACTAAAAGTAGACAAAGTCTATGGATCTTCCACTGTTCTTCATATAATGACCCATGCTTAGAAATCAACAACCTTCTCATACAAAGTTTTAAGGCTTCAGTTCCGGTCGATGGGCCATTTAGAGATAATGTAAGCATAATGTGATAGCCAGGAACAATTCTTCATTAGATTTTACACATCAAGTAACTTCACATCTAAACATGTAAATACAGGCCTTTTGACCTAATGTTAATTAAGCAGAGTTGTATAAAAGTAATTACAGAGTTACAGGACATGAAAAAGGATATAGCAACAACAGGTTAATTGAGTTACACTAATATACGTTCAACAGGATGTAGGTAGATGAAGACAAATACAATTAACATCTATTCTAACAAGTGAAGTGCCTAGATATACAATAGGACATTTTAACATTCCTTTGAAGTTCACCCACCAGTGAAGTGGTACACTTAACACTTCTCTGAAATCTTGACCTGAGCTAGCCAGCTGCCAGCACCACACTACATTTAAATAAAGGACTGGGGTGATCCGGGTATTTAAAGACCAGTCATACTTCAGGGCCAGATAAATTTGCTGAAACAATTTTAAAAATATTATAAAAATCTGTTATGAAAAACATGTTTTAATAGGAACAAACCAGCATGTCTTCTGTCAAGAAAAATCTTGGTGTGTACACAAAATGGTGATCAATAGCCTAATCCAAAGCCAATGGTAGTCAAAGGAGAGATGACCATTGACTTCAGTGTGTGTGGCGGGGCGGGTGGGGACTGCCCCCAAAGGAGAATTAGTTGACTTAATTTATTTGGACTTTCCAAAAGCCTTTGACACAGTCCATCACCAGATATTACTTCTGATCAGATTACTACATGACTACTTAGTAATGAAGAATTGTCATGAATTAGAAATTGGTTAAAAGAGAAAACAAAGCATAAGTAGTCAATTTTCAACATGACAAATGGTTAGCAGCAGTTGGTGCCCTTAGGTTCCATATTGGAACTGGTGTTGTTTACAATATTTGTCAGTGATCCAAAAAAGAGGAGTGTCTATTTTTGTGTCTGTCAGTGACATAATTTGCAAGTGACACAAAATTATTTAGGTTAGTCAGGACTAGAGAAGACTGGGAGGGACTCCAGAAAGCCCCAACAAAGTTGATGGCACATGAAATTCAGTGTTGACTAATTAATGATAACCACCCAGGAAAAGTCCTGGATAGCATTGTGGACCATTCAATGAAATCCAAATGCTGCACAACATACGTATGCTACACATCCCCATGGTGGACTCAAAATTTGCAATAGGAAAGGTTTTGACATTGTGAAAAGCCAGTGGGGCAATCTGACGGTAGCTGACCAGGTATACTGTCTAGCTAAGTACCCAAACACAAACAGTTTGAAACAAGTACTTCATACTTTGGATACCAGGCTCCAACCTTCATATCACTCAGCTATAAAGAAGAGACAACTAGGTCTATAGGGAAAACTGACCCAATACAGATAGGCACAAAGCATCTCTCTGTCAAAAGGACACATATGGGTTGATAGAAAGCAGTGCAGTGCAGCTTGCAGTAGCTAAAACATCCCATATAATGTACCCTTGCCGTGTGATTGTAAAGTTGCTTATTTATGTAACCTATTTATATGGCCCTTGATTATCATTGTACCAGAGTGCCTCACTGCCTTTAATGTGTTTATCTCGTGACACCCCTGTGAGGTAGGTGGCCCCACTGACTGTTTGGCAGGCTTCCTGCTTCTGATGTACTTAAAAAAAATTGCTGTTGGTTTTTGAATCTTTGGCTAGTTGCTTTTCAATTCTTTTTTGGTCTGCCTAATGATACTTTTACGCCTGGCTTGCCAGAGTTTATGCTCCTTTCTATTGTCCTCAGTAGGATTTAACTTTCAATTTTTTAAAGGATGCCTTTTTGCCTCTAATTGCTTCTTTTACTTTGTTGTTAAGCCACGGTGGCACTTTTTTGGTTCTCTTACTATGTTTTTATTATTATTATTATTTGGGGGTATACATTTAATTTGAGCCTCTGTTGTGGTGGTTTTTAAAAGTTGCATGCAGGCACTTCACTTTTGTGACTGTACCTTTTAATTTCTATTCAACTAGCTTCCTCTTTGGGCCTACAAGAGCAGGCATTTGAACGTAGGTCTCCAAATCCTATGCTTGTGCCCTAACCAGTGGGCAATCTTTCCAACCTCCTCCAACTACTTTTTCACACACTCTCATGTTGACCCTTCTACATACACAGAGGACCTTGTGACCACCTCTCCTTTTCCAGTGCCCCCTCTCACTTTGTTTTAGTTGTGCCTATTGTACAGACAGCTGCTATCATCCCTGGACCTAGTGACTGGGCTTAGGGGCAGTATCCCAGCACTATCAGAGTTGGTAAGACAACTCCCACCTGTTCATGCTCTCTGTATGTGTGTATATATATCTCCTCGATATATGTTTCACTCAATATGCATCCGAAGAAGTGGGTTGTAGCCCACGAAAGCTTATGCTCTAATAAATTTGTTAGTCTCTAAGGTGCCACAAGTACTCCTGTTCTTTATACTCCACTGGTTTATACAGAATACAGTGCATACATTACATCTTTCACCACCTGGGAAACTATAGAATAATCAGGTCATTGATGTGTCTTGCAGCTTCTTTGATTTGTTAATTGTTTTCATGAGCCTCCTTTGAAGTAAAAGGAATCACTCAAAAAAAACCCTGAGTCAGTGAATCTTAACTTCCCAAACTCTCTCCCTCTGGCAAGTTTTTGCCTCACCGGCCATCTTTCTTCCAAAGTGTGCACTCTCTCTCTCCAGGGATTGACACAGATAGATAGAATCTGCCCGAGGGCTGCCTCCACTCTCCTCCCCTGGGCTGCTTTGCTATCTCTTGCTAACATGCCTTGTGCCATTGACTCCTTGATAGCCCAGCTCGTGTTTTATCCCACACTCCCTTTAGGTCTGAAACACACCATTGCATGTGCTCCATGGGGTCTTCCTCCTGCTTGTCTATTAACCTACAGCTGTGCTGGAACTCTGATGAACACACATTCAATAGAGCTCCCATCTGAACTGGAGCCACATGCAACCATATGAGCTGGGTCATTGAATTTGTGGGTAATTTAGAGGTGTGATGTGAATTGGATTTTTCAATTGGAATGGGGAAGGGGAAGAGAAGAGCACATGGAAAGACACAATCCGCATGGAACCTTGAATGCATGTACTCCACAGATGGAGTTGTGATTTTAACAACTCAAGGCTCCAGCTACTGATCTTTTTACCCCATCTTCAATGAAAATGCAAGCTCCGAGCTCTGTTTCCTCCCGTTGACTGAGCTGTTCTGGAGGAGGCAGCCTGACCAAACCAGCCCTGCTAGAGTTAGTAGAACTAAGCCAAACTTTTCTGGGTTCAGGTTTGGTCACCTGAGGAACAGACATTGCATCACAGTATGATCCTCAGATCAGGACCCCAACCTCAGCACAAAAGCAGCAGAAAAGGGCCAGCCTTACCAGGAGGCCATATAAGCCAATCCATCTTCCAGTGAACTAGACTCAAAAGGCAGTGATCTCCATGGCCCATCACTTCTCCATGTAGATGTTCACCTACTCTCCAGGGAAAAGTTCCCCAAACACCATCTCTTCTAAGCTGACATCAAAATGCAAATATCATCAGCTCACGATGCTACGTGAGCCACAACCTGTGTCCAAATGTTTTGGAGTTTGGCCAGTGTTTTCAGAAAAGGATGAGAAAAATTGTCAGCCTCTCCTCTACTGATCCCAGCTGCCGTTTGAATGGTCTGCTCCGGAATAGGCACCTTTCACATTTGTAGAGCTATTTTCTGCTAGGAAATGTTTATTTCTTGGAGAGGTGAGGAGGAAAAGGTTCCCACTTCAAGACAGAACATCTAAATAGCAGCTCACCTCTCTGATTACTGATTAGGTACTGTTCAGTGGTAAAAAAAACAAAAAGAGGTTCTTTGTGGATTACCCTCAGGGCAATCAATGTATAGGTGGGACACAGTCATTTTAGGTGGGGCACTAGTTAGTCTGAGCTATACACCTGCTCAATAGTGACGGGCACTTCTCACTTCTCCGTGATTTGCTGTGATTGCTGGGCTGTTCAGTTAACTGGTGCTGCTGCTTTGGAGCCCCCCCTCACTTCAAGTGTAGGTAACTTGAGTTAACTCTGCAGTGAAGATGTAGCCAGCGTAGTATTCCCTGTAGTTAGCTCTCCCTATAAATTGTGCCGGTCGTTCTCAGCTGGCAGCGGAAATGACTTTAATTTCTGGCTCAGAACAGCTGACATGGCAGCATTGCAGAGCGTGGCAGCAAGTTAACAGCTCTGTACAGGCCTGCCCTCGGTCCTATCATAGCATAGCAGCTCTGTACACAGCAGAGACTTTTCAGGCAAGTCCCAGTCCTAACAGAATTCTTTGGGCCTACCAGAGGAAAAGTAAGAACCGGGAAGCAATACTGTAAAATACCTGCTGGCTTTATTATTGGCATTATCGTAACCAAGGTAGCTCTGAAAGAGGAAGACTGCTGTCATTGCATGTTGTGAGCTGGCAAAGAGTCATGGGCAGACAGACCTAATGGTCAGAGCCAGAGTCTGCAGGAGCAGGATGGATCTCAGTTGCACAAGGAACTCCCTGTTCCTGTGCTGGGTATATATAGAAGGACCCCCAGCTGTGACAGGGTCCCCCAGGTGCAACTTGGACTGTGGGACCCCTGAGCCCTCCGAACCTACCAACCTGGGTTGCCTCTCACACTGTGATGCTGATGTCAAGCTACAAACCTCTGACAGGCACTGCACTTACACAGACATCCACAGGGAGGGACTCATCCAACTGAGTTATATCAATGATTTCTCAAAAAGAACAGGAGTACTTGTGGCACCTTAGAGACTAACAAATTTATTAGAGCATAAGCTTTCGTGGGCTACAGCCCACTTCTTCGGATGCATAGAATGGAACATATAGTGAGGAGATATATATACACATACAGAGAACATGAAAAGGTGGGAATTGTCCTACCAACTCTAAGAGGCTAATTACTCTGAAACCAATGATTTCTCAATCACCCATGAATCATCAATAGAGAGGCTCCAGCCAGTTTGTCCCAGCGCCCCAGCCTTGCACCCCAGAACTGGACCATCTTGCACTGATCAGAAGCATGGCCAGGGTAAGCTCATTACCTAGTTCACCACTCCGTCAAAAAGGCAGTGGACGGGCAACAACCGTTTTTAACATGAGCTGATATTTCCCAGCACTGTCTTAGGTAAAATATAAAACAGATTTATGAGCTACAGAAAGATAGATTTTAAGTGATTATAAGTGGTAGGCATAAAGGTCAGAGATAGTTACATTAAGAAAATGAAAAGTAAACAGGCATTCTAAATCTTAAACTTGTAGTATAAGCAAGAGTTGAATAAAACAGTATCTCACCCTGACAGGTGGTACAAGCAGGTTATTCAATACACCAGCTGGGACTACCTTCCTGCCTGGGACCATTCTTCCTCAGTTCAAAGTCTTTCCCCAGTTCAGACGTTCTTCCAGGTGTTGAGATGGGGCACAGGCACTAATTCCATGGGTGCTCTGGGGCTGCAGCACCCATGGGGAAAAAATGGTGGGTGCTGAGCACCCACCGGCAGCCCTCCTCTCTCCTCCTCCCCCCAGCGCCTCCCGCCCGTTGCCAGGCCCCACAAATCAATGCCTCCCATCCCTCCCCATGCCTCCCACCCGCTGCAATCAGCTGTTTCATGATGTGCAGGAGGCTGGGAGGGAGGGGGGAGAAGCAAGGTCGGGTGCACTTAGGGGAGGGGGTAGAACTGGGCTGGAAGAGGCAGGGCAGGGGTGGACCAGGGGCAGGAAGAGGCAGGGTGGGCTGGGGCCTTGGGGGAAGGGGTGGAGTGGGGGCGGGGCCTGGGGCAGAGCCAGGGGTCAACCATGCCCCAGCAATTTGGAAAGTCGTCGCCTGTGAGATGGGGTTTGGGGGAGAGGCCAAGCCACTTCCCCTCTTTTATACTTTCTTCCAGCTTGCTGGAAAGATCTTTGCTGTGATGTAGGGATCAGGCAGTTCCTATTGGTCAAGCAGTCTCCATTGCCTACCTGTCTTCTCTAAAGAGTCTCTGGGATAGTGGATTCTTTTCTTGATGGGTGTTGATGAGCCATTAACGCTGTCTGGTTATTGATAGATACTCCTTTGTTGTATCTGAAAGGCTGGTTGTGGGTGTTCCCAACCTCACAACATATTTCAGTAACACATATAGCAATGCCTCATAACTTCACAATGATAGTACATACAATCCAACAGGAAATTAACGTTCAACAGATCAAGACTTTTAAAATGATACCTCACAAGGTATACTTTGTACAGAACATACCATAATCATATCACCATGGTGAATATAGAGGTTCCAGGGTGCGACTTTGAGGTACAGAGTGTCAAACCAGCACTCTGCCAGTCAGGGTCCAGGACTGGTGTCCTCTGTCAGGGTTCAGCTTCTGCCTAGCAACTGTTAGTAGGTCTCTGGGTGACAGGTTAGAGTTTACTTGCCCCTAAGAGTTCTGTGGGACCAGGGTTTAAGACCTGTGGTTCCTGACAAAAGGAGCTAATGGGTATAAAGCATTCAGTATCAGATAGCCAGTTTAGGCAACTGTTATTATTACCTCATCTTTGCTTAGCCCAGTCACTGTAGCTAGTATTTTACTTTTTATTGGCTTGTGACTTTCTTGGCTACTGTTTGGTTTGCGGGTTTTTTGCCAATATTATAAATAATATTGTAAAGTAAGATTTCTTTTAGGAGAGAGAGTGTCTGTGTGTGTATGGAGGAGGATAGGGAAGGTAGGGTATTCTACCAACTATCCTGAGAACTCTGGGTTGCCCCAAACTTTAGTTAAAGACAGTAAACTAGCATTCTGTGGACATGCACAACCATAAAGTGGCTTATGATCATCCACATAACTTAAGTCGACTTAAGTCTGTAGTGTAGACATGGCCTAGGATTTGGCCAGAGCCTTGAAAAGCTTTCATGTAAAGCAAAATCTATTTGTCTGGGTCCAGGCAAATGGATTTCCACAGCTATAATCAGATCCTAATTTTAATGGAATGCTTGAATCACCAAGGGGAATTGCACTGTATTTATTGATTCTGTTTTGTTTCTAGGTATTGCTGGTTTGTAAAACATTACATTCAGAAGCAATGTTCAGATGCACTATAATGGCTACATTAATCAGAAAAAGGCCACGGCTGAGGAGTCTGCAGAATAGTGGGAGGAATTTTCACACAGACAAGCTATTTGTCCAAGTATTTGGCTGGCCCTGAAACAGTTATTTGTGAACTCATCTGGGGCTTCCTGCAGAGTGGATCAACAATATGCAAAACAGCTCATGACAAAGAATGCTCAGTCCCATCCCCTCAGGACTTGGGAATACTACTAGAGTCACAAAAGTGGAATGCAGGCCCTTTGCTAGATCCACAAAGGGATTTAAGTGCTTATCTCACCCCATGCATTGTGTAGGGAGCCTGGGAGCCTAACACAGGGGTGTGGATTCCACTAGGCAGCAGGGAGCCTAAACATTAGTTGTTGCAATGCTGAGTTGAAGTCCCCTTTGTGGAGCTAGCTCCTCATGGGCAAAAGGTCCCTTGACAAACATTATTCTTTTTGCTTTGATTCTAATGCATCTAGTCTGCACCCTGGCATCGGGGTGTCTGCTACTGTCCAATCCAGGACATCCTGAACTGAAAAATCCCTTTCTGTTTCAATCTTTAAAAAAATATATATGGGGGTTAGTTTCTTCTTTCAGGATTTGCCAGTCATTTGCCACAGTGAATAAGCAGTAAGAGGGTTGTTGTCAATCATCCAGGACAACGCATTTCGTCCAGTTTAGAAAGACATTTCTAGCACACTGGTTAAAACCCAGTGTAGTCTTAATGATGTGATCACACAAATAGCCACATTCCATAGATGAAAAAAGGAAGTCCTAGGCCTGAGTCGGTGGCAGTCACAATGGGAGTCGCAGCTAAAGCTCAGCAGCTGAGGCCAGATGCAGATTGGTGCCTGGTGGGATTTTCAAAAGTGCCTAGGCGCACCTAAGGGAGACCTAAGTCCTATAAAAAAAAAGACAGACCTGATCTAACTGTTAATGCTTTCGAGTGGGAGTAAGAAACTGATGGGGTCTAACCCCAGTTCTGATACTGACTCCCTCTGTAGTCTTGAGCAAATCACTTAGGCTCTGGTTACCTCAGTTTCCACATCTGTAAAATGGTGATGAAAGTTACCTACCTCACAGATCAATAAAAAAGGGAAGAAGGAGGATCCGGGGAACTACAGGCCAGTCAGCCTCACCTCAGTCCCTGGAAAAATCATGGAGCAGGTCCTCAAGGAATCAATTCTGAAGCACTTAGAGGAGAGGAAAGTGATCAGGAACAGTCAGCATGGATTCACCAAGGGCAAGTCATGCCTGACTAACCTAATTGTCTTCTTGGCGAGATAACTGGCTCTGTGGATGAGGGGAAAGCAGTCGACGTGTCATTCCTTGACTTTAGCAAAGCTTTTGATACGGTCTCCCACAGTATTCTTGCCAGCAAGTTAAAGAAATATGGGCTGGATGAATGGACTATAAGGTGGATAGAAAGCTGGCTAAATCATCGGGCTCAACGGGTAGTGATCAATGGCTTCATGTCTAGTTGGCAGCCCGTATCAAGCGGAGTGCCCCAAGGGTCAGTCCTGGGGCCAGTTTTGTTCAATATCTTCATTAATGATCTGGAGGATGGCCTGGACTGCACCCTCAGCAAGTTTGCAGATGACACTAAACTGGGAGGAGTGGTAGATACGCTGGAGGGTAGGGATAGGATACAGAGGGACGTAGGCAAATTAGAGGATTGGGCCAAAAGAAATCTGATGAGGTTAACAAGGACAAGTGCAGAGTCCTGCACTTAGGACGGAAGAATTCCATGCACTGCTACAGACTAGGGACCGAATGGCTAGGCAGCAATTCTGCAGAAAAGGACCTAGGGGTTACAGTGGACGAGAAGCTGGTTATGAATCAACAGTGTGCCCTTGTTGCCAAGAAAGCTAATGGCATTCTGGGCTGTATAATTAAGGGCATTGCCAGCAGATCGAGGGACGTGATCATTCCCCTCTATTCGACATTGGTGAGGCCTCATCTGGAGTACTGTGTCCAGTTTTGGGCCCCACACTACAAGAAGGATGTGGAAAAATTGGAAAGAGTCCAGCGGAGGGCAACAAAAATGATTAGGAGGCTGGAGCACATGACTTATGAGGAGAGGCTGAGGGAACTGGGATTGTTTAGTCCGCAGAAGAGAAGAATGAGGGGGGATTTGATAGCTGCTTTCAACTAACTGAAAGGGGGTTCCAAAGAGGATGGATCTAGACTGTTCTCAGTGGTACCAGATGACAGAACAAGGAGTAACAGAGGGTCCTGTGGCACCTTTGAGACTAACAGATGTATTGGGAGCATAAGCTTTCGTGGGTAAGAACCTCACTTCGAATACATCTGTTAGTCTCAAAGGTGCCACAGGACCCTCTGTTGCTTTTTACAGATTCAGACTAACACGGCTACCCCTCTGATACAGAACAAGGAATAATGGTCTCAAGTTGCAGTGGGGGAGGTTTAGGTTGGATATTAGGAAAAACTTTTTCACTAGGAGGGCGGTGAAGCACTGGAATGGGTTACCTAGGGAGGAGGTGGAATCTCCTTCCTTAGAGGTTCTTAAGGTCAGGCTTGACAAAGTCCTGGCTGGGCTGATTTAGTTGGGGATTGGTCCTGCTTTGAGCAGGGGGTTGGACTAGGTGACCTCCTGAGGTCCCTTCCAACCCTGATATTCTATGATTCTATTATTAATGCTTACAATAGAACTTTGAAGATGAAAAACACTAAAGCTATGTATTATTATTAATAATAATAATAATTAATAGATTTTAAGGCCAAAGGGGACCATTGTGATGAGCTAGTCTGATCTTCAGCATAACACAGAACTTCACTCCTAGAGGCCATAGAACTTCACCCAGTGATTCCTTCATTGAGCCCCATAACGTATAGTTTAACTGGAACATCTTATGGGAGAAAGCCTTGGCCATGAAACCTGTAGACTCCAGGAATGCCACGTCACATAAGACTAGAGTTGGTTGTAAAACAGGAAAATTATTTTGTGAAAAAAATTCATTTTCTGTTTCTCATGAAATTTTGCAGAATATTTTTATTAATATGTTTACCAAACTTGCTATAGAAAGCTTTCAGTTATTGAAAAAATCATGTTTTCTTGGTTAAAAACTCGGGTTTTGGTAAATGAAAAATGTCTCTCATGATTTTAGTAAAAATATTGATGAAAAATAGTGTGGAAATTTTCACAAAAAAATTCCATAATGTTGACAGTTTTACCAGTAAAGTTTCATTTGTTTATAAAAAGGTGTGTCTTAGATGGAAAAAACTTTTAGACAGCATCCTGATCCTGTGGTACTGGGATTAGGAGTCTAGTGGGCCTCTAGCTCCTGTTGACTTTTGCCTTGTTGGCATCACAAAATCCCCCCATTCTGGATGTGCTCCGCCTATGCCAAAGCTGTAAAAGGATTAGTTGATCTTCGGTGGCGACCATCTAATGTGTCTTTGTGACTAGCAACTAATCTCACAAAGAGTTCGCTCCTCTGAGGCACAAATCCTAAATGGCAGCTAGAATTTTGATGGGTCTCCACACTTTGCCCCACGGGGGCTGCTGCGCTTTCAAAGCGATGGTGCGGCACATCTAATTTTAGATGAGAAGAGCAATTAGTAATTAAAAATAATAATCTTGAAGCATTCAAGTTGCACTCTCCTTGATTGGTATCTCCAAGCCACATACACGGAATCTTAATTCCTCTGACAAATCTTGCGATTTCTTCTTAGATGTGCTAATACAATTCTCATCCAGAGTCGGGCTGGGTTCTCAGCACGGAAAATAATAATTGTAGGTGAGACGAACCTACCCTGACCACAATAATTTTCATTCCTCTGAGCCCTCAGAAATAATTTACAAGCACAATAGCCAACTGTTTGTGGCTTTGATGGCAATAATTTGTTTTAAGGGATCATTAAGTAGTAGCATGTATTTACCAGCTAAGAGGCACCTGAGGGAGAGTATGTGACATGACACACATTTCTTAGGATAGATATTTCCCACTATATTACGTTTGGTCTCATAAGGATAAAGCCCCACGTGAGACAGCAGCTTGTTTAGAAGTTGTTCCAAAGACACAAAAGGCCCCAATAGTTAGTATAAAGTGCTCTGTCTTTAGCAGTTAGCGTCACTGTAACATAACTCCAGCTAGGATGAGCATTTCACACACGTTTCTATGCTTTTACTAATGTAAGGAAGAGAAAAGACATTGGAACAAAACTGAGGTCCCACCCTTCTAATAGTTATGTGTGAAGGCATTGTTTGATGTAACTAAATTAAGACCTTTCAACAGACCACAGTCCCTGGTAATACTTTCCCATTCCTGGCTATTAGTCCTAAACATCTCTTACAGACCATACATGTCAAGATAAGACAAAAACCACAGTTCAGTAGCAACCCATTTAAAACAGATGAGGAGAAATAACGCAGCAGTTTCCTTTTCTAAACTTTTGGATGTTTGTTCATGCTGATCCTCTCCCATGAACCTTTCCCATCACTGTTTTTCTATATATGTGGTAGATTGAATGCCATTTGTCCAGGATTCAAAGATAAGCAAACTCCCAGGAACTTCAATGGAACCAGGATTTCACACCTGAAACCAGGAGCAGTGGAAACTCCCTAAAAGTGGGGGGCCACCGGTGCCCAAACTGTGGCCCTGCTCCCCATGCCTTGCCACCCTGAGGTCCCCCCTTACCTCCCACCCCTGCACCACCTCTTCCCCTGAGGCCCTGCTCCTACCACCTCTCCCCCCACCCCCAAGACCCTCACTGCTTGTTCCTCTCTGCCCCCTCCTCACTGTCGCTCACCCTTACAGTGATGGGGCCATGGCCCCCGCTTCCCCCCTTGTTCCAATGCCCCTGCCTGAAACTACTGATAGATTAGAGATTATGGATCAAGTAGAAGAATTCAAGAATGCTCTCTTTAAAATTAGTGCAGAGCGAGAGAAAGATAAAATATCTCAGGTAACAGCCTGAATAAAGTCAAGGGATGCCTAATTATCATCCAAAAACAGGATTTCAGCCAAGAAAGACAGAGAGGTGGGAAGAGGGTAAAGGGTTTTATCTTTAGCTTATCAAGTCATGGGCCTCTTTTTCCTAGTAAATATTGGACTGATTTTGGGGATGATCCCCAAGAATCTCCATGAGCTGTAATAACGTTGTGATAAAGCTCTCGGCCTACATTTCAGACGTGACTAATGATATTGGGTGCCACAATTCCTGGGTGCCCAACTTGAGACATCAGAAAGGGGCCTGATTTTCAGAAAATGCTGAGCACCTACCATCTGCAAATCAGGGTCCTTAATATTCTCTCAAGTGGGCAGCCAAAAATTGGGACACCGAAAATCACTCTTTGGTTTTGAAACTGTAGGCCTTTTTCCTCCTTATGTGCCTGTCTCTAAAGCAAGGCATGACCAAGAACATTGACCATGTCTGACATTCTAGCCAATGAAGAGCCAGAGGTATTCATCCATAGCAATCAGTATGTGTTATGACCCCCACCCCAACCCCAATACAAGTGCACAGAATACTATTGTACATGTATATAATAATACCTATATTCAGCATTATCTTTAACCTGAAGAGCTCAAAGTATTTTCAAACATGAATTAGTGTTAATTAGAGATGACATTACTACCATACACGAAAAGTCATATTCTGCCATCCTTACATTGAAATCCTGAGCTCTAGTTGCATAGAAAAGTGCTACCCAAAATGAGAAGGGGTGGCAGAACTTGTATGCATTTCTAATTACTATTGAACTACGAAGTCGTTCGTATGCTAGTACTCCTTTTTCCATCTCTTTGTTCCTAACAGCCTTTATGAAGCTTTATAAACCATATTGATGAATTGAGAGTCCAGCCTCCAAAAATGCAAGATAGGCTTTTTCCCCCACCCTTCTGGAGGAAAGAACAGCCTCCACTGAAGCGCGGAAATAGAAAATGAACCTCGGAGGCAGCCACATGTGAATTTCAGACAGAGCCTTACTTGTGTGATTCTGTTTAATCACCATCCATTTCCTTTGTACACTTCAGCTATACATAAACATGGATTTTTTGTTTTGTATACAACTCATTTTTTCACATGCCCCTGGAAAACAGCACCAGAGCAAGGAGTGCACACCAAATCAAATGGATGTTAGGGCACTATTTTAAATGTGCGTTGTCTGTGTAAATTTATAAGACTGTAAGTAATACTCCAGCACCTTTTTATTTCCAAAATTCTCAGGGGCTGTTTTTTATGTCTAATTTTACGTCTAGCATACCTTATAAATCCACTCCAAATTATTTTAAAATTTGTACTCTTTAATTCTGGTTTGAATTGACATTTTGTTCTGGTTGAAGTGACATCCTCAGCTTCTTTCTCCCTCTGCAATTAGTTGAGATTAACCCATTGGAAAACCAGCATGGCAAAGCTCAGAAATGTTCAGAGTCACTGATGCTTTGATCACACTGAACAGGAGAGCAGCAGTAGACTGTAGTTTGTAACTTCAAGGTACATAAATAAATATATCTCTGAGATATTTTTATGTGATCTGTGGCAAAGAGTGTTCCAGCAAGTGGCATCACATTAATGTCTAGCAAGCGGTGTGCACTCCAAAATCAGTCCCAAACTTTAATGTAAAATAAAGGGATTCTTTGTTCAATATTTATATTTGCATACATTGCTTAATGACATGGTAAGAACTAAAAATGGGCTCATGTTCCAAAGATCAGATCTGTATCCAACCTTTAACAAAGATCAGGGTGTGGCTTTTAATAAAACATTGTTTTCTTAATACATGTTAAAGAGCAGCATATTGGAACATGTGTTTGTTTATTCTGGTGAGGCAAACATCTTGGGACATGCAGCAGTGCACAAGGGTTTAGTCACACAGCAGCCACTGAATTTAATAGCCGTTGAGCAGCTAAAATCCCTTATCAATTCTTTGGAAATGTATCCCAGGGTGAGTGTGCACAGGCCATGGCTGCATGAATCCTATCAGCTAATTCTGTCTGCTCTCCCTCTCCCTAGGTAGAATTTGTATAAGAAAGTAACAAAGTTTGAAGATTGGGCCAGGCCATGTAAGCATTTGAAGGGTGAGATGTTTTGTGTGATCTCTTACATTTACTAAACTATGGAGATCTGTGAAAATCTGTTGCTAAATTACTGGTACTTCCAATCCAGGACAGAAATACCATAAAAACAGCCATTCTCATAGTATTTTGGCCCTTCCAGCTCCAGTCCTGAAGAGAACTAGAAGGGACAAGTGTGCACAAACATCAAGTTTAATGGGGAAAAAAAACATTTTCCAAATGTTTTGGAACCCACAGAAGCGTTGGTTTTTATTTCAATTTTTAAAAATGACCAGCAGTTATTGGAGGGGCTGGTTCTTATTTTCCCTGAACTGGATCGCTCCTCTTTAATTATCTCTGTCAGCTCGTTCTACGGTGCTTTGCCCTTACTAGGTAACATTTACTTAGTGTAATCAAAATTATGTAAATGAGGGGATATTCCCCTTGTCATGCAGGCACTAAAATCTTCAGACAGCTGCATCCCGCCCCCCTCAATCCACCCTTGCAAACCTTGCAGGCTTTGACATACAAGAGTGAGTAAAAAGGGGATAGCAATTTGGTGGCTGTTTTCAACTGCTTGACTATCAGAGTGAGAAAGGAGAACTATGGCTGCAAGGGAGAGAGGCTGTGGTGTGGGAATTGGTGAGGGTAAGAGGATCCGGAGCACAGTGGGGATGATGGGGAGGGAAAGGCTGGGAAGAAAGAGAACACTTCTGAAAGGAGGAGAGAACCAGTAAACAGGGAACCTATATGCAGGAGTCAATATAGATTTTTATATGAATAGACCATGCCAGACACAACTCTACTCTTCTTGCTGTTCTGGGTGTGCAGTCCCCCATATAGTGTTGTGTCTAAATTCTCTGTGATCATTTGGTCCTATTTCTGGTTGTGTTTGCTGTGGAGCAATGGTGCTGATTGTTTGTCCTGCCTGGCCCAAATCCCATCGTATACGCCCCATGATCCAGTTGTTTAATGACAAAAATGCTAATGCTCACCCTTTTGGGGGGCGGGGTGAGAAAAGACAGTTCACTCACCGTCTCAAGAGACATGTGGACTGGTTCTCAGACCACTCTCCCTATAACGGGAACACCCACTGGGCCCTATTGGAGGAGGAAACTTGAACAAAGAGAAGTGGTGGGATCAGAAGATGGGGCGGTGAATATTTGTGAGGTGCTCAGTTAGTGCTGTGATGAGCACCATAGACACAAATCATAAAAAAATCCACAACTGCATCCCACGACACTAAAGACAAAATGTTAGCTTTTTGGTGGGGAGGAGGGAAGAAATCATGCTGCTACTGGCTATTCCCAGACATGGTTGTGGAAATAACAGAGACAGACCCTTAAAGAGCTGGGATGTATCAGAGCCTGTTCTTGAATTAACAACAATATTTTTAAAACACAAGAAAATGAAGAGCGAATGATCACAGGAGGATCGGCCGATGTAGCTGCTGGCAGGTCACAGCTGACATTGCTGTTCTACATGTGTTTGCTGCATTTGCTAATCCCAGTGTTCTGAAGCAATTTATTTTTCCATTGCTTTTTTGTAAACAATCCATTGGCACCAGCCAAAGTCAATCAATTGCTTCAACTAGCGCTAGCAGCCCAGGGTACACTGTAACAAAGCAAACACATTGAAAAATGACAGGAGGGACCCGAGTGCAGCTAGGGAATGCACACAAAGCCAGCTGTTCTCTGCCAGTGGCATGATCAGCCCAGTGACTTGTCACACCTTGATTTTATTGTGTGTGATGAACAAGGTCCACACAGACCTGAAACCTGCTATATACATGCCTATAACCAGGATAATCTTACTTAGCAAATCCTAACTTTTCCATTGACACCTTACATGACATACTTGGTACAAGATTTGTTGCAATTCTATAACGGTGGTAACATCAATGATATAAATGGTCATATTCAATCTTACAGCATCACACCCCAGTGCAAAACTGATGCAGGAAGGAGTGTCTAGAATGCATCTTAGAAACTTCCCATTCTTGGTCTTGTATTATTACAGCTTTTAACCCAATATTAGAAGTATCAGGGTATAACAGAAATGGTTCATCAAAATCATGTCTGGCTAGGGTGACCAGATAGCAAGTGTGAAAAATCGGGATGGGAGTGGGGGGTAATAGGAGCCCATATAAAAAAAGGCCCCAAATATTGGGACTGTCCCTATAAAATCAGGACATCTGGTCACCCTATGTCTGACTAAAGAGGGTTTCTCTTTGCAAGGTCCATTATGGAAGTAACAATGTTACAGAATCCCTTTACAAACCCACAGTAATATTTGGTTAGATCGTTAGTGGATTGGACATGCTCTTGCAGGAGTTGCAGCGTAATCCCTGCATGTTTCATGTGAACTCGCCAGGAGCTAATGAAAATAGCTAATTTATCCATCTAAACTCTGGCAAATGTTTGGAACCCATTTAACATCAACTCAGTGTAGTTATTAATGATCTTCATAGTGTAGGTATCTTGGCATTTAGCTCTGAAAGCAATGCGGGGCGTGCCTCAGTTTCCCTGTTCATACAGCAAATGAGGTTTGTAATGGCTTTTGTGCTGTGAAAAGTTTTACGTTTGTTTACAGGCGCCAGGTGTGAAATATCAGTCTTCTCAGGCTTTCTAACACAAAGTGTGTTCTCATGTAATACAACAGCATAACCATAAGGGTTTCTAGCACAGAGTGTGTTCTCATGTACCACTCCTAACTTGTTCAAGGGTTTTTCCAAAAGACCATGCACATTGTACATTTTTACAGATCTTGACATTAGCAACACATTTAGCACAAGGTTTCACATCCATTATTAACATCAAATTTATCACAACTGGGCGACAAGGTGCCGTCTAGAGAAGCCTTCTGGAACACAGAAGCAACATGCCAGGAGGAGATAGTGTCTTGTTCCTGTAGCATGAAATCTGCTAAGAGAATAAAAGTGGGACTGCATGAAAATAACAAAGCTGGGAGGGAGTCACCCCATTCCCACAGGAAAACTGTGAGACGGGGTTCTGAGGGGAGTGAGGGGCTCCTCACAAATGTTCCTCAGAATGGACTGACTGAGAGAGGTGGGGAGAGGCTGGGATTCCCCCACCCTCTGCGGAGAAAACATCAGTTCAGTACTCAAGTTCCACAGATCCTCTGACATCTGGGCAGAGGCATGGGACCATGGTTGCAGAGGTATGCGCGCAGAGGCCCTATGCCTGCACACCAGCTTTGGGTCCCCTCTGGCTCCTCCCTCTGACATTTGATGCACCAGGAACCACTCCATCCCTTTGAGGGACGTTCCCAGTGTAAAATAGACAGGATACTGGGCTAGATGGACCTTTGGTCTGACCCAGTACGGCCATTCTTATGTTCTTATGAAATGGGCACCACACAAAAATTAATACAGCCATAAGACGCATGAATATTTGGGCAGATTTACCTCTGGTTGCTGAGGAGATGTTAGTCCACCCCACATCCCCCGCCTCCTGGCCTGCCTCATTTTGTTCCATCTATATACAGAGCCCCCTCTATAGACCCAGGGATGGCCAGAGCAGCACTGTGGAGATGAGCACCATGTGAACCCTCTTTCACACAGGTGGGAATGTTAGATCTACAGGCCAAGGGCCCCTCCATGCATTAAGGTTGATTTCCCTCCTCCCCCACTTAGGGATAAACCAGCCACCTCTGTATGATAATGGTAATTTTGCTAATGAATTTGCATGCATACAGTGCCTTACATCCAAATGGATCCAAAGCGTTTTACAAATTTGACTCTCTTTTGTACAAACTACACACCTACAGGTCTCATTTTGCACATTACTGAAATGCAGCTAGCGCTGGGGTGGAGCATGGCAACTGTTTAACAGAACTTATCAACACCACACAAGAGTGTAGTACACCTCATCCAAGGACGAATCTTAGGCAAACAGAATATAATTACCCAAGTTTTACTTTGTCAAGACACCAGGTTGGAAATTTTTAGGGACCTCAAGCCTGGACTTTAGTTTTACATCTCCTTCCGGGATGTTTCTTCCACTAGCATGGTACCTACCATTATGCTTGGGCATTGCTTCAGAACTGAGTCAGAGAGGAAAAGCATCACCCACACTTGCTCCTCAAAGCACCTGAGTTTTCCCAGCCAAGTATCAAACTGGCCTGACCATGCTTAGCTTACAAGAGCTGAGACTGGCACTGCACAACATACTGGAGGGAATAAGAAATCAGAGTATTGCTTTAAAAGCCTCTGCATTTTTTCGAATACGGTGGTGACTGTGAAAATTATCTCAGTTCATGCTGTGTTAAAACCACAGATTTATGTGAAAAACTGACAGAGCAAACCACTGAAAATATCCATTATGCTGCTCTCATGGGCTGCAACCTTATCCAATTTCCTCTTTGATTTAAAGGACCCCATGTGTGGTTCCATGATGCAAGCTGAGGTGTCACAGGCATTTTTATTCATCTCAGGAGACAATTGTACAAACATTTAATTACTGTTTTTCTATCATCACTTTTTTCTGACCCAGTGAACAGTACCAAGCACATAGTAAGAAAGTACCGGGGGCATCTACGAACGAAGATTGAGTCTGGAGAAGGAACCATCCCTGTCCGATGCCATAATGCAGTTCAAACATGGGACGGTGTGTTGTTGGGAGAGCAGCTAGTCACAATGTCTTGCACTGACAAAATTGCCAGGTAATGTGAGCACCTAATTTATACATTATAAAACGAGTTGCTGTGTGGAAATGAGGTTGATGTCACAGAGGACTGTGACTACTGGTGGGGAATAAATAGCAGGTGCTGATAAACCCTAAGGAAACAATGACCCGCTTTGCATGTAAATGTAAGGCATATAAATAGGGTGGAATGTAAATAGAATGTTTTTTTCCAAATTCTCTGTGGGTCATTAGCTGCTCTTTAAAGTGTGACAAAAATATAAAACATCTCTTGCAGCATTTTCACCAATCAAATTTCTATATGCAAATTAAACAAAATCAACTCTGTGCTTATTGGATGATTTACCTCTGAAGTGGCAAACCAATCATGATTCAGATAAACTTATTTCATTTGCATCCTATTGCATAAAGTGCTGTAAATGATATAAATGAATGTTTATAGTTTCTAAAATGCAATTTCAAAACTCTGATGTCACCACCGTAATATGAAGCCTTCTGATGAAGAAATAATCATGAAATGTGATTTCTTTGTCCAGGTGACTATGATGGGTTTTTTGTTTGTTTGCTAGATATACTCAGTAAATAGAATATATATTTACTAAGGCCCCACTTAACTTGTGATATTGCGGAAATGGTGGATTCCACAATGTTAGGCTTCCGCTGCAGTTTTGACAGGAGCCCCACTGTGCATGGGGCTGACAGTGGGAGCCCCGGGCAGCCAACAGCATAAGCCCTAACTCTCAACGCTGGGTGGTCAACAGCGTAATAATCACAGAAAAGAAATAATGGACTTAATTACTGCAAACAATAATGTCCATTATTACTTTTCTGCAATTTTCCATGGCTTGTCACAACTCAGCTGTAATTTTTTGACAATCATCCCACAATTCAAGTGGGGCCTTATATATACGTATATTAATACAGAAGAGTTGCCATTAAAAAGTCAACGTTTGCCAACAATTATTCCACAGTGGCATGCGAGATACCACAACTATTTCCCATTCTAAGTTTAGGGTACTAACTACTAGCAAATGTTGATTATTTTAAATGACAACCACTCTGTGTGCGTATATATTTAATAGACATACACATTTGTAATTTTATATAATTATATATATATGTATGTACATTTAATATACATATGTATGTTATGTATATTAAATGTACATACATCTCTACTTGTAAAATACATTCCATCGCAGCTATAAGAAAAGTAGATATTATGGGTCAAATTCTCTGCTTCCATTTTATGTATATGACTTCAATGGAGTTACATCAGAAGAGAATTTGGCCATAAATATCAAGGGTCAATGTGAGCACAATGCTAGAAAAATACTACTGCTTAATGCACTTGCCCAAATTCTGCTCTGAGCTTTTCCTATGCAACCCATCTGAAGTCAATAGGGTTGTACAGGCATAATTGAGAACAGAATTTGGCCAAGAATGTGTGTGTTTCATCCAATCATAAAATGGGAGTGCTAACAGAACAAATGACAATGCATCAAAATACTCGCTCTGCAATAGGTAGATTAGTCACAAAATAACTTCTGTTTGCGTGACAGAGAAAAGGCATCCTCTTCTGTAATATTTTCATGTATTCATACAGAGATAATAGAAAACTTAAAACTGAGAGTTTCAGCAGAACTCTCCCTCTGCTTTCAGATACAACTGGGCTTTCTAAATCCAGACTCAGACAGACTACAAAAACTAAACAAGTTAAAGTTTCTGAATTGAAATTTTGCAGTCTCTGTGGTTTTGAAAGTCAATAGACAGTAAATTAAATATCAACTCTGCAAGCAGTATTATATTCGTTATTGATGGGAATGTCAATTTTAATATAGACTCTCGGAAGCTGAGTTTTCTCCAGATACGTGTTCTTTCATCCAGTATTATATCTGCTTAGAGCTTTCACTGAATCCTTGTATAC